>NC_041753.1:4486019-5086019 GCF_004115215.2 Ornithorhynchus anatinus | reverse complement strand
CAGGGACTGTATTGTGGGATGGGATGGACACCCAGTCCCTGTCCCCTTGGGGGGTCACAGTCTCCATCCGCATTTGACAGATGAGAGGACTGAGGTCCAGCGAAGGCAAGTGACTTGCCCAAGGTTACAAAGCAGACAAGGGGCGCAGAATTAGAACCCAGGGCCTCGGGCTCTGCATCCCAGGGGGCTGTTGTTCTCCTGGCTGACCACAAGGGGGAGCCCTGGTCCCCGAAGATTGAGATTCTGTCAGTTCAGTCAATAGAATTTATTAATAATGATGGCATTTATTAAGCGCTTCCTACGTGCCGGCCACTGTACTAAGCGTTTGGGAGAGTGCTAGTAATACTAATGGAACTTATTAAACGCTTACTTTGTGCCAAGCACTGTTCTAAGCCCTGGGGTAGACACAACATAATCGGATTGGTCCCCGTCCCGCCTGGGGCTCACAGCCTTCCTCCCCATTTTACTGATGAGATAACTGAGGCCCAGAGAAGTGACTTGCCCAAGGTCACACGGCAGACAAGTGGCGGGGCTGAGATTAGAATCCAGGCCCTGCTGACACCCGGGCCTGACATACCCCTAACTGGGGGGGGGGGGGTGTCTCCCTAAAGCCTCAGTTCTGGGTCCCCTTATTAATAGTAATAATAATAATAATAATGGTATTGGTTGAGGGCTTACTACGTGCCAAGCACTGTTCTAAGCACTGGGATAGATACAAGGTAAGATTGTCCCAAGTGGGGCTCACAGTCTTAACCCCCGTTTTACAGATGAGGTAACTGGGGAACGGAGAAGTGAAGCGGCTTGCCTAAGGTCGCACAGCAGACAAGTGGCGGAGGCGGGATTAGAACCCACGTCCTCTGGCTCTCAAGCCCGGGCTCTTCCCACTAAGCCAAGCCCCTTCTAGTCTCCATCTCCATCCACTCCCTTGGAGAACTCCTTCGCTCCCATGGCTTCAACCACCTCCTCGCGCGGATGATTCCCAAATCTCCATCTCCGGCCCCGCTCTCGCTCCCTCTCTCCAGTCTCCCACTTCCTCCCGCCTTCGAGACATCTCTGCTTGGATGTCCTACCATCGCCTCAAGCTTGACGTGTCCAAAACAGAGCTCCTTATCTTCCCACCCAGACCCCCGTCCTCCCCGACTTTCCCTTAATAATAATAATGTTGGTATTTGTCAAGCGCTTACTATGTGCCGAGCACCGTTCTAAGCGCTGGGGTAGACACAGGGGAGTCAGGGTGTCCCACGTGGGGCTCACGGTCTTAATCCCCATTTTACAGATGAGGGAACTGCGGCACCGAGAAGTTAAGTGACTTGCCCAAAGTCACACAGCTGACGAATGGCCGAGCCGGGATTTGAACCCATGACCTCTCACTCCAAAGCCCGGGCTCTTTCCACTGAGCCACGCTGCTTCTTCACCGTAGACGGCGCCACCGTCCTCCCCGTCTCACGAGCCCGTAACCTTGACGTCATCCTGGATTTCCCTCTCCCGTCCGACCCCCGTATTCGATCCATCACTAGATCGGGTCGGTCCCACCTTCGCGACCGCTAAAATCCGCCCTTTCCAGACTAATAATAATAATGTTGGTATTTGTTAAGCGCTTACTATGTGCCGAGCACCGTTCTAAGCGCTGGGGTAGACATAGGGGAATCGGGTTGTCCCACGTGGGGCTCACCGTCTTCATCCCCATTTTACAGATGAGGGAACTGAGGCACAGAGAAGTTAAGTGACTCGCCCACAGTCACACAGCCGACAAGTGGCAGAGCTGGGATTCGAACTCACGAGCCCTGACTCCAAAGCCCGTGCTCTTTCCACTGAGCCACGCTGCTTCTCGAAGACTATCACCACGTCAATCCAGTCACTCGTCCCACTCCCCCCGGATTACCGCCTCGGCCTCCTCACTGCCCTCCCGGCCTCATTCGTTCATTCAGTAGTATTTACTGAGCGCTTACTCTGTGCAGAGCACCGTACTAAGCGCTTGGAATGGACAGATCGGCAACAGACAGAGACGGTCCCCGCCCTCTGACGGGCTTACGGTCTAATCGGGGGAGACGGACAGACAAGGACAACGGCAATCCCCACTCCGGTCCGTACTTCACTCCGCTGCCCGGATCGTTTGTCCGCTCCCCACTCCTCCAGAAATTTCGGTGGTTGCCCACCGACCTACGCATCAAACGAAAACTCTTCACCTTCGGCTTTAAAGCCCTCAACGCCCTCGCCCCCTCTTACCTCACCTCGTCGCTCTCCTACCCCGACCCGGCCCGCACACTTCGCTCCTCCAATGCCCCTCCGTCGCCTGTCTCGCCACCGACCTCTCGCCCTCCCTCTTTATATCCCACAGACGGTGACTCCCCCTCCGCTTTCAAAGCCTTGAGGGCCCATCTCCTCCAAGAGGCCTTCCCTGATTAAGCCCCCCCTTTTCCTCTTCTCCCGCTCCCTTCGTTCTCTCCCCTCCCAGCCCCATCCCTACGCAGACGACACGCAGATCTACATCTCCGCCCCTGTCCTCTCCCCCTCCCTTCGGGCTCGCGTCTCCTCCCGCCTCCGGGACGTCTCCGCCCGGATGTCGGCCCGCCACCTGAAACTCAACATGAGCGAGACTGAGCTCCTCGTCTTCCCTCCCAAACCCGGTCCTCTCCCAGACGCAGACACTGAGAAACTGAGGCAGAGAGAGACACGGGACACAGGGGGCCAGAGAGAGTTTTGGGGGGCGGGGGGGCGGCCAGAGCTGGGTTCACAGAGGATCTTCCGCCCGGACCTTTTCGGGGAGCTTTCTGAGCTGGGAGGTCCCCGAGGGAGGGGGTCTTTGGGATCCCCCCTCAGGGGGCAACTTCATGGCTACTTTGCTCTCCTCTCTCAGAATTGTTGAAGGAAGGGGTCTCTCTCTTCCCCCCAAGTCTCCTTGGGGGTGTCTCGGGTCGAGAGAGAGAAAAGCGCCTGGCTCCAATGAGCCCATTACCCCTAAATTCCGATTCGTTCACTCAATGGTATTTATCGAGCGCTTACTACGTGCAGAGCACTGGACTAAGCGCTTGGAATGGACAGTTCGGCAACGGATAGAGACCCTCCCTGCCCACTGACGGGCTCACGGTCTCATCGGGGGAGACACGTGTTCCCCATCCTTCTCTGCACGCGGATGAGTCGATAAGCGTGCTTTTTGAGCGCTTTCCGTGCGCTTGGCACCGTCCGAAGCGCCTGGGAGGGGACCACGAGAATCGGTAGACACGCTCCCTGCCCACGACGAGCTGACAGTCCAGGGGGGGCCGGACATCCAAAGAGAGAAGCGGCGTGGCCTAGTGGGAAACGCAGGGGCCCGGGAGTCAGAGGACCTGGGTTCGAATCCCCGTCGCGCCACGCGTCTGCTGTGGAAGCCTGGGGCGAGTGGCTCATCCGGGGTGTCGGGGGAGCGTCCGAGAAAGCCTGGGCGTCCCCGGCCAGCAGCTCCCGCGGTCACTGCCTCCCTACGGCCTGAGAGTCAGGAGGACCTGGGTTCGAACTCCGCCTCTTCGCCTGTTGGGTCTCCTCGGTCCAGTCGCTTTCCTGGGCCTCGGCTCCCCCATCTGTAAAATGGGGATTAAGGCCGTGAGCCCCACGTGGGCCGCGTCCAACCCGATTTGCTTGTATCCACCCGGGCGCTCAGTACAGTCCCCTCCCCATCACCCCGACTCGCTCCCTTTGCTCAACCCCCCTCCCCGCCCCACGGCACTTGTGTCTTCATGTGCACCTTTACAATTATAACCCAATTTATCTTTACTGATGACGTGCATGTATCTATAATTCTATTTATTAATACTGACGCGACCGCTGCCCGTTCACACGTTTTGCTGTCTCCCCCGGTTCTAGCCTGTGAGCCCGTTGCGGGCAGGGATTCATTCATTCAACCGTATTTACTGAGCGCTTACTGCGTTCAGAGCACTCTACTAAGCGCTTGGAAAGGACGGTTCGGCAATTCTCTCTTTTGTTGCCCAACCGTCCTTCCCAAGGGCTTGGCGGAGCGCTCTGCCCGCAGTAAGCGCTCAATAAATACGACTGAATGAACGGTACAGAGTAAACGCTCGCCAAATACCGCTGTTGTTATTATTATCGTCGTCACTATTCCAGGGGAATGTCTGGGACCTCTCCACCGCGACCGACGACCGCGGGGCCATCAAAACGAGAACGAAACCTCCCCCTCTCTTCCTCTCTTTTCTATTCTGCCTTACGGGGGCCGCTGTCAAGCGGCCAGGAAAAAGCAGGGGGGAAAGTGAGGCCAGGTAACGCGGCCTTCAGATGAGAGCCGAGATAACGCAATCACCCGATCGACGCGGGTGAGATGGAATAATCCGGCAAGACCGACACTATCCCTTCTCCCTCCTCCTCCCCCGGCCCTACCTCCCGCCGGACGGGAGGTCGGTTGCGAGAGGGGGAAGTGGGGTGACCAGTCTAGTCACTCTGGTCTTGGGGTTCCCCGACCTGCCCCGGGCGGGGAAGGGAGGAGGGGGTGGTGGGTTCCCATCATTTCCGCCCCATCTGCAAAATCTCCACATCCTCCCTCGCCGCCCCCCCCCCCGGGGAACCGAAACCAGGCGGCGGGCCTAAAAGAAACCGGGCAGCGGGCCCAGCTGCATCGCGAGTGTCCATAGAGAGGCGGCGTGGCTCAGTGGAGATGAGCCCGGGCTTGGGACTCAGAGGTCATGAGTTCGAATGCCAGCTCGGCCGCTTGGCAGCTGGGTGACTGTGGGCAAGTCATTTCACTTCTCTGGGCCTCAGTGACCTCATCTGGAAAATGGGGATTAGGACCGGGAGCCTCACGTGGGACGACCTGATGACCCCGTATCTCCCCCAGCGCTTAGAACAGTGCTCTGCACCTAGTAAGCGCTTAACAAATACCAACATTATCATTAGAACTGTCAGTGGTTTATTTAATGTCGTCCCCCCTCTCGACTGGCAGCTGGTCGTGGGCAGGGAATGTGCCTGTTGGAGGTTTAGTGTCCTCTCCCAAGCGCTTAGCACAGTGCCCCGCACACAATAGGGGCTCAAGAGAGACGACTGAATGGAAAATAGTGGGAGGTTGGGGAAATAGGTGGCGTGGGGGGGAGGTGTGTGTGGAAATACCATAATTATCCTCTAGACTGTGAGCCCGTTGGAGGCAGGGATTGTCTCTATTGCTGTAGGGTACTTTCCCAAGCGCTCAGTACAGTGCTCTGCACATAGTAAGCGCTTAACAAATACCAACATTATTATTATTTAACACGACTGGACGGATGGGAAGAATAAAGGGAAAGAGGAGGGTCTACGCAACTCTCAGGCCGGATGGAAGCCTAGCTCCGGTGGAGGCCTGACCTTACCCCTCCACCCCCAACCCTCCCCTTCCCGGGAGGCCGGAGGGGGTCGGGTCCACGGCCCGGGCCGCTTCCCCATCGTCTAGCAGAGGGGTGGAACGGGGGGTTTATTTGCTTTAAAGAGGGTCTCAGAGGCTCCAGAGGGGGTGGGGGGGGTGGGGGGCGCAGAAAAGGAGGCAGGGGCTGATCCGGGCCCACTGACGCCCCTTCCTCTCCCCTCACACTTTGATTTTTTTATCCTCTCCTCCTCCAGGATCAAACCCGACCCCATTCCTCCTCCCCCAAGTGAAAACAGAAGGGGAGGCGGCAGGATTCGAACTCAAGGACTAGGAGGAGGGGGGGGGGAGAGGAAGGTCGCCTCCCACCCCCCAGTCTCTCCAACTCGGCTCCCCTGCTCCGAATTCCCCCGCCCCGTTGTCACCGCCGCTCCCAATCGCTCCCACAGGGGTAGCGTTTAGAAGAGTGCTGGGCACATACTAAGCGCTTAACAAAGACCATCATTATTAGCGTGGCCTAGTGGCTAGAGCGCAGGCCTGGGAGTCGGAAGGTCACGGGTTCTAATCCCGGCTCCGCCACCTGTCCGCTGTGGGACCTCGGGTGAGTCGCTTCGCTTCTCTGGGCCTCCGGTCCCTCATCTGAAAAATGAGGATGGAGACCGCGAGCCGCACGTGGGACTGTGTTCGACCCGATTTGCTTGTATCTGCCCCAGCGTTTAGAACAGTGCCTGGCACTTAGGAATTGCTTTTACAAATACCGTCATTATTATTATTATTAGAGTCCGGGAGTCCGCAGGACCTGCCTTCTGATCCCAGCTCTGCCACTTACCTGCTGTGTGACCTCGGGCAAGTCACTTCACTTCCCCGGGCCTCAATTCCCTCATCTGTCAAATGGGAATTAATAACGATAATAATGATGGTAAGTTAAGCGCTTACTATGTGCAGAGCACCGTTCTAAGCGCTGGGGGGCTACAAGGTGATCGGGTTGTCCCACATGGGGCTCCCAGTCTTCATCCCCATTTGACAGATGAGGGCACCGAGGTCCAGAGAAGTGAGGTGACTTGCCCGAAGTCACACAGCTGACAAGTGGCGGAGCCAGAATTCGAACGCATGACCCAGGACTCCCAAGCCCGGGCTCTTTCCACTGAGCCACGCTGCGCGAGCCCCACGCGAGACGGGGACCGGGTCCCACCTGATTACCCCGAATCGACGCCGGTGCTTAGAACAGTGTCTGACACATAAGCGCTTAAGTATCACAATTATTGCTAATAGAGAGCCATAATTTATTTCTTTTCATCTCTGCCTCCCCTCTAGACTATGAGCTCATCGTGGGCAGGGAATGTGTCCGTTTATTGTTCTACTGGACTCTCCCAAGCTCTTCCTACAGTGCTCTGCACAGAGTAAGCATTCAATAAATACTACGGACGGACTGATCGACGATAATAATAATTAAGGCCTTTGTTAGGCGCTACGTGCCTGGCTCTGTACTAAATGCCGGGATGGACGCGAGCAAAATCGGATTGGAGAGTCCTCGTCCCCCGTGGGGCTCACGGTCCCAACCCCCATTTTACAGATGAGGGAACTGAGGCACGGGGAAGTGAAGTGACTTGTCCCAAGTCACGCAGATGACAAGCGGCGGAGCCCTCCCAAGCGCTTAGGACAGTGTTCCGCGCTCAGTAAGTATCCTGGGTTGACTGAGGATGACACGTGCCTCTGGAGTAGCTGCAGAGGCTCCGATCGACCTCTCGGCCCGGGCCTCGAATGGCGGGACCGCACAGCCGCAGAGCGGGGTGACCCTGGAGCTGGGATTCGAACCCTTGACCTCTGACTCCGAAGCCCGGGCTCTTGCCACTGAGCCACGCTGCTTCTCTTAGAAAAAGCAGACACGAGATCCCCATTTTAGGGCAACAGCTTGGCCCCGTGAGTAGAGCCCGGGCCTGGGAGTCGGGAGGACCTGGGTTCTAATCCCGGTTCCTCCACTGGTCTGCTGCGTGACCTTGGGCGAGTCCCTCACTCCTCCGGGCCTCCGGCTGTGAAATGGGGATTAAGACCGTGAGCCCAAGGTGGGACAGGGATCGTGTCCAATCCCATTAGCTCGTACCTACTCCGGTGCTTAGTACGGCGCCTGGCGTGTGGTAAGCGCCTAAACGTCACCGTCGTCGTCACCATCCCTTCGGCCCGAGGCACCCCCGGCCCTCACAGACCCCAAGGCAGAGGGAGCCCCTTTCACTCCCCCGCCGCGGTCCGACAACCCGCGGACGCCCTCGTTGTAAAAACCTTTCGTCTCCGGCCATTTTTTTTTTTATTGAAATTTTTTTTTTAAATTTCTGAGGTAAAATACTTTTTTTTTTTCCTCTTTCAACTTCCATAACAAAATACAGAGCTATCAGATACCCCTGGAAAAAAAATATGTATATTATACATATATTTCTATAACATTACATCATATATATATAATATATATATGCAAATTTTTTTGAAGACTTTATAGAAAGTGGAACCGCGAAAAGGCACTGCACAATGGACTTACAGTTTCTATGTACATATTCACACGCTTTTTCCTGCTTGGGCGGGTGCCTTTCGACGGGGCGAGGGTCCCCCCGGACCTTCCGTCCCCGCCGTCCTGCACGGGCGGGGGAGGCGGGGGGCGCGCGGCGGTGGGACCCTCGGGTTCCAACTCATTTGCACGTGGGCAATGCGGACGGACGGACACGATAAAACCGAGACGGACCACCCTGGCGGCCCGGGGTCGCGGGGGTTTCTAAGGCTGTCGGCAAAGGCCCTGGGGTGAGGAGGCAGAGAGAGAAGGCACCGAAAGGGAACTGTGGGATACTAAGTGGGGACACGGGGGCGGGGGGGATACCGGGAGGGTAGGGGGTGTCTTCGAGGTCATTAATGCTTTTTGCTCCCCTCCCCGGGGTCTCTCCTCCTCCCCGCACGAGGCTTCGGGCCCACCGGCCCCTCCGAAAATCTGGGGGTCCTCCCCTCACCCCCGGGCTCACGAAGGTCGCCGGGAGCGAGCCGGTGGGAGACGAGGAATGTCAGAGATGGGATATTTGGCACATCGGGATTTGGGGGGGGGGGGGGGATACAGAGGGAATAAAGCAAGCGGACCCTCCCGTCCCACCACCCCCCGCCGGCCCCCGGACACCTCCCCTCGCTTCTCGACGCCCCTTCCCTGCCCGGCCTCCCCGGGCCGATACAGAAAGGAGTGGGAGGGACGGGAACGAGCCAGACCACCAGACCCGTACCCGGGGACGATGTCGCCGCCGCCGAGGCATCTGCTGGTTTTTGCAAAGGGCAGAGGGGGCGGCCGGAGCACGGACGGGAGAGGTCGGGGAGGGGCCGGGGGTGGAGGAGAAGCGTCGAACAGACCTGGCACTTGGGTACGACCGGCTAAGAGAAGTGCATCGTGGGTTCCTTTTTCCTTTTTTTTTTTTGTTTTTGAAGGCCTCGTGTATCTATTCCTGAGTTCATGCTGAGGACGGCCGGGCGGGTCTCTCCGGACGGGGCGGCAGGGAAGCCCTCCCGCTGCCCTGGACCGGACGGGCCGGGGGAGAGCGGGGGCGGCGGGTTGGGAGCCGAGGCCTAGCGGCCCGACGGGGGGGGCAACGACCGCCGGGAGAAATCGAGACGGCGCGACCCGTCGTCCTCCTCCGTCGGCTCCAAGAACGGGCCCGCCGTCCCCACGGGGGACCACCCTCTCGCCCGGCCCGCCGTTGGCCTCCGGCCATCCCCACCCGTGCAGAGTCTCTCCGGGCTTAAGGCTTAGGACGCCGGGCAGGGGGCCGGGTGGGCCCTACGCTCCTCCCCCTCCTCCCTTCTATCCCTGAAAGGAGTTTCACAACTCCGCATGGCTTCTTAGTTTGGGGGCGGAGGGGCGAAGGAGGCAGAGAACCTGGGGGGGGGGGGCCTGACCGGGGGTGGGGGCAGAAGACGTCCGTCCCCCGTCCCCAGCTCCCACCGCCCCATCTCCCTGAAGACTTCGTTAGGAAAAAACCCTAATAGCATATATATATATATATACATATATATACACGTACATACATATATGTAGCCAAACATCAAGGCCAAATAAGACCCCATTCGGGGTCCCCTATTCCCGGAAACCAAAGAGAGGACGGGAGAGAGGGAGAAAGACAGACGGAGAGACGGAAGCCCGCCTAATTCCAGCCTCCCCGGGCAGGTCTCTCTCCGGGTAGGAGGGAGAATTTTCCCGGGGGGCCGACGCCGTTCTGTCCGGACTCGACTCCCCGGGGGAAAGGGACGAACTGGGCCTCTACTGCTTCCCTGACGCGGGTCCGCTCCTCGAGGGAAGGCGGGAGGGGAGGGAGAGGACGCGAGGCGGCGGGGGAAGGACGAGAAAGCCGAAGCGCGACCCCTTCCTGACCAAAGCAAGCTGTCCGCGTCGCACTCGCCGAGTTTACAAGGGGAAATAAAATAAGATTAAAAAAAAAACAAACCCACCAATAAAATAAGGAGTCTCCCCCCTCCTCCCCCACCCTCCCCACCCCCCCAACCCCAAGACAAGAGGTCTGTTCTACGTAGACGGAGCGGGGCGCGGTCCCCGCCCCCCCGCCGCGACAATCCACGGGCCGGGGGGGGGGGGGGGGGGGGTCCTAGGCGTCCGCGGCCCCCTGGGGGCCGGCCAGGAGGACCGGGGGGCCGGCGGGGTTCCAGGGGACCTCGCGCTCGCCGTTCCAGCGCCGTTTCAGCCGCAGCTTGGGCGGCATGGAGGCGTCCTCCTTCTTCTCGGGGGCTTCCGGCTCGCCCGCCTCGGGGGGCTCCGGGACCTCGGGCGCGGGGGGCCGGGCCGGGGGGGCCGCCGCCGCCGCCTCCGCGCGGCCGGCCCCCTCCCCGTCGGCCGCCCCCTCCTCCCGGGCCGGGGCGGCGGGCTCCCCGTCGGGCTCGGCCTTGATCCTGGGGGGCGCGGGGGCGGCCCCCGCCGCGGGCTCCTCGGCCCTGTCGCGGTGCCTGCGCCCGGCGGGCGGGGGCTGCAGCTTGATGGGGAAGGGGGCCGGCTCGTCGGGGGCCCCGCGGCAGGGCGGGGCCGGGGCCGGGGGCGGGGGCGGCGGGGGCAGCGAGGGCGGGCCCGGCAGGCCCAGGCCCGGGTAGCGGGGGAAGGTCCGCGGGCTCAGGTGGTAGTTGAACACCGAGCAGGCCTGGGCGTGCAAGTAATGTTTCATCTCCTCGGGGTTGAAGGAGAAGCAGCTCCCGCCGCCGGCCGCGAAGGGGCTCAGGCCGGGCGAGGGGCTGTAGGAGAAGAGGGTGGGCGTCAGCGACAGGGCGGGCGAGACGGGCACGTTGAGCACGCCGGCCGCCCCCCGGCCGGGCAGCGGCGACACGGCGAAGGGGCTGGCGGCGTCGGCGTAGAGCCCCGGCCGGGCGAACAGCGGGACCACCAGGTCCGGCTTGCGCTTCGGGGGCGCGGCGGGCGCGGGGGCCCCGGCGCCCCGTCCCGTCAGGAAGTCCGCGGCGCCGCGGCGGCGGCGGGGCCAGTCGGCCGGCCCGTCCTCCAGCTCGGGGAGCTCCGCCTTGCGGTCGCCGCCGTCGGCCGGGGGGTCGGGGACCACCGGGTAGCGGCCGGGCCGCCCGTCGCCCGGGGGGGAGTGGCTGTCCAGCGGGGGGAAGTGGAAGCGGGACGAGGCGGTGGGCACCGGGGGGGCGCTCTGGGGGACCACACCTGTGGGGGAGGAGGGAGGGGAGACACAGGGAGGGAGTCAGGGACCGGCCGCGATACCCTATTCATTCTGTTAATGAAATGTACATCGCCTCGATTCTATTTAGTCGCCACTGTTTTTACGAGACGTCCTTCCCCTCGACTCTATCTATCGCCATCGTTCTCGTCCGTCCGTCTCCCCCGATCGGACCGTGAGCCCGTCAGACGGCCGGGACCGTCTCTATCTGTTGCCGACTTGTTCATTCCGAGCGCTTAGTACAGTGCTCCGCACATAGTAAGCGCTCAATAAATACTACTGAATGAATGAAAGAGCTCCGCCACCGGCCCCCTTCTCCACCAGCCCTGGGCAAAGACACGGGGGCGAAGACCGGTCCTCGCGGGCGGGCGCCGGCCGCCCCCGGGGTCGGGCTCGGGCCCCGCGGGGCAGGGCACGGCGGCGACGGCTCCCCCGGAAACCAGCAAGGGACGCGAGAGGGGCGGGGGGCGGCCCCCGGGACCCGAGAGGCGCTTAGTCCACCGGTCCGCCCGCCGTCCAGGCGCGAGCGCCCGCCGGGGGGTGGGCCGGGCCCGTGTCTACTGACCCTGCCGTATCGGACACCCCCAAACCGCTCGGCCCGCTCCGCACACGGCGAGCGCTCAAGACACGCGGATGTGGGCCGGGGGACAGACGGCCCCGGCCCGGCCCCCGTCCCTGACCTTTCCGTCCTCCAAACCGGTTGATGAACCGGGAGAGGAATCGAGACCTCCCTCCCCACGCCCGGCGGTGCGGGTTCAGAGGGGTTCCCACGATATTCCGGGTTTCTCCAGAGAGGCCAGGCCGGAGCCTGGGGGCGGGAAAATAAAAAGCCCCAACGAAGCCAGGCTGCGGGCTGGGAGCCGGAGGCCGGGGAGGGCTGTTGCCCGATTTATTAATTAATGATATTTCTATTAATGTCTCTCCCCCCCCTTCTAGACTCTAAGCTAGACTCTGTTGTTCTACTGCCCTCTCCCCAGGGCTTGGGACAGTGCTCTGCACACCGGAAGCCCTCAATAAATAAGATCGACTATTAATATTAACACCTGCCTCCGCCTCGAGGCTGTGAGTTCGCCGTGGGCAGGGAAGGCCTGCTTCTTGTTCTACCGCACCCTTAGTACGGTGCCCTGCGCACAGCAAGCGCTCAATAGACACGACCGCCTGACGCCGTAGCGGATAGAGCCCAGAGGGTCACGGGTTCTAATCCCTGCACGCGTGGTCTGCCGCGTGGCCCCGGGCAGGTCGTTTCACTTCTCTGGGCGTCTGTAAAATGGGGATTAAGGCTGTGAGCCCTACGTGGGGCAGGGACCGGGTCGAGAGAAGCGGCGTGGCTCAGTGGAAAGAGCCCGGGCTTGGGAGTCGGAGGTCATGGGTTCCAATCCCGGCTCTGCCACTTGGCAGCTGGGTGACTGTGGGCCAGTCACTTCATCTCTCTGTGCCTCAGTTCCCTCATCTGGAAAATGGGGATGAAGACTGGGAGCCTCACGTGGGACAACCCGATGACCCCGTACCTCCCCCAGCGCTTAGAACAGCGCTTAAATACCAACGTTATTATTTGCTTGTACCCACCTGGAGCCCGGAACCAGCCCCGGGGCCGTCCCCCCCACCCGAGGAACCCCCGTCTGACCTCGGGCCCCCCACGACAGGGACAAAAACTAGACCCCAACCCCCCCCAACCGGGGGGGTGCAGACGGGGAGGGGCGACGAGGGGGAAGAAGAGGGCGAGAGGCACCGGGGCGGGAGGGAGGAAGCCGGATTCCAGTGCCCCAAACAGGTTCGGTTCCCAGCGCCTCTCCGCCAGGCCCCGGGAAAGAAAACAGGTTGTAATTAGAGAGAGGCGTTCCAGGAGGTGACCTCTCTGTCTCTTTTCTCTTTCTCTCCCACCACCCTCCCCCTCCCCCCTTTTTCTTTTTTTCAAATGCGTGCCCCAGGGCCAGGAGGGTGGGGCGGGGCGGCACCGTGATGGACCAGGAATGATAGCAGCGCCCGGGAAAAAACTGCCCCGACTTGTTCGGTGGAGCAATTACCTCGGCGGGCCCCACCCCCGCCGCCCGGGGTCGGGGAGGAGGGGCCGGGCCCCGGGGGCCCCGGTGGGAGTAGACGGGGACCCTTCCCCCAGCTCCCGGCATCGGACTGGGGGCCCATCCAGGCCCCGGCCTCCAGCGTAGTAATACTAATAATAATGATGGCATCTGTTAAGCGCTTACTACGTGCAAAGCACTGTTCTAAGCGCTGGGGGGATACAAAGTGAGCGGGTTGTCCCTCGTGGGGCTCCCGGTCTTCAGCCCCACTTAGAGGAGGGAACTGAGGCCCAGAGGAGTGAAGGGACTCGCCCGAAGTCACACAGCTGACAAGTGGCCGAGCCGGGATTTGAACCCATGACCTCTGACTCCCTAGCCCGGGCTCTTTCCACTGAGCCACGCCGCTTCTCATGAGGGACAGTGGTAATAATAATGTTGGTATTTGTTAAGCCCTTACTATGTGCAGAGCACTGTTCTAAGCGCTGGGGGAGACACAGGGGAATCACGTGGGGCTCCCAGTCTTCATCCCCATTTTACAGATGAGGGAACTGAGGCACAGAGAAGTGAAGTGACTTGCCCAGTCACACAGCTGACAAGTGGCAGAGCTGGGATGTGAACTCGTGACCTCTGACTCCAAAGCCCGTGCTCTTTCCACTGAGCCACGCTGGAATTAACGCTGGTATCTGTTAAGCGCTTACTACGCGTCGAGCACCGTCCTAAGCGCTGGGGGGGGGGGGGGGGTCAACAGGCGGTCCCACGTGAGGCTCCCAGTCTTCACCCCCGTTCTACAGATGAGGGAACCGAGGCCCAGAGAAGTGAAGTGACTCGCCCCAAGTCCCCCGGCTGCCAGGTGGCGGAGCCTAGAGAACCGGGGCGGCGAGATGGGGGGGGTCCCCGAGCCCTCCCGCCCGATCCCCCCCCTCGGTGCCCGCTGACCATTGGGCCGGATGTTGATGAACGGGTAGTTGGGCATCACCAGCTTGTTGAAGTTGAACTTGTAGGTGAACCTCTTGCCCTTGGTCTTATGCAGGATCCGCTTGTTGTAGTAATATCTGCGGAGGCGGGCGGAGGAGGGCGGTCGGCGCCGCGGCCCCGGGACCACCGCCCCCCGCCCCCCGCCCCCGGGCGGCAGCCCTCGGGGAGGGAAATCCCACTCGCGGGCCTCCCGGGAGGGCGATGGCATCACCCTCTCACCCACGGAAGGCCAGAGGGCTCCGGTCACCGGGCGGGGATCGAAGGTCGCCGGGCTAAGGCGAGCACCAGGAGGTCGGCCCGGCAGGCGACCTCTGGACTCCCGTGGGTCACCCCCTCCGCCCCCACCCCGGAGGGCTCCCCGCCGCCCACCTGAGGGCCCGGCTGAGCTTGTCGTAGTTCATCTGGGGCTTGCACTTGCGGCGGCCCCAGAGGCGGGCCACCTCGTCCGGGTCCTTGATGACGAACTCGCCGTACTCGCCCTGCTGCCAGGCGATGACGTGGCGGAATTCCTCCTTCTGCAGCAGCTCCAGGATGAAGTGCCACAGCTGGATCTGACGCGAGCCCGGGCTCGACTCCGTCTTGTAGGCCCAGTCGGGGAACTGGTAGCCTGGCGGGGGGGGGGGCGGGAGGGGGACCGGAGGCGGTGAGGCCGGGCGGGGACGGCCTCCCCGACCCTCACCCGTCCACGGGACCCCCGGGCAGCGGGTTCGGGGCGCAGTAGCCCTCCCCGCTGCGCTCCGGCGGGACCGGTGACGACGATGACGACAACAGTAAAAAAAAACGATGCCGCCGCCGCCGCCGCCACCACCACCACCTGGAATCCGTCTAGCCCTTTCACATCAATTATCGCCCTCGATTTCCACAACATCCCTGTGAGGCAGGGAGAGGCGGGGATGATTATCACCATTTTACGAGCGAGGAAACCGAGGCCCAGAGAGGTTAGGCGACTCGCCCGAGGTCACCCGGCTGGGAAGGGGGGGGGGGGGGGAGGGCTGGGACCGGGGTGTCCTTTCCGCTAGACGCTCCCCCCGAATGGGGAAGGGGCGGGGGGAGTTGAAGTTTTGAAGGGGTAGATTGTCGGGGGGAGGGATCGTCGACTATTTATTAAGCGCGGGCGGAGAGGACGGCGGTAACAGCGTCGGTAGGATCCGGGCCCTGCCCGCAGCCAGCTTGCGCTCACCGGCCAGGAGCGGGGCAAACTAAAGCGGGCAAAGAAAACCGGCGGGGCCTCCCCGCTCCTCCGCCCGGGTCTACACGTGCCCGGGGGAGGCCGCGGGTCCGGAGGGGCTGCAGAGGAGCTTATCCCGGGGTGGGGGTCCCCCCCCCCGACTTACCTCCCCCTCCTTCAGGCTTGTCTGCAATGCTGCAGCCGGCCTTCATTTTCTCCCTCCTGCTGACTGGAAGGCGGACACACAAAAAACACAGACGCGCGCCACGATTACTCTCCGCCCGGCGCGGCTCTGCCCGCCAGCGGCCCGGAGCCCCGCTCTGCCCACCCCTGCCCTCCGTGCCCGACCTCCCCGGGCCAAACCCGTCACCGACGGAGCCCGATCCCCGCCCCGACTCCAAGATGATGGTCCTCGGGTCATCCTTAAGGGCCGTGATGATCTCCGCCCTGACTCCCCACGGCAACACGCTCTGCCTTTCATCATCTGCCCTCCTCCTCTCCCCCGGCACCCCCTGCCCCTCCCCCGGCGGCAGAGGTTGGCGGCCGGAGGGGTCTTCGCCGGTGAACGGGACGGACGAGTCCAACGGTTCGTCTTCTGTTACCACACGGACCGGGATGCCAAGATATACAAAGCTCTGAGCTCGCCCACGTGGACCGGCGGGAAAAAAATGAAATAAAAAAAAAAAATGCCAGCCCGACGCAAAAACCCACTCTCGCCCTCTCCACGCCCCCTTCGATCCCCCCGCATCCGATCCCCTCTCCGGAAGGCGCGTCTGATTTTTGATTTCTCCAGCCCGGGGACCGAGCGGGTGGAAGGGAAAGGGGAAGCGGCTGCCGGCTGAGAGGGGCGACACCTCTGCGTCCCCCCCCCCCCGGAAAACTCCCCGGGAATCTGGGGGAGTAAAGGCTCTCGTCGTACGGCGACTCTTGGAAGGAAGGAACTAAAATAAAGTCAAGGGCTTTACGTGGGAAAGAAAAAAACAAAACAACAAAAAACAATTAAAAAAAAAAAACTTTCAAAAGACTTCTCCCCGGTGGGAAGGGAAAACGGGGGCATTTCCGACGGGCGACTGCTGAGCGGCCGGGGGAATATCTCCATCCACTTGTTCAAGATTTGCACTTCCTCAATGAAATTTCCTGTCGCTATCCGTGCTTTTGTGTGGGCCGTCCAGCTTCGGGAGGGGGCGGGGGGGGTTCGTTCAATCATATTTATTAACAACGTTGGTGTCTGTTCAGCGCTTACTAGGTGCAGAGCACCGTTCTAAGCGCTGGGGGAGATACGGGGTCATCAGGTGGTCCCCCGTGAGGCTCCCGGTCTTCATCCCCATTTGCCGGATGAAGGAACTGAGGCCCAGAGAAGTGACTTGCCCGCAGTCACCCAGCTGCCAAGGGGCAGAGCTGGGATTCGAACCCATGACCGCCGACTCGCAAGCCCGGGCTCTTTCCACCGAGCCACGCTGCCTCCCGTGATCGAGCGCTTCCCGGGTGCAGAGCACTGTACTAAGCGCTTGGGCAGTTCGGGGGGCCGGGGAGGGGGTCCTAGCCCTCCTCTCCTAGCCCAGGCCTCGGTGGGCACATCACCTCTAGGAATAATGATGTTAATAATGTTGGAATTTGTTAAGCGCTTACTAGGTGCCGAGCACTGTTCTAAGCGCTGGGGGAGATCCGGGGTCATCGGGTTGTCCCACATGGGGCTCACACGCTTTTAATCCCTATGTTACAGCTGAGGGAACTGAGGCCCAGAGAAGCGAAGCGACTGGCCCACAGTCACCCAGCTGACGGGCGGCAGAGCCGGGAGTCGAACTCATGACCTCTGACTCCGAAGCCCAGGCTCTTTCCCACTGAGCCACGCTGCTTCTTAGGCGCCTACTAGGTGCAGAGCGCCGTTCTAAGCGCTGGGGGAGATCCAGGGTCATCAGGTCGGCCCACGTGAGGCTCCCGGTCTTCATCCCCATTTGACAGCTGAGGGAACTGAGGCCCAGAGAAGTGACTTGCCCACGGCCACCCAGCTGCCAAGTGGCAGAGCCGGGATTCGAACCCATGACCTCCGACTCCCAAGCCCGGGCTCTTTCCACTGAGCCGCCGCTGGATAGAGGGGTGGGGGGGGGTGATGCCCTCTTGACTTGTTTTGCTGCCCGTCTTCCCCCTTCTAGCCCGTAAATCCCGGTGAGGGCAGGGATGGTCTCTCTACTGCTCAACTGTCCTTTCCAAGCGCTCAGTACAGTGCTCTGCACATAGTAAGCGCTCAATAAATACGACTGAATGAACGAATGCTCTGCACAAGGGAAGCGCTCAATAAATACTCGGTTGAACCACCGAAGGATCCCCCGGGAAACGTCACCGGGGCCGGGGAAGGATCTCAAAGCGCTCTCCCACTCCCCCGGTCACCCCCAACACCCCCCAACCGGCGGAGATAAGGGGGGAATAAAGGAAGACAAGGGGAAGAGAAGGCAGACGTTAGGAGGCACGATGCAAAAGCCGCGGGGCCAGGAACCCAGGGGTCCCGGGTTCGAGTCCCCGTGTGGCCTTTGGCCTATCATTTCACCTCCCCATGCCTCAGTTTCCCCGGCTGCAAATTGGGGGGGGGGGTAATAATACCTGCACCCTACCTCGCAGGGGTATTGTGAGGAGTAAATCATGAAATAAAGGAGGGCGCTTTGGTAGGCTGGGAGCCTGTTGTTGGGTAGGGATTATCTGTTGCCAGCAAGCGCTTAGTACAGTGCTCTGCACACCGTAAACGATTGAATAATAAAAGTGCCACCTAGAAGTAGGGTCTTTCAAGCGCTCAGTCCAATGCTCTGCACCTAGTAAGCGCTCAATACCACTGAAGGAATTGGGGGCGGGGGGATCCGCACCCAGGAAACGCTCAATAAATACCACTGAAGGAATTGGGAGTGGGGGAGATCTGTACCCAGGAAGCGCTCAATAAATACCACTGAAGGAATTGGGGGGCGGGGGGATCTGCACCCAGGAAGCGCTCAATAAATACCACTGAAAGAATTGGGAACGGGGGGAGTCTGCACCCAGGAAGCGCTCAATAAATACCACTGAAGGAATTGGGGGCGGGGGGATGTGCACCCAGGAAGCGCTCAATAAATACTACCGAATGAATAAAAGCATCACCGAGTAGTATAGGCTTGCAAGCGTTTAGTCCAGTGCTCTGCACATAAGCACTCAATAAATACTACTGAGTAAATTAAGGGCCTGGGGGGATTTGCACCCAGTAAGCGCTCAATAAATACCAATGAAGGAAGTACAGGCTTTCAAGTGTTTAGTACAGTGCTCTGCATGTAGTAAGCACTCAATAAATACCACTGAGTAAATTAAGGGCGGGGCGGGGGGGGGGGGGGGATCTGCACCCAGTAAGGGTTCAATAAATACCACTGAAGGAATGATAAAAGCACCACCTAGATAAGCGCTCAATAAATACCACTGAAGGAATAATAAAAGCACCACCTAGAAGGACAGGCTCTCAAGCGTTTAGTCCAGTGCTCTGCGCTTAGTAAGAGCTCAATAAATACCACTGAGTGAATGAGGGGCGGGGGAATCTGCACCCAGTAAGCGCTCAATAAATACGACTGAGCGAATAATAAAAGCACCACCTGGAAGTACAGGCTCTCAAGCGTTTAGCCCAGCGCTCTGCGCAGGGTAAGCGCTCAATAAATAGCACTGAAGGAACAGTAAAAGGGCCACCTGGAAGTGCAGCCTTCCGAGCGTTTAGTCCACTGTTCTGCGCAGAGTAAGCGCTCAATAAATAGCATTGAATGAATAATAAAAGCACCACCTAGAAGTACAGGCTTTCAAGCGTTTAGGCCAGTGTTCTGCGCAGAGTAAGCGCTCAATAAATACAAGTGAATAATAAAAGAGGCACCTAGGACAGCCTTCCAAGCGTTTAGTCCACTGCTCTGCGCAGAGTAAGCGCTCAATAAATAGCACCGAATAATAAAAGCGCCACCTAGAAGTAAAGGCTCTCAAGCGCTTAGTCCAGTGCTCTGCACATACTAAGCGCTCAACAGATACCAGTGAATGACCTGGGGGGGGGGGTTGGAATCTGCACCCAGTAAGCGCTCAATAAATAGCACTGCGCCAATAATCAAAGCACCACCTAGAAGTACAAGCTTCCAAGCGTTTAGCCCAGTGCTCTGCGCCTAGTAAGCGCTCAATAAATAGCACTGAAAGCATAATAAAAGCCCCACCTAAAAGTGCAGGCTTCCAAGCGTTTAGCCCAGTGCTCTGCCCCCAGTAAGCATCCAATAAGTAGCACTGAATAATGAAAGCACCATCTAATAGTGCAGCCTTCCAAAGTTTAGTCCACTGCTCCGCGCCGAGTAAGCGTTCAATAAATAGCACTGGATGAATGCATAATAAAAGCACCACCTAGAAGTGCAGCCTTCTAAGCGTTTAGTCCAGTGCTCTGCCCAGGGTAAGCGCTCAATAAATAGCACTGAAGGAATAATAAAAGCACCACCTGGAAGTGCGGCCTTCCAAACGTTTAGTCCACTGCTCTGCGTCCAATAAATAGCACTGAATGAATGAATAATAAAAGCACCACCTAGAAGTGCGGCCTTCTAAGCGTTCAGTCCAGTGCTCTGCCCCCAGTAAGCGTCCAATAAATAGCACTGAGTGAACGAATAATAAAAGCACCACCTGGAAGTGCTGCCTTCTAAGCGTTTAGTCCAGTGCTCTGCCCCCAGTAAGCGCCCAATAAATAGCACTGAATGAATAATAAAAGGGCCACCTAGAAGCGCGGGCTTCTAAGCGTTTAGTCCACTGCTCTGCGCAGAATAAGCGTTTAATAAATAGCACTGAACGAATAATAAAAGCACCACCTGGAAGCGCAACCTTCCGAGCGTTCAGTCCAGTGCTCCGCGTCCAACAAATAGCACTGAATGAATAACAAAAGCAGCACCTAGAAGTGCAGCCTTCTAAGCGTTTAGTCCAGTGCTCTGCCCCCAATAAGCGCCCAATAAATAGCACTGAACGAATAATAAAAGCGCCACCTAAAAGTGCGGCCTTCCCAGCGTTCAGTCCGGTGCTCCGCGTCCAATAAATAGCACTGAGTGAACGAATAATAAAAGCACCACCTAAAAGTGCAGCCTTCTAAGCGTTCAGTCCAGTGCTCTACCCCCTTGTAAGCGTCCAATAAATAGCGCTGAGTGAACGAATACTAAAAGCACCACCTAGAAGTGCGGCCTTCCCAGCGTTCAGTCCACTGCTCTGCCCCCAGTAAGCGTCCAATAAATAGCACCGAGTGAACGAATACTAAAAGCGCCACCTAAAAGTGCGGCCTTCCCAGCGTTCACTCCAGGGCTCCGCGTCCAATAAATAGCACTGAATAAGAAAAGCACCACCTGGAAGTGCGGCCTTCCAGGCGTTTAGTCCAGTGCTCTGCTGCCGCCCCCCCCCCGGTAAGCGTCCGATAAATAGCGCCGAATGAATGAATTCTAAAAGCGCCACCTAAAAGTGCGGCCTTCCCAGCGTTCAGCCCAGGGCTCCGCGGCCGATAGGCGTTCAGGAAATAGCCCCGGAGGGGTGGATAACGAAAGGGGTCCCCCCCGGGGGTGATGGGGGGAGGGGAGGAGGCCGGGCCCCCCCCCCCCCCTTGAGGCCTGGGCGTCGGCGGGGAAAGGAGGAGCGGGGCGGCCCCTCCCCCACCGATGGGGGCCGGGGGAGGCGGGGGGGGGTACGGGGGGGTCGCCCCCGGGGTCGGGGGTCGAAGGTCGGGGGTCGGTGCGGCCCCCCCCGCCCCCCCCCTCACCTGACGACGCTCCGTCTCCGTCCCGTCTCCTCAGCGGCGGCGGCGGCGGCTCCTCCTCATCCACCCCCCCACCGGAAGTGACCTCGGCGGGCGGGGCTGACGTCACTTCCGCCCCTCGGGGTGGGGGGGGCGGGCCCGCTCTCCCCCCTCCTCCTCCTCCTCCTCCTCCTCGTCGTCGTCCTCGGCCGCGCGGGTGAGGGAAGGGAGACGGAGGAGGAGCGGGATGGCCGCCCGCCGCCCGCCTCCTCTTTTCCCGGCGGAGGACGCCCGCTTCCGCCCCAGCCCGGGCGTCGTGCGTCACGCGGCGGGGGCGTGCGTCACGTGGGGAGGGGGGGGAGGACGCGTCACGTACGCGCGCGCCGCGGACGACGTGACGCGGGGGAGGGGGTCCGACGTGATGACGTTGGAGGGCTTACGCACGCCGCCTACGCACGCGGGGGGGGAGGAGGAGGAGGCAGGGGGTGGGGGAGGGGCGGAGAGGAGGGAAAGGATGGGGGGGGGAGCGCTAATAAAAGTAATAAGAATGTTGGTGTTTCTCAAACTCTTATTTTGGGCAGAGCCCCGTTCTAAGCGCTGGGGCCAGGTTGTCCCCCGTGGGGCTCCCAGTCTTCATCCCCATTTTCCAGATGAGGTCACTGAGGCCCAGAGCAGTGAATAATAATACTAATGTTGGTATCAGTGAAGCGCTTACTAGTTGTAGGGCACCGTTCTAAGCGCTGGGGGAGATCCAGGGTCAGCGGGTTGTCCCACGTGAGGCTCCCAGTCATCATCCCCATTTTCCAGATGAGGTCACTGAGGCCCAGAGCAGTGAATAATAATACTAATGTTGGCATCAGTGAAGCGCTTACTATGTGCAGGGCACTGTTCTAAGCGCTGGGGGAGATCCAGGGTCATCAGGCTGGCCCACGTGAGGCTTCCAGTCTTCATCCCCATATTCCAGATGAGGTCACTGAGGCCCAGAGCAGTGAATAATAATACTAATGTTGGCATCAGTGAAGCGCTTACTATGTGCAGGGCACCGTTCTAAGCGCTGGGGGAGATCCAGGGTCAGCGGGTGGTCCCACGTGAGGCTCCCAGTCTTCATCCCCATTTTCCAGATGAGGTCGCTGAGGCCCAGAGAGGTGAAGTGACTCGCCCACAGTCACCCAGCTGCCAAGTGGCAGAGCCGGGATTCGAACCCATGACCTCTGACTCCCAAGCCCGGGCTCTTGCCATTGAGCCAGGCTGCTTCCCAAATAATAATAATGATATTGGTTAAGCGCTTACTATGTGCCAAGCACTGTTCTGAGCGCTGGGGAGGATACAAGGTCATCAGGGTGTCCCCCGTGGGGCTCACCGTCTTCATCCCCATTTTACAGATGAGGTCACTGAGGCCCAAATAATAATAATAATAATAATGTCGGTATATGTTAAGCGCTTACTATGTGCCAAGCACCGTTCCGGGCACTGAGGGGGATACAGGGTCATCAGGGTGTCCCATGTGAGGCTCACAGTCTTCATCCCCATTTTGCAGATGAGGTCACTGAGGCCCAGAGAGTAATAAGAATAATAATGATAATATTGGTATTTGGTAAGCACTCACTAGGTGCCAAGCACTGTCCTAAGCGCTGGGGTGGATACGAGGGAATCGGGTTGTCCCACGTGGGGCGCACAGTCTTCAGCCCCATTTGACAGATGAGGCCCAGAGAAGTGAGGTGACTTGCCCAAAGTCACACAGCAAACACGTGGCAGAGCCGGGATTTGAATCCACGGCCTCTGACTCCCAAGCCCGGGCTCTTTCCACTGAGTCACGCTGCTTCTCTACTAATTATATTTGTTAGGCACTCACTATGTGCCGAGCACTGTTCTGAGCACTGGGGGGGGGGGGGGATACAAGGTCATCGGGATGTCCCCCGTGGGGCTCCCGGTCTTCATCCCCATTTTGCAGAGGAGGTCACTGAGGCCCAGAGAAGTGAAGTGACTTACCCAAGGTCACACAGCAGACAAGTGGCGAGGCGGGGATTAGAACCCACGACCTCTGGCTCCCGAGCCCCGGCTCTTGCCACTGAGCCACCGTTTGACGGCATCCGCTCATTCATTCATTCAGCTCATTCGGTGGTATTTATTGAGCGCTTACTGGGTGCGGAGCACTGGACTAAACGCTTGGAAAGTGTAGCTCAGCAACAGAGAGGGACAAGCCCCACCCACAACGAGACAGACATCAAAACAAGTAAACGGGCATCAAAAGCATCGCTATAAATAAGTAGAAATAAATATAAAGCGAAAAAAGGAAACAGGCATTACTCTCTATAAAATTATAGATATTGGCACTGTAGCGTGGCTTAGTGGAAAGAGCTCCGGCCTGGGAGTCAAAGGTTGTGGGTTCTAATCCCGGCTCCGCCGCTTGTCAGCTGGCTGACCTTCGGCCAGCCACATCACCTCTCTGTGCCTCGGTTCCCTCCTCTGTAAAGTGGGGATAAAGACTGTGAGCCCCACGTGGGACCACCTCATTACTCTGCATCTCCCCCAGCGCTTAGAACAGTGCTCGGCGCATAGTAGGCGCTCAACAGATGCCGTCATTTCCTTATTAGGAAGCGCTCAATCGATACGATCGCCCGACCGTCTCAATAAATACCATCGATCGATCGATCGAGAGACCTGACCCTTTCCCTGAGCCAACCGCCCCCAGCCCTCGCCGCGAGACTGTAAGCCCATTGCGGGCAGGGAACGTGTCTGTTTTTTGTTGGTATCGTGCTCTCCCCAGCGCTTAGCCCAGTGCCCCGCACGCGGTAAGCGCTCAAGAAACCCGACTGAACGAATGAAAGGATCCTGTCCCCCCAAACCGCCGTCGAAAGCTCTGGGCCCCACCCTCCTTCCCCGACCGACCCTCCGATGGACATCGGCTCCCTTGTCGGCGATCCGTTTAACGTGAGAAGCAGCGTGGCTCCGTGGGTAGAGCCCGGGCTTGGGAGTCGGAGGTCGTGGGTTCGAATCCCGGCTCCGCCGCTTGTCAGCCGTGTGACCTTGGCCAAGTCACTTCACTTCTCCGGGCCTCACTCGCCTCATCTGTCAAAGGGGGATGAAGACCGGGAGCCCCACGTGGGACGACCTGATTACCTTGTATCTCCCCCAGCGCTTCGAACAGTGCTCTGCACAGAGTAAGCGCTTAACAAATACCAACATTATTATTATTAACTTCTCTGGGCCTCAGTTCCCTCATCTGTAAAATGGGGATGAAGACGGTGAGCCTCACGTGGGACCACCTGATGGCCCTGGATCTCCCCCAGCGCTTCGAACGGTGCTCGGCACATCGTAAGCGCTTAACCAATACCAACATTATTATTATTATTATTATTATAAGCGGTGTGGGACGGGGAGGGGGCGAGGAAGAGAGGCACGGAAGGGAGTGGGAGGAGAGGAGGATTCAGTCAGGGAAGGCTTCTTGGAGGAGAAGGGCTTCAATTAAGGTTTTCAAACGGGGGAGAGCGATTATCTGTCGGATCTGAGGAGGGAGGGCCGTCCAGGCCGGAGACAGGATGTGGGCGAGAGGTCGGCGGCGCCGAGATGGACGGGATCGAGGTCCAGCGCTCGGGATTCATTTATTCACTCAGCGCTATTTACTGAGCACCGAAGAACAATAAACAGACGTAATCCCTGCCCCGCTGACTGTGGTCTCCGGCCTTTCCCGCCCCCGTGGAGAAGCGGCGTGGCTTCGCGGGAAGAGCCGGGGCTTGGGAGGCAGGAGGACCTGGGTTCTCATCCCGGCTCCGCCACTTGTCTGCTGGGTGACCTTGAGCAAGTCGCTTCTGTAAAATGGGGATTTAAGACTTGAGCCCCCCGTGGGACAACCCGATTCCCTCGTGTCTCCCCCGGCGCTTTGAACAGTGCTCTGCACATAGTGAGCGCTTAACAAATACCAACATTATTATTACTTCTCCGGGCCTCAGTGACCTCACCTGTAGAATGGGGATGAAGGCCGTGAGCCCCACGTGGGACAAGCGGCTCATCTTCTATCTCCCCCGGCGCTTAGAACAGTGCTCGGCACATAGTAAGCGCTCGCCAAATGCCATCATTATTAGTATTATTACGTTCCCCAGTCCAACGGCCACCAAGGGAGACCCTCCCCCGGCCCCCTTCTCCCTTTCCTCCGGTCCCCGCCCGAGGAACCGCCAGGCTCCGGGTTCCCGCTGGGCAGCTTGGGGACCTGTTTATCGTTGTCCTCTCCCGAGCGTTCCGCCCAGGGTAAGTGCCTCATAAATAAATGAACGAACCGGACTGCCGGCTGATCCCGCTCAATAAGGAATTGGGGGCGGCGGGGAGGAGGAGTCGGGGCTGGGCCCGGGAGGACCGGAGTTTGTCGGTGGCAAACTGGAAATTCCCCAGCGACTAGCAGGACTAACCATCCACCCACCCGCCCCCTTCCCCTCGAGACTCCCACTGTTGTGGCTGGTTCCGGGGAGACCGGGGAAGCCAGGATGTGGCCAAAGGCTCCCTCACCTCCCCGTCCCCAGCCAACATCGCGCTCCTTGCTTTGACCCCTTCTTTTGTTTGTCGTGGTACTGGTTAAGCGCTTACTATGTGCCAAGCACGGGGAGATACAAGCTAATGGGGGTCGGACCCCGTCCCGCGTGGGGCTGACGGTCTCCATCCCCATTCTACAGACGAGGGAGACCGAGGCCCAGAAAGGGAAGTGACTCGGCCGAGGCCACACAGCCGATGAGGGCAGGAGGCGGGATTAGAACCCAGATCCTTTAGGATCCCAGGCCGGGGCTCTAGCCACGGAGCCAGGCTGCTTCCCCGGCAACTCGATTGCTCGTTTTCGACCGGTCGGGTTGTAAATATTTTGATGGTCGTCTCCCCCTTAGAGCATCAACTCCTTGTGGGCAGGGAAGCTTTATAATAATAAGAAATCATATTAGTGGTGCTGGCATTCGTTAAGCGCTTACACTGCTCTAAGCACCGGGGTAGATGCAAGGTAATCAGGCCGGGCCCGGTCCCTGTCCCGCGTGGGGCTCGCAGTCTTCATCCCCATTTGACAGATGAGGGAACTGAGGCCCGGAGAAGGGACGTGACTTGGCCGAGGTCACCCAGCACACGAGTGGCGGAGCGGGGATTAGAACCCAGGTCCTCCTGCCTCCCGGGCCCGAGGTCTTTCCACTGGGCCGCGCCGCTTCTCGATCAGCTCTCCCCTCCCTTCCTGTCCTCGTTTCTCTCCCTCTACAACCCAGACGGCCTGGGAGTCAGAGGTCGTGGGTTCGAATCCCGGCTCTGCCACTTGGCAGCTGGGGGACAGTGGGCAAGTCACTTCGCTTCTCTGGGCCTCAGTTCCCTCATCTGTCAAAGGGGGATGAAGACTGTGAGCCTCACGTGCGACAACCTGATTACCGTGGATCTACCCCAGCGCTTCGAACAGTGCTCTGCACATAGTAAGCGCTTAACAAATACCAACATTATTATTCTTATTATATTGTTCTAGCGTCCTCTCCCAAGCGCTCAGTCCAGTGTTCAGCACACAATAAGCGCTCAGTATATACAATCGACTGACTCCACCTCAGCAGTGTAAAGAGGATCCCCGCTAAAGCTTGACGGTGCCGGGTTCAACCCAAACCAAACGTTTTTTTCCCCTGTTGGTTTTTTTTTAATGGAATTTGTTAAGCGCTTACTATGTGCCAGATGCCATACTAAGCGCTGGGGTAGTTACAAGCTAATCAGCTTGGCCACGGTCCATGTCCTACGTGGTAGTCACGGTCTTGATCAACATCTGACAGATGAGGTCATTTAACTGAGGCCCGGAGAAGTGAAGTGACTTACCCAAGGTCACACAGGAGACAAGGGGAGGAAATGAGATTAGAACTCAGGTCTTTTACTCAGTGGCGGGGGGGAGAGAGGGGAGAGCAGAAAAGGGGTCTTCCCTGCCTGAACCCTCCTTTCCTCTTCTCCCACCCCCTTCTGGGTCGCCCTCACTCGCTCCCTTTATTCAACCGCCTCCCAGCCCCACAGCGCTTACGTCCGTAACTGTGATTGATTTATTTCTATTAATAATAATAATACTGGTATTTGTTAAGCGCTTACTATGTGCAAAGCACTGTTCTTCAGTTGATCAGGTTGTCCCGGGTGGGGCTCCCAGTCTTCATCCCCATTTGACAGATGAGGTCACTGAGGCACAGAGAAGTTGAGTGACTTGCCCAAAGCGGCGGAGCCGGGATCCGAACCCGCGACCTCTGACTCCCAGGCCCGGGCTCTTTTCACTGAGCCGCGCTGCTTCTCCGTCTCCCCCTCTAGACACTAAGCTCACGGTGGGCAGGGAATGTGTCTGTTTACTGTTGCATCGTCCTCTCCCAAGCGGTTAGTACAGTGCTCTGCACACAGGAAGTGCTCAATAAATACAACTGACTGACAAGCAATAGGTCACTGATAATCATCGGGGTATTTGTCAAGCCCAAGCGGGAGGATACACAATCCATCAATCCATCGTACTGATTGAGCGCGTACTGTCCGCAGAGGACCCTACTGAGTACTTGGGAAAGTAGGTACATAGTAAGCGCTGAAGAGAAATTCCTTAATAAAAATGATGCGATATAACAAATCTGGTAGACGTGTTCCCTGCCCAGATGCAAGGTAATCAGGACAGATCCAGTTCCACACGGGGCCACGTTCAATGCCCGTTTCGCAGACGCGGAAACTGAGGCCCAGAGAAGTTGTGGGACTCGCCCGAGGTCCCGCGGCGGGAAAGTGGGGGAGCCGGGATTGGAACCCGGGTCCTTCTGACTCCCAGGCCCGTGGGTCGTTCCACTAGGCCACCCTGCTGCTTTGGGGGGAACATTAGGGATGGGGAGGGAGGCGTTAGGAGTGGGGTCTGGCCGTCAGTCATACTTACTGAGCGCTTACTGCGTGCAGGGCACTGGCCTGAGCGCTTGGGAGAGTCCGTTACGACCGTAAAGAGACACATTCCCTGCCCGCGACAAGCTTACGGTCTAGAGGGGGAGACAGACGTGACTAGAAATAATTAAGGGCCGAGGAGCTGGTGGGGGAGGGGGGCGTGATCCGTCCCCCAGGGGGGCAACCTGTAGCACCCCCTACCCCGAGCCTCTCGTTGCCGTGGAGACAGAGGGGACCCCCGTCACATCGCGACCGATGCTCTTGTTGGAACTCAAGCTCCGGGTCTGTGGGAAGGACTGTTTTGGGGTGGGGGGGGGAGTCCGGTCCCGAGAAGGGGGTGGGGGCCCATCCTCAGGAAGAAAGCTCTCCCCGACAGAGAATAATAATCATAATTGTGGTATTTTTAAGCGCTTTCGATGTGCCGGGCGCTGGGGTGGACGGCATAGTGAATAGAGCACAGGACTCGGCAGGTCATGGGTTCTAATCCCGGCTCCGTCGCTGGTCTGCTGTGTGATCTCGGGCGAGTCACTTCACTTCTCCGGGCCTCAGTTCCCTCATCCGTCAAACGGGACAGGGGGACAGGGACCGTGACCAACCCCCATTACCCCGTTTCCACCCCGGTGCTTCGAAAAGCGCCTGGCACAGAGCGGGGGCCTGACAAAGACCATAATTATGGTTATTATTCTACAGGCAAAGGGGGAGAAGAGGTTCTATCCCTGGCCTGAGGCCTCTTGGGGTTTTCGCTCCCTCTTCTTCCTCCTCCTCCCCCGGTTCCCCGCCGCCCCCCCCCCCCCCAAGGCCGGGGTGTTGCTAAGGACAAACAACGATCCCACGTGGGCCAGTGGCCCCCGGGGAACTCCGGATGAAAGGTTAGGGGCAGACCAGAAGCAGAAGTGAGACTCTGCCCAAATGTTACAGCTCAGCTGATGGTAAAAAACGGGGAGTTATGGCACGCATACACACAAACACACACTTCTGTACGAACACAAAGGCCCGGGGGTGGGTCCGACCTGGACTCCCGGCCAGGAGACCCTCTTGCCCGGCCCGGGCCTCTGCTGGGAGGTCGCGGGGCTGGGGAGGATAATTTTATCTATCTGTATTGACATCTCCCTCCCTTTAGACCGTCGGCGGGCAGGGAATGCGTCTGCTTATTGTTGTATTGGACCTTCGCAAGCGGTTAGCACAGCGCTCTGCACACGGTAAGCGCTCAGTAAATACGGTCGAACGAATGACCTCTGGATCCACCCGTGCCAGGGGGCGGGGATGGGGTACAGGGCGCTCGCCTTGTTCGTCGACGGGGCTCCAGGCCCTCAGCCCATCGCCACAGACTTTCGCATCCTCTGGGCCGAGCGCTAAGCGCTACGGTCGATTCGGTCGTGTATATTGGGCCTTTACTGCGTGCGGACCACTGGACTGAACGCTGGGGAGAGGACGGCAGAACAATAAACAGACGCATTCCCGGCCCACAACGAGCTGACGGTCAAGAGCGTCCCGTCGACGGTTCAGTCTGAGCGGGTCGGACGCGGTCTCGGCGCGGGGAGAGATCGGGGGATTGAATCTCTGCCTCCATCCATTCGATCGTATTTATCGAGCCCTTACGGGGTGCAGAACACTGAACTAAGCGCTTGGGAGGGGACAATACGACAATAAGCAGACACGTTCCCTGCCCGCGACGAGCTTCCGGCTAGAGGACTCCTAGACTCCTTCCCGGCTTTAGGCTTCGGCGGAGGTTGGGGACGGAAGGACAGACGGATGGCGGGGTGTGAGGGGTTTGGGTCCCCCTCCCCAGCTTGAGGGGGTCCCTCCCCCTCCGGAGGGGGCAGATCCCAGCTCCCGGAGCCTTCCCCCGGCTTTCCGCGAGGCTGGGGTCTCCTGAGATTGCGTCCGGTCCCCCCCGGCTCGGGGCCGGCCGGGAGAGGGGCTGGTGGACGGTGCCCCCCCTAACCCCGGGGAACGGCCGGCAGCCACTGTTGCCCCCGCCTCCCGTCCCCAGCCCTGACACGTAGGACCCCTCCCCGTTTCCCTGGGAGCAGAGAGGCTGTCAGGAGATGGGGCTCGGCCCAGTACGGCCCAGCGAGGCCCAGCACGGCCCAGTGAAGCTCAGGATGGCCCGGCACGGCCCAACGTGACCCGGGGAAGACCAGCGAGGCCCAGCGCAGCCCAGTGTGGCCGAGCACGGCCCAACACGACCCAGCAGAGCCTAAAACACGGCCCAGCTCGGCTGGCAGGGTGGATCCGGTCCACCGCTATGCCCCGAGGGGCCTCACCGCCCCCCCCGGGACCCGGTGGCGGAAGAAGGGGGTCCGGGGGTCCCCCCGGGCCCTCCGCCCTCTGTGCCGGGCTGATGCGGCCCCCGGCCCCCGGCCAGCCGGGCCCGATGAAGCAGGACGACCCATGGGGAACGTCCAAGGCAGGACCCGCCACCGATCGCCATGGAAACCCGTGGAGCCCCGGGGAGGGGCTACAACTCCCGGCGGCCCCAGGGGGCTGCAAGTCAGACCCCTGGGTTGGAGGGGAGGGGGCCAATCAATCAATCAATCAATCATATTTATTAAGCGCTTACTGTATACCGAAGCCCTTCGGGAAAGGGCATTATATAGTAGAGTTAGTAAAGCAGCGTGGCTTAATGGAAAGAAGCCGGGCTTGGAAGTCAGAGGTCATGGGTTCGAATCCCGGCTCCGCCCCTTGGCAGCTGTGTGACTGTGGGCAACCTCTCTGTGCCTCAGTTACCTCATCTGTAAAATGGGGATTGACTGTGAGCCTCACGTGGGACAACCCAATTACCCTGTATCTACCCCTCCGCTTAGAACAGTGCTCCACACATAGTAAGCGCTTAACGAATACCAACACTATTCTCTGGGCCTCAGTTCCCTCATCTGTAAAATGGGGATTAAGACTCTGAGCCCTATGTGGGACAGGGCCTGGGTCCTGCCCAATTATCTTGTATCTAATCCAGCGCTTAGAACAGTGCCTGGCACATAGTAAGCACTTAACAGCTTCCATAATCATTATTATTATCGTTATTATTATTTGCTGAGGGTTTCTCTCCTAGGGGTGGGGCAGGGAAGACTCCTCTGGGCCCAGGGACCCCCTCTTTGCACTTCTCCTCTAGACTGGAAGCTCAGTGTGGGCGGGCAATGTGCCTACCAACTCTGTCGTATTGTCCTCTCCCAAGCTTTTATTTAGCACAATGCTCTGCCCACAGTAAGCGCTCAGTTAATACCACTGATGGTGATCTGACATCCTCCTCTAAACTGAAGGCTTGCTGTGGGCAGGGAACGTGCCTACGAAGTCTGTTATATGTTTCTATCGTCCTCTCCCAAGCACTCAGTACGGTACTCTGCACCCAGTAAGCGCTCAATAAATACCGCAGACGACGATCACGCTATCCCCTTCTAGACTGTAATCTCACTGTGGGCAGGGAACCTGTCTACCAGCTCTGTTATATTGTTTTACTGTCCTCTCTCAAGCGCCCAGTACAGTACTCTGCACCCAGCAAGCGCTCAATAAATACCACTGACCGACTGACTGCCCTCCGTCGGCTCAACCTCCCTAGGCAGCGCCCTGCCCATCGGACCTTTGCCCCTTAGAAGTCAAACCCAGAGCCTCCGCCCCATCCTCGACCGGGGCAGTGGGGAGGACGGGAAGGGGTAAGAGGGGGTAGGGGAGGGGATGAGGTGGGAGGGGAGAAGCCGGCCTAGGGGATGGGGAAAGTGGGGAGGAGAGAGGGGAGAGGTGGGTCTGGAGGGCGGGGAAGAGGAGAGGAAGGCCTAGAGGAGGGAGAAGGGGTGAGACGGGAGGGGAGAGGTGGGTCTAGAGGATGGGGAAAGGGAGAGGAGGCGGGGAAGACGGAGAAGGGGTGAGGTGCGAGGGGAGAGACAAGCCTAGAGGAGGGGGAACGGGTGAGACGGGAGGGGAGAGGCAGGCCTAGAGGATGGGGAAGGGGAGAGGAGGCTGGGAAGACGGAGAAGGGGTGAGGCGGGAAGGGAGGCCTAGAGGACGAGGAAGGGACGAGGAGAGTCTGAAGGATGGGGGGAGAGGCCAGGTGGGAGGGGAGAGGAAGGCCTAGAAGCCGGAGAAGGGGCGAGGAGGACCAAGAGGACGGGGAAGGGGTGGGATGGGAGGCGGAGGAGGACCGGGAAGGGAAGAGGCGGGCGGGCGGAGTGGGTGGAAGCAGGCCGGGAGGACCGGGAAGGGAAGAAGCGGGCGGCGGGGGGAGGCAGGCCGGGAGGACGGGCCAGGGGAGAGGAGGGCGGGTGGCGGGAGGGGATTTCCCCAGCGCCTGGCAGCAGGAAGTCTGCACCGGGAGAGGAAACCCGGGGCCGGGCGGACCGCCCAGCTGGGCTGAGGGAGTCACAGGAGGAAAGTTCAGGGAAGGGCCCCTCCCCACCACCCCCACCCCCTCCCCTCGCCACCCCCAGGGTTTCGGGTGACACGGGCGGTGGCAGACGGGTTCTGACCTTGGCCGCTTGGGTTGAAGGTCTAACGCGTGGCAGGGGAGGGGGAAGCCGGGCAAGGGGGTGGCAGAAGATGGGGCAGAAGGGGGGGGCGGGGGCGGGGGGGGGGACTGAGGGGTCTGGAGAGATGAAGGAGGGGTGTCCCCCGGTCCCCTCCCGCCCCAGAGGGCCCGAACTTGACTCTTCCTCAAGAAGAACAGCCTGGAGGCTCTCCCTCCCAAGCCCATGATAATAATAATAATAATCATAATAAGGTTTGTAAAGTGCTTATTATGTCCTGGGCTCTGTACTAACCGCTCCGGGAGACACAGGGCGATGAGGTCGGACACCTTTCCTCTCCCACCTGGGGCTCCCGCCACAAGTAGGAGGGAGAAGAGGTGTTTACTGAATCCCCGTTTTACAGAGGAGGAACCTGAGGGGCAGAGAAGTTGAGTGACTTGCTCGAGGTCACCCAGCCGGCAAGGGGAGGTGCTTAGTACAGTGCTCGGCGCATAGTAAGCGCTCAACAAATACGACCGATCGAGAGCGAATAGCAAAATGCGATTCAACTCTCCCCTCCTCCTGCCCCCTCCCCAACAGCTGAGATACTCGGGATCTTTTGGCTCCAGTTCAGGCTCTCCATCCCTTCCCCTCCATCTCGCCCACCTCGCCGCCGACCCTCGGCCCGGAACGCCCTCCCTCCCCTAATCCCTCAGGCCATTCCTCTCCCGGCCCCCCCAAAGCCTTACTGAAGGCCCCTCTCCTCCAAGAGGCCTTCCCAGACTAAGCCCCCCACTCGCCTCATCCCCCACTCCCTTCTGCATCGCCCTGACTCCCTTTGCTCTTCCCTCTCCCAGCCCCAAAGCACTTGATAATAATCATAATGATAATAATGATGATGGTATGAAGTGCTTATTATGTACCAAGCACTGTTCTAAGCTCTAGGGTAGGTACCAGATAAGGAGGTTGACCCACGGCGGGGCTCACAGTCTTAATCCCCATTTTACAGAGAAGGTAACCGAGGTACAGAGAAGTGAAGCGGCTCGCCCAAGGTCACCCGGCAGACAAGTGGCGGAGGTGGGAATAGAACCCACCTCCTCTGACTCTTTGCACTGAGCCCCGCCATCCATATCTGTCATTTTATTTATCCCCTTGCTCTTCCCCCCATCCCAGCCCCAAAGCCTTTAGGTCCAGCTCTGTCATTTTATATGTTCATTCATTCAATCGTATTTACTGAGCGCTGACAGTGTGCAGCTCACTGTACTGAGCGCTCAGAAAGTACACTTCGGCATCAGAGACCATCCCTGCCCAACAAGGGGCTCACTTATCTGTTGCTGAATTGTCCATTCCAAGAGCTTAGTACAGTGTTCTGCACATAGTAAGCGCCCAATAAATACCATTGTTTTTATGAGATGTTCTTCCCCTGGACTCTATTTATTGTTCTTGTCTGCCCGTCTCCCCCGATTAGACTGTAAGCCCGTCAAAGGGCAGGGACTGTCTATCTGTTGTCGACTTGTCCATTCCAAGCGCTTAGTACAGTGCTCTGCACATAGTAAGCGCTCAATAAATACTATTGAATGAATGAAATACTATTGAATTGTATTGCGGTCTGCTTCCCCTGCCCCAGCCCGGAAGCTCGTTGGGGGCTCCCTGTGGGTCTGTTTGTTGTTGTAGTGTCCTCTCCCAACCGCTCAGTCCAGTGTTCTGCACAGAGTAAGGGCTCAATGAATCTGGGTGAATGAAGGAAGGAAGGAAGGAAGGAAGGAGCGCTCAGTAAATAGGTTGGAAACCGGGCGCCCCCTCGTGGTCAGAGAGAGCAAAGTCCTGGAGAAGGAGCCGGGGTTTGGGGGGCTCCTGGGGTCAGGCCCACCTCCCTGGTCTTCCCTTTCCCAATCCCAGCCCCCCCCCAAATATTCCATCCTCTTCCTAGGAGCCCCCAGACCCAATTCCTGCCACCTGCAAAGCCCCCCTAGTAGCCATCCCTCGAGCTCAACCGGCCCCCCCACCTTGCAGCAGGAGAGATTCGGGGTAGACATAATAATAATAATATTGGTATTTGTTAAGCGCTTACTATGTGCAGAGCACCGTTCTAAGCGCTGGGGGAGATCCAGGGTCATTAAGTAATAGTAAGTAAGCGCTCAATAAATACTATTGAATGAATGAATACCCCAGTGCTTACAAGCAGCGTGGCTCAGTGGAAAGAGCACGGGCTTTGGAGTCCGAGGTCCTGGGTTCGAATCCCGCCTCTGCCGCTTGTCAGCTGTGTGACTGTGGGCGAGTCACTTCACTTCTCTGGGCCTCCGTTCCCTCATCTGGCAAATGGGGATGAAGACTGTGAGCCTCACGAGGGACAACCCGATGAGCCTGTATCTCCCCCAGCGCTTAGAACAGTGCTCTGCACATAGTAAGCGCTTACCAAATACCAACAGATACCAACTTCACTTCTCCGGGCCTCCGTTCCCCTCATCGGTATAATGGGGGTGAAGACTGTGAGCGGGACAGGGACTGTGTCTAACCTCATTTAGCTTCTATCTTCCCCAGGACGGTGCTCAGCACATAGTAGGAGCTTAACAGGTACCATTATTATTATTAGTAGCGCTATTAATTACAAATATAATTTAAAAATAAAGTGGCTACTGACCTCCAGGCCCCGCCACTCCAGGCGCCTCCTCGACCAGGTGAAGGAGGCAGGCTCCGGAGGGGCGTCTGCTTCAGATCCAGGCCGGGGGACTGTAGACCCCGGAAGAAATGGCCTCGTAAATGTCACCTCATCCTTGAGCAGCCTGGCTCAGTGGAAAGAGCCCGGGCTTGGGAGTCGGAGGTCATGGGTTCGAATCCCGACTCTGCCACTTGTCAGCTGGGTGACTGTGGGCAAGTCACTTCACTTCTCTGGGCCCTCGGTTCCCGCATCGGTAAAATGGGGAATAACTGTGAGCCTCACGTGGGACGACCCGATTACCCTGTATCTACCCCAGCGCTTACAACTGTCTCTGCTACCGATTTGACCATTCCAAGCGCTTAGTCCGGTGCACTGCACATAGTAAGCGCTCAGTACATACTATTGAATGAATGCTCTGCACACAGTAAGCGCTTAACAAGTACCAAAATTAAAACGATTAGACCGTAAGCCCGTCAGAGGGCAGGGACTGTCTCTATCTGTTACCGATTTGACCCATTCCAAGCGCTCAGTCCGGTGCAGCTGCACATAGTAAGCGCTCAAGTACATACTATTGAATGAAAGCTCTGCACACAGTAAGCGCTTAACAAGTACCAAAATTAAAACGATTAGACCGTAAGCCCGTCAGAGGGCAGGGACTGTCTCTATCTGTTACCGATTTGTCCATTCCAAGCGCTCAGTCCGGTGCTCTGCACATAGTAGGCGCTCAATACATACTATTGAATGAAAGCTCTGCACACAGTAAGCGCTTAACAAGTACCAAAATTGAAACGATTAGACCGTAAGCCCGTCAGAGGGCAGGGACTGTCTCTATCTGTTACCGATTTGTCCATTCCAAGCGCTCAGTCCGGTGCTCTGCACATAGTAGGCGCTCAATACATACTACTGAATGAAAGCTCTGCACACAGTAAGCGCTTAACAAGTACCAAAATTAAAACGATTAGACCGTAAGCCCGTCAGAGGGCAGGGACTGTCTCTGTTACCCCGAATTTGTCCATTCCGGTGCTCTGCACATAGTAAGTGCTCAATACATACTACTGAATGAATGCTCTGCACATAATAAGCGCTTAAGTACCAAAATTAAAACGATTAGACTGTGCGCCCGTCAAAGGGCAGGGACTATCTGTTACCGATTTGTCCATTCCAAGCGCTTAGTACAGTGCTCTGCACATAGTAAGCGCTCAATACATACTATTGAATGAATGGTGCTCCCAGGGGACTCGGTGGGAAAGGGAGGGAGAGGTGGGGGGATGTTTCCTGTCACTCTGGGGGGGGCTGTTTGGGGTCCCCCGCCCCTGTCCATCGTACTCTGCCAGTTGGACCAAGGGGGGACCAAGGGGGGATCAAGGGGGGACCAAGGGAGGCCCAGCTGCTCCTCAAGCCTCTCTCGCTTTGGCCACCAGGGGGCGACCTCCCTAAATAAGTTCATTCATTTTATTGAGCGCTTACTACTAATAATAATAATATTGGTATTTGTTAAGCGCTTACTATGCGCGAGCACTGTTCTAAGGCGCTGGGTGTAGATACACAGGGGAATATCAGGTTGTCCCACTGTGGGGCTCAGCTAGTCTTTCGGATCCCATTTTACAGATGAGGGAACGAGGCACCGAGAAGTGAAGTGACTCGCCCACAGTCACACAGCCGACAAGTGGCAGAGCTGGGATTCGAACTCATGAGTTCCTGACTCCAAAAACCCGTGCACTTTCCACTGAGCCACGCTGCTCCTCTATGTGCTATGTACTATGTGCAGAGCACTGGCCTAAGCGCTCGGAATGGACAATTCGGCAACAGATAGAGACCATCCTGCCCATTGACGGGCTCACAGTCCTTCCCCAACCCTTGCCCACCCCCAGATTAAATAAATGGTGGTATTTGTTAAGCGCTTACTGATGCGCAGAGCACCGTTCTAAGCGCTGGGGAAGATACAGGGTGAATCAGGTGTCCCAGGTGGGCTCACAATCTTCATCCCCATTTACAGAGGAGGGAAACTGAGGTAAGAGAAGTTGAAGGGACCTTGCCACAGTCACACGGCTGCCAAGTGGCAGAGACGGGATTCGGAGCCCATGGACCTCTGACTTCCCAACCCCGGGCTCTTTGCCACCTCAGCATGCTTAACCCCCTCCCCGGCCTCCCCCCCGCTCAGCCCCCAAGCCCCACCCCCCAGCTCAGCCCTCAGCCCACCCCAGACCCCAACCCCCGGCCCTCCCCCTGCTTCAGCTCTCATCCAGCCCCCTGCTCGGCCCCAGCTCACCCCCAGTTCAACCCCCTCTGGGCCCCTCCCCCCTGCTCAGCCCCCAGCCCACCCCCAGCTCAGCCCTCCTGCCCACCCCCAACTCACCCCCCCCCCCCGGCCCCTCCCGCTGCTCAGCCTTCAGCCAGCCCCCCAGGACCATCCCCAGCTCAGCCCAGCCCACCCGCTGCAACCCCCAGCCCCCCCTAGCTCAACCCCCCTGGCCCCTCTCCCAACTCAGCCCTTAACGCAGCCCCCAGCCCCCCCCCAGCTCAACCCCCTGGCCCTCCCCCAGCTCAGCCCTCAGCCAATCTCCGGCCCACCCCCAGCCCGCCCCCAGCCCACTTCCTGCTCAGGACCAGACCCCCTCCCAGCTCGGCCTCAGACCTGCCCCCGACCATCCCCCAGCTCAACCCCCGCCAACCCCTGGCCCTGCCGGGAGCTAAGATCCAGGCCCCACCCCAGCCCCACTCCCAACTCAGCCCCGAGCCGACCCCCAGCTCAACCCCCGGTCCTTCCCCATCTAACCCCACCCCCAGCCCGTCTCTGACCTGCCCCTGCCCCCCGCCCCCCGCCCCCGCTCAGCCCCCAGCTCTTCCTCCCAGACCAGGGCTCTATCCACCAGGCCCCTCTGATGCCAACGGTGGGGAGACAGCGGACCAATCTAAACCAGGACCTGGCAGAACATTTGGAAACTTCAGCCAGGGGCCAATCGGGGCAGGTTATGCCCCTGGAAGATTGAATAAAATGACAGTGATATCATAATCGACAGCCAAACAGTAGCTCGATTGTTGAGCCCAGGTGGAGGGTAGACCGGGGAGCAGGTTAGGAAGTTGGGGGCCATAGTGAGGTCACTGTCAGGATCGAGAGGTGGTGGTCAGGCAGATGAGAGGAAGGAGGGCAGTTTGGATAGAGGGACCTAGACTGTGACATCACAGCAACCAAGTAGGGACTGGGCCAGGTGGAGGTGATGGTGATTTTTGTTTTTAATGGTATTTTTTAAGCACTTGCCGCCAGGCATTGTTCTAAGCACTGGGGTAGATACGTGATAATCAGGTTGGACACGATCCCGGGGGCTCACAATCGTAATCCCCATGTTACAGATGAGGGAACTGAAGTACGGAGAAGTAAAGCGATTAGCCCAAGGTCACGCAAGTGGCAGAGATGGGATCAGAACCCAAGTCTTTCCGACTCCGGGCCCGTGCTTCATCCACTAGGCCACTCTGCTCTTCTCCTGCAACAGTCCAACGCTCTCCCCGCCTCCAGAGCCTTTTAAAATCCCCCTCCTCCAAGAGGCTTTCCTGCCTAATCCCTTCCCTCCGTATCCTTCCTGCATCACCTATGCAATTAGAGCTACACCCTTTACTAATAATTTTGGTATTCATTAAGCGCTTACTACGTGCCAGGCACTGTACTGAACGCTGGGGTAGAAACAGGCTAATCATGTTGAGCACAATCCACATCCTACAGGGGGCTCCCAGCCTTAATCCCCATTTTCCAGATGAGGAAACTGAGGCCCAGAGAAGTGAAGTGACTTGCCAAGGTCACCCAGCAGTCAAGCGGCGGAGTCGGGATCGGAACCCAGGTCCTTCTGACTTCCAGCCACGAGGCCAAGCTGCTGCTTAAGCACTTGACCTTCGCCCCTCACTCGGCCCCATAGGAATTGTTTACGCAGCTGTCATTTATTGGCAGGGAAATCTCCGCCTCTGGATTGTAAAATTGAGGGCAGGGAATGCGAACACCAACGCTGTTATAACGTCCTCTCCCAAGCGTTCAGTCCAGTGCTCTGCACACGCCCCGTAAGTGCTCGATAAATATCACTGACTGAGCGACTGGGCCACTCCACGGGGCAAGAAATCAGCATTTCCTCAAGTGTGGGGAACCATGAAAGTCTTGTCGTTCACCGGTAGGGCTTGTAGCTTCCGCGGGTGGGTAGCAATAATAATAATAATAATGATGGCAATTGTTAAGTGCTTACTACGTGTGCCCAGTACAGTGCTTACACTGTTCTAAGCACTGGGGTAGATGCAACATCATCAGGTTGTCCCCCGTGGTGCCTCCAGTCTTCACCCCCATTTTCCAGATGAGGAACTGAGGCACAGAGAATAATAATAATGTTGGTATTTTGTTAAGCGCTTACTATGTGCGGAGCACTGTTCTGAGCGCTGGGGGTAGACACAAGGGAATCAGACTGTCCCACGTGGGGCTCACAGTCTTAATCCCCATTTTCCAGATGAGGTAACTGAGGCACAGAGAAGTGAAGCGACTTGCCCAAAGTCACACAGCTGATAAGTGGCGGGATTAGAACCCACGTCCTCTGACTCTCAAGGCCTCTGCTCTTTAGATTAAGCCACGCTGCTTCTCTAGAGTCCCTTGTAGAGCCCCCCTCCATGAAGTGGAGGGTCCTGCCGGCTGACCTTCCTGCCCGGTGGTTAAATAAGGGGGTGCTGCCCTGGGAGAGGCTCAAAATGGGCCGCTAGCCCCCCGGAGACCTCAGGGCAGCGGGGAGGGGCCTAAAGAGGGAAGCTGCTCGTGTCCTGTCGGGGAGCGGGGCGGCCACACTGAGGGATGGGGCCGGTCAGACGCCCCACAGACGTCCGGGGGGCAGAGATGGAGCGGACGATCCAGAGGCCCCGGGGGACTACTGAAGCTGGTGGGCTTCCTGTCCGGTGAGTGACCCCCGGCCCCGGCCCCCGGCCGGCTCGCACCCTCCGGGCCCCCGGCCGGACCCTCCGGCCGCCCCGGCACCGGGACGGGCAGGGGGTCGGGCCCGGCCTCGGGGGTACGCCGGCTGATGCCCGTGGAAGCGGCCCCCCGTAAGCCTCCCGGGTCAGGTTACCACACCAGTCCAGGGAAAGGTCAGACGGTCCCAGCCCTGCCTTACCTCTCGCGTGCCACCAACTTCCCCAAGACCCGAGCTCGGCCTTCGGGTCTGGACCGGGCTGGTGGCTCCCAGAAATCCCACGGCCGTCATGAGGGCGGGCACACGGGGGAGATGGGCCCACGGTGGCGGGAGGCATAGTTAGAATATTCTGGGATTAAAAACCCCAAATTCCTCCCCCCCGGGTCCGACGTGAGGGACGGAAAAATGGAGTCGCCAGCGTGCTGGGAGTGGGGAGGACCCCACGTCCCTGTTACCTCAAGCCATCAATCAATCAGTGGTATCGATTGAGTACTTACTGGGTGTAGAGCACTGTACTAAGCGCTTGGAAAAGTAATAATAAAAATAATGGTGCTTATTAAGTGTTCACAATGTGCCAGGCTCTATTCTAAGCGCTGGGGTAGATACAAGTCATCAGGTCGACGCAGTCCCTGCCCCCACGGGGCTCACACTCATCCCCATTTTGCAGATGAGAGGACTGAGGCCCAGAGAAGTGAAGTGACTTGCCCAAGGTCACACAGCAGGCACACGGCAGAGCCGGGATTAAAACCCCTGTCCTTCTGTCCCCTAGGCCTGGTGCTCTACCCACTCGACCCCGCTGCTTCTGCTCATTACCACAGAATTGGCAAACACAATTCTTGCCACACAAGGACCTTAGGTCTACTGTATTTTTTCTCAGCATTTAGTACAGTGCTCCGCATCCAGTAAGCATTTAATAAACACTATTCCTCTTAAAACTACTAACGGGGGAGACAGACATTAAGATAGATTAGGGAGAGGGGAATCAGTAGGGCATAAGAATATTTCAATATTGCGAGGCGGAGGTGAATATCCAAGTGCTTGAGGGCTACACAGACAAGAGCCTAGCGGATGCAGAGAAGAGGGTGGGTGGGAAAATAAACGGCTTCGTCTGGGAAGGCCTTTTGGAGGTGATGTGATTTTAGGAGGGTTTGGAAAGTGGGGAGACTATCAGATATGAAGTAAAGGGAGTGCCAAGCCACGGGGTGAATGGAGGCAAAAAGGGTCAGTGGTGGGAGAGATGAGATCGGGTACAGAAAGCTGGATTGGTGTTAGACGAACGTAGCGTGGGTTGGATTGTAGTGGGAGATCGGCAAAGTGACGTAGGAGCCGATTGAGCGCCTTAAAGCCGATAATAAGGAGTTGGATGCGGAGGGGGATGGCAAACCGTCGGAGGTTCTCGGGGAGCTATGAAACAAACGGTCCGCGGGGCAGAGGGAAGAATGGACAGGAGTGGGAGAGACAGGAGGCTGGGAGGTCAGCGAGGAGGCCGATGCACTAATCAAGGTGGAAAATGACGAGCGCTTGGATTAACGAGGAAGCAGTTGGGACGGAGGGGGGAGGGTGATTTTAGCGACGCCGGGAAGGTAGAACTGACAGGATTTGGTGACAGATGGAATGTGTGGGTTGAATGAGAGAGATGAGTCGAGGATAATGCGGAGGTTATGGGCTTGTGAGATGGGGTGGGGGGTGCTGTCTACGGTTAGGGGAAAGTCACGGGTGGGGGGGAGGTTTTGTAGAGGTTAAAACCTGCAAACATGCAGGGGTTCGGCAGGCGTCCGCGCGGGTTGGATTGTCCTGGGCATGTGCCCGGCCCAGCCCCCACTGAGCATCCTTCCCCCACATCGTAGGTGCCTGGATCGTTGGGGCGCAGGGGCCCCCCATGAATCACACGCGGGGAGAGTCCGCCCTTTTCCGCCTCACCGTCTCTCAGACCTCCGACATACGGGTGGTCGAATGGACCTTCGCGACCAAGAATCTGACTATCATGGAGCTCACGCTCGGGCCCCCGGGGCTCTCGCCCAACTGGACCCACGAGAGATACAGACGGAGGGTCCACGTGGTCCCCAAGGGCTTCCTGCAGTTACTGGATGTGACCCCCGAGGACAGCGGCACCTACGACGCGCAAGCCAGATTCCGGTCAGGACCCTTCCAGAAGGAGGTCTTCATCCTCGCGGTGTATGGTGAGAAAGGGTCTAGGGGGGTCAGGGTGGGGTAGGGGTCCCCCAGACCAGCCCCTCTGCCGGGCTAAAGCCCCAGGGGCAGCCTAACTCCCTACCCATCCCCAATTCATTCAATTATTCATAATAATTGTGGTATTTGTGAATCGCTCACTATGTGTCACGCAGGAGTCACTAAGGTACGAGACTGTAAAATCTCTACACTGTAAGGGTTGTGGGGCTGAAGGTGGAGTAAATATCAAGTGCTTGAAGGAGACGGACCTAAGTAATTAATAATAATAACGGTGGTATTTGTTAAATATTTACTATTTGCCAAGCACTGTTTTAAGAGCTGGAATAGAATGTCCCATGTGGGGCTCGTGGTCTTAATCCCCATTTTACAGATGAGGTAACTGAGTCACAGAGAAGTGAAGTGACCTGCCCAAGGTCACACCACAGACAAGTGGTGGAGCCGGGGTTAGAAACCACGACCTTCTGACTCCCAGGCCCGGGCTCTAGCCACTACACCATGCTGCTTCCCACGGTGTACAATTTAGCAGTATGAAAGAAACATTCCCCAGCCCACGACGAGCTTACGGTCAAGAGGGGAAGACAGACATGAGTAGAAATAAATGAATGATGGATATGAATATAAATGCTGGTTGGACCGGGCGGGGGGCAGAATAAAGGGAGGGAGTCGGGATGAGGCAGAAGGGAGTGGGAGAAGAGGAAAGGAGGGCTCAGTCAGGGAAGGCCTCTTGGAAGGGATGTGATTTTATTAAAGCTTTGAAGATGGTGGCCTGGAGGATATGAAGGGGGAGGGAGGTCCCGGCCAGAGGCAGGATGTGGGCGACAGGTTGGTGGCGAGATAGACGAGATGGAGGTTCAGTGTGGAGGCTGGTATTAGAGGAGCGAAGCGAGCAGGCTGGGTTGGAGCCACAGAGCTAAATAAGAGAAATAAGAGCCTGATACCCGCCCCCCTCCATCCCGACTTCCTTCCCCTCACTCTGCCCCTCTGTAAAATGGGGGCGTCCTCCAAGCCTCCGTATGGTGGGGGTGAGGGGGCTTTATGATAGCCTCTATTAAGCACTCAGTACGTGCCAGGCACCGCACTAGATAGAAGATGATGGGGTTGGACAGAGACCCCCTTCCCACACGGGGCTCACGGTCTAAATCTCCATTTTGCAGATGAGGGAACTGAGGCACACCGAAGACGAATGCGGCTCCCAGGCCCAGGCTCTAGCCGCCGCTTGCCTGCTGTGTGAACATGGGCGAGTCCCTTCATTTCTCCTTGCCTCAGTTCCCTCATCTGTCGAACGGGGATTAAGACTGTGAGCCCCTAGTAGAAGCGGAAGTGGGACCAGTACGATTTGCTCGCATCAATCCTCGTGCTTAATATAGCGCCTGGCCCGAAGGAAGGGCTTTACAAATACCACCACTGTTATTATTATCAGTCACTAGGCCACGCTGCTTCTTGGGTTCCTTAGGGGGTCCCTGTCAGGCGGCTCCCCTGGGCCCTGACCCCCACTTTCCTCCGTCAGAGCCGGTCCCCCTCCCCGAGATCCATCTGCGGCCCGGGAGCCGGACGTCGGGCCGGTGTAACTTCACCCTGGAGTGTCGGCTGCCGGGGGCGGGGGCGGCCGTGTCCGTGAGCTGGAGGAAGGGGGACCCCCCGGGGGAGCTGGCCGCGGCGGAGCGGCGGGGGCTGTCCCCCGACCGCCGGACCCTGAACCTGGCCCTGTCCTCGGTCCATCCCGACGACGTCTTCACCTGCCTGGCCCGCTCTCCCGCCCAGGAGAGAAACGCCTCCGTCCAACTCGGGGACCTCTGCGCCCGGGACGGTGAGTGAGTGACCCGATCGAGGTCACCTGAGCCCCGGCCCCAGTGTCCCACAGCTCCCCGGGGGCGGTGATGGGGACGGGACCCCCTGTGAGGGGCGGAGATGTCGAGTTTGATCCTTCACCCCTCGCCAAGGGTCCGGCCGGTAGTGACTCGGGGTGCAGGCGGGAGGTCTGTGATTCCAGGGGCTGCTTCCTCACTGAACTGGATCTTCCTGTTGCGTCTGGTCCTGGTCGGAATCCTGGTGACCCTGGGAGCCTCGGTGGCCTGGAAGAAGACGGCGAAGGCGGAGAGAGGCCTGTGAGGCAGGAGGCCCCTTATCCTGGTGTTTTCCCTCCCGTCCATCTCTGGCTACTCTCCACGGCTCAGCAGGGTCGGGTCGAGCCCCCCGCAGCCGGTGGCGGTTCAGGGGGGCTGCGGTGTGGACAGAATCCGACCGCGGGGGCTGCCGGAGGACCTGGTTTCCGGGCTCTCCTGAGGCGGGAAGGGAAGCCAAGCGAGCGGAGCCGGTCACTGTCCCCGCCAGAAACCGACTCCAATGAGATCCCTGACCTCTGACCCTCATCCCACCTTTCCCTTAAACTGGGAGCCCCACGTGGGATGGAGCCTGGGTCTGACCGGTCGTTCTTGTATCTATCCAGCCCTCACTACGGTGCTCAGCACATAGTAAACACCCCACAGATAGTCTGCTTTCTCATTCTGCTGATTTCCTCTCCCCGGTCCACTCTCCATCCCGGCCCCCAGGAAGCGTCGGGAACCAGCGGGGCCGGGGGCCGGAGGTTGCGGGGGAGACCGGGGGGCGGAGGGGGGACCGAGACCCCGAATGGGCCCCGTCCGAGAGGAAACTGAGGCAGAGGTGGGGCCCGGGGGGAGGAAAGGAAGCGATGAAGGGAGAAGGCCGACGGATGGGGTTTCAGTGGCCGGGCTGGGCCGGGACCCCCATCGAAGGACCCCCCTTTCTCAGATGACTCTCCAGCCCCAGTCCCCCTCTCCACCCTCCCCACCCACTCTCTGGGAACAGCTCTCTCCCCTCCCTCCTCTCCTGCTGGTCCAGGGCTGACGGACCGGAGAGTCTGGGCGGGGGGCGGACCCCAGAAACGGCCACCCCCGTCCTCTGCGGGGGGTGGGGAGGGCCTGCCTCCGGAGCCAAGAGCCCGTCTCCCCAATCCTCCCGCCCCCATCACGCCGCCAGGACTTGTGAGAGGAGAAGGAAGAGAACATTCATTCTTTCTTTCATTCATTCAATCGATCATATTTATTGAGCGCTCACTGTGTGCTACCGTACTGTACTACGCGCTCGGGAGAGTCCGATGCCACAGCACTGGAAGACACCACCCGTGCCCACGAGGAGCTTACTGGAGGAGACAGACAATAGAGATAACAATGAAGGTGGCGTTGGCTGAGCGCTTACTCTCCGCCAAGCCCCGGGATAGTTACAAGATTAGCAGGATCCCAATTCCCAGTCTAAGTAGGAAGGAGATCGGGGATTGAATCCCCATTTTGCGGATGAGGGAACTGAGGCCCAGAGAAGTGAAGTGACTCGATCAATAATGATAATCACGAGAATTGTGGCATTCGTGAAGCGCTTACCATGGGCCAAGCACCGTTCCAAACGCCACTACTTGAAATTATGGATGGGGGCGATGGGGAGAGGTGCAAAGACGGGGCGCCAAGGGGAACTGGCCGGGGTTTGCCCAAGGTAATCAGGAGTCCCGTACCTGCGAGCACGTGCAGATGCAGCGAGGAGGGGAAGTTACGAGGTGCGGAACCTGCCATTTCCCCTTTCCACATTTCCCCTTTCCAAACCATCGGTCCATCAGTGGTTATCTGCTGAGCGCTTACTCTGAGCCCTGACCTGCGCTAACCACTTGGGAGTGTACACTGGCTGTAGAGGGTCAGTCAGTCGCTCCTATTTATTGAGCGCTTACTACATGCAGAGCGCTGTACTGAGCCCTTTACAACGCGCTGTATTTATATACGTATCTGTAATTCATTTAACAGAGAAGCGGCGTGGCTTAGGGGAAGAGGTCCGGGCTTGAGAGTCAGAGGTCTTGGGTTCTAATCCAAGTACGGAGCGCTGTACTAAGCGCTTGGAATGGACAATTCGGCAACAGAGAGAGCCAATCCCTGCCCAATGACGGGCTCCGGGGGAGACGGACAGCAGAGCGAAACAGAACGAAACAAAAACAAGACGTCATCAAGATAAATAGAATTAAGGGGAGGTACACCTGATTAACAAAATAAATAGGGTGATAAATAATATATACAGATGAGCACAGCGCTGAGGGGAGGGGAAGGAGGAGGGGGAGGAGCAGAGGGAAAGGGGGCACAGCTGAGGGGAAGGGGGAGGAGCGGAGGGCAGAGGGGGAGCAGAGGGAAAAGGGGGGAGTTCAGTCTGGGAAGGCCTCTTGGAGGAGGTGAGCTCTCAGGAGGGCTTTGAAGAGGGGAAGAATTGACCAGAGGTCTGGGGGTAGGGGGACGGGGGTAGCCAGACCCCCCAGCCACCCCAGTAAGATGGCACCTTCACCTCTCCGGCCCCACCCTCCCCCTCGGGGAGCCCCTCCGGACCCTCCCCCAGGCCCCCCTCCAGTCTGCCGCGCTCACGCTCAAGCCCTGGATCCCTCCCTTCCCCCCCTGTGACCCTGGAGGGTAATGATAAGAATAATAATGATGGTATTTGTTAAGCGCTTACTCTGTCCCGAGCACCGTTCTTAAACCCTGGGATAGCTAGAAGGTGATGAGGTTGTCCCTCTTGGAGCTCACACCCTTCAGCCCCATTTTGCAGATGAGGGAACTGAGGCAGAGAGAAGTGAAGTGAGGTGCCCAAGGTTTCACAGTAGACAAGTGGCGCAGGCGAGATTAGAACCCACATCCTCCGACTCCCAAGCCCGGGCTCTTTCCGCCAAAGTCACGCTGCTTTTGTGGTATTCGTTTAGCGCTTATTCTGTGCCAGGCGCCGTACTAAGGGCTGGGGCGGATACGAGGGAATCGGGTGGGACCCGGTCCCCGGCCCCCGCGGGGCTCCCAGGCCCCATCCCCGTTTTCCAGATGAGCTCACCGAGGCCCAGAGAAGTGAAGTGACTCCCCCCGAGGTCACCCGGCAGTCGAGTGGCGGAGGCCGGATTAGAACCCAGGTCCCTCTCCCCAACTTCCCGGGGTGGCTGGGGGAATCAGCCACCCCGTTCGGTGGTATTTATCGAGCGCTTTCAGTGTGCAGGGCACCGTACTAAGCGCTTGGGAGAGCCCAGTACAACAATAAACAGACACGTTCCCCCACGGGGAGCTTCGAGGCTAGAGAGGGGGGGTCCCCGAGGATCCCCCCGGCGCGGGCAGAGGGCCGAGGCGCTCGGCGACGGGCGGACCCGTGGGCCTCGGGCCTGCCAGCTGCAGGGGGATTGCGGTGGGAGCAGCCTCACCACACGGGGCCCGGGGAGCCGAGCCGGGGCCCACAGGCCCCCGGCAGGCGGTGGTCCCCTGACCGCACGGGGAGGGACCCGCCAGGCCGTGGGGGGGGAGGCGAGGGGCCCTCCCGCCCCGCCTGGGTCGTGGGTACCGTGTGGGTACCGAGGGCATCGCCGCCTCCGTGGGGACGGCACCCTCTCCGGGCCTAGTGCGGCTGGGCCCCGACGCCCTCCCTCCCTCCGGCCGCCCGGATCCCGCGGCCGGTTGGGGCCCGGCAGGTGGTGATGCCGAGCCCCGGGGTCGGGTTGTGGACCCTCGCCCACCCCCTGCCGGGGCCCCCCCGGGGATGGGAGGGTGGGGGCGGGTGTCTCTGCCCGCCGCCTAGCCCCGGAGCAGAAGCCACACCACAGAAAGGGGCCCGGGCTTCAGAGGACCCACGGACACCCACCCAGAGGTCCAGACACCCCCCACCCCACCCCCATCCCGCACCTCGCTCCCCGGAGCTGGTACCCACCCGACCTGGGCATCGTATATACGTGTGCCCGTCTACGCTCTCGATATACGTGCGTTGTGCAAGGTGTGACTGTGTCTGTGGGTGCCCGCTGAGTGGCGAGAGCCGGGCTGGGGAGTCAGAGGTCGTGGGTTCTAATCCCGGCTCCGCCAGCTGTCAGCTGGGTGACTTCGGGCGAGTCACTTCACTTCTCTGGGCCTCGGTTCCCTCACCTGGAAAATGGGGATGAAGACCGTGAGCCCCGCGGGGGACAACCTGATGACCCTGTATCTCCCCCAGCGCTTAGAACAGGGCTTGGCACCTAGTAGGCGCTTAACAGATACCAACATTATCGTGTATGTGTGTGCCCACGTGTGACTGTCTACGCGTGTGGTGCGTATATGCGATTGTGTATCGATGAATGCACGCGTGTGTGAGTGTGGATGCTCGGGGGTGTTCGTGTAAGTCGGGGGGTGATTGCGTAGGGACGCCCGCTTCTCCGGCTGGACACCACCTCACTGCCCGGACCAGGTCACCCCTCCCCCCAGCCGGGGCTTGACCTTGGGCAAGTCACTTCCCTTCTCTGGACCTCAGTTCCCTCATCCGTAAAATGGGGATGAAGACCGGGAGCCCCACGTGGGACGGGGACCGGGTCCAACCCGATTATCTTCTATCTACCCCGTACTTAGAACGGTCCCCGACACCTAGGACGCGCTTAAGAAGTATCTACCGCAGTGTTTAGAGCAATCCCTGGCACGGAGTAAGTGCTTAACAAGGATGACGATTATTATTATTATTGTCTGAGGCTGGCGCTGGGATCCTCACAAGCAAATGGGTTTGGACACGGTCCCTCTCCCCAACGGGGTTCACCCTCTTAACCCCCTTTCGACAGATGAGGGAACTGAGGCCCAGAAGAGCCGAGCGACTGGCCCAAGGCCACACAGCAGACAGGTGGCGGAGCCGGGATTAGAACCCACGACCTCCTGACTCCCAGGCGTGGAGTCTAACCACTAAGCCAAGCTGCTCCTTCACTTCTTCTTCTAGTGTCCTCTCCCACGCGCCTGGGAGAGTGCGCAGCACACGGTTAGCGCTCGAGAAATACCACCGACTGACCGATTGACTGAATAACCCGTCCACCTGCGCATCAAACTGACGCACCTCACCCCTGGGCTTAAAAGGACCGTCCCCTCGCCACCCCCCCCCCCTCACCTCGCTACTCGAACCCGGCCCGCACGCTTCGCTCCTCCGATGCCAACCTGCTCGCCGCCCCTCCGTCTCGTCCATCTCGACGCCGACGCCTCGCCCGCGTCCTGCCTCTGGCCTAGGAAGGCCCTCTCTCTTCGGGTCCGACAGACAATCTTCTCCCCCCACTTCAAAGCCTTATCGAAAGCCCATCTCCCCGCCGAGAGGCCTCCTCCCCAAAACCCTCATTTCCTCCTCTCCCACTCGCTTCTGCGTCGTCCTCGCTCTTGGATTTCCACCCTTTATTCACCCCTCCTTCGGCCCCGCAGCGCTCACGTCCGTAAGAATAATTTTATTTCTATTAACGTCTCTCCCGCTCTTGGATTTCCACCCTTTGTTCACCCCTCCCTCGGCCCCGCGGCGCTTACGTCCGTAAGGATAAGTTCTTTATTTCTATTAATGTCTCTCCTCCCCTCTAGACTGGAAGCTCCTTCATTCATTCGTTTAATCGTATTTATTGAGCGCTTGCTGCTTGCGGACCACTGTAGTAAGCACTGGGAAAGTACAATTCAGCAACAAAGAGAGAGACGATGTCTACCCAATTACGGGCTCCGGGTCTACCATCTCTGCTCTATTCTACTCGCCCAAGAGAAGCAGCGCAGCTCAGTGGAAAGAGCCCGGGCTTGGGAGTCGGAGGTCGTGGATTCGAATGCCGGCTCCGCCTCTTGTCAACTGTGTGACCTTGGGCAGGTCACTTCACTTCTCGGTACCTCAGTTCCCTCATCTGCCAAATGGGGATGAAGACTGTGAGCCTCACCTGGGGCAACCTGATGACCTCGTATCTACCCCAGCGCTTAGAACAGCGCTTGTCACATAGTAAGTGCTTAACAAATACAACATTATTATTAGCGCAGTGCTCTGCCATTGTTTTTATGAGATGTTCTTCCCCTTGACTCTATTTATTGCCATTGTTCTTGTCTTTCCGTCTCCCCCGATTAGACCGTAAGCCCGTCAGAGGGCAGGGACTGTCTCTATCTGTTGCCGGTTTGTACATTCCAAGCGCTTAGTGCGGTGCTCTGCACGTAGTAAGCGCTCAATAAATACTATCGAATGAATGAATGAATGAATGCCCACAGTAGGAGCTCAATAAATATGATTGATCGATTGATGAATCAATCTACTGAGGGGAGATGATCCAGAAATACCACCCTCCCTGGCCCCACCTCCCGGCCCTAATAACTACTATAGTACTTGTTAAGCATTTACTATGTGCCAAGCACTGGATACAAGCTAATCCGGTTAGACACAGTCCCTGTGCCCCATGGAGTTCACACTCTCAATCCCCATTTTACAGATGCGGTAACTGAGGCCCAGAGAAGGGAAGTGACTCGTCCAAGATCACTCGGCCGACAAGTGGCGGGGGGCGGGGGCGGGCGGATGAAAACCCACGTCCTTCTGACTCCCGGGCCCGGGCTCTTTCCACTAGGCCGCGCCGCTTGTTTCGCTCGATTGTCCGTCTCCCCCTTCTAGACCGCGAGCCCGTCGTTGGGGAGCGATGGTCTCTCTCTGTTGCCGAACTGGGCTTCGCAAGTGCTTAGTAAGTGCTCAAAAAATACCACCGAATGAACGAAAGCTTCTCATACAACCCCACACCCTCCCTCGGTGTCCCCTGCAAACCCTCCCCAACTCCGGACCGCCGGAGAGGGAGGGCGGCGCAGGGAAGAGGGAAAAATCCAATATTGACCTCTTCCGGCTCCATGGGTCAGTTGTAGATCACAGGCACATCAGCAAGCGAGGAGGACGTGATGGGAAATTAGAGCAAAACCCTTCCCGCGGGGTCGTCCGCGGGGGTCTCCGTCCACGACGAACGATCCCGGCCCCACCGTTTTGGGGTTCAGAGAGGCCCTTCTCCTGCAGGCTGGTCCCAGCTTCAGAGGACGGGGGGAGTTCCGGGGCTGGGAGGCGTCTACTGGGACTCGGGGGGCCCTGCTTGACCTCACTGGGGGTCCGCGGGATTGTTAATTCCCCCGCCCCAGCGCTCGGTAATAACGAAAAACGATAGTGATTACGGTACTTGCTAAGCGCTTACTATGTGCCGAGCTCTGTTCTAAACAGATACAAGGTAATCTGGTCAGGCACAGCCCCTGTCCCACTTGGGGCTCACGCTTTTAATTCCCCGTCGCACAGAGGAGGGAACTGAGGCCCAGAGAAGCCAAGTGACTCACCCAGGGTCACGCAGCAGCAGAGAAGTGGCAGAGCCGGGATTAGAACCCAGGTCCTCCTGACTCCCAGACACGGCACCGAGCAAGCCCCGAAGAATCATCACCGTTACGCTCCGCGTACGGCGCCCGCCTCACAGTAAGTGCTTAACAGGCACCGTCGTTATTATTAATCGCTCTATCAGCCCTGGGGACCGGACTCTCTCTCGGTGGGGCTCCGGGCCCGAGAGGGAAGGAGGACAGGTATTTCGCACTCATTTTACAGATGAGGAAACCGAGGTCCAGAGTCCATAAACTTTCAGGGGTCACCATCCTTCCTCCTCTGCGGTCAGGCCCTTCCACACTTTCCTCTCCTCTGGGCATTTCTCCTTGCCACTGCTTCCTGCTGGTCTCCCCAAAGAGGAAGTGGGAGGTAGTCGGGGGAGGGAAATGAAAGGATCTGGGTTGGGAGGGGGAGTCCAATAAGGGGGGGGTGAGGGGACTGGGGGTTTGTGGGGGGGGTGTTGCTAACGGGGAGGAGCCCAGGGAGGGGCCAGCCGGGCAGCTTTATGCCCCACAGAACCTTCCAGGGACAAAGATGAGGAGCAGCTGCCAAGGCCTCTTGTCCTCGCACCCCACGGGGCTCCTGAGGGCCATCGGCCTCCTGCTGGGTGAGTGACCCCCCCCACCCCCCCACCCCCAGCCACGCCATCTCCCATTTCGCAGGACCCCGCTCTTCCCCCCCAGGAAACCTAGTGGGCAGGGAATGTGTCTGTTTATTGTTCTGTTGGACCCTCCCAAGCGCTCAGTACAGTCCAGGACCGTACGGGAAGAAGCCCATCCTGACTAAACCCTCCTCTCCTCCTCTCCCACTCCCTTCTGCATCGCCCTCTCTTGCTGTCTTCATTCATCCCCCTTTCCCAACCCCACACCACTTAAAGACATCTCTGTCCTTCCTCTTCCTTCCTTCCTGTCTCTCTTTCTCTTCCTCTTTCTTTCTTCTCTCTTCCTCTCTTCCTCTCTCTCTCTCTCTTTCCTTCTTTCCTTCCTTCTTTCTTTTTTTCTTTCAGCGTTGCTCCGTGGCAAGAGCCCGGGCTTGGGAGTCAGAGGTCATGGGTTCGAATTCCTGCTCTGCCACTTGGCAGCTGGGTGACTGTGGGCAAGTCACTTTACTTCTCTGGGCCTCAGTTCCCTCATCTGTAAAATGGGGATTCATTGTGAGCCTCATGAGGGACAACCTGATGACGCTGTATCTACCCTAGAGCTTAGAACAGTGCTCTGCACCTAGTAAGCTTAACAAATACCAACATTATTATTATTATTCCTTCCCTCCTTTCTTTTTCTCTTTCCTTCCTTCTTTCTTTCCTTCCTTCTTTCTTTCTTTCATTCATTCATTCCTTCTTTCTTTTTTCCCTTCTTTATTTTTACTAATGTCTGTCCCCCTCTGGACGGCGAACTCATTGTGGGAACGTGTCTGTTTGTTCTTGCATTTCCCTCTCTCAGGTGCTTAGTACAGTGCTTTGCACACAGCAAGCGCTCAATAAATACTATTGAATGAATGAATGAAAGCCCTCTGCACACAGTAAAAGCTCGATAAATGTGATTGAAGGAATGAATGGATGAATGACCCCCCCCCCCAAAACACTCCTCCCACCGCCTGTCACACACCCTTGGGCTGCGTCAGGGAAGCGGCTTGGCCTGGGAGTCAGGAGGACCTGGGTTCTAATCCCATCTCCGCCACTCATCTGCTGTGGGACCTCGGGCAAGTCACTTCACTTCTCTGAGCCTCAGTTCCCTCATCTGTCAAGTGGGGGTGAAGACTGTGAACCCCATGTGGGAGAGGGACTGTGTCCAACCCGATTACCTGTGTCCACCCCAGCGCTTAGTACAGTGCCTGGCACACAGTCAACGCTTAACAAATACCACCATTATAATCCCCACTCCGCCGCCTGTCTGCTGTGTGACCTCAGGCAAGTCACTTCACTTCTCTGTGCCTCCGTTCCCTCATGTGTAAAACGGGGATGAAAACTGGGAGCCCCAAGTGGGATGGGGACTGTGACCTACCTGATTAACTCGGATCTACCCCAGTGCTTAGAACAGTTCGTGGCACCTAATAAGCGCTTTCGAAGTACATGATTATGATGATTATTATTAATTGTTCTTAACTGGGCTACTTGCGGGGACAATCTCACTGGTGGTCCTCTGCGGAAATCGACCCCAGGAAAGTCGGCTCGATCCCATCACGCTGCTTCGGGAGGGCGTTCCGGGCCAGAGGCGGGATGTGGGCGAGAGGTCGGTGGCCAGATACACGACATCGAGGGGCAGTGAGGCTCAGCTGAGGGAACGGAGGCCCGGGGAAGTTGTTTTCTCCGTGGTATTTGTTAAGCGCTGTGTGCCAAACACTGTCCTAAGCACTGGTGTAGATACAAAGATCATCAGGCCCCAGCTGGGGCTTACGTTGGAAGTAGGAGGAAGAACAGGAATTGAATCCCCATTTTGCAGAGAACTGAGGCACAGAGAGGGTTTTTTTTTTAAAGGCATCTGTTAAAGCACTTACTCCGTGCCAGGCACTGTGCTAATCCCTGCGGTAATCTGGTTGGACACAGTCCATGTTCTTCGCGGGGCTTCCAGTCTTAATCCCCATTCTACGGATGAGGCAACTGAGGCCCAGAGAAGATGAGCGACTTGCCCAAGGTCACGCAGCGAGCAAGCGGCGGAGCGGGAATTAGACCCCGGATCCTTTTGAGTCTCGGGCTCTAACCACTAGACCACACTACTTCCCGTCATCTGACATCACCTGATCATTTCTCTTTCCACTCCTCCTTTGTCCTCCTCCTCCTCCTCTGTCCCCGCTTGCAAAACGCCATCCATTCAGCGCTCCAAATTCCACGGATGGATGGGCGGATGGAGGCATGGCCGGACGGATGGAACGCCCCTTCCTTCCTGTCTGAGAAACCGCTCCAGGCCACCTGTCCCGGCGCGGCCTTTTGGATGAGCTAATCCCTGACCGAGTGGACTTTCTCCTCAAAATGCCCAACTTTCCCTATTCGTCCCAGAGGGTCGGGGTTTGGCTGACAGGACCGGTCGATGCCAACCTCCTCACGGCGCCTCCACCTCGTCCGTCTCACCGCCCACCCCTCGCCCACCTCCGGCCTCCGGCCCGGAACGCCCTCCCACCTCATATCCGAAAGTCAGTGACCCTCCCCTCCCTCAAAGCCTTCCTGAAGGCCCATCTCCTCCGAGAGACCGCCCCCGCTCTCCTCTTCTCCCGCTCCCTTCTGCGTCGCCCTGACTCACTCCCTTTCTTCATCCCCCTTCCCGGCCCCACACCACTTATGTCCACATCTCCGTCATTTATTTATCTCCAGTCATGTCTGTCTCCGCTTCTAAACTGCAACTTCGTTTCGGGCAGGGAACGCATCTGTTTTCGGGTACTCTCCCAACCGCTCGGGTTTCCGCCTTACAGCCTTGTAGCCCGGTGGGTGAATGAAAAGGGGACCAGAGGGCTTAGTCAGGGAAGCCCTCCTGGAGGAGGTGGGTCTTTGATCTATGAAGGAGGGGGGGAGTGATTAGTGTTCAGTGCAGGGTCTGGAACACAGTAAGCGCTCGGTGAATACATTTGATTAAGTGGTCGATCCGTCTTTTCTTTGGTCCAGCACTTAGAACAGTGCCCACATAGTAAGCGCTTAATCAATACCAACATCATTATTATTAACAACCGAGAGTTGACCCCAGAGGCTAATGATCCCCGTCCCAGAATCTCCCGGGCCGCCCTTCCCCCCCAAGTCTCCCGGGCCGGACTCCCGTCTCCCCTTCATCCGGTCGGGTTTCCTGTCCCTTCCGTTGCTGCCTCTATCTCCTCCTCCCCCACGTCCCACCCCGGGGGCTCAGAGGACCGTGTCCGAACCCCACAGCTGTCCGTTCCTCCAGAGAGGATTCCCCGGCGGAACCGGGGCACCGGACCGTCTGACTCAAAGTGCGTGGGTTCGAACGCCCGATTAATCCTTGGTAATAATGATAATGATTGGATCTGTTAAGCGCTTGCTAGGTGTCCAGCACTGCTCTAAGCACTGGGGGAGATAAAGCTAATCAGATCCCACGGGGCGTTCACCGTCGTCATCCCCGTGTTTCCGATGGGGGAACCGAGGCCCAGAGACGCGAAGTGACCTGCCCACGGTCACCCAGCAGACGTGTGGCGGGACCGGCATTAGAACCCAGGTCCTTCTGACTCCTAAGCCCGGGCTCTATTATTACGGTATTTGTTAAGCGCTTACTATATGCAAAGCACTGTTCTAAGCGCTGGGGTTGATACGAGGTAACCAGGTTGTCCCCCGTGGGGCTCACGGTCTTAATCCCCATTTTACAGATGAGGTAACTGAGGCACAGAGAAGTGAAGTGACTTGCCCAAAGTCACACAGCTGATAAATGGCGGAGGCGGGATTAGAACCCATGACCTCTGACTCCCAAGTCCAGGCTCTTTCCACTAAACCATGACGCCCTTAGTAGGTCAGCAGTGATATGAGGAGTGAGGAGAGCGCCTGTGGAATGTAAACTCGTTATGGACAGGGAATGTGTCTGCTAATTCTGTTGTAAGAATAATAAAATAACAATCAGGGTATTTATTAAGCGCTTACTATGTGCCAGGCACCATATTAAGCACTGGGAGGGACAGAAGCAAACCGGGTCGGACACATCCCCTGCCATTCGATCGTACGGGGCTCACGGTCTTATTCCCCATTTTCCAGACGAGGTAACTGAGGCCCAGAGAAGTGAAGGGAACTGGCCTGAGGTCACACAGAGGACAAGCGGCGGAGTGAGGATTAGAACCCGTGACCTTCCGGCTCCCAGGCCCGGGCTCTATCCACTAGGCCACGCCGCTTCAGGCCTCTCCCAAGCGTTTAGTCCAGTGCTCTGCACATAGTGAGCGCTTAGTAAATACCATCGAATGATTGAGTGTTTTCAGCCCACGGGGAGGGGTTTCCACCTCCAGCCTTGTAGCCCGGTGGGTGAATGAAAAGGGGACCAGAGGGCTTAGTCAGGGAAGCCCTCCTGGAAGAGACGAGCCTTCGATCTTTGAAGAGGCGGGAGGAGTAATGAGTGTTTAAACAGATTCCTTAAAAATAAACAAATACATGAGAGGACATTCTCCGGGGAGTCGGGGGAGCTGAGTTACAACCCCGCTGCCTGCAGGCTGACCTTGAGCAAGTCACTTAACTTCTCTGGGCCTCGGTTTCCTCCTTCATAAAATGGGGATGAAATCCCCCTGCCCCTCCCTTTAGGTTATGAGTCCCTCGCAGGCCAGACGCTGCGTTCGATCCGGCAGTTGGCTTATACTGAGATCATATTGTACCAGCCATTAATAATAATAATAATAATACTCGTGGTGTTTGTTAAGCGTTTACTATGCGGCAAGCACTGTTCTAAACGCTGGGGTAAATCGGATTGAATGCAGTCCCTTTCCCAGAGGGTGCTCCCAGCTTTCATCCCCATTTTCCAGATGGGGGACCCGAGGCCCAGAGAAGTCAAGTGACTTATCCACGGTCACACGGCAGATGAGAACCCAGACCCTTCTGATACCCAGGCCCGGACTCTACCCACTAGGCCCCGCTGCTTCTCCAGTCATTAATAATGTTGGTATTTGTTAAGCGCTTACTACGTGCAGAGCACTGTTCTAAGCGCTGGGGTAGACACAAGGGAATCGGGTTGTCCCACGTGGGGCTCACGGTCTTCATCCCCATTTTACAGATGAGGTAACTGAGGCACAGAGAAGTTAAGTGACTCGCCCACGGTCACACAGCTGACAAGTGGCGGAGCCGGGATTCGAACTCATGACCTCTGACTCCAAAGCCCGTGCTCTTTCCACTGAGCCACGCTGCTTCTCTATTATTATTATGATATATATTAAGCGCTCACTTTGAGGAGCAAGCTCTGGGAGGGTCGATGGGAGACGGTCTGACCGGACGCAGGCCCTGTCTTATCTTGAGCTCGCGGCGTAAGAGGGAGGGGGAGCCGAGGTCCCGGCCCCATTTTACAGATGAAGAAAGCGAGGCCCAGAGCGGTTAAGTGACTCCGGCGAGGTGAGGGAGGAGGCCGGTCGCACGTCATAGAGGAACCGGCAGATCTCAGCCGGGGCCCCTCAAATGCGGCCGTCGTTTCTGGTTCGGGTTTCCCGTGGGAACGGTTTTTCTGTAAATCCGGTGTCCGCGAGGGTTCGGGGGCGCGCTGAGGTCGGCTCGACCTCGTCGCTCGGGGCGCGGGACCCCCCGCCCCCCCGCCCCCCGGGTCCCCCGCTCCTCCTGCCGTCCCGGGGTGGGGAGCGAGGCCCAGAGAGGGGGAGGAGCTGGCCCAGGGACGCACGGCGTCTGCAGGCCGAGGCGGCATGGGAACCCACAATCTAGCGGCCTGCCCGCCGCTCGCTCTTTGCAGGCTTCTGCACTTCCCGAGCTCTCGCCTGCCTGCCCGCCCCTCCCCGCCCCGGTTGTCCCCACCTGCTCCCCTCCTTCCGGTCCCCCATGCGCCCCGGCCCACCTGCTCCCCTTCCTCTCTGGGCCCCCCCAGTCGACCCCCGATGCTCACCGTTGGAAGTCGGGCCCTGTGGCGACCCCTGGTCCGGCAGTTTCCTGCCTGTGGTGGCCGGATCGCCCCCTTGTTGAGGGTCCATCCCCCGTGTCGTAGGTGCCTGGATCGTTGGGGCGCAGGGGCCCCCCATGAATCACACGCGGGGAGAGTCCGCCCTTTTCCGCCTCAACGTCTCTCAGACCTCGGACTTAAGGGTGCTCGAATGGACCTTCGCGACCAAGAATCTGACTATCATGGAGCTCACGCTCGGGCCCCCGGGGCTCTCGCCCAACTGGACCCACGAGAGATACAGACGGAGGGTCCACGTGGTCCCCAAGGGCTTCCTGCAGTTACTGGATGTGACCCCTGAGGACAGCGGCACCTACGACATGCAAGCCAGATTCCGGTCAGGACCCTTCCAGAAGGAGGTCTTCACCCTGGCGGTGTACGGTGAGAAGGGGTCTCGGCGGGGCGGGGGGCCCTCCGCCGGGCCGGACCCCGAGGGCGGGCGGGCGGTCACCTCACGGTCCGCCCCGCGTCGAGTCGCTTCACCCGGATCCCCCCCGGTAGCCAAGGCCGAGACGTCCCCTCTCCCCCGTCACCCTGCGCCTCAGCGTCCACCCCATCTCCCCCCACCCCTTCTCGTCCCCCTCCCGCCGCCGCCTCCCGGGGCGGCCACAGAGACCAAGGCCCCAGCCGCCTCTTCCCCCGCCTCGCTTTCCCCCTCTTCCAAATGGGGGCATCCACCGAGTCTCCGCATCGTGGGGGCGAGGGGTTGGGGGGTCCCCTGTCCGGCTGCTCCCCCGGGCCCTGACCCCCACTTCCTCTCCTCCGTCAGAGCCGGTCCCCCTCCCCGAGATCCATCTGCGGCCCGGGAGCCGGACGTCGGGCCGGTGTAACTTCACCCTGGAGTGTCGGCTGCCGGGGGCGGGGGCGGCCGTGTCCGTGAGCTGGAGGAAGGGGGACCCCCCGGGGGAGCTGGCCGCGGCGGAGCGGCGGGGGCTGTCCCCCGACCGCCGGACCCTGAACCTGGCCCTGTCCTCGGTCCATCCCGACGACGTCTTCACCTGCCTGGCCCGCTCTCCCGCCCAGGAGAGAAACGCCTCCGTCCAACTCGGGGACCACTGCGCCCCACGTGAGTCCTCCACTAAAGGAACCCGGCAGTTCGAATGAATTCGGGGGTCCCCACACCATCCTGCTGTCGAAACTGAGGAAGACTCTTGGGGTGTCTCCTCCCACCCGTGCCCCAACCCCCACGACCCCTCCGGACTCCCCGCTCTCCCCCACAGGGACTGGGTGACCTCCGCCTAGGGCATCTGCTGCCATCATTCCGACTGGTCCACTGCCCTGCCCCTGGACCGATTCATTCATTCAGTCGTATTTATCGAGCGCTTACCGTGAGCAGAGCACTGTGCTAAGCGCTCGGGAGGGTGACGGAAAAAACCCGGGCCTGGGAGTCAGAGGACCCGGGTTCTAATCCAGGCTCCACCCGTTGTCTGCTGTGCGACCTTGGGCAAGCCGCTTAAATTCTCCGGGCCTCAGTTCCCTAATAAATAGCACCGATTGATAAATTGATCTGAAAAGTGGGGATTCAATCCCCATTCTCCCTCCTGTTTAGACCGGGAGCCCCACGTGGGATCTGATGATTTGCTATCTGCCCTTTTGCTCACTACAGTGCTCGATCCCTAGAAAGCGCTTGACAGATTCCACAATTATTATCGTTGTCTTTTTTACCAGCCATTGGTGTTCGTTCAATCGTACCTATTGAGCCCCTACCGTGTGCAGAGCACTGGGCCGGGTCCTCGAATTTAATTGAGCACTTACTACGTGCAGAGCACAGTACAGCGGAATCAGTAGGCACGTTCCCTTCCTAATAATGAGTTTACTGTCTAGAAGGCTAGTATTATTATTGTTGTTAGGAAGCAGCAGGGCCTAGTGGATAGAGCCCGAGCCTGGGGATCAGAAGGTCACGGGTTCTGATCCCGGCTCTGCCGCTTGTCTGCTCTGGGACAAGTCGCTTCACTTCTCTGGGCCTCAGTTCCCTCATGTGGAAAATGGGGATTGAGCCGGTGAGCCCCGCGTGGGGCGGGGATTGGGTCCAACCTCACTGGCTTGTATCCACCCCAGCGCTTAGCACAGGGTGTGACACAGAGTAAGCGCTTAACAAACACCGGAATTATTACTATTAGTGGCAGACACACGGAAGGTCTCACCGGCCCACACTCCGGACCCTCTTCTCTCTCCTTGCGATCCTCCCCCTCAACCCCTCTCGCCACCCCCCAGCTCCATCCCGACCACGGATGCTAGGCTGGGTCCTGGTAGTGTGCTGACCCCTGACCTCTGACTCCTGACCCCCTCCCCAGGCCCCCCCCCCAAGCCCCCAACCCTGACTCCGAATTATGGGATTGCAGGTCCCGCGAAATGGCTGTATATGGCAATAGTATTAATTTCCGTGATCCTGGTGACCCTCGGGGCTGTGCTGTGGTTCTGGAAAATGAAGAAGAGGGAGAAGGCGTCGGCCGCGAGAGGTAGGCGACATCCCGTCGGGGCTCGGGAGACTCCATCTCCCCGCCCCACGCGTGCGTGGAGAGACGGGGCGGCCTAGTGGGGAGAGCCCGGGCCCGGGAGTCCGAAGGACCTGGGTTCTCATCCCGGCTCCGCCACTCACCTTCTGCGTGACCCTGGACTGGTCACTTCACTTCTCTGGCCCTCAGTTACGTCAGCTGGAAGATGAGGATGAAGATGTGAGCCCCTTGTGGGACAGGGACTGGGTCCAACCCGATTCGCTTGGATCCACCTCGACGTTTAGTACAGTGCCCGACACGTAGTAAGTGCTCAAGAAATGAGGAGGAAGGGGAGATACAGGGGGCTTCGGGACACAGCTCCCGCTGGGGGTGGATTTGGGGGTTCAGGCGGCTGGGACCCTCCCCAAATATTCCTTTCTATTAATGTCTGTCTCCCCCTCTAATAATAATAATAATAATGTTGGTATTTGTTAAGCGCTTACTATGTGCAGAGCACTGTTTTAGGTGCTGGGGGAGATACAGGGTCATCAGGTTGTCCCATCTGAGGCTCCCAGTTAATCCCCATTTTACAGATGAGGTAACTGAGGCACCGAGAAGTGAAGTGACTCGCCCAAAGTCACCCAGCTGACAAGTGGCAGAGCCGGGAGTCGAACCCATGGCCTCTGACTCTGAAGCCCAGGCTCTTTCCACTGAGCCACGCTGCTTCCCTAATGATGATGATGGCATTTGTTAAGCGCCTACTGTGTGCCGAGCACTGTTCTAAGCGCTGGGGAGGATACAAGGTGATCAGGTCGTCCCCCACGGGGCTCACAGTCTTAATCGCCATTTTACAGATGAGGTAACTGAGGCTCGGAGAAGTGAAACGACTTGCCCCAAATCACCCAGTAGACAAATGGCGGAGCCGGCATTAGAACCCACGGCCTCTGAGTCCCGAGCCCGGGCTCTTTCCATTATATTATATATATATATTATATGAATTACATTATATTAGAGAGAATTATTATAGTCTCTATAATAATATCTGTTAAGCTCTTACTGTGTGCCAAGCACGGTTCTGAGCGCTGGGGTTATCAGGCGGTCCCACGTAGGGCTCACCGTCTACATCCCCATTTTCCAGACGAGGGAACTGAGGCCCAGAGAAGTGAAGTAACTTGCCCAAGGTCAACCAGCTGACGAGTGGCGGAGCCGGGATTGGAACCCACGACCTCTGACTCCCAAGGCCAGGCTCTGGCCACTGAGTCGCCGCTTCTCTCTAGACTATAAGCTCTGTGGGCGGAGAATGTGGCTGCGTACGGTCCCACTCCCCTCTCCCAAGCGTTCGGTACAGTGCTCAGCACACGGTAAGGGCCCGAGAAGTACGACTGAATGAATGACTGAATCTCTCGGGTCCGTCCCTCAGAAGTCGGCGACGAGGAAATCCACTACGCCGAGCTGAGACGGCCCAACCTCCCCGTGGACCACTACCAGGTGGGTGTGGGTGGGTGGTCCCGGGCCCCCCCCCCGCCCCCCGGCGAGACGCGGGCGATGCCCGGAGCTGCCTGGACGCCCCCCGCCTGAGCCCCCTCCGTCTCTCCCGCCGGCAGGAACTCGGTCAAAGCGGCCCGTCGGCCGAGAGCCGGAACTGCCCGTCGACCATCTACAGCGAGGTCCAGAGGATTCCCTCCAGACCCCCGCGGAGGAAGACGTAGCCGCACCGGCCCCGCGCGTCCGGTAACCGCCCGGGCCTATTTAGTGAACGCCTACCAGCGTGGCTCAGTGGGAGAGCGTGGGCTGGGGAGGCAGAGGTCATGGGTTCAAATCCCGGCTCCGCCACTTGTCCGCTGGGTGACTCCGGGTGAGTCAGTCCACTCCTCTGCGCCTCAGTGACCTCATCTGTAAAAATGGGCTTGAAGACTGTGACTCCCAAGGGGGACAGCCTGATCACCTTGTATCCTCCCCAGCGTCCAGAACAGTGCTTTGCACATAGTAAGCGCTTAACGGATGGCATCCTTCTTCTTCTTACTATTATTACCACGGGCAGAGAGCTGGGCCGAGCGCTCGGCAGAGTCCAGCGAGACGGAGTCGGTAGACGTGGGCCCTGCCCGCGTCGCCTTTCCGGTCTAGAGGGGGACGTCATTGTCATCAGTGGTATGGTCGCGGATTCTAATCCCGGCTCCGCCGCTTGTCAGCTGTATGACTGTGGGCAAGTCGCTTCACTTCTCTGCGCCTCAGTTCCCTCATCCGGAAAATGGGGATGAATAAATGTTGGTATCTGTTAAGCGCCTACTACGTGCAGAGCACCGTTCTAAGCACTGGGGTAGATATAGGGTCATCAGGTTGTCCCGCGTGAGGCTCCCGGTCTTCAACCCCCTTTTGCAGAGGAGGGAACCGAGGCCCCGAGAAGTGAAGCGACTCGCCCCCAGTCACCCAGCTGACAAGTGGCAGAGCCGGGATTCGAACCCGTGACCTCTGACTCCCAAACCCGGGCTCTTTCCATTGACTGGGAGCCCCACGTGGGACAACCTGATTACCTTGCAGCTCCCCCAGCGCTTAGAACGGTGCTTGGCGCATAGTAAGCGCCTAACAAATACCATCAGTCTTATCATCATTGCCGGCACAAGCCCCGCGGGTGGTTCTGCCTCTTCGATCGATCGATCGAATGAATGAATGAATGAATGAATGAATGAATGAATGAATGAATGAAGTGCTTAATATTCGTACTATACGTAGAGAAGCAGCGTGGCTCAGTGGCAAGAGCCCGGGCTTGGGAGTCAGAGGTCATGGGTTCGAATCCCGGCTCTGCCACTTGGCAGCTGGGTGACTGCGGGCATGTCACTTCACTTCTCTGGGCCTCGGCGACCCCATCTGGAAAATGGGGATTAACTGGGAGCCCCACGCGGGACAACCTGATGACCCTGTATCTCCCTCAGCACTTAGAACAGTGCTCTGCACATAGTAAGCGCTTAACAGATGCCAACATCATTAGCAAACTGGGTCGGACAGAGTCCCTGCACGGCCCAGGCCTTAATTGAGTACCTTCCGCGTGCGGAGCACCGTGCTAAGGGCTCGGGAGAGTCCAGCACAACAGAGTCCGGGTAACTGTCCCCTTCCTGTCTCCGCAGGCCCCTCGACGGGGACAGCGGACCCTCGGCCCTCAAGCGGACACATCCAACCCCACCGGAAAAGGTTCGGCCCTCCCGGATGGCCCCTTCCGACAAATTACGAACCCCCGGCCGCGTCGCTGAAGGCGGCCGGGGTCGGGAGGGGGACTTGTGTTTTGGCGGGGGGTGCTGAGGAAGTCTTCCCCGGCGGCAGGCTTCGGCTTAGACCCTCCCGGCCTGTGAGCGGCTTCCCTCCCTTCCCCCCAGGCCGTCTCCCCGCCCGCCCCCCCCCCCCCCGTGACCCTCCCCACCCCGAACCCTGTCCACACCCGGGGATCGGAAGCTGACTCTCACATAAACTTCCTCCTCTGGGTACATCGGGCCGGGAGAGGTCGAGCCCCGGACAATGCTTTGAGGTCAGAGGGTTTTCCACAGCTCGGCGTCACCCTTGGCGACTTCCCCTTGGCCAGGCGCACGGCCGATTCTGAGAAGGGCCGCTCCCGTCGCTTCCCGGATCCCAATCCCCCCAGAAAACCTAGTAATTGCGATATTCGTTCAATGCCTGCTCTGCGCCAAGCACTTCGGTAAACCCCGGGATAGAGGCAAGAGAAGAACAATAACCGGGGGGAGTTGGTAAGGGGCGGAGACGGGCAAATCGGGTCGGACGCGGTCCCTGTCCCACGTGGGGCTCGCCGGCTCCAGCCCGTTCGGCGGATGAGGGAAGCGAGGCCCGGAGAAGTGAAGCGACTCGCCCAAGGTCGCCCAGCAGACGAGTGGCGGAGGGGGGATTGGAACCCGGATCCTTCCGCCTCCCAGGCCGCTGCTCCAGCCACCAGGCCACGCTCCTTCCCCACGACCGTCGCCCCAGATTCTCGGTCCCCCTCGGGGCTCGCATCGAGGGTGGGAAGGAGAGCGGGTACTGAACCCCCGTTTTCCAGATGAGGAAACCGAGGCACGGGATTGCCCGAGCTCCCACAGCGGGAGAGTGACGGAGGCACCTGGGTGATTCCGCTTAGGGCGACCAGCCATCCGATTTCATCGCCGTCGGTCCGGTTTCCAGCCGGCCCGGTCTCCGACTAGCTACGGCCCCGATCCCCGTTCATTTGATTTTTTTTTTACCTCTCTCTGTGCGCGTTTGCTTTTTTAACGGTATCTGTTAAGCGCTTACTACGTGTCGATGGCCGTTCTAAGCGCTGGGCGGGCAACGTGCCCGCTGATCCATCTGTTGTCCCTTCCCGAGCGCTCAGCGCAGCGCTCTGCACGCAGCGAGCCCTCAGTGAGTACAGTCGACTGACCTCCTGCCCGACACGGTCCCTGTCTCGCACGGGGCTCACAGTCCAAGTGGGAGGATTAACTCCTCCTCGTACGGTTGAAGAAACTGAGGTCCGGAGAAGCGAAGCGGCTCGCCCCGGGTCGCGAGGCCGGCAACCGGCGGAGCCGGGATCAGAACCCGGGTCCTCTGACTCCCGGGCCCCGAGCTCTTTCCATTCGGCCACGCTGCTTCTCCAATCAGACATTGGAAATTCTGATTTTAAGCGTCCGTCTCCTCTCCGTGGTATCCGTCAAGCGCTCCCCGTGCGTCAAGCACTGTACTAAACGCTGGGGTAGACGATAAGTGGGTCCCGTGCGGGGCTCACGGTCTAAGGAGGAGGGAGAACGGCCGTCCGGCGCTTACGATCAAGGTCTGTAATTTATTATCTTTTTATTCACGTCTGCCTCCCCCGCCTCTAGACTACGAGCTCGCTGCGGGCAGGGAACGTGTCTGTTTCTTGTTCCATCGTCCTCTCCCAAGCGCTTAGTACACCGTTCTGCGCACCATGGGCGCTCAATAAAAACAACTGAACGAATGAATGAGCGGATCTCCATTTCCCAGATGAGGGAACCGAAGGGGCAGGGAAGTGAAGTGACCGGTCCAGGGTCACACAGCAAAGCACCGCACACCCGCTCTCCTGGGGCGTCTTCTGGCCTCGCGTTCGCGGGGGACACCGGGGGCCCCCCCATGGCTTGATTTATCTCCATTGACGCCCGCCTCCCCCTCTAGACTGTAAGCTCGCCGTGGGCAGGGAACGTGTCGGTTTATCGTTCTGCTGGATCCTCCCGGGCGTTTAGTACGGCGCTCTGCTCACGGTACGCTCGTGGTGGGCGGGGAACGTGTCTGTTATTCTGCCGTCCTCTCCCAAGTGCTTAGTACAGTAAGCGCTCATCAAATACCACTGAATGAACGAATGGCAAGCACGCGATAAATACGATCGATCGACTACTATTTGGACTGCGATCAATTTCTGGGCGCTTACCATGGGCAGAGCACTGTGCTAAGCGCTTGGGAGAGCACGTGTCAACCACCCTTCTAAGCGCCGGAGTAGAGACGAGCTAATTAGGACGGACACAGGCCCCGTCCCCCATGGGGCTCCCAGGCTAAGTCGGCAGGAGCAGCGTGGCTCAGTGGAAAGAGCCCGGGCTTGGGAGTCGGAGGTCATGGGTTCGAATCCCGGCTCTGCCCCTTGGCAGCTGTGGGCGAGTCACTTCACTTCTCTGGGCCTCAGTTCCCTCATCTGGAAAATGGGGATGAAGACTGGGAGCCTCGCGTGGGCCGACCCGATGACCCCGTATCTCCCCCGGCGCTTAGAACGGTGCTCTGCACACAGTAAGCGCTTAACAAACACCAACGTGATTATTGAGAGGGGTTTCATCCCCATTTTCCCATGAGGGAACCGAGGCCCAGAGACGTGAAGCGACTTGCCCGAGGTCACGGAGCGGAGAAGCGGAGGAGTCGGGACGAGAACCCAGGCCCCCTGAGTCCAGGCCCGGGCTCTACCCACTAGGCCACGCTGCTTCTCGTGCGCTCTCCTCCCGAAAGCCACCCGACCCGACCTCCCCTCGCCCCAGAGACGCCACCCCACCCCCCGCCATACTGACCTCCTCCTTCTTCTCGACTCTCTCCCTTCCCGACCCTCTGCGCCTGCCCTCTCCCCCGCCTGGAAATCCCTCCCTTCCCGACCTCCTCCTCCTCCTCCCAGTTAATTCACAACCCCCATGCCGGACAAGGACGGGGCCTTTTTTGTAACTTTTATGGTTTTCGTTCGGTGCTTACTATGTGCCGGGCACTGTACTAAGTGCTGGGGGTAGATACGGGCTAATCGGGTTGGCTACAGTCCCTGTCCCACACGGGACTCGCCCTCTTAATGCCCATTTTACATAACCGAGGCACAGAGAAGCGAAGTGACTTACCCAAGGTCACACAGCAGACGTACGGTAGAGCCGGGATTAGAACCCGGATCCTTTGGACCCCTAGGCCCGTCCTCGCTCCCCTAGACCACGCTGTCCCATCTCACGACTTACCTTTCCCTTCTCAGTGTCGGATACGGTGCTCTGCGCGTACTAAGCGCTTAACAAACACCACGTTTAACAATAACAATTGCGTTAACTGTTGAGCGCTTACTAGGCGCCGGGCACTGTACTAAGCGCTGGGGTCGTTACAAGTTGATCGGGCCAGACCCGCTCCCTGTCCCACATGGGGTTCAGGGTCCCAATAGGAAGGAGAACAGGTTTCGAATCCCCGTTTTCCAGATGAGGAAACAGAGGCGAAGGGAAGGGAAGCGACCCGCCCAAGGTCACGCAGCGGACGGCGTGGCGGGGCCGGGATTCGAACCCAGATCCTCCGACTCCCCGGCCTGGGCTCTTTTAATAAGCGGCGTCCAAACTACAGCCTCCTTAACGCCTACGGGCAGCGGGGTCAGTGAGCTTTCCCCGTCCGGTGGCCGTCAAAGCCGCTGGAGAACACTCACCACCCCGCGACTCACCCTCCCATAGTTCGATATGCGTTCATTCATTCCTATTTATGGAACGCTTCCCGTGCGCAAAGCGCTCTACTGAGCGCTTGGGAGAGGACAATATGCCCGAGAAGACGGTTGAAAACCCAAACCGAACAGTCCGGCGCAAACGCGGAAAAACGGCCGCCTTCCGCTCCGTGTATTTATTCGCTATCTATCGATTCTTCCGTTCTTTGGATTTCCGATTCTCCCCCTGCTCCCGCTCTATTCGTAAGGAATCTTAGCCCAGCCACCCCCACCCCGTCCGTCCGTCCGTCCCGTCGGAAGCTCTTTGAGGTCAGGACCCCCCCGGGGGGGGGGGGGGCCTTTCATGTCTCAAAGACCCTCCAGGGCCCTCCAGACGTCCCAACTCTCTTCGGTCGGTTTGCCCTTAGAACTCAAAATCTATGGAGCCGAGGGAGGAATTCGCCCACTGAGATGGGCCGGGCCCCCGAACGGGCCAAGGGGAAATTCTCGGGACGTCCGCGTTCGGCTCTGCCTCCGGTTACTGTCGTCGGGTTTCATCGCGGCTGCGGGGTCGGGGGCGATTCTCCAGTTTGGACCTCCGTGTCGCTCGGCCCCTACAGTAAAAACGACTGATTCTCGGCCCCGCTCCTCGTCCGCCCCCCCCCCCGGAAGCCCCCGATCTCCTCTCCCTCTGCTCCCTCTGGACCCTGCCCCCCTTTTCCTCACCGGGAGGTCCTCCGTAACCACGTCTCCCGTTACGGCTTCCTTTCCTCTCCCCCGGGCCCCGGCTCCGCCTCGGTTTCCTCTCGGACGGGGCCCTCTCGGACAGGGTCCACTCCAACCCCCCGGTCTCTCCGGCAACCTCCCTCCCCGGCCCCGCGTGTTCCCGCCGGCTTCCTGGCGTTCGGGGGGGGGGGGGGGGGGAGGGCGGACCGGGGAGAGGGAATCAGCGGAACGGTAATCACGACGACGTTATCTGTTAAGCGCCTATGTGCCGAGCACCGTTGGAAGCGCTGGGGGAGGTCAGCGGGTTGTCCCAAGCGGGGCTCACGGTCTTCATCCCCATTTGACAGATGAGGGAACTGAGGCCCAGAGAGGCGAAGGGACTCGCTCACGGTCACACGGCAGGCAAGTGGCAGAGCCGGGACTAGAACCCACGTCCCATGCCTCCCAGGCTCTCGCCGCTAAACCTCGCGTTTACTACGTGCCGAGCACCGTCCTGAGAGCTGGACAGAGACAAGATCATCTCGTTGGACCCTGTCGCTGTCCTGCGCCGGGCGTCCAGTCTAAGGGAAGGGTGGGAGCGAGGGTCAGAGGTCGGGGGGGCACGGTCGGAGTCCGACGAGCGGCTCTGCCCGCGGGGCTTCCCTTCCCGCCTCGGGAACCCCGGGAAATCGGCGCCTCCAGCAACCCGCCGTCGGGCTCCGTCCCCACCGCGGGCCCCCGAACGACCGCCACCGGCCGAGCCCGGGCCCGGCGGACGAGGCGGAAAGGGAGAACATCCGAAGTTGGGGGCCGCCCGGCTTACCCGCCTCTCTCCGCCCCCATCTTCTCCTTTAGTCATAATCCATCCACAGGCACAGGGCCTGCACCAAAGCGGCGGAGAGAATCCATTTCAGGGAGAAGGCGTTCGCCGAGGAGGCCGACCCTGGAATAACAGACGCCCCTGGCCCGTCCCCACGCCGCCGGTCAGAGGCCGGGAGACGCAGAGGCCGGCGTCGAGGGGGGCGGTCCGTGGGGAAGGCGGGAGGCGACGCCCCGAGGGTCGGTCGGTCCGTCCCGTTCATTGAGCGCTTACCGTGGGCGGAGCCCCGGACTTAGGACGCTAGAAGGACGAACGGACACAATTCCCCGCCCACCACGAGCCGACGGTCTACAGGACCGGCTGACCGTCTACGGCCTCCCTCGGGGTGGGCAGCGGGACAGCGTGGGGCTCCCCGAATTCATTCGAACTGCCGGGTACCTTTGGTGGAGGACTCACGTGGGGCGCAGTGGTCCCCGAGTTGGACGGAGGCGTTTCTCTCCTGGGCGGGAGAGCGGGCCAGGCAGGTGAAGACGTCGTCGGGATGGACCGAGGACAGGGCCAGGTTCAGGGTCCGGCGGTCGGGGGACAGCCCCCGCCGCTCCGCCGCGGTCAGCTCCCCCGGGGGGTCCCCCTTCCTCCAGCTCACGGACACGGCCGCCCCCGCCCCCGGCAGCCGACACTCCAGGGTGAAGTTACACCGGCCCGACGTCCGGCTCCCGGGCCGCAGATGGATCTCGGGGAGGGGGACCGGCTCTGACGGAGGAGAGGTAAGCGGGGGTCAGGGCCCGGGGGAGCCGCCCGGCTGGGGACCCCCAACCCCTCGCCCCCACGATGCGGAGACTCGGTGGATGCCCCCATTTGGAAGAGGGGGAAACCGAGGCGGGGGAAGAGGCGGCTGGGTCTGTGTGGCCGCCCCGGGAGGCGGCGGCGGGAGGGGGACGAGAGGGGGCGGGGGGGAGATGGGGTGGACGCTGAGGCGCAGGGTGACGGGGGAGAGGGGACGTCTCGGCCTTGGCTCCGGGGGGTCCCGGGTGAAGCGACTCGACGCGGGGCGGACCGTGAGGTGACCGCCCGCCCGCCCTCGGGGTCCGGCCCGCCGGAGGGTCCCCCCCGTCCCCCCGAGACCCCCTCTCACCGTACACCGCCAGGGCGAAGAGCTGCTTCCGGAAGGCTCCTGACCGGAATTTGACTTGGGCCTCGTAGGTGCCGCCGTCCTCGGGGGTCACATCCAGCAACTTCAGGGAGACCCCGTCGACCACGTGGACCCTCTGGCTGTATCTCTCGTGGGTCCAGCCGGGCGAGAGCCCCCGGGCCCCGGGCATGAGCTCCGTGATAGCCAGATTCCTGGTCACGAAGGTCCATTCGACCACCCGTACGTCGGAGATCGGAGAGACGTTTAGGTGAAAAAGGGCGGACTCTCCCCGCGTGTGATTCGCGGGGGGCCCCTGCGCCCCAACGATCCAGGCACCTACGACACGAGGGAAGGACTCTCAGCGTGGGGGGAGGCGATCCGGCCGCCAGGACGGAGACCGCGAGGGGGTGTGGGGTGGACGGCCGCCGGACCGGGGGTCTCCACGGGCCTCCTCCCCCCCCGCCCCCGTCCTTGAGCCCGGAAGCGGTGGGGCGGTCCCGGGGATAGAGCGGAGCAGGCGGGCCGGGGGCGGCTCGGGAAGGGTGGGTGACTTCAAGGAGGGAACGGACGGCGGGCCCGCCGGCTGCGGGTTCTAGTTCCGCCTCTGCCCCCCGATGCCGTGGGTCCCGGGGCCAGCCCCTTCCCCTCTCCGGGCCTCACTGGCCACCCCGGGACGCCACGGTGGGGAAGCAGGATGGGCAGTAGCGGATCTCGGCCGGCCACCTGCTGAACGAGGAATAACAATAACAATGATGGCGTCTGTTAAGCGCTTGCTATGTGTCAAGCACCGCTCGAAGCACCGGCGGGGGGGGGGGGGGGGGGGGGGATAAAAGGTAACCAGGTTGGCCCAGGTGGGGCCTCACAGTTTTAATCCCCATTTTCCAGACGGAGGAACCGAGGGACAGAGAAGTGAAGCGATTTGCCCCAGGTCACCCAGCTGACGAGCGGCAGAGCGGGGATTCGAATCCAGGACCTTCCGACTCCCGGGCCCGGGCTCCCGCCGCTAAGCCGCGCTGCCTCCCCTAGCGAGGCGACGCAGAGAGCCGGCGGGCCGGAGGGGAGGGTCCCAATTTGGGATCCTCCCGGTGGGCCAGCTCGAAGCTCTTGCTTCTGCCGGTGCTCCTCCAAGCGCTCGGCACAGTGCCCCGCACGTAGTAAGCGCTCGACAGGCACCGCCGATCGACTGAGCGATCGGAGGCAGCGAAGCCGAGGCGGGGCGGTCGGCGGAAACAGCTCCGGGGGGAGATGGCTGGGGAGGAAAGAGAAACGGGCTCGGAGCCGGGAATGGGACTCGGGGGACGTGGGTTCTAAATCTCGGTTTCTGTCTGCCGCGTGACCTCGGGCAAGTCACTTCACTTTTCAGGGCCTCAGGGACCTCATCTGGAAAATGGGGATGAAGACCGGGAGCCCCACGCGGGACAGGGGCCGCGTCTGACCCGATTCACTTGGATCTACCCCGGCTCTCAGTACCGGGTCCGGCGCACAGTACGTGCTTAACGAAAACCACTCGGAAACCCCCCCCCCCAGAAAACGCCGGGGAAGGCGATGTGGGAGTCACGCGGTGGGACACCAGAAAGAGGGGAAATGGACTCCCGGGACAAAAATCTTCCGCTTCCCTCCGAGCTTCCCCTTTCGGATCCGTCCGAGAGAACCGAGTCAGGGTTCAGGGAGGAGAGGAGAAAGAGGCCGGAGGTCAAAGCCTCACTGAGGGCCGTCTCCTCCGAGGGGCCTTCCCAGACTGAGCCCCCCTCTCCCCATCTCCCGCTCCCTTCTGCGTCGCCCCGACCCGCTCCCTTTGCTCGTCGCCCCTCCCGGCCCCACGTTATTTATGTCCGGATCTGTCATTTGTCTATTCCTGTTCGCGTCCGTCTCCTCCCCGGCCCGTCTTCTAGCCTGTAAGCTCGTCGTGGGCAGCGGATGTGCCCGTTTATCGTTGTAGCGGACTCTCCCAAGCGCTCAGTACGGGGTTCCGCACCCAGTAAGCGCTCAATAAACGTGACCGAACGTACCAACGGCCAGCCTGCCTCCCCGGGGGCCGGCAGGGTGGACGACGCTGACCGCCCAACCGGCGAGAACGGCCCCCGGCCTCCGCCCCGTCCTCCGTCGATGGGTCCGTCCGTCGTAGGGATTGAGCGCTTACTCCGCGCGGAGCACTGTGTGCGGGAGGGGACGATAGGACGACAGCTCCCCCGCCCACCCCGAGCTTACAGACTAGAGGGGGAGACGGATTTTAAGACAGATCAACGAACGCCGGGGACGGACGTAAGCGGTCACTCCGCTGGGCCTTCAGTGCCCCGTCTGCAAAAGGGGGATTAATGCTACGATCGAACGAGTGGCTTAGAACAGTGCTCCGCCCACAGTAAGCGCGCAATCAACGCCACCGATCGGCAGACCGATCACCGGGGGTATCTGTTAAGCACTCGCTACGTGCTCAGCCCTGTGCTAAGCGCCGGGGTGGAGGCAAGATAATCAGGCCGGACCCAGTCCCCGTCCCGCCCGGGGCTCACGCTCTTCATCCCCATTTCCCAGATGAGGGAACTGAGGGCCGGAGAAGTGAGGTGACTAGCCCGAGGTCACACGGCAGACAAGGGGATCGGAACCCAGGTCCTTCCGCCTTTCAGGCCCGGCCTCTCTCCGTACCGTAGAAAAATGAAAAGACGCGTTACCGGCCCACGGCGAGGGGCCGGTCTACGGGGGGAGGCAGACAATGATAGCGGTAAATAAACGAGGGAGAGGGACAGAAGCGACGCGGGGCCGGGAGGGGGGATGAAGCGGCGTGGCTCGGTGGAAAGAGCCCGGGCTTGGGAGTCAGAGGTCGTGGGTTCGAATCCCGGCCCCGCCACTTGGCAGCCGTGGGACCGTGGGCAAGTCACTTCGCTTCTCTGGGCCTCGGTTCCCTCATCTGGAAAATGGGCCGAGGACCGGGAGCCTCACCGGGGACAACCCGATTTCCCTGTATCTCCCCCGGCGCTCAGAACGGTGCCCTGCACGTCGTAGAGCGCTTAACAGACACCAACATCGTCATTATTATCATGAAGGAAGGCGGCGAGTCGGGGCGACGCGGAAGGGGCCGGGAGAAGAGGAAAGGAGGGCGAAGGTCAGGGAAGGCCCCTGGGAGGAGACGGGCCTTCGATAAGGCTTGGGAGGCGGGGGGAGTCACGGGCTGTCGGATGTGAGGAGGGAGGGCGTGTCGGGCCGGGGGCAGGATGTGGGTGGGGGGTGGGGGGGGATGAGATAGACGAGATGGGGGCACGGGGAGGAAGCTGGCTCCGGAGGAGCGGAGCGCGCGGCCCGGGTCGCGGGAGGAGGAGGAGGGCGGCGGGGTGAGGCGGGAGGGGGCGAGGAGGGCACCGGGGCCTTCGAAGCCGGCGCCGAGCAGTTGAGGTCGATGGGCAACCCCCGGAGAACGGGGAGACCCGGACCGAACCTTTCCGTAGAAAAACCACCCGGCCAGCAGAGCCAGGTTCGGACCGGGGCGGGGAGAGTCTAAGCCAAGGTAACGGGGTTGGACCCAGTCCCCGTCCCGCGTGGGGCTCGCCGTCTCCACCTCCGATTTACAGACGGGGAGACCGGGGCCCAGAGAGGTGAAACGACTGGCCCGAGGTCACGCGGCAGACGGGCGGCCGAGCCCGGGTGAGAAGCCGGGCCCGCCGACGGCCCGGCCCGCGCCCTCTCCCCTAGATTCCGCCGCCTGCCGCGGGACCCCGGTCAGATCACTTCGCTTCTCCGGGCCTCGGGTCCCCCGTCGGTAAAACGGAGCCGGAGACCCGGGACGGGCCCGGGGTCTTCCCCCCGTCCGCGCCTCCGCCTCCGGTTCGGGCGGTCTGACGCTTCCCGGACGTCGTGCGGTAGCCCGACCCGGGGAGGCTTACGGGGGGCCGCTCCCCCGCCACCGGCCGGCGTCCCCCGAGGCCGGGCCCGACCCGCCGCCCGTCCCGGCGCCGGGGCGGCCGGAGGGTCCGTCCGGGGGGCCGGAGGGCGCGGGCCGGCCGGGGGCCGGGGGGGTCACTCACCGGACAGGAAGCCCACCAGCTGCAGCAGTCCCCGGGGGCCTCCGGACGTCCGCTCCATCGCCGCCCCCCGGACGTCTACGGCGGGGGGTCCTCCGGGCGCACCCCCGGCGGTCCTTCCGCCGCCCCCCTCCCCTCTCGCCCCGGGGGCCGCTCGGGGGCTCGCCTCTGTGCTGGACGCCCCCCGCTCCAAAGCAGCCGTCCCCTGGGGGTCTCCGCCCCCCCCCCCCCCCCAGCCCCCTACGGCCGTTTCGATTTCTTGCCAGAAGCAGCGGCCGCCCCAGATCGGCCACCTAATAAGGGAAGTGGAGACAGGATGTGAGTGGAGGAGGAAATGAGGGGGAAGGGCTACGATGGCGAAGTCCTAGCCCCATCGGCCCCCACCCCGGAGAAGCGGCTTGCTCACGGACTCGCGAGAAAACACCCCACCCTCCCAGCGGGCTGAATCATCAACAATCATCAAAATGACGACGATCCTTTCCTGTTAAGCTCCTACTGCGCGCGGGGCCCCGCAGGCCGTGACCCCGGCCGGACGCGCGGGGGGCGTCTCCCCGGACCGTTCCCTCGCGCTCTGCGGCCGCGGGACCCCCGGGCCGGTCCCCCGGCCCCCGGCCCCGGGCCTCCGTGCCCCCACCTGTCAAACGGGGATGAGGACCGGACTTTCCGAGCGCTCAGTCCGGCGCTCCGCTCCCGGTAGGCGCTCAACGAACACCTTCGAGCGAACGGCTGGGAGCCCGGTGTGGGACGGGGGCCGTGTCCGACCGGATTCGATCGCGTCGCTTAGGACGGCGCTTGGCACGGAGCGAGCGCTCAACAGATACCGTAACCCGGTCACTCCGTATCTCCCGGCGGCTCAGGACGGTGCTCTGCACGCGGAAAGCGCTTAACCAATACCGACGTCATCATCGTGATGACGACGGCGACCGCCGAAGCGGGACAAACGGATTCCCCCGTTCATTCGTTCGATAGCACTTACTGAGCGCTTACTACGCGCAGAGCACCGAGACGGGTGCTCGGCCCGTAGCGGGCGCTTAACGAATACCAACATCATCATCATCATCACCGTGTCGCACGATTGGCGACGACGGGCGGCCCGTTCGGGGCGGGGAACGGGTCGCTTCATTGTTCCGTTGGACTCTCCCAAATGCTTGGTAGGGGGCTCCGCACTCGGGAAGCCCTCAATAAATACGGCGGACTGATGGAACGCTTCCAAACAAATCGGAATCCTTCCGCGGGGACCCAAAAACGCAGCCCACTAGAGGGTTCTTCCGTCAAAACTCTTCGGCTTGGGTGGAAGATTAGATGGGGGGGGCTCGCACCCACCCGCGCGAACCCACCCAACCGCATCCGACACCATTTGGGCCCCCGCGAGCTCGGCGGAGGAAGGAAACGATGACAACGATGAGGATGATGATAATCGCGACGGTGTTCGTCAGGTGCTCGCTATGTGCCGGGCACCGCGTTAAGCGCAGCGCGGCTCAGTGGAAAGAGCCCGGGCTCGGGAGTCGGAGGTCGAGGGTTCGTATCCCGGATCTGCCATTTCTGTCAGCTGTGTCCCTTCTCTGGGCCTCGGTTACCTCACCTGTAAAATGGGGATTAACTGTGAGCCTCACGCGGGCCGACCCGATGACCCTGTGCTTAGAACAGTGCTCTGCACCTAGTAAGCGCCTAACAAATGCCGACGTTATTATTCATGATAACGTTGATATTGGCTAGGTGCCTACTAGGTGCTGGGGGAGATGCAAGCGGCGTGGCTCAGTGGAAAGAGCCCGGGCTTTGGAGTCAGAGGTCATGGGTTCGAATCCCTGCTCGTGTGACTGTGGGCGAGTCACTTCACTTCTCGGTGCCTCAGTGACCTCATCTGTAAAATGGGGATGAAGACCGTGAGCCCCACGCGGGACCCCCCGATTCCCCTGTGTCTACCCCGGCGCTTAGAACGGTGCTCGGCACCCAGTAAGCGCGTAACGAATACCAACGTTATTATTATTGTTGTTATACAAGGTCACCAGGTCGTCCCGCGTGAGGCTCACAGGCTTCATCCCCATTGGACAGATGAGGTCACCGAGGCCCAGAGAAATGAAGTGACTTGCCCGAGGTCACGCCGCCGCCGGGCGGCGGAGCCGGGATCGGAACCCGTGACCTCTGACTCCCGAGCCCCGGATCCCGCCACTGAGCCACGCCGCTTCTCAGTTGTATTTCGTTAACGTCCGTCTCCCCCTCTAGCTCCTTGTGGGCGGGGGCCGCGTCCGTCGATGGTTATATTTTACTCCCCCAAGCGCTCAGGACGGTGCTCTGCCCACCGTAAGCGCTCAGTAAATACCGTCGACTGACCGACCTCTAGACCGCGAACTCGTTGTGGGCAGGGGATGTTTCTGTCTGTTGCTTGGGTCCTCGCCCCAGCGCTCCGTACAGCGTTCTGCTCCCCGTAAGCGCTCAATAAATATACAGTTGCGAGAGACTGCGTCCAACCCGATTAGCTTGTATCGACCCCAGCGCTTAGAACGGTGCTTGGCACACAGTGAGCGCTTCACAGATACCATCATTCCCGCGGGGATTGAGGCTGTGGGCCCCGGGTGGGACGGGCACCGGGTCCAACCTGATTAACTGAGATCTACCCCAGCGTTCAGGACAGCGCTTGGCGCGTAGGAAGAGCTTAACAAACACCATCGTCGTGGGCAGGAGACGTGTCTGTGTGTTGTCCTCTCCCGAGCTGCTCAGTACAGTGCTTGGCACACACTAAGCGCTTAGTCGATACGATGGCGTGGCTCAGTGGAGAAGAGCCCGGGGAGGGGAGTCAGAGGTTGCGGGTTCTAATCCCGGCTCCGCTACCGACCGGCTGTGTGACCTCGGGCAAGGCACTTCGCTTCTCTGGGCCTCGGTGACCTCATCTGGAAAACGGGGATGAAGTCCGGGAGCCCCACGGGGGACGACCTCCTCGCCCGGGAGCTACCCCAGCGTTTGGAATAGCGCTCGGCACACAGAAAGCAGTTAACAGATGCCATCATCATTATAGTTATCATTTCCTCCGGGCCTCGGTTCCTTCAACTAAAATGGGGATTCCAAGAGCGGGAGCCTCCCGGGGGACAGGGACCGTGTCCCGCCTGATCACCCGGTCTCAACCCCAGTGCTTAGGACAGTGCTCGGCACATAGGAGGCAGTTAATAAATACCACCGTTATTATAATCATCATTTCCTCCGGGCCTCGGTTCCTTCGCCCAAAATGGGGATTTCAAGAGCGGGAGCCTCATGGGGGGGACAGGGACCGTGTCCAACCTGATCACCCGGTCTCCGCCCCGGCGCTTAGGACAGCGCTCGGCCCATGGGAAGCGCCTGACCTTGGGCAAGTCACAATTTCTGTGCCTCAGTGACCTCGTCCGTCAAATGGGGATTAAAACCGGGAGCCCCACGTGGGACCACCTGATCACCTTGTCTCCCCCCAGCGCTTAGAACGGTGCTTTGCACCTAGTAAGCGCTTAACAAATGCCACGATTTAATTTATAATTATTACGACGACGGAACAGAAGATGTTCTGGCCCGGAGGGCGGCGTTTGGCTGCGAAAAAATCCAGTTTCGGGCGGGGGGATCTTTGTTGCGGTTCCCCCCCCCCCCCCACCCCTTGGCCACCAGGCGGCGACAGTTAATAACGTTGGTATTTGTTAAGCGCTTACTAGGTGCAGAGCACCGTTCTAAGCGCTGGGCGAGAGACGGGGGCGTCGGGGGGTCCCACGGGAGGCTCGCAGTCTTCATCCCCGCTTCAGAGGAGGGAACCGAGGCTCGGAGAAGCGAAGTGACTTGCCCACGGTCCGCTGACAGGTGGCGGGGTGGGGATTCGAAGCCAGGACCTCTGACTCCCCAGCCCGGCCTCTTTCCACCGAGCCACGCCGCTTCTCCCTCCCCGGGCCAAACCCCCACGAACTGGCCTTCAATGGTCTTCACTTAGACGCCGAGGCAGACGCACGCTAATCGAGCGGGACACCACCCGAGCCCCGCGGGAGGCTCACGTCTCTTCACCCCCGTCTTCCGGCCGAGGGGCCGGCGGCCCCGAGGAAGGGAAGTGACTTTCCCAAGGTGACGCCGCCGAATGGAGCGAGGATGAGAAGCCGGGTCCTCCGGCCCCCACACCCGGGCTCTCTCCGCTTCACGATAATGTTGGTATCTGTTGAGCGCTTCCTACGTTCTAAGTGCCGGGGGGAGATCCGGGGTCATCGGGTCGTCCCACGTGAGGCTCACGGTTCATCCCCATTTTCCAGATGAGGTCACCGAGGCCCAGAGAAGTGAAGCGACTTGCCCACGGTCACACGGCTGGCAAGGGGCAGGGCCGGGTCGCCGGAGGGGAGACGCGGAGCGAGGGGGCCGGGTCTGCGGGGTGTCGGGAGGCGTGCCGAGCTCCCCGCCCCCGCAGCGTTTACGTTAAGGTCCGTTCCCTCAATCGTCCACCTTTCGAGGGGCCCGAAGGCAGCCGGTCGGCTCGCCGTCTCCTACGGCCACCTCCCGGAGGCCGACGCACCCGCTCCGCCGCTCTTCCGGGGCCTGCTTGCTCGCCCGGTCCCCCGACCCCTCGCCCGCCTCGTCCCCCTGGCCCGGGACGGCCCCCGACCCGCACATCCGACAGCCCCTCACGCGCCCCCCCCGAAGCCTTAGGAAAACCCCGCCTCCTCCAAGAGGGCTTCCCCGACTGGGCCCTCCCCTTCGCCCTCCGCGGCGGCGCCGCGTTTGGATCCGTCCCCTTGGAGGCCCTGATCTCGCGCCGGCCCCACCGCGTCGACGTCCGTATCACTTATCGATCTACACGGCCGCCTACCGCCCTAAAGCGTAAGCTCGCCGAAGGCACGGAACCCGCCGCGAAGCGCTCGGCACGGGGCTCCGCGCACGGTAGGCGCCCAATAGAAACGTTGGAACGAACGCTACCGGCTCCGGTGTAGTCTGAAGCACTCCGGCACACAGTAAGGGCTCCGTAAATAGCCCGGCTCGACCGTGAGCTCCTCGGGCAGGCGGATGGGGTTTACTTACTCCGACGAACTCTCCCGGGTGCTCAGCACAGTGGTCTGCACACTGTGAGAGCCCAGTGAATAGCCCGGCTCGACCGCGAGCTCCTCGGGCAGGCGGATGGGGTCGCCTTACTCTTTCGAACTCCCGGAGCTGCTCAGTACGGCGGTCTGCATACGGTGAGCGCTTTAGGAGACGGCTTATCGGGGGCAGGGACCGGATCTACCAACTCCGCCGTCTTATCCTCTCCCAAGCGTCTGACACAGTGCTCTGCACGCGGTAAGCGCCCTGGGCCTCGGTTCCCTCAGCTGGAAAATGGGGACGAAGACCGTGAGCCCCATGTGGGACGGGGATCGAGTCCAACCTGATTACCCGGCATCAACCGCAGCTTAAAACAGCGCTTAGAGAAGCAGCGTGGCTCGGTGGCAAGAGCCCGGGCTCGGGAGTCGGAGGTCACGGGTTCGGATCCCGGCTCTGCCCCTCGTCAGCCGGGTGACTGTGGGCGAGTCACTTCACTGGGCCTCAATCGCCTCCTCTGTAAAACGGGGATGAAGACTGGGAGCCCCACGCGGGACCACCCGATGACCTTCTCTCCCCCGCCCCAGTGCTTAGGACAGCGCTCGGCACACAGCAAGCGCTCACCGAACAGCACCGTTACCGTTACTATCCGCGGCCCTCACGACTAACTGCTGCCGGCTGGCCCGGCGGTTCCTCCGGGGCCGGGCTGACGCCTCGTCCGTCCGCCCCGTGGGGCGGGTGGGCCGGCCAGAGGGTCGGGCGGGGGGCCCGGGACCCTCGGGGCGGGCGGGTGGGGAGGGGGAGAGGAACGGTCGGCGGCCGCTCGGGACTCGGGACACGGACTCCGGGTCAGACGACGCGTTTTAATTCTTCCTCCGTGGCCCCGTCGCCCCTCCTCCATCGGGGCTCGGGGCTCGGGGAGCGGGGGCGAGGCGGGAGGGGGCGGGGAGGACGCCGACCCCGGCGGCGGCAGCGGGGGGGGGAGCGGTCCGGGGGTCCCGGCAGGTCCGGGTCGGCGGTGAGGCCGTGGGGGCAGGGCCAAACCCCTTCACTTTTCTCCTGAAAGAGAGGCGGTCGTCAGAGCTCGGCGTGGGCACCGATCGGGACCCGTGACTGTGGGATCGTCCTTCTCCCAAGCGCTTGGCGCAGTGTTCTGCACGCAGTCAGGGCTCCAGCAACCCGACCGACGGGGCTCGAGGCCGCGTGGCACCCTCGCCGCCGCCCCCAGCCGCCCCCCCACTCCATCCTCCGGGCCCCGGCCCCTCATCGCGGCTCCGCCTCCGCCTCTCACCCGCTCGTTCGACCGTACGTATCGAGCGCTTACGGCGTGCGGGGCACCGGGCCGAGCGCTCGGAAAATACAAATCTGCGTCGGTCCCCGCCCCCGCCTCCTCCGTTCATTCATTCCATCGTATTTACTGAGCGCTCACGGGGTGCAGAGCCCCGCACCAAGCGCCCGGAGAGGACGGATCCCTCTCGGGCCCCGGCCCCACCTCCTTCCTTCTCCGTCCGTTCGTTCCTTCATTCATTCGAGCGCATTCAGGCGTACGGGTGCCCGTCGGGCCCCGCGCCCCCCCCCCCCGCGGCCCCCCGCGTCCGTCCGCACCTGCCCCCGGGCCGAGGCAGACGACGGCCGCGACCTGGTGTTGGGTGCAGGGGTGTTGGGGCGGGGCCGGGGCCCAGGGTCGGTGGGCGCAGTCCTCCAGGCTGGCCTCCCTGCCGCTGCAGCGCAGGCTCTGCGGCCAGAAGGGGCCCGGCCCGAGGCCGAACCGCTTGCGGGTGCGGGCCGGCTGTCGTCGGGGCTCTCCGCAGCCCAGCTGTCGGCAGACGACCTGCTCCTGCCGCCGGCCCCAGCCCTCGTCGCACACCGTGCCCCACGCGCCGTCGCGGAGGACCTCCAGCCGCCCCGAGCAGCGGTGCGGCCCCCCGGTCAGCCGCAGCGCGAAGGGCTCTGGGAGAGGGGGCGGCCCGGGGACGGACCCGGGTGAGGAGGGAGGGGAGGGGGAGCCCGGGTAAGTGGGGGGAAGAGCCCGGGCGAGGAGGGAGGGGAAGGGGACCCCGGGTAAGCGGGCGGGGGGGATCCCGGGGGAGGAGGGAGGGGAAGGGGAGCCCGGGTAAGTGGGGGGGGGGGGAAGAGCCCGGGCGAGGAGGGACGGGAGGAAGAGCCCAGGTGAGAAGAGTTAGTTTCCAATGCCAACAGCGGCCCCCTCCCACCCGGCCGTGCGGCCTCTCCCCCTCCCTCCCGGCCCGGCCCCCCGGCCCGCCTCACCCCGGCAGCGGACCCAGGCGTCCTCTAGGTGGGTGCAGTTGTTGCGGCCCCAGGGCAGGTGCGGGCAGCGGGTCAGCCGGTCCTCGTGGCCCCGGCACTGCAGCCGGCTGAGCCAGACGGGCCCGGCCCCGCCCCCGGTCCCGTCGCAGCGTGCGCGGGCCCAGCCGGGCCTCCCGCAGCCCAGCTCCCGGCACAGGACCCGGGCGTCCCGCATGTCCCAGCCTTCGCCGCACACCGTGCCCCACTGCCCGGCGTACTCCACCTCCACCCGCCCGGAGCAGGGGTCGGGCCCGTCCACCAGCCGCCAGGCGACCTCGTCCTCCGGCGCTGGGAGGGGGCGAGAGGACGACGGTGGGGGGGGGGGGTCAGCGGGGCTCAGCGGCCCCCCCGCGGGTTCGCTCGCCCGATCCCATTTACCGGGCGCCCGGCTGAGGGCGATACGACGACCGACACGTTCCCCGCCCACGCTTCCCAACGATGAAATCGGCGGCATCCGTTCAAGCGCTTACTATCCGCCAGGCACCGTACTGGGCGCCGGGGTGGATCCCGGCCAATCGGGTGGGACGCGGCCCCCGTCCCGCGTGGGGCTCACGGTCCCCATCCCCGTTTTCCGGGCGAGGGGACCGAGGCCCGGAGGAGCCAAGCGCCCCGGCCGAGGTCGCCCGGCAGACGAGCGGCGGGGCCGGGATCAGAACCCGCGCCGGAAAAGGACGTGTCGCGTTCTCACTCCCGGCAGCGGACCCGCCGAGCACTTAGCGGGTGCAGAGCCCCGTACTGAGCGCCGGGGAGCGTACGGGGCGACGACGTAGACGTGTTCCCCGCCCGCGGATCGCGCTGGGCAAGACGAGAAACCCGGGAACCGATGCAACGGAATCTGCCGAGACCGCCGTGGGTGACCGTCCTCTCCCAAGCGCTCGGTGCAGGGCTCCGCACCCAGTAAGCGTTCAGTAGATACCACTGACCGACCACCCGGCGTGGCCAAGGAGAGCCGGCCTCGGGAGTCAGAGGCGGTGGGTTCTAATCCCGGTTCCGCCACCCGTCGGCTGCGGGGCTCTGGGCGGGTCGCTTCGCTTCTCTGGGCCCCAGTGACCTCATCTGGAAATTGGGGATGAAGAGCGGGAGCCCCACGTGGGACGACCCGACGACCTCGTATCTCCCCAGGTGCTTAGAACGGTGCTCGGCACCTACTAAGCGCTTAATCCCTTTATTGTTAAGTGCTGGATCGACGCCATTTAACGCCGTCTTTTGGAGCGTAAGCTCCCCGCGGGCGAGGGACGACGTCTACCAACTCGAATTACACCCTCCCAAGCGCTTAGAGTCCAGCGCCCCGCACCCGGGAGGCGCTCGGTAGACACCGTCGCCGGACCGAACGTCCGCCTCCCCTCCCGCCGCCTCCGGTCACCTTCGCACACGGCCCCCGCGTCCTCCTTGCGGTCGCAGTTGAAGGCCTCCTCGAACTCGCACAGGGCCAGCTCCGGCTCGCTGCCCCGGCACTGGACGTTCTGGAGCCAGACGGGGCTCCCGGCCGGGGCCGGAGGCGGGTAGAGGGCGGCGACGGGGGTCTCCCGGGCCGGGCCGCAGCCCAGCTCCCGGCACAGCACGGCCACGTCCGCCGCGTCCCAGCCGTCGTCGCACACGGTGCCCCACCGCCCGTCGCGGAGGACCTCCACCCGACCGGCGCAGCGGTGCGGGCCGTTGACCAGCCGCGTCCGGGGGGACGCTGGGGACGGGGTGGTCCCTGGGGCGGGGACGGTAAGGATACCCGGTGAGGGCGCGCGCGCTGTCCGCGCAACGCCGGGAGACGATATCCTGGGGGCGTGGGGCGATCTGAGGGGAGGGCTCGGGCGCCGGAGCTCTCCCGTCCGCCCCTTTCCCCGGTCCCGGGCTCGGATCGTCCTCTCCCGAGCGCTCGGTCGAGCGCTCTGCGCACGGTACGCGCTCGATGTACCAGTGAGTGATGATGATAACTATAACCATGGCATTCGTCAAGCGTTGACTACGTGCCGAGCGCCGCGCGAAGCGCTGGGGGAGACAGGAGGTCATCGGGTCGTCCCCCGTGGGGCTCGAGCCGAGGCCCAGGGAAGTGAAGCGACTCGGCCCGAGTCACCCAGCTGACGAGCGGCGGAGCCGGGATCAGAACCCACCGCCTCCGACCCCCAAGCCGGCCGGAATCCGGGGAGGGGGCGGCCCACCCTCACGTGGGGAGAGGGGTTGGGGGGCGGGAACGGAGAGAGGAGAAGACGTCCACTCGCCAAACCGTTACTAGGCCGGAAGCTCGTTCTGGGGAGGAAACCTTTCCGCCAGTGGTACTGGACTCTCCCAATCGCCCAGTACGGTGTCCCGCACCGACGGCGGGCTCAATAAACGCCCCCGATGGGTTGATAGAGGTTCCGTCGCCCCCGGTCCTCCACCCCCCCCCCCGCCCCAACGTGGGACAGAAAGGGCAGGGGGAGTGGGGCCGGAGAACGGACTCAACTGTGGGGATTGGGAAGCGGGTCAGGGTGATGTGGGAATGGGGGCCTTCTCCCTCCCGGGACCGGGGCTGAGGGCGGACGGGGAAGATCTGGGAACGGACCGGGAAAGGGAGCGGGGCTGAGGGCGGACGGGAAGATCTGGGAAAGGGGGCCTTCTCCCTCCCGGGGCTAGGGGTGGGCCGGGAGCGGGGCAGGGAGACCGGGGAACGGGGGCCTTCTCCCTCCTGGGACTGGGAAAGGGGCCGGGGCTGAGGGCGGAGCGGGAACATCTGGGAATGGGGGCCTCCTCCCTCCGGGGCCGGGGGCGCCACATACCTGTCAGGCCAAGCCCCAGGCACGTAGCTGCGGAGGGAAGGGGAGAGGGGTGAGGGGCTGCTCCGAGCTCCCGCCCCCTCCCCCCTCGGAGCCCGCCCCCCGGTCCCCGAGGCCTCCTCCTCCTCCTCCTCCTCCTCCGGGAAGCCTTCCGGGCCTGCCGGGAAAGGGGCCAGAGCCCCTCCCCCTCGCGGTCTCCGCGGGTCACCGCATGCGGCCGCCGGGAAGCTGCCTCAGCAGGAAGGACTGTGGTTCCTCTTCGGTGGGGGGAGGGAGAGATGGGGGCGGCCGAGACTCGCCCTCCCCCCGGCCCCCCATCTCCCCGGCCCCCCACCGGGCCCGGGCCGGGCGCCCCGTCGCCCTTCCGTGACCATCCGCCTCCTCCCTCTCCCGCCGCCTCCTCCGCGAAGCTCTTCGGGATTCACCCCCGATTCTAGCCGTGGGCCCGGGTGGGGGGCTTAAGAGGGGGGTGCGACCGTCTCCCCGGAATGCCCCCCCCCCGCCCCCCGGGGGGACGGAGGGGGGGCACCTGACCCGGAGAGACGGGCGAGGGGGGTCCGGGACGGTCCCCCACCGCCGCCCTCTTCCAATCCGTCGGGAGGGAAGTGCGAGGACCCGGGCCTCGGGTTCGACTCCGGCCGCGCCTCGGTCCCCTCGCCCCGTCCGAGCCCCTCCCGACCGCCCCCCGGGGCCGGGGTCACTCACCCAGCAGCAGAGGGAAGAGCGGGGCCATGAGGCGGGCGGCCGGGGTCGTCGTCGTCGGGAGCGGTGCGGCGGGCCCTCCGCGGCGGAGCGTTGTGACGGGGCGGGCCGGGGGCCGGGGGGTCCGGGGGAGGCGGGGGGCGGGCGGGGGGGCGGCCGAGGCGGCGGCCAATGGGAAGGCGGGGGCCGAGCCCGGCGGGGCGCAGATGTGCTGAGCCCAGCGACTCCGGCGGGTCCGGGGGAGGCGCCCGGGGTGCCCGCGGAGGGGGGAAGCGGGGGCCGGCGCTCACCGTGCGCCCGGCGCTGTACCGAGCGCTTGGGAGAGGACGACGGAACAACAGACGGACGCTGCCCCCGTCCACGACGAAACGCCAGCCTAGAGGCGGGCGGGGTCCGACCCCGTCCGCCTGGATCCGCCCCGGCGCTTAGAACAGCGCGAGGCACGCGGTTTGGTGGGCCCGGGAGGCGGGAGGTCGTGGGTTCTAATCCCCGCTCCTCCGCCCGTCTGCCGCGTGACGACAGGCCAGTCGCTTCGCGTCTCCGGGCCTCAGTGGCCTCATCTTAAAAGGGGGATCGAGGCCGGGAGGCTCAGGAGGGACAGGGACCGGGTCCAACCCGATCCGCTGGCGTCCGCCCTATCGCTCAGTACGGCGCCCGGCACGGAGTGAGCGCTTAGCAAATACCACTTTATCATTGGGCCTAAGCGCCGTGGTTGTTAACCATTCCGTATCGTCCTCCCTCGAGTTCCCGGTTCAGTGCTCGGCCCATAGTGACCGGCAAAGAGAAAGGCAACGGAAGCGGCCTAGCGGGTAGAGCCCGGGCCTGGGCGTCGGGTTCTAATCCCGGCTCTGCTGCGCGACCTTGGGCGAACCACCTCGCTTCCCCGTGCCTCGGTTCCCTCGTCTGCAAAACGGAGATGAAGACCGTGGGCCCACGTGGGGCGGGGACTGGGTTCAACCTGACCGGCTTGGAGTCCGCCCCAGCGCTTAGAACGGTGCCCGGAACGTAGTAAGCGCGTAACACCATTAAAAAACCCACGCGCGATCCATCGGTCAACTCACTTGAAGGACGAGGCCGTCAAGGAGTCGCCAAGGGGGCGGAATCTGGGCCACCTCACAGGACGCCCCCTCCAAAGCAGCGGCAGTCGGTGCTTAGGACGGTGCTTGGCACACAGTGGGCGCTTTACAAATACCATTATTCTTATTATTGCTTTCACCGAGTGGTTTCCTCCCCGGTTGCCCTAAGTGCCCTCCCACCCCTCGCCTCAGAGGCCGCTGGGACCCGAGACGGCGGCGGAAAACTCGGAGAACAGGGTGGAGCCCCCGGGATCACCCAAGCGGGGGGGGGGGGGCGGTCCCGTCCCCACCTCCGGACTCCGCTTGTCTCGGGACCCCGACCGCGTAAAGGCCGGGCAGGAGGACCTGGGTTCCAATCCCGGCTCCGCCACTCGTCCGCCGGGTGACCGTGGGCCAGTCGCTTCGCTTCTCTGGGCCTCGGGTCCCTCGTCCGTCAAATGGGGATTAGGGCCGTGAGCCCCGTGGGGGACGGGCACCGGGCCCAACCCAACTTGTATCTTCCCCGGCGTTTCGTACGGTGCCCGGCACAGAGTCAGGCGCTTAAATACCAAACACCCCCACGTCCTCGGGCCCAGCGACCGGCCCGCATCACGGCAGTCGTCCCGGCGCCGCTGGGAGAAGGGGAGTCTCGGGGGGGGTCCCACCCGGCTTCGACCGCCCACCCCAGAATCACGTCCCGAAATCTTGGGTTAAACTCCCCCCCAGACCCCTCCACGTTTCCCCGTGTCGCTCAGATTCACTTGGACGCTCCGGGCCTCAGTTTCCCCATCTCTCGATACCTGCCCTCCCTCCCGGCTAAGACTCCGAGCTCCACGTTGCCCGGGGCCCGTGTCTGACCCGCCTATCTTGCATCTGGCCCAAGGCTCGGCACAGAGTCAGGCGCCTACCACGGCTCTTAGGGGAAAGGCCGGCAGCCGCGGCGGAGCCGAAAACCGGCCCCAGGTGGGTTTCGCCCGCGGGGGACGGACGCCCAGAGTCCGGGGGCAGCGAGGGCCGAGCCTCAGTTTCCTCCCTGGTGAGACGGGGAGGGGAATGCCTTCTTCCCGGGGTCACGGAGGGGAGAAGCGTTTCGGGGAAGTGAAAATACCGGGGAAAGTCGGGGCCGGGGCGGGGGGACACGTCAGAGGCCGGACCGGCTTTTGGGAGGGAGGGAGCCGGTAGGTGCGGATGAGATGCCGGAGGGGGTGGGGTGGCCGGCGGGGAGGGGGACGGCGACGGCGGGTTTCCGGGCCCCTCCCACCCGGGACCGCCGGGACGTCGCTGGCTTTCGGGTCCGGCCCTCCAAACCCGGGCCCGCGGGTCGGGGGGCCGCCGGTCCCGGAGGGGTGACTCGGGGGCGGCGGAACCTCCCCCCCGCCCCGATCCTCTCCCCCGTCCCTCCGGTCCGCCGACCGCCCGACCCTCGGGTCGCCCGGCCGGGAGGCGTCCCTCTCCCCGGAGGCCCCCGGCCCGTGAGCGAACGGGCCCGAATCGAACGTCGCGGCCGTTCAAGAGAGAGGCTTCACGGTCAACCTTAATTCCTGAAGATTTATGAACCGTTACACATCAAAGAACCGGTCACCCGGGCGGGCCGCGGCGGCCCCTCCCTCCTCCTCCCCCCCAGCTTCGGCGGGGGTCGGGGGGAGGGCCCTCGGGCGGGAGCCCGGCGGACTCGACCCGGAGGATCTTTAAGGAAAGAAACGAAGAGCCGAACAAAACCCCACGGTCCCTAAAAATGAGCGGAATCGAAGCGGGACGTGGCCGTGGGCCAACGGCCCCCCTCCGCCCCTCGGGCCGGGGAGGGGGAGGCGGCGCCGGCCCGTCCGTCCGTCCGAGACGCCCCGGCTTCGTCCGATCGTTGGTCCCCGGAGAGCCCGACCGGCGGGGGGAGAGACGGCTCCCGTCGCGATTCCAACGGAAACACGTTAAACTCAACTGGGGGGCGTGGGGGGCGGGGGGGAGTCGGTGATTTGGGGGGGCGGTTGGACCTATAAAATCCACGTGACGCGGGGGGACCGGCCTCGACTCCACCCGCCCCTCTCCGGGGAAGCCCCCGGGAGCGGGTTTCGCGGCGGAGAGTGGAGCGGCCCCCTCCGAAGGGGGGCGGGCGGCCCCGGCCGGGGTTAATATTAAAGGGGGGGGGGGGGGGGCGGAACGGGAGTGTGAGGTTCCTATTTTTTTTTTTTTTTTTACCTACTACTTCTCTCTGGCTTTTTTTTTTTTTGTCGTCGTCGTTTTGTTTTTATACAATTTACAGCGGCGCGGGCCGCGGGCCGGCTCAGAAAGTCCACCGGTCATGCAGTTGGCTTTCGCCGGCAAAGCCGTTGCTGGTGGAGGCCTCGGGGGGCCGCGTGTGCCGGGTCGAGTCCTCGCCGTTCAGGCTCTTCCTGCAGACGGGACACGTGTCGTGCTGCAAGCAGATCGGGGGGCGCGCCCGTCATCGGGGGGGAAGGGGGGTCGGCCCGCGACCGCCCCCCCCACCCGCCCGTGCGTCCGTCTCCTTCTGCGGTTTGGCCGCCCGTGGGCCCGTCGGGGGCCGGGATCGTCTCTCCGTTGCCGGATCGGACTCTCCGAGCGCTCAGAACGGCGCTCCGCACACGGCGGGCGCTCGGTAAACGCGGCCGCGTGAAGGAAAACGACCGCGGGATGATAACTGTGGCCTCCGCCAAGCGCTTACCGCGTGCCGGGCACCGTTCTCAGCGCCGGCCCCGTGCCCCCCACCCCCCCCCCCGGCCCCCGTGGCAACCGAGGCCCGGAGACGCGAAGCGCCCCGCCGGAGGTCAGGCGGCAGGCGGGCGCGCGGCGGAGCCGGGACGAGGTCCCGGGCTCTGGCCGCCGGGCCTCCCTCCGTCCGTCCGTCCGTCCGTCCCCCCCTCGCGCCCCGCTGCCGGCCGGCCCCGGGGCTCACCAGCTCCAGCCAGGGCACGATGCAGCGGCTGTGGAAGAAGTGGTTGCAGGGTAACTGGCGGACCTCTTCGGCCACCGTGTAATCGTCCTTGCACACCGGACACTCCAGACCCGTGTCTGCGGGGCGAGAGGCCGCCGGGGGGGGGGGGGGGGACGCGGCGGGGCCGGGGCGTCACGTCGGCGAAGCCCCGGGCACCCCCCCGCCCCGGCTCCCGCGGTGCCGGACCCCGGACCCCCCCTCGCCCGCTGCCCGGGCCGGGACCCACCGACTTGTTCCTGAGTTACTGTCACCGTGGGAAGCGACGTGATCTTCTCCTTGTCGGCCGGGGGCGGGCCCGTGTTCTCCAACTGGCCCAGGAGCTGCGCGGGCAGACGGCCCCCCCCGGCCCCGGGACTCAGAACGCCCCCGCCCCGCGAGGCGGCCCCGGGGGCGGGATCGCCGGCCCGGGCCCCGGGGCGACCGGGGACCCCCGCGGGGCGGCGGGAGCGCGAGGCGGTGACGGGTGGGGCGTGGGGCGGTCTCCTCGGCCGGGCCGGAGCCGCCCCGTCACCCGCCCCCGTCGGGGGGGGACGCGGGCCTCCCCCGCTCCCCCCGCCCGGGACCCCCCCCCGCGGTCCCGGCGACGCACCTGCGTGACGATGGCGTCCAGGCCCGTCTGGCCCCAGGCGTAGTCCCCGGGGTTGGAGTGCAGCATCCCGCTCCTGTCCGGGGAGAGGAGCCGGGGGCCGGTCGGGGCGCGGACCCTCGCCGCCGGGCTCCCCCCTCCAGACCGCGAGCTCGTCGCGGGCGGGGAACGGGCCCGCCCGTCGTCCTACCGTCCCCTCCCCGGGGCTCAGTCCGGTGGTTCGCGCAGAGTAGGCGCTCGACGAATGCGATCGAACCGACGAGCGGCGGCCCGGCCGCCGCGGGGGGGGGTCGGGGGGGCGGGGGGGGACGCGTCCCTCGCCCGGCGCCACGGGGATCCACGTACCAGGAGAAGGGGTGGGGAGACCCCGGGATGCTCGAATTTGCGAAAAATCCCGCGAAGATCTGCTGGATGATCCTGCAAGAGAGGGAGCGGGGGGCGGCTGGCTGGGCGGGCCGGGCCGGCGGGAGGGCCGGCGGTCCCGGCCGGGGCCCCTTACCCTTCGATGGCCGGGGACCTGTCGGGCCGAGAGCTGCCCCGGGAGCGGTAGCGCCGGGTGACGGGCAGCCGCGGGGGCCGGCTGGGGCCCCAGAGGTCCGCGTGGGCCTGGTGGCCCCGCTCGCTGTCTCTGCCGTCCTGGTCCAGCGAACCGCCGCTGAGGAACGGCCGGAAGTCCGGGAAGAACATCGTGTGGTCCAGGTGGTCCCAGAGCTGGGGGCGGACACGCGCGCCTTTCTTTGATCATTAAGGGAGACAGACCACGCTCGCTCATTTCTGTCCGTGGTAGCCTCCCCCCCCCCACGCCTCGGGCGAGTCGCCGCGCCTCTCCGGGCCTCCAGCCCGGGAGGCCCGCGCGGGGCAGGGCCCGCGTCCGACCCCGTTGGCCGGTACCCGGTCCGGCGCTCCCCACGGGGCCCGGCACGTGATGAGCGCCTGATCGACGCCACGGTGGCTAGGCCGTAAGCCCGCCGCGGGCGGGGTACGCGCCCACCGACCCCGCTCTTCGGTCCGGCGCCCCGCCCGGACTCGGGCCCGTGGGCCCTGGCTACCGAGCGCACCGTACCGAACGCTGGGGAGGGCGCACTCGCCGCCCGTCGGGAGACGGAGGGCGCCGACGAACGGAGGGAGCGAGGCGGGGGGACGCGGGAGGGAGCGCGGGGCTCGGGGCGAGCGCTCCGGGTACCGCCGTCGATCGACCGGGGACCCCCCCCTCCGGAGCGAGAGGTCCCGGCGGGCCTCACCTCCGCGAACTGCGCCGACGTGCTCTCGTCCAGGCTGTTCCCGCTACCGCCGCCGCCGCCGTCTAAAAAACTGGGAAGGGGCCGGGTTGGGGGCGAGCGGTGACCGAGAGGATTCGGGCAACGGGGCCCCTCCCCGGAAGCCCGGGGCGGCGGCCCGGGAGCCGCGGCGCCCGCCACGGAGGACGGCGCCGTCTAAATCCCGCATCAGGGCAGCGGAGGGGGATCGGCGGCGGGGCGCCGGGCGGGGGGCACACCGACGTCCCCCCGCCCCGACACGTACACGGGGGGGGGACGCACGACATCCGCAGGTACACGCGGGGCACGACTCCCGTTAGGCTCTCCGCCGCCGAAGTCGCCGGGGCGGGGACGGGCTGGGTCGCGGGGCGGGGAGTCGGGGTGCGCGTGTTTGTTTTCGGAGGGGCGGGGGATCGGGCCGGACGTCCGGGAGGCTCCCGCCACCGGTTCCTCCGGGCGTCCCGCGCCTCCCCCGCGGGCTGACCGAACCCCTCGCCCTCGTCCCCGCGCCCCCCGGGCCCAGCGGCGGGCCCCGGGCGCCCCCCGAACGGCACCGAGGGGGACCCCGGGCGGCGGCCGACGATCCAGACCGGACGACGCCCGGCCCCGCCCGGCTCGGCCGCCGGCCCGGCTTTCACTTTCGGGAGGTGGCGGGGGCGGGGAGACCGGCGCGGGGCGGGCGCCGTCCTCCGGGCTTCTGGGAACCCTAGTCCCCGCGGCCCAGAGGAAAATCCAAATCGCCCGTCATCACGGGGGGGTTTCCGGCGCCGTCCGTGAAGCCCTGACTACGTGCTGAGCGCCGGGGAGGGGGGCCGGCGGCCGACGGCGTCGGAAACGGCCCCCGGCCCGCGTGGGGCTCGCCGTCTCGATCGCCGTTCGGCCGACTGAGGGAACCGGGGCCCGGCGAAGGGAAGTGACTCGGCCCGGGTCGCCCGGCAGATGAGCGGCGGCGCGGGGACGAGAAGCCGGGTCCTCCCGCCGCCCGGGCTGAGGGAGCCCCCTTCCCCGGGCCGGCTGGGGTGCGGGCGGGCGGGACGAGCCTCGGCGGGGGCCGGGACGCCCGACGGGCCACCCCGCCGAACCCCCGCGGGCCCGCCCTCCGCCCGACGGTCAGTCCGGGCCTCCCCCCACCGACCGCGTGCTCGGAAGCGCCGCGGCCCAATGGCTCCGGGGCCCGGCAGTCGGGGGGACCCGGGTTCTAATCCCCACTCGCCCCCCCCCCCCCCCCGTCCGCCGGGTGGCCCCGGGCAAGGGACTTCGCTTCCCGGGGCCCCGGTCCCCTCACTCGAAAAAGGGGGATTAAGACCGGGAGCCTCGGGCGGGACGGGGACCGGGCCCGACTCGGTTAAGCCCGCGGCAAGCGCCCGACGGACGTCGTACGCCGCGCTCCCGGAAAACCCGAAACCGGGGCGACGGTAGGGGACGGCCAAAGCGGGGGCCCCGGTCCCCGCCCCCGAGGGGCCTCCGTGCTAAGCGGAGGGGAGACGGACCGGGGTGCGCTTAGAACGGGGCCTGGCACCTAGGAGGCGCTTAAATGCCGTAATTCTTATTATCGTTTCTGGCAGAGGGATGAGACGGGGACCGGCCCCCCCCCCACCAATCTGATGGAGTGCAGGGGGCCGGGGGGAGACGCCGCTCGTCAGGCCCAGCCCCCGCCTCCCGTCCCGCCCCCCCAAAACCTGGGGGCGGGGGGCTCCCCGGGCGCGGACTCTACCTGGACTCCTCGGTCACTTCTTCGATGAAGCCGGACTCGCAGCGGGGGCAGATGTACTCCTGTCGCAGAGGGGGACGCGGAGAGGGCGGGGAGTCGGTGGGGGAGCGGGACCCCCTCTCGGGGCCGCCAGGCCCCCCCCCCCCGCCCCCCATCCTCCCGGGGGTCGCTCCGGCCTCCCCCAGCCCCCCACCAGGATCGGGCGACGGAACCGGACCGGGGCGGTCGGCCCGTCCCCTCCTGCCGCGGACGGCCGTCAGCCGGAAGGCTTCCCGGCCGAGGAGCCCCCTCCCCTCCGCCCCCGTCACCCGCGTCGCCGACCGGCGGCCTAGGGAGCGGAGGCCGCCCGCCCGGCGGCGGGAGAGCCGCCCCCCACCCCCCGACTCACACCCGCGACGCCGCCCGGCCGCCGCGGGGGTCCTTGGCCTCTTTCCACCGACCGCCGCCCCCTCCGAGCGCCTTCCCGCTCGAGCTGTGACGACGGCCGGGCAACGCTTACTCCGTCCCCGTCGCGGCGCTAAACGGCGGGGTGGACGCTGGAGAAGCCCGTCGGACGCGGTTCCCCCACACGCACGTACGCCCAGTCGGGGCTCACGGTCGCGGAGAGGGGGAGAGCGGGTTATTTTTTCCCCCGTTCGGGAGGGGAGGAAACCGAGGCCCAGAGAGGGCGAAGGGAACGGTCCGGGGGAGCCCCGGAAGCCGACGCCCGGCCCCGACCTCCGCCCGCTGCGCCGCGCTGCCTCTTCCTCCGTCCCGGGCTCCCCACGCCCGCAGACGACGACGGCGTTCCGGCCTCCGGAGCCTGGCACGTAGTGAGCGCTCGATAAATGAATACCGTTACCATCACCCCAGCAGCGTCTCGGTGGACGCGCGTCTGCCCGTCTCCCCCCGGTTAGACCGGAAGCTCCTCGGGCGGAGCGACCGCCACCCCCGAGCCGAGCACGCTCGGGCTCTCCCGGGGGCTCGGCGCGGCGTCCGGCGTGCGGGCCGGGGGCAGGGCGGCCCCGTACTCTTCCACTCTGCCATCTCCTCCACCCCCAATCTTTAACGTCCGTCTCCCCCGGGGGGACTGGACGCTTCTCGTGGGCGGGGACCGTGCCCACGGTCCAGTGCCCCGCACACGGTAAGCGCTCAATAGATACGATCGAACGAACGAACGCCGCGGGTCGGGGTTCGGGCTCCAAGGGCCCCGGCCGACGTGGAAGCCCCCCTTCCGGGCCCCGGGCCGCCCGGTGACCCGTGCGGGCGAGAGGGAGGTGGGAGCCCGGCCGGGCGGGCACCCGTGCCCAGGATTCGCCGGCCTCCTCGCCTCTTTCCGGGCTCCGGCCGCGTGAGGCCCGGGGGGGACCGACCCGCCCGTCGCCAGGCTGCCGGGAAGCCCGGGATGCCCGGGGCGGGGCCGGGCGGCAGCCCTTCCGCCGCCCCTCGCCTGTCTCGTGCCTCGATTTCCCCAACGCCGGGCAGGGCGGGGGGTCCGGCCGGACGCGGGGGAGGCGCCGCCCCCCGGCAGGGGCACGGCAGGGGCACGGCCGGGGCATCGTCAGCAACGCCCGCTCCCCGCTCGCCCTCCCTCCGCCCCCACCGGGCCGGTCCGGTGGAACGGCCGGGCCGCCCGGGAAACGAAAGCGAAACCCCGCGCCCGGCCCGGCGGGCGGCGGGGTCCGGGTTCTGGCTCCGGTCGGGGACCCCCGGCCGCGGACCCCGCGCCCCCGTCGGCCCCCCCGCTCCCTTTAACGGGCCCGTCCGTCTCCCCCTGGCCACCCCGCCCCGGAGACCACCGCCAGCGGGGGCGGGAGGGCGTCCGGGCGGTAACGGCTCGGACGAGCCCCCCGAGACGTGACGCGGAGCCCGCCCTCGGGAGGCTGGCACGCTAACGGGGGGCGCGGGGGAGGCGGACGCTTAGAAACCCAGATCGCCGTTGACAACGGTTACGGCGACCGCGGTGTCCGTTGGGCGCCCACTCCGTGCCGAGCGCTGGACTAAGCGCCGGGGCCGGGGGGGGGGGGGGGGGGCCGGCGCGACACGCGACCGTCGGGTCCCGCCGGGGGCTCCTCGTCCGAGTCGGCGGGAGAACGGGGATTCGACGCCCCGAGCGGGGGTCCGGAAGTGAAGCGACCGGCCCACGGTCACACGGCAGGCCGGCGGCGCCGGCGGAATCGGAACCCGGGACCGCCCACCGTCCGCTTTCCACGGCGCCACGCGTATTTGGCGCTTACTGTGTGTCGGGCCCCGGGGCAGACCCGAGATCATCGGGTTGGACGCGGTCCCCGTCCCCCGTGGGGCTCCCGGTCTTCACCCCCATTCTCCAGACGAGGTCCCGGAGGCCCGGGGAAGGGAAGTGCCTTGCCCGAGGTCACCCGGCAGGCAAGCGGCGGAGCCGGGATTAGAACCCGGGACCGTCGCCTCCCGGGTTCTAATCCCGGCCCCGCCGACCCGCCTGCCGGGTGACCTCGGGCAGGTCGCTCGGCTTCTCTGCGCCTCGGTGACGCCGTCTGTGGCGCGGAGCTCGGACGTCCCCCCGGGCGGGGAGCGGGTTCGGGCCAAGCCCGGGGGGACGGGGACCTTGAGCCCCGGGTGGGACAGGGACTCTGTCCAACCCGATTATCTGGTACCTAATCCAGCGCTCAGTACAGCTCCCGGCACATCACGGGCGCCCGGCCGACGCTAAACAGGTAGACGCCACCGCCTCGGCTTTTAGACTTGACAGGGACGGGGTCCGAGGGGCGCCGAGATGCCCCCGGCCTCGACGGGCCCAACGGTCCTAAGTAACAAGGAAGCAGCGCGGCTCAGCGGCAAGAGCCCGAGCTTGGGAGTCGGAGGACCTGGGTTCTAATCCCGCCTCCGCCACTCGTCAGCCAGTTAACGCCTCTGGGCCTCGGTGACCCCGTCTGCAAAATGGGGACGAAGACGGCGAGCCCCGCGTGGGACGACCCGATCACCTTGTGTCCCCGTCCCCCCCCCCGGCGCTTAGAGCGCCTAGTCGACGCTTACCGAAGGCCACGATTATCCTCACCGGCGCTCGGCGCGGCGCCTGGCCCAGGGGAAGCGTTTGACGGATTCTAGCGTCCGTATCGGTAAATAACCACCGCGGCGTTCGTTGAGCGCTTCCCAGGCGCCAGGCACCGTGCTAAGCGCCGGGGTGGATCCCAGCAGACGGGGTCGGACCCCGGCCCACGTGGGGCTCACGGTCTCCATCCCCCATTTTCCCGACGAGGGAACCGAGGCCCGGGGGAGCGAAGGGACCGGCCCGGGGTCACGGGGCAGACGCGCGGGGGAGGCGGGATCAGAACCTTAGGCGCCCAGTCCAGTGCTCTGCGCACGGTGAGCGCTCAACACATACTACCGAACGAGCGAATCGAAGGAACCCGTGAGCTTCCGACTCCCGGGCCGGGGCTCCGGCCACCGGGCCCGGCGTACGTCCACCCGTCCGGCGCCGAGGCCCCCGCCCGACTCCTGGTCGAGACGCCGCGCGGCCCGGCGGTTAGAGCCCGGGCCCGGGCGTCGGAGGGTCCCCGCGTCTCCCACCCCGGCCCCGCCACGTGTCGGCCGGGTGACCTCGGTCCCGTCGCCGCGCTCCTCGGGGCCCCCGTGAGCTCACCCGGAAAATGGGGATCGAGGCCGAGACGTGTCCCACCTGACTTGGCCGCCCGACGCTCAGTACAGCGCCCGGCACGCGGTGAGCGCTTAACCAATACCCCCAAGGACCCCCAAGCCCGGCAAACGGCTGCTTACGGCGCCCCCCGCCCCCCCAGCTTCCGATGGGCCGCGGCCGACCCCCGACCCCGCCTGACCGGGGCAAAGAGACGCTCAGGGTTGACCTCGCCCCGGCCCCCGTCTCGTCTTCCCTCTTCCGGCCTGGGTCTCCCCCGCCCATCAAGCGGGCCCTCGATTCGTCCCGGAAAGAGGCGAGGGCGGGCGGCCCGGCGGCCGAGGACGGGGGCCGCCTCGGGTCCGGTCCTCGGCCGGGCGACCCGCTTCGCCTCTCCCGCCTCCTATTTAATCGCCACCGACGGTCGCTCTGGTATCCCTCGCTCGCCTCCCGGGTGCCAAGCGCCAGCGGAAGCGCCGCGGCTAGGACGCGGGCCCGGGAGTCAGAAGGGACCCGGGTGCCGATCCCGGCCCCGTGACCTCGGGCGAGTCGCTTCCCCGGGCCTCGGTGACCCCAACTGGAAGATGCCCCACGTGGGACGGGGACCGCGTCCACCCCGGTTCGGCTCGCCTCCCCCCCCGGGGCTCAGAACGGTGCTTGGCACAGAGCGGGCGCTTTACCGGGACCGGGAAAATCGTTATTTTTACCCCGAGGGACAGGTTAATCGGGCGGGACCCCCAGATGGGGAAACTGAGGCCCCGTGGGACAGGTGACCTCATCTCACCTACCGCACGGCCGTCCCGGCGCCTAGCGCGGTGCTTGGCCCGCGGACACTTAAATTCAGTCAGGACCACCGCTGACCCCGGGGTGCGCCGCCAGGCCGGAAACGGCCAAAATTACAGAAAAAACACATCCGTGACGCGTTCGGCGGCCCGTCCGCCGGCTCCTCGGGGGCAGGGAACGCGCCGACCGACTCGGTCCTCTCCCGAGCGCTCGGTACACAGGGAGCGCTCGAGCGACGCGGTGAACGATAACCGTGGGATCTGTCGCGCGCCCACCACGTGCCGGGCGCCGTACTAAGCGCCGGGGCGGACGCGAGCTCACCGGGTGGGGCGGGCGGTCCTCGGCCCCGTTCGACAGATGGGGTAAACCGGGGGACGGAGAGGCGACGCGTCCGAGGTCACCCGGCAGGCTCGTGGCGGGGCCGGGGATTCGAACCCGGGTCCTTCTGATTCCCAGGCCCGGACTCCAGCCGCTTCCCCGTCTGGCGGCGGCACTTCTTGAGCGCCTACTACGTGCCGGGCACCGTTCTAAGCGCTGGGGGGGGGATACAAGCTCAACGGGTCGTCCCCCGTGGGGCTCCCGGTCTTCATCCCCATTTTCCAGATGAGGGGACCGAGGCCCAGAGAAGCGGAGTGACCGGCCCACGGTCACCCGGCCGACGAGTGGCCGGGCCGGGATCCGAACCCACGACCTCGGACTCCCAGGCCCGGGCCGAGCCCCGCCGCCCCGCCCCTTACGGGTGAAAGCGGCCCGGCCAGGCGGCGGGGAGCCCGGGAGTCGGAGGACCCGGGTTCTGAACCCGCCGCCGCCCACCCGTCGGCCGCGTGACCTCGGGCAAGCCGCTCGGCTTCTCCGGGCCTCAGTTCCCTCACCTGGACGGTTACGGCCGCGAGCGGCACGGACGGACATTTCGACGCCTCCGTTTCCTCATCCGTAAGCGGGGGGTTCACGGGGCCCGCGTCCGACCGGCGCCGGCGCTCGGTCCGGTCCCCGCCACGGCGTTTGGCCAACGTCCCGGTCACTCGCGGCGGCCGGGGGAGGAGGGGCCGGCGGTCAGGAACGCGGGGTTCCGACCCCCGGCCCGCCGCGTGACCTTGGCCGAGCCGCTTCGCCTCTCTGCGCCTCGGTTACCTCGTCTGGAAGACGGGGACGAAGGAGTCCTCCTCGCCGCCACCCGGACGGCGAGCCCCAGGCGGGCCGGGGACCACCGGACCCCCCCCCTTCTAGCGGTCCCGGGCACGTAGCAGGCGCTCGACGACATCGGGCTGGGCGGGGGGGGGGGGCGGGGGGAGGATCCGGGTTCTAATCCCGGCCCCTCCGCCGGTCTCCCGCGCCACCTTGGGCGAGCCCCTTCGCCCGCGCCCGCCTCCGTTACCTCGCCTGCGAAAGGGGGGTTCGGTCCCCGCCCCCGGGAGCCCCACGGGGGTCCACCCCGATGAGCCTGCACCTCCCCCCGCCCGCCTGCCCGGCGCCGCGCTTCGGGCGGTGTCTGGCACCGGCGGGAGGTCAGGGTTGCCTCGGTGCGGCGCTCGGGGCAGGGTCTAGCGCCGGGAGGGGTCTCGGGTGTCGCCCGGGCGCAGCGCTTCGGGCAGCGTCTGGGACCGGCGGGCGGTTCGGGTTGCCTCGGTGCGGCGCTTAGGGCAGGGTTTAGCCCCGGCGGGGGGTCTCGAGGTCGCCCCGGCGCAGCGTTTGGAGCAGCGCCTGGCACCGGTGGGCAGACAGGGTTGCCTCGGTGCGGTGCTTAGGGCAGGGCTTAGCCCCAGCGGGGGGTCTCGGGGTCACCACGGCGCAGCGTTTGGAGCAGCGCCTGGCACCGGTGGGCAGATAGGGTTGCCTCGGTGCGGCGCTTAGGGCCGGGCTTAGCCCCGGCGGGGGGGTCTCGAGATTGCCTTGGCGCAGCGTTTAGCGCAGTGCCTGGCACCGGCGGAAGATTAGGGTTGCCTCGGTGCGGCGCTTTAGGGCAGGGCTTAGCCCCGGCGGGGGGTCTCGGGGTCACCATGGCGCAGCGCTTAGGGCAGTGTCTGGCACCGGTGGGCGGTTCGGGTTGCCTCGGTGCAGCGCTTAGGGCAGGGCTTAGCCCCGGCAGGGGGTCTCGGGGTCACCCCGGCGCAGCGTTTAGAGCAGCGCCTGGCACCGGTGGGCAGATAGGGTTGCCTCGGTGCGGCGCTTAGGGCCGGGCTTAGCCCCGGCGGGGGGGTCTCGAGATTGCCTTGGCGCAGCGTTTAGCGCAGTGCCTGGCACCGGCGGAAGATTAGGGTTGCCTCGGTGCGGCGCTTAGGGCAGGGCTTAGCCCCGGCGGGGGGTCTCGGGGGTCACCCCGGCGCAGCGCTTAGGGCAGCGTCTGGCGGGGGTTTGGGGGTCTCCCGGGCGCACCTCCAGACACCGGTGGGAGCGCAGCGCAGCGCTGCGGGCGGCGCCCGGCGTCAACGGGGGCCTCGGGGGGGCCTCGACGCAGCGCTTGGCGCAGGGCTCGGCCTCGGCCGGGGGAGGGGGAGGGGGAGGGGAGTCTCCCTTTAAGGCAGTACCTCACCCTGCCGCCGGGGGGCGCTAGAAAGGGAAAGGCGCGCGGCCGGGGGGGGGGCGGAGGAGGTCAGAGGTCAGCCCGGCTTCGGGGGGGGGGGAGGGGCGGAGGAGGAGGCCGTTCCGGGGAAGATGGCGGCCGGGGCCGCGCGCTTAGCACAGGGCTGGGCGCCTGCCGGCGCCGCCTCCGTTGGGGGGGGGGGGCGGGGGGAGGGCGCGCCGTCCTTACCGGTAGTTTGGGGCTGACCTCGCCCTTGCAGCAGTGGCAGAAGAAGCGGTGCGGGGGGACGGCCGCCCCCGCCCCCGCGCCCGCCGCCGACGCCTCCGCCATCGTGGCCCGCCGCCCCCCGCCTCGGCCCCCCGCCTCGGCCCCCCGCCTCGGCCCCTGCCTCAGGCCCTCCCGGCGCCGCCCACCGCGTCCTTGCGTCACACGCACGCGCGCACGCCGGGGAGGGAGGGGCGGGGCGCGGCGCATGCGCGCGGGCCGACCACCGAGAGGAGGGCGCCGCGGGGAGGCTAGAGCGCCGCCCCCTTCCGCCACACGTCAGTCCTCCGGGGCGGCCGGCGAGACGGCCGGGTAGAGCGTCGCCGCCGCCGCCTCCTCCTCCTCCTCCTCCTCCTCCCCGGAAGTGGGGGCGGCACGTGGCCTTCCCCCCGCGCGGGCGGCGAGCGGAGGCCCCGGGAGCCGCCGGGTGAGGGGGAGGCGGCGGGAGGGACGACGGCGCCGGTCGTCATGGCGACCCCGGAGGGGAGCCTGGACCTCCGACTGGGAAGGCCTCGTTGCCGTGGCGACGGGGATGCCGGTCTCCATGGCGACGGGGGGGGCGGCCGGTCTCCACGGCGATGCCGGCGGGGAGGGGGGCGGGAACCGGTGTCCGCGGGGAGGGGGGGGGACCGGCCGGAAGATGGGGGAGGGGCGGCGGGGATGCCGGCGCTGGGGAGAGGAAGCGGCCGGTCTCCATGGCGACGCCTCCCCATCCCCCCCCCCGGCCGCGAAGGTGACGGCCGACGGAGTACCGGGGAGGGCTGCACCGTGGCCTCCTGGCGAGGGTTCGACTCCCGGCTCTGCCCCTTGGCAGCCGGGCGACCGTGGGCCAGTCACTTCACTTCTCTGGGCCTCGGTGACCTCATCTGTCAAATGGGGATGAACCGGGAGCCTCCCGTGGGACCACCCGATGACCCCGGAGCTCCCCCGGCGCTTTAGAACAGTGCTCTGCACAGAGTAAGCGCTTAGAATACCACCATTATGGTTGTCATCCCGCCACAACTCAAATGCTGTGCGACCTCGGGCGAGCCACTTGACTTCTCTGGGCCTCAGTTCCCTCCTCTGTCAAATGGGGATGAAGACCGTGAGCCCCACGTGATGACCTCCTACCTGCACCAGCGCTTAAAACACTGCCTCACAAATGCCTAATTGCTGTAATTATCAGTATCATCACCCCAACCCTGTGGGTACCTGTGGGTGTTTAAGCACCTTGTCGCTCCGCTCCCGTTGAAGCCGGCGCCCGGCCTCCCTCCAACGGCCCTTCCCATTTTTCCCCGGGAAAGGCGGGGGCCGGAGGAGCCGGAGCCCTGACCGGGGGGGCCTCTCCCCCCGGATGGGGATGGTCGCTCACCAGCTCGGAGGCAGAGGACTGGGCCTCGTGACCTCCGGGTCCCCAGTTCCGGCTCAAGGTCACCCGGGAAGAACGGACGAAATGCCGCCCAGAGCCCAACTCTCCATCCTCAAGACTGTGACCCTCGCTGTGGGCAGGGATCGTCACAGTTTGTTGCGGTTGGGTACTGTCCCGAGCGCTTAGTACGGTGCTCGGCACAAAGCGGGCGCTCCATAAATACGACAATGAATGAATCCCCCCCCCCCCCCCCCCCCCCGTGCCGCCCCTTGATATTTCACCGTGGTCTTTGTTAAGTCGGTTACTGTGCACCAGGGTCGTCCTAAGCGCCGGGGTGGATACAGATTGGTGGAGCGTTCCATATTTTGTAGAGAAGCGGCGTGGCTCAGTGGAAAGAGCCCGGGCTTGGGAGTCAGAGGTCATGGGTTCGAATCCCGGCTCTGCCACTTGTCAGCTGGGTGACTGTGGGCAAGTCGCTTCACTTCTCTGGGCCTCAGTTCCCTCGTCTGTCAAATGGGGTTGAAGACCGTGGAGCCTCACGTGGGGACGACCCGATGACCCTGTATCTGCCTCAGCGCTCAGAACAGTGCTCTGCACAGAGTAAGCGCTTAACAAATACCGACGTTATCATACAAGCTAATGGGGTCGGACACGGGTCCCCGCCCACATGGGGCTCGCACTCTTCATCCCCGTTTTACAGATGAGGGAACCGAGGCACAGAGCAGAGAAGTGACTTGCCCAAGGTCCCACAGCAGACAAGGGGCGGCGCCCGGCTTAGAACCCAGGACCTTCTGACTCCCAGGCCTGCGCTCTGTCTCTAAACCGCCGCTGCCCCTCTACGGCAGAGAGGTGTGATGCGGCAGATAAAAGACAGATATGATTTAAGCTACCCCGAGGGCTAGAGATTATCGGTGTGTGGCAGAATAAAAAGAGAAAAGCTCCGATTGAGGAGACCCTCGTCTGTCTCCCCGATTAGACGGCGAGCCCGAGGATTGTCTCTATCTGTTGCCAAACTGTACGTTCCAAGTGCTTAGTACAGCGCTCTGCACGTAGTAAGCACTCAACAAATACCATTTGCCAAATTCGGGGAATAAAATCTACACTTCCAGACGCCCGCTCGGACCCTGATGCACAGACCGTCTCTCCCAGCCTCCCTCCGCCGTGAAGGAAAGCAGTGTTGACTTCAGAGCATCGAACCGTCTCGAGTTTTTGGTAAGAAATTCACCGGTCGTATTTACTGAGCACTTACTCCGCGCGAGCACCGTATTAAACGCTTGAGAGGGTACAGTGTAAACAAAGCCGCGAAGCACATTCTCAGCCTCCGACCGCGCCGACAGCCTAGAGGACTATGAAAAACTGTAAAACGACAAAGCTGACCTTTAGCCCACCTCTCCTAGGGCTGAAATTAAATTGGAGTTGGATTTTCGGCCTCTCGTCGTCAGGGCGGCACCGGGACCGTGCCCATTCAGTCGAATTCACTGAACGCCCACGGGGTGCCAAGCACTGTACGAAGCACTGGGAGGGCAACAAGGAGAGAGGGAGGGGGCCCAGAGGGTGTGTTAACAGTTAACAGGAGCCTTTCCGCCCTTTAACACGGTGCTTGGCGCATTGTTAAGCATTCACAAATACCTAACGCTTTCCGCCCCCCAACTTCCCCCTGGAAGGACGGGACGGCGTCCCTCTGCCCTCCCACCGTCAGACCGTGGGTCCTTCTCGCCTCAGGACCGCCGCCCCGGACCTGAGCCCCGAGGCTCCCCGCCCGGGATGACGCAGGCCGAAATCCAGCTGTGCTCCCTGCTGCTCCAAGAGCACTTTGGCGAGATCGTGGAAAAGATCGGGAACGCATCTGGTCCGGACGGGCAGCCAAGCCGCTGCGGGCCATCGCTCACTGACACGGGCCTGCCCCTGGACCAGGTAGGGGCCGGAAGCTCCGCGAGGGCGAGGATCGGGCCCCCTGTCCGGGCTTCGGCCTCCCCGGGGCCCTGTATCCCCTGGGACGCGGATCTGGTCAGTCCCGGGTGGTCCCGTGGGACGGGAATTCGGTCCACTCCTGAGAGAGAAGCAGCCTGGCCCGGTGGCGAGAGCCCGGGCTCGGGAGTCAGAGGTCGTGGGTTCCCATCCCGGCTCCGTCGCTCGTCTGCTGGGGTGACCTCGGGCAAGCCGCCTCGCTTCTCTGGGGCGCAGTTCCCTCAGCTGGAAAATGGGGATTGAGACCGTGAGCCCCGCGTGTCCAACCTCATTATCTTGTATCTACCCAGCGAGGTCACTAAGGGACACAGCAGTGAAGTGACTGGCCCAGGGGTCACCCGGCAGACAAGGGGCGGCGGGTATCAGAACGGAAGCGCTCCCCGCCTCCAAGGGCCCACTCAGATCCCTGCTCTGTAAAATGGGGATGAAGGCCGTGAGCCCCACGCGGGGACAACCCGATGACCTTGTATCTCCCCAGCGCTTAGACGGCGCTCGGCACCTAGCGAGCGCTTTAGCAAAAACACCATCATTCATTCAGCCGTGTTTACTGAGCGCCCGCTGCGTGCAGGGCACCGTCCTAAGCGCTTGGAATGTGGGCAATCCGGCAACAGACAGAGACCATCCCAGCCCAACAGCGGGCTCACGGTTCTAAAGGGGGAGACGGACAGCGAAACCAGACAGGTAGTGAAGCATCGGTGCCGTCAAAATAGATCGAATCACAGATCTAGACCCACCCTTCGTAAAGTCGAATAATATATTAGGCAAGTGCCGGCGGGGAGGGAAGGGGATTAGAGCGGGAGGGAGGGGCCGGGGCGACGGGGAGGGCTCGGCCGGGAAGGCCTCCCGGAGGAGGTGAACGGCCCCCGGGGGTGGGTCTCTCCCCGCAGTGTGAAGAAAGGCGCTGGTTGCGATTGCTGCTTGGCAGCACCAACCTTGGTGCGGGTTACGAGGTGCGCGGGCGCGGCCCGGGTGGGAGTACGAGGGCCCGGCCCGGCCCGACCCGCCGCAATCCTCCGTTCCCCCGCTACATCTACCACCGCCAAAGACCCTTCTACGGCGACCACCGGCGCTCATCGTGGAGAGCTGCTGCTCAACGGACAGGTCACCATGGCCGCCCTGGTCCGCAGGTGTAGCCGACCGGCAACTCACCGAGAGCCTGGGGGTAGCCGGGGGGGCCCGCCCCGCGCCCTCGGCTCCCCGCCGCCCGGGAGGCCGGGGCCCGGGGGGAGGGCGGGGGCCCCTGTGGGGACAACCCGATCCCCTTGTATCTCCCCGGCCGCTTTAGAACAGTGCCTGGCACCTGGTACATCGTTAACCCAATGCCATTATTATTATTGGGAGAAGCAGCGGGGTTCTTGTGGAAAGAAGCCCGGGCTTGGGAGTCACAGGTCATGGGTTCTTAATTCCTCTTCCGCCACTTGTCTGCCGGTGACCTCGGGCAAGGCGCTGGACTTCTCCGGGCCTCGTTTACCTCCCCTGTAAAGTGGGGATGAAGACCGTGAGCCCCACGTGGGACAACCCGATGACCTCAGCATCTCCCCCCAGCGCTTTAGAACGGTGCTCGGCACGTAGTGAGCGCCCAACAGAATACCCTTATCATTATCCGTATTCAGTCGGTGGTATCTGCCGAGCGCTCACCGCGTGCGGAGCACAGGACTGAGCGCCTGGGGGAGGACGACAGACCGATAAGCAGACGCGTTCCCGGCCCACGGGGAGCCGAGGTCTAGAGGGGGGCTACACACCCGGCCGGGAGAGGGGCCGGGGTCCTCACGGCCCCGCCCCCCCCCGCCCCGGTGCCCACAGACGGGAAAGACGGTGGAACTACGCGGAGGTGGTCCGGCACGTTCGCCCGCCTGGCCGACACCCACTTCGTGCAGCGCTGGCCCCCGCGGCGGCCCCGTCGGCCGCCCCCGCCCGACCCTGCTCACCGACGACAAGGACGTCTACCATGGTGCCCAAGCTCAACCTCGTAGGTGAGGTGCCCGGCCGGCCCCCCGCCGGCCCCGGCCGTCCGGGCCCGGCGGTGACCGGGTCATTCCCCGGCAGGGACGGGAAAGAGGAGACGTTCGTCGGACGAGGAGGCGGCCGGAGAGCCCCGGACCAAGCGGCAGAGACGAGAAGCCGACGCCGCCGAGGTCGGCCCGGGGCATCGGGTGGGACGCCGCGGCCCCCGCTCCGGCCCGGCCGGTCCCCTGGCCGGCCCACCCTCCCGTCTCCCCCGGCCATTGCAGCCCCTTGCCAGCCGCCTTCCTCCGGGGGGCCTTCCCGGCCGCATGGCCACCTGCCCCTCCCCCACCTCCTCCGCCCGTCTTCCCGCCCGCCCTCGCTTTCCTATCGTTATGCCGGAATCTCGTCCCGTCCCGTCCCGTCCCCCCCCCCCCCCCCCCCGGGCCTTCGCCACCCCCCGAGACCCTAAGCTCCTCGAGGCGGGGACGCTCGTAACGATAATAAAACGTGGTCCTCGTTAAGCTCGTAATTCCTCCCCAGCGCTTAAGGACGGTGCTTTGCACGTAGCGATGGCTTAACAGATGCCATCGTATCATCGTTAAGCGCGTGCCCACGTGCCGGGCGCCGGGTGGATCCAAGAAATGGGGACGGTACTGCGGTCCCTCCCCCGGGGCTCCGTCTCGATCCCCATTTTCCTGATGGGGGAGTTGAAGCAAATGACCGGCCCAAGGTCACACGGCAGACAAGCGCAGAAGCCGGGGCCGTGGGGCTCCCGTGTTCCCCGGCCCAGACGGGACGCGGGGCAGCGGGGAGCCGGGGGACCGGCCGGGGACCGGGGGGAGCCATCCCATCCGGCCCCCTGCCCCGGCGCCCGCGGCTGGGGCGGTCCCGAACTTCCCATCTTCCTCTCAGGTGCTCACGCCCACTAAGAGGGCAGAGGGACAGCGAGCGTCGTCGGGGACTCCGTGTGGGGATGGGAGCCCCAGGGAACGGGGTCCAGGCCCGGGATTCGGAAGGACCTGGGTTCTGATCCCCGTTCCGCCCCGCGTCTGCCGGGTGACCCGGGGCGAGTCACGTCACTTCTCCGAGCCTCAGTTCCCCCGTCTGGAAAATGGGGATGAAGACTGGAGCCCCGGGTGGGACAGGGACCGGGTCCGGCCTGACTGACTTCTACCGACCCCAGCGCTTAGAGCAACGGTTGGCGCTTAGCGAGTACCGTGATTATTATTATTATTATTATCGTCGACGGAAATGGGTCCCGGGAAGGGGCTCCCTGTTAGCGCCGGTGGGCTCGGGAGTCGGGGGGTGCTCGGCAAGCCCGTCGCCATGGCCCCGGACCCCCCCCGCCCCGCGGCCCCGGCGGTGTGACCTCGGGCAAGTCGCTTCACTTCTCTGGGCCCCCTTTCCCTCCTCTGTCACCTGGGGACGGAGACCGTGAGCCCCACGCGGGACAGGGACCGCGCCCCGCCCGATCTGCCGGTCCCCACCCCGGCGCTCCGTAAGCGCTCAACAGATACCGCCTGGTTATCGTGATTAGCCATCCCCGGACGACGGCATCTACTGGCAGGCCAACCTGGACCGTTTCCACCAGCACTTCCGCGATCAGGCCATCGTCCACGCCGTGGCCAACCGCATGGACCAGGTGGGGCGGGGGCCGGGGTGGGGGGACGCCGGCGGCCATTTCCCCGTCCCCTCGCGGCAGCGACGTCCCCCCCGGCCCAATGAAGCAGCGAGATCGTGCGGACCATGCTGAGGCTGAGCGAGGTGACCACGTCCTCCAACGCCCCCTTCACCCAGCCGCTGTCCTCCAACGAGGTGAGCCCGGCCCGCCTCTGGGGCAGACGGAGGCGGAAGCCCCCCCCTTGCCTCCCCGGCCCCCAACCCGGGTCTCCCTCTCTGTCCCGCCAGATCTTCCGCTCCCTCCCGCCCGGATACAACATCTCCAAGCAAGTCCTCGATCAAGTACCTCACCCTGCTGGCCGACGACCCCGGTGGAGTGACTCCGTCCCGGACGCCCACCTCACCCCCGCGTCGGTCGTGCCGTCCGTCCGACCCGCGGGCCCGGGCCTCCCCCCGGCCCCCGAGTCGGCCTCTCCCGACCCCTCCTCTCCCCGCTCCGCAGCTGGAGTTTGTCGCAGATCCGGAGAAAGCGGCGGAGGGATGTACGTCGTCAGTATCCTTTCCCCGCTCCGAGCCCGGGATGGGTCGGTTGGTCGTTCGTGGTATCCGTTAGGCGCCTCCAACGTGCCAAGCACTGGGCTAAGCGCTGGGGCGGGTAGGGGACCGTAGCGGTCCCACCCGGGGCTCCCGGTTCGAAGGAGGAAGGGGAAGAGGGATCGAACCCCTGTTTTGCGGGGGAAGGAAAAGTGCCTGCGCCGGGTGACCTCGGGGCGAGTTCGCTTGATTTCTCCGGGCCTCAGTGACCTCGTCCTGCAAAATGGGCGATGAAGATTGTGAGCCCCCACGTTGGGACGGGGCCTGGTCCAACCCGATTAGCTTGTATCCACCCCCAGCGCTCAGTACAGCGCCTGACGCAGAGTAGGCGCTTACCACCCGTAGTCATCCTCATCGTCAGCGGGGGGTGATTTCCCGCTCGGTGCGGAGGAGGAGTGGGGCGCCGTGGGAGGGAGCCGGGTTGACTGCGGAAGAGGGGCGGCGATAGTCGTACGTTCCAACCGCTTAGTCCAGTGCCCCGCGCACAGTAAGCGCTCCGTAAATACGACCGAATGAATGAGCGGATGAACGGGTGAGTGATTCCCCGTCTTTTCCCCGCGCTCACCAAGACCTTAACGACCCCGTCCGCCCCAGATCTCCACAAAGCGCTGGCATCCCTGGCCACGGCCACGCTGGGAGTCCGCCGTCCAGGAGAGGTAAAATTGGGGGTCCGGGGGGTGGGGGGGGAACTGCGGCGGGGTAGGGGCGGGGCGAAGGAGCAGGATGGCAGGGTCGGTCGTCAGTCGTATTTCTTGAGCGCTTTAGCGTGCTTACTACGCCTCCAGAGAAGCAGCGTGGCTTAGTGGAAAAGAGCGCGGGCTTGGGAGTCGGAGGACGTGGGGCCTCTAATCCCGGCCTCCTGCCACGTGACCCCCCCCTCTGCCGTGCGAAAGCCGCTATTCGCTCTCTCTGGGCCTCGGTTTCCCTCGCCTGTAAAAATGGGGGGTGAAGACCGTGAGCCCCACGTGGGCCCGTGTCTCCCCCAGCGCTTAGAACGGGGCCCTTGGCCCATACGTAAGCGCTTAACAATGCTGTCAGTTACCTTGTTCCCTACGGGCCAAGCACGTTCTAGAGCCCTGGGGGAGATACAGGGGTCACGAGTGGTCCCAGCCGGGGCTCCCGGTCTTCATCCCCATTTGACAGATGAGGGAACCGAGGCCCAGAGAGGGTGAAGTGACTTGGCCCAAGGTCACCCAGCAGGCAGAACGGCGGAGCCTTCGGACACCCCGGCCCGGGCTCTAGCCACTAGGCCACGCTGCTTGGCCTCGCAGCGCGCCCTCCCGTCGGTCAGTCGTAAGTACTGAGCGCTTACTGGGTGCAGAGCACTAAGTATTAAGCACTTGGGAGAGTCCAATAATCAGACAGGATCCCCTCGCCCCCGACGAGCTGACGGTCCATGAGGCTCGGCCAACGCAGCCGAGGGCATTGGAGCGGGCGCCGGGAGAGAGCCAGCCCGGTGCCCGCCCCGCCCGCGCAGGTTCGGGTCTCCGCTGTGCCCGGATCTTCCGGCTGGTTCCTCCGCAAAGAAGTACCTGGAGCAGAAGCAAGTGGAAGACTTCGCCATGATCCCGGCCAAGGAAGCCAAGGACATGCTGTACAGGATGCTGTCGGAGAGCTTCATCTCCCTCCAGGTCAGCCCGGGCCGGCGTCCCCGCGGGCCCGGAAACCCGAGGGACCGGATCCTGTCCCCGCGGCGACGGGATGCCCCTCGTCGTCCGCCGAGCGGGAACTCGGCCCATCTCCGGGCTGGGGGCGGTTTGCCGAACCCCGGGGGGGGGCCCCAGACCCGGGGGGGGGGGGGAGGGTCCGTCGGTGAGAGTTCGCCTCCGTCTCTGTCCCCTCCATCCCCCCACCGCCCCCCGACACCAACAGGAAATCCCCAAAACTCCGGACCACGCCCCGTCCAGGACCTTCTACCTGTACACGGTCAACACGCTGTCTTCCGCCCACATGCTGCTGCACCGGTGCTACAAGGTACCGGATTCCTCCACCCCCCTGCCCGCGTGCCCCGGGATCCCCTCCCGCCACAGCCGGGGGTGCGGCCTAACGCCCCCCCCCCCCCCGACCCCGGCGGCCCCCCTCTCTCTGCCCCCAACAGAGCATTGCCAACCTCATCGAGCGACGCCAGTTTTGAAACCAAGGGAGAACAAGTGAGTGGTGGTCGATGGATGACATAATGACGACGGTGTTGGTTGAGCGCTTACCACGTGGCGGGCCCTGTCTCGAGCGCCGGGGTGGACGCGGTCCCCGTCCCACGCGGGGCTCACCGTCCCCATGCCCATTTTCCAGATGAGGTCGCCGAGGCCCAGAGAAGCCAAGTGACTCTCCCAAGGTCGCCCAGCGGACTAGTGGCGGAGCCGGGATTAGATCCCAGATCCTCCGGACGCCCGGGCCCGGGCTCGGCTGTAGCGCTGGGGTAGATCCAAGCTAATCAGGTTGGGCAGGATCCTTGTCCCACGTGGGGCTCACGGTCTCCATCCCGATAATGATAGAAATGATCATAATAGCGGCAGAGTTGTCGTTTACTCTGGCCTACCGGGGAGGGGAACGGAGTGAGAGCATCCGTCCGTCCACCGTGGCTCCGTCCCGGGGCGGCCTTCCGGGCGGGGGACGGGGCGGCGGGTGGCCAAGACGGTCCGCGGTCCCGCAGGCGGCTGCTGGAGAAGTCGCAGCGGGTGGAGGCCATCCTGGCGTCCATGCAGGCCACGGGGGCCGAGGAGGCCCAGCTCCAGGAGATCGAGGAGATGATCACGGCGCCCGAACGCCAGCAGCTGGAGAGCCTCAAACGCAGCGTCAACAAGTAAGGGCCCGGCCGGCCGGCCCCGCCCCTCCCCGGACCCCGAAGGCACGGCCCGGGAGGACCTCCCCCCTTCCCCGCCTCCTCCCACCCCCGCCTCTGACCGTCCCCCAGGCTGGACGCCAGCGAGATCCAGGTGGACGAAACCATCTTCGTGCTGGAGGCCTACACCGAGAGCACGGCCAAGAAGTCGTGACCGGGGACGAGGCGGGGACCGCCGGACGGGCGGGGGAAGACGAGGACCGCCGGACGGGCCGGGGCTACCGGCCGCCCGAATGCCGGCGGGGAAATTAAAAGGCCGAAGGTCACGAGGAGGAGGAGGCGCCCGAGCCTGAATTGCTTTTCCGACGCGGCCGAGGGTGGGAGGGTGGGAGGGTCCGGAAGGGTCCGGGGGGCCGAGGGGCCAGGAGACCCCCCGAGTCGCCGGGGAGGAGAGGGGTCCGGCTGGGGCCGGGGCGGTCGAGGCCGTGCCGGCGAAGCGAGGGAGGCCTCGTGCGGAAAGCACGGGCTGGAGGCGGGGCCTGCCCCCGCCGCCTCGAGCGAGTCGTCGACTTCTTGCTACCTCAGTTTCCTATCGCGAAGGAGCCTGGCCTAGTGGGTAGAGCCCGGGCCCCGGAGTCAGAAGGACCCAGGTTCTAATCCCCCCTCCGCCGCCCGTCTGCTTTGGGAGCTCGGGCAAGTCACTCACTTCTCCGAGCCTCACTTCCCACGTCTGTCAAATGGGGATTAAGACGGTGAGCCCCATGTGGGACGGGGACTGTGTCCAACCTCGTTATCTTCTACCCACCCCAGCGCTTAGAACAGTGCCTGGCACATGGCACTGAACAAACACCACATATTATTATTATTATTATTATTCCTCATCAAGACCTGTTCCCTTTCCCCCTAGACTCTCAGCTCATTGTGGGCAGGGAATTGTTCGTTGTTTTCTCTGCCCAGCGCTTAGTACAGCGCTCTGCATACAGCGCTCAAAAAATACGATTGGCTGACTTGGACCGCAAGCCCCTGGTGGGGTAGGGCTTGTGTCGGACCTTATATCCACCCCAGCGCTGAGAACGGTGCCTGGCATATAGTAAGCGCTTAACAAGTACCACAATTATTATTGTAATAATAATTACACTCAACTCGTTGGTCCCCCCCCCCTTCGTCGACCTCATTTCCCATTCCACCCCAGCGCTTAGTAAAGTTCCTGGCACCTAATAAGCGTTTTGCAAAGACCGTAATCATCATACCGCTAACCCACAGCCCCCCTTCCACGTCCTTCTCTCCGGGGCACCAGCCGCAGAGGGCTGCCGGCGGAAATCTAGATAGCGGGCGGACCTCGTCCGCCTCCGGTTCGTCCTTGCCTGCTTTAACTCGGCCCTCCCCTCCCCTGCCCGGCAGAATCATTTCTCCGTTCTCGATGAGACGGGCCCATTGCCCTCGCCACTTGTTCCAGACGTTTAACTCACTCAGTCACCTTTATCGAGCGCTATATTACTCATCAATCCTATTTCTTGAGCCCCTTACTGGGTGCGGAGCCCTGTAATAATAATAATAATAATTGTGAGTGAGACTTGTTAAGCGCTTACCGTTGGCAAGCGCTGGAGTGTCTGCAGGGTAATCATTTCCAGTGCTCTGGCAAATATCCCCATTATTATTGGACACGGTCCCTGTCCCACAGACGGCTCACGCTCCTAATCCCCATTCGACAGATGAGGGAACCGAGGCCCGGAGAAGCCAAGTGACTTGCCCAAGGTCACCCAGCAGACAAGTGGTGGAGCTGGGATTCTGCCTCCCCGGCCCGGGCTCTATCCACTAAGCCACGCCGCTTCTCCGCTGTACTAAGCGCTTGGGCGAGTACGACAGTGAACGGACACGTTCCCTGTGCACAGCCAGCTGGCAGTCGCTTGGGAGAGTACAAAAGAAGAGAATTAGCGTCCGTAGCGAGCTTGCGGCGGGGACGACGACAGACGTTAATATTATCAAATAAGTCATTTATCATGTGTGATTTAAAGGTGGGTACAGAAATGCCGTGGGGTTGGGGACAGGGTGAATATCAATTTCCTCCGCGCCCATCTCTTGCCCCAGTGACCTAGCCCATCTATTTTATGAGAAAATGGAAACCGTCACAAGAAAATGGAAACCACCGAAAGAGTGATCTTCCTACCATCTCCCCTGCCCCTCTCCAGTCCTTCCCTCCGCCTGCTCCTTCTCCACGTCTCCCATCTTTCCCGGCAGCATCTCAAAAGAGAAGCAGCGTGGCTCGGTGGAAAGAGCCCGGGCTTGGGAGTCAGAGGTCACGGGTTCGAATCCCCGGCTCTGCCACTTGTCAGCTGGGTGACTGTGGGCACGTCACTTCTCTGGGCCTCAGTGACCTCATCTGGAAAATGGGGATGAACTGGGAGCCTCCCGTGGGACCACCTGATGACCCTGTATCTCCCCCAGCGCTTAGAACCGTGCTCTGCACATAGTAAGCGCTTAACAACTACCAGTATTATTATTATTAAAAGGAGATCTCCTGCCTTCTCTCAAAATCCACCTCCTCCACCTCATCAAAGCACTTGCCCCCCACCCTTCTCCCCTCCCTGACCTCCATCTTCCCCTGTTAGCTCTCCAGTGGCTCCTTCCCCACTGCTTTCAACCACGCTCACCTCTCCCCATCCTAAACAAACCCTCCCGCGACGCCACGATTCCCTCCGGTCATCGCCCCAGCTCCCTCCTACCGTTTCTTTCCCAGCTCCCCGAGCGAGGAGCCTACCCCTGCTGTCTCCTCCCCCGGACCCCCTCCGGCCTGGCTTCCGTCCGCCCCCCCCCCCCCCCGCTCACCTCGACCTCTCAGCTGCTCTCAACACCGTCGACCACCCCCCCCTCCAAAAAAACATCCGACCGCGTCTTCACGGACACCGTCCTCTCCCCGTCTCTCTGGTCGCTCATTCTCGGTCTCCCACCCCCCAACCGTGGTGGGAGTCCCTCAAGGCCCACCTTCTGGACCCCCCCCCCCCTTTTATTCTCCATCCACACCGACTCCCTTGGAGAACTCGTTCGCTCCCAACTGTCGCCTCTGTGCCGACGATCCCCAGCTCTCCGGCCCCGTCTCCCTCCCTCCCTCCCTCCAGTCTCACATTTCCTCCTGCCTTCGAGACGTCTTCGCACCTCCAACTTAACCCGTCCCAAGCAGGACTCTTCATCTTCCCGCCCAGACAGCACCGCCGTCCTTCCCGTCTCACGGCCGTGGCGTCACCCTCGCCTCTCTCCCCGAGTCCGCCCCTTCCATCTGCCGCTGAATCCTCTCGGTTCGACCTCGTTGACGTCGCCGAAATCCGCTCTCTGGGCTTCGAATTACTACCACCTCGCTCCCGTCCCCTCTCGATTGCTCCGGCGGCCTCCGCGATGACCTCCCTGCCTCCCATCCATACTTGAGTCTGCCGGCCGGATGGTTTCTCTTGGAAAAACGTCCTCGTTTCCCCATTCCCGAAGAACCTCCGGTGGTTGCCCGTCCACCTCCGGCGGTGGAAACCTCTCGCCCTCTGCTTTAAAGGCCTCGATCCCCTCGACCTCCTCCTACCTCACCGCTGTCCTACCCCAACCCAGCCCGCGCCGTTCGTTCCCCGACCTGGTCCGTCTCACCGCCGATCTTTCGCCCACATCCTGCCTGTGGCCCGGATCGCCCTCCCTCCTGTGACTCTCCCCGCCTTCGAAGCCTTCCCGGAGGCCCGCCTCCTCCCAGAGGCCTTCCCTGACTGCACCCTCCTTTCCTCTTCTCCCGCTCCCTTCTGCGTCTCCCCGACTCTCTCCCTTTCTTCGTCCCCCGCCCTCCCGGCCCCACACCACTCGCGTCCCTGTCTGTGATTTTCTTTCTTTCTATTAACGCCTCCTCCTCCTCCAGACTGTCAGCGCGCTGCGGACGGGAAATGTGTCTACCGACTTTTGTATTGCCCTCTCCCAAGAGCTTGCTTGCAGCGCTCTGCCCCCAGGAAGTGTTCGATACAATCGATTGATTGACGGAGGGGGTGCCCCCCCTAAAAAATAGTGGGGGGAAGCATGTAGGGCAGAAGGTCACGGGTTCTAATCCCCCGCTCCGCCCTTTCTCTGCTGTGTGACCTTGGGTGAGTCACTTCACATCTCAGGGCCTGAGATGACGGTAAAAAGGGGGATCGAGGCTGTCAGAGGAGCCCCGTTCTCACCCCGACTCCCCTACTGGTCTGCTGCGTGACCTTGGGCCAGTCACTTCCCTTCCCCGTGCCTCAGTTTCCTCCCCTGTCGGACGGGACGGGGCCCGGGTCCGGCAGCAGCCTAGAGAAGCAGCGTGGCTCAGTGGAAAGAGCCCGGGCTTAGGAGTCGGAGGTCTTGGGTTTGTATCCCGCCTCCGCCACTCGTCAGCTGGGTGACTCTGGGCCGGTCGCTTCGCTTCTCGGTGCCTCGGTTCCCTCGCCTGTCAAATGGGGCTGCAGACTGTGAGCCTCATATGGCACAACCTGATTTCTTTATAACTACCCCAGCGCTTAGAACAGTGCTCGGCACATACCAACAGTCAGCATTCAGCCCCATTGGCTTGGACTCAGCCCAGCGCCTAGTACAGTGCCTGGCACCTAGTAAGCACCACTGTGGTTAGAGGAGCAGTGTGGCTCAGTGGAAATAATAATAATGTTGGTATTTGTTAAGCGCTTACTAGGTGCACAGCACTGTTCTAAGCGTGGGGGAGATACGGGGTCATCAGATTGTCCCACGTGACGCTCCCAGTCTTCATCCCCATTTTCCAGATGAGGTCACTGAGGGCCCAGAGAAGTCAAGTGACTTGCCCACAGTCACACAGCTGACAAGTGGCAGCGCTGGGCCCGGCCTTGGGAGTCAGAGGTCGTGGGTTCGAATCCCGGCTCTGCCACTTGTCAGTTGGGTGACCTTGGTCCAGTCACTTCACTTCTCTGGGCCTCAGTGACCTCATCTGGAAAATGGGGATGAAGACCGGGAGCCTCACGTGGGCCGACCCGATGACCCTGGATCTCCCCCGGCGCTTAGAACGGTGCTCTGCACAGGGTAAGTGCTTAACAAATACCAACGTTATTATTATTATTATTATTACCCCAGCGCTTAGAACAGTGCTCTGCACAGAGGAAGCGCTTAGAAATACCATCCTTATTCACGATGCATGAATGGCTCAGTGGAAAGAGCCCGGGCTTGGGAGTCAGAGGTCGTGAGTTCGAATCCCAGCTCTGCCACTTGTCAGCTGGGTGACTGCGGGCGAGTCACTTCACTTCCCTGGGCCTCAGTTACCCCATCTGTCAAATGGGGATGAAGACTGGGAGCCCCATGAGGGACAGCCTGATCACCTTGTATCCCCCCAGCGCTTAGAACAGTGCTCTGCACCTAGTAAGCGCTTAACCGATACCAACATTTTTAGTATTATTACAAACCTCCTGAGGGGAGGGGGGAGGGGCCAAGGGAAGGAGCGCGCGGGGGCTGCCGGGGGAAGGAGCGCGCGCGGGCGGGGGGGGGGGGCCCGCGCGCCAATAGGAGGGGGAGGGGCAGCCAAGGAGGGGGCGGGGCCAAGCACCGGAAGGAGCGCGCGGAGGCCGCCAGGGGCGGGGCCGCGCGCTGGGAGGAGCGCGTGGGGGCGGGGCCAGCCGGGAGGGGGCGGGGCCGAGGGCCGGAAGGAGCGCGAGGGCAGCCAAGGAGCGGGGCGGGGCCACGCGCCGGTGGCAGATGGGGGGGGGGGGCGGGCCAGGGGGGAAAGCGGAATGGGGGACGGGGAGAGAAGGGATCCGCGGACAGGGACTGGTGGCATCCGTGACCGTTCGCCTGCTGGGGAGGGTGGGGGGACAGAAGAAGAAGAGGAAAAGGAGGAGGGAAAGCCCCGCCCCTCACCAGCTGCCAGTCCCGGCTCCCACCTCCCCCCGCCGCTCCAGCGCCCTCTGCCGGTCGAGCTTCTCCTCGTCCTGTCCCAGCGCCCCCTGGCGGTCGAGCCGCTCCTCTCGCCTTCCCGGCGCCCCCTGCTGGACAAGCTTCCCCTCGCACTGTCCCAGCGCCCCCTGGCGGTCGAGCCGCCCCTCTCGCTTTCCCGGCGCCCCCTGCTGGTCGAGCTTCCCCTCGCACTGCCCTGGCGCCCCCTGCTGGTCGAGCTTCCTCTCTCGCCCTTCATTCATTCCTTCATTCCTATTTACTGAGCGCTGACTGGGTGCAGAACCCTGTACTAAGCGCTTGGAAAGTCCAAGTCGGAGACCATCCCTAGATGGTCTAGAAGGGGGGAGCCGGACAACAGAACAAGGAGACAGGCGGCAACAGCATCTAGCCCAGAGGCCCCTGCCGCCCCAGCTGGTCCGCACCCCTCGGGTCCCCCGCCCCGCTTCCTCCGCCTCCTCTCCTTCCGCAGAGGCAGGACAGGAATAATAATAATGATAATAAAAATAATAATGGTATTTGTTAAGCTCTTACTTCATGCCAAACACTGTTCTAAGCGCTGGGGTGGAGACCAAGGCATCAGGTTGTCCCACGCGGGGCTCCCAGTCTTCATCCCCGTTTGACAGATGAGGTCACGGAGGCCCAGAGAAGTCAAGTGGCTTGCCCAAAGCCACACGGCTGACAAGTGGCAGAGGCGGGATTTGAACCCGCAACCTTTGACTCCCAGGCCCAGCCAGACTCTTTCCACTAAGCCACACACACACACATACACACTCTGACTCTACCCCCCCGCTCTCCCCCACCCTCATCCTAACCTTCACCCCTCTGACCGCCCCCCCAGGCCCTCTTTGAGGCCCCAACAATAATAATAATAAAGAATTGTGGTATTTGTTAAGCTCTTACTAGATGCCGGGCACTATGCTAAGCGCCGGGGTGGATCCAAGCAAATGAGGTTGGACCCAGTCCCCGTCCCCCGTGGGGCACACAGTCCCCATCCCCATTCTACGGATGAGGGAACCGAGGCCCAGAGAAGCGAAGTGACTGGCCCGAGGCCACACGGCAGACAAGGGGCAGAGGTGGGATTGGAACCCGTGACCTTCTGCCTCCCAGGCCCGTGCTCTAGCCACTAGGCCCTGCCCGAGCAGCCCCGCCCGCCCAGCCCCGCTTCCCTTACCCCCTGCACCCCTAGACTTCCCGGAGCGTTTTCCACTTTTATTAATAACCGAAAAGGTTCGCTACAGTGGTGGGACAAAAGCGAGGAAATTAGAGTCACCGGGGCCCCGGCCCCCCTCTACCCCCGGCCCCCCTGCCTCTGGCAGGGTGGGGAAGGGGGAGAGAGCTCAGCACAATGTCAGTGACAATCCCTCTCCCCCCAGTAAAGGTGCTGGTTGGGGCTACGGTCAGCCTGAGGGGGTGGGGGGGACCTGGGGGCGGCCAACTTAAATACATAAATAGAGAGTCGGGGGGTGGGCACACCGGGCTGGGGGCGATGGGGAGAGGAGAGGGGAGGAGTCTTTGGAGTTTTTTTTCATTTTTATGTACAAAAGCTACAACTGAAAATAGAGATCTCTGTACAGGTCGTGGCCCGGCCGGCGCCCGGGGGTTCTCCGAGGGGGCCGTGCCCCCCTCCCCGTCCGCCCCCCCGTCCCGGCTCCGACGGGCCGCGCGCGCGTGTCCGGGACGGGGCGGGGTCCCCACGGGTCCCGGCTCACCGCTGTCCTCGGGCAGGCCGCGGCGGTCCCCGGCGTCCCCCCGGCCGGTCCGGCCTCAGTCCAGGGAGATGACGTCGGAGCGGCAGGCGGTCAGCGCGGGGCCCGGCGCCGGGGGACCGGCCGGGACGCCCCCGCCGGGCCGGGGGGCGGCGGCGGGCGGGGAGGCGGCCCGGTGGGAGGCGGCCGCCAGCACGGGCGCCAGGGGACCCAGGAAGGGCGGCTGGGGGGCCCCCCGGTACTGGAAGAAGCGGCTCAGGGCGTCCTGCTCGTCCAGCGACGTGATGACCGACGGGCCGTAGCGCTGGGGGACACGGAGGGCCGAGTCCCACCCTGACCCCTCGCCGTCCCCTCCCTCCCGGCCGAGCCCGCGGGACGGGGACCGGCCTCAGTTTCCCCAGCTAGGAGAGCCCACGGCCGGGGGGGGAGGATGGAGGCGGAGAAGGCGGGGAGGGAGGGGAAGGGGGGGAGGCTCACCTGATTCTCGCTCTGCAGGAAGGAAAACAAATCCAGACCTGGAGAGAAGAGGAAGGACCCAAATCCAATCCGGGTCGGACGCCGGCCCTCGGCCCGACCGCCGGCCCCGGCCCCCGGCCCCGGAGAGACACCCGCACGCGGGTCCCGGGCGCGCGATACTTGCCCTGAATGTCGCCGGGCAGGGAGAAGGCCGGGGGGTAGTCGGGCAACGGGAGGCCCGTCAGGAAGTCGCCGGCCAGCGGCGGGGTCCGCAGCCCGGACGACGGCCGGTGGTCAGCGCTCAGCGTCCTGCGGGGAAGAGGGAGGGACAGAGTGGGCAGGAGGAGCGAGGGGGGCCCGGGGAGTCCGAGGACCCGGGTTCCGATCGCCGCTCCGGCTGCCGGGGGACCTCGAGCCGGTCGTTTCCCTCCCGTTGGGCCTCGGTTACCTCATCCGGAAAATGGGGATTGAGACGGGGAGCCCCACGGGGGAGGGGGTCCGAGCTGGGAGCCGGCTCGGATCCCTAGACTGCAAACTCGCCGTGGGCAGGGAAGGCGGCTACCGGCTCTCGAAATAACGACAGTGTCTGTCAAGCGCTTCCTATGTGCCAAGCACCGTCAATAGTAACAGTAGCGATAATAACGATGATGGTATTTGGTGCGCGCTTCCTATGTGCCAAGCGCTGTTAATAATGATGATGATGATGACGATGATATCTGTTAAGCGCTTCCTATGTGCCAAGCACTATTAATAATAATATTTGTTAAGCGCTTCCTATGTGCCAAGCACTGCTAATAATAATAGTGACGTACTTAAGCGCTTCCTATGTGCCAAGCACTGTTAATAATAATGATGATGATATTTGCGAAGCGCTTCCTACGTGCCAAGCACTGCTAATAATAATAACGATAATGTACTTGAGCGCTTCCTACGTGCCAAGCGCTGTTAATAATATAATAATAACGTATTTAAGCGCTTCCTAAGTGCCAAGCACTGTTGTTAATAATAATAACGCTGGTATTTGTTAAGCGCTTCCGACGTGCCGAGCACCGTTCTAAGCGCTGGGGGAGACGGAAGATAAGCAGCTTGTCCCCCGTGGGGCTCCCGGTCTTCATCCCCATTTCACGGATGTGGTGACCGAGGCACGGAGAAGCGCAGTGGCCTGCCCCAGGTCACCCGGCAGACAAGGGGCGGAGCCGGGATTAGAACTCAAGTCCTCTGTCTCCCCGGCCCGGGCTCTCTCCCGAAGCCACGCTGCTTCTCGCTGGCGGATCTTGTCCTCTTCCCAAGGCTTAGTCCAGTGCTCTGCACGCAGTAAGTGTTCAATACAAGACTGATTAATCTACTCCACCGCTTACTACAGTGACTCGCCCCCTCCTCCCGAGCCTCACTGAAGGCCCCGCCTCCTCCGAGAGGCCTTCCCCGACTGCGCCCTCCTTTCCTCTTCTCCCGCTCCCTTCTGCGTCGCTCCCTTTCCTCGTCCCTCCCTCCGGGCCCCGCACCGCTTCCGTCCACCTCCCTCATTTACCGATTTCTATTCACAGAAATCGGGTCTCCCCCCTCTAGACTCCTCGGGGGCAGGGAAGGCGTCTGTTCCACCGGACTCTCCCAGGCGCTCGGGACAGCGCTCCGCGCACAGTCAGCGCTCGATAAATACCACCGACGGACCCATCGACCACCAAAGAGCCCGGGCGTCCCCGGCCCGCTCCCGGCCGCCCCGTCGGTCGCTGGTGTTTAGCGACGGGTCTCACCCCATCCCTCCCCCCGGCCCCCCACCCCCCCCCGCGCCGTCCCGCCCCCCGCCGCCTCGGTCCGCACCCTTTGGCCCCCGGGGTGGCCGCGGCGACGACGGGCCGGGGCTTCTTGGCCAGCGGGGGCCCCTCGTCCCGCTCCTCCTCCTCCTCGGACGAGCTGTCCAGGGTCAGGTCGATGACCTCCACCTTCGGCTTCTTCTCGGGCGCCGGCCCCTCCGCTCCGAACGCGGGGCCGGCTGCGGGGGGGCGGAGGACGACGGTGAGCTCGAGGGTGGGAAGGGCAAGGGAGCTCCTCCTCGTGGGCGGGGAACGGGTCTGGCCCGAGGCCCCGGGAGGTCCTGGGTTCTAATCCCCGCTCCGCCACCTGCCTGCCGGGTGACCCCGGCCAAGTCGCTTCGCTGGGCCTCAGTTCCCTCGTCCGTCAAACGGGGATGGAGACGGTGAGCCCCACGGGGGGGGGGGCGGGCAGGGCACCGGGTCCAACCCCATTTGCTTGTGCCCACCCCGACGCTTAGTACAGTGCCTGGCACCGAGCAAGCAGCGCGGCTGAGTGGGAAGAGCCCGGGCTCCGGAGTCAGAGGTCACGGGTCCGACTCCCGGCTCTGCCGCTTGTCAGCAGTGTGACTGTGGGCGAGTCGCTTTAACTTCTCTGTGCCTCATTTACCTCCTCTGTAAAATAGGGATTAACTGTGAGCCTCACGTGGGCCAACCTGATGACCCTGGATCTCCCCCGGCGCAAAGAACGGTGCTCTGCCCATCGTAAGCACTTAAATACCCACATTATTATTATTATTATTATTAAGCACTTACCCAAAGCCAATATCATCACTGCTGTTCTGTCGGACTCTCCCACGCGCCCCGGACGGGGCCGCGCGCCCAGTAAACGTTCAATCAAGACCATTCATTCACTCGATCGTCTCGATCGAGCGCTCACCGTGTGCAGAGCATTCTACTGAGCGCTTGGGAGGGTCCAGTACTACAAGGAACAGATTCCCTGCCCACGGGCTAGAGGGAGAACGGGTGAATCCATCCCGCCGCGCTGCCCAAGGGGGCCGGGAGGGCGGACGACCGGTCTCACCTTCCAGGCCGCCGCAGCCCGGAGGCGGGCACACCTCCGCCGCCTCCTTCTTGGGCTTCATCGGGCACCACGACCCGTCCTCCATGAACTGGATCTCGTCGCAGTCGGACACGGAGTCGAGGATCTCCAGGAACAGCCTGGGGGTGGGAAGGGAGTGGCTGGCGCCCGGGCGGACCTGGGTTCTAATCCCGCCCCCGCCACTTGTCCGCCGCGTGACCTCGGGCCAGTCGCTTCACTTCTCTGGGCCTCGGCTCCCTCCTCCGCCCAACGGAAGGGCGTGAGCCCCGTGTGGGACGGGGACGGCGTCCGACCCGACGATCCCGGATCCGCCCCAGCGCTCAGCAGGGGGCCCGGCACGGAGGCGGCGCCTAACGAATACCACAGTTATTATCCTTCTCCTCTGGGCCTCCGTTTCCTCAACTGTAAAATAATTACAGCGCGCGTTAAGCGCTCACTAGGTGCCAGGCGCCGTACTCCGATACCCAGTCTCCCTCCGAGTCGGACGGTGAGCCCCCGTGGGGGACGGGAACCGGTCCACTCCATCGGTGGTATTTACTGAGCGCTCCCTGTGGACCGGGCGCTGTACGAGGCGCTTGGGAGAACACAATAAAACGGAAGGCGCAGACGTGTTCCTTGCCCACGGGGAGCCGACGGTCCGATCTGCGTCGACCGCATCGTCCCTGGCGCTTAGTACAGAGCTTGGCACGTAGTAAGCGCCGAAGAAATACCACCTGAAGGGGACGGTGAGGAGGAGGCAGAGGGGGGCGACCGGAAGGATGGGTCGGAGTCAGCGGACGGGGATTTTCAGAGACTAGGTCGACCGGGGAGGGTTTAGAAGGGAGCGTGGCCTAGCGGGTAGAGCCCGGGCCAGGGAGTCAGTAGGACCCGGGTTCTAATCTCCGCTCCGCCACTTTGCTGTGTGGCCTAGGGTCGCTCGACTTACTCTGGGCCTCGGGCCCCTCATCTGGAAAACGGGGAGGAAGAGCGTGAGCCCCCCGTGGGACAGGGACCGGGTCCGAACCGATTAGCTTGGATCTAACCCGATGCTTAGTACGGTGCCTGGCACGGAGTGAACGCTTAATGAATACCATAAAAAGGAAAGAAGAGAGGAGTCGGGGGGTGGGGGCCGGAGAGGAAGGGCTGGTGAGCAGGGATCCGTCGGGGAGAGTCGGCGAATATCGAAAAAGAAAAAAGGGCGGGATGGGGTCGTTATTATTATTATTAATAATGATTAATAATAACAGTAACGATAATGAGGATATCTGTTAGGCGCTTACGATGCGCCAGGCACCGTACTAAGCGCTGGGGTGGATAAAGCGAATCAGGTTGGACACAGGCCCCGTCCCACGGGGGCAACCCAGTCTCAATCCCCATTTTCCAGATGCGGGAACTGAGGCCCAGAGAAGGGAAGTGACTTCCCCAAGGTCACACAGCAGACAAGTGGTGGGGCGGGGACGAGAACCCACGACCTTCTGACTCCCAGGCCCGGGCTCTAGCCGCCGGGCCACGCCGCTCCTCTCGGCATCGGGTGGGGGTCGGCCGGGCCGGGGGGCCGGGGGGCGGGCAGGGGTCCGACGGGTCCGGGGTGGTCCGGGGCGGTCGGTACCCGTCGATGACCAGGCTCTCGTAGGGCGCCTTCTTGTCGCACACGGGGCAGGTCCAGGTGGGCTTCTTCTCGTTCATCTGCAGGTAGAGGGCCGCGTCGAAGCTCTGCAGGTGGGCGCAGCTCAGGGCACGGCAGGGCACCGCCAGGCGCATCTTCCCCAGCTGCGGGGGGAGCGGGAGGGTCAAGGGTCGGGGGGCGACGGCGGCAGAGGGCCCCCCCACCCCGGCCTCCGCCCGCCCCCGGCCCACGCACCGGACACATGAGGGAGACGCGGAGGCTGGTGGTCGCCACTTCGCTGTCGGGGTCGGCCGTCAGCTTCTCCTTGACTGAAACCGGGCCGGAGGGCGGGGGTCGGGGCGGGGCCGGCGGGGGGACCACGCAGGGTCCCCCCCGGGGTTGGGGGGCGCTCCGGGGCTGCGGGCCGAGCTGGGGGCGGGAGGGGGGTCCCGCGGGGCCGGGCGGGATGGGGAGGTCACTCGAGGTGGGGCCGGAGGGGTCGCTGGAGGCGGTGGGACGAGCCGGGGGGGGGGGGGGCGGTGGGGCCGCCCCTCGGGGCCGGGTGGGGTCGGGGGGCGGTGACGCTGAGGGCTGTGGGCCGAGCCGGGGGTCCCGCGGGTCCGGGTGGGGGCTGGGGGCCGACTCACTGAGGGCCCGCGAGTGGTCAGCGTTGCGGATGCCCTTGGCCCTCAGCTTCTGCAGCAGCGTCCCGGACGTCAGCTGCTTCACCAGGTAGACGGACAGGGAGTAGCTCTGCGCGGGGCGGGGGGGGGAGGCGGTCAGCGGCCGGTCCCGCCCCCCCCCCCCCCGCCCCCCGGCCCCCCGCCGGCCGCGGCTCACCCGCCCGAACTCCGAGGACCAGTTGACCACGATGGTGTTGGGGACGGTGGCCGAGAGCCGCGCCAGGGGGGTGATGTTGACCGGGCGGCTGGGACGCTTGGGTTCGGCCCCGTTCTTCGTGGGCGGGAGGTAGCCCTGCGGGGGAGGGGACGGGCCCCGGCTCAGAGGGGGCTCCGGGCGCCCGCCCGCCCGCCGCGCCCTCCCCCATCCGCCCCGGTGGTCCGGACCCCGGCCGGGGGGGGGAAGGGGCACTCACGGGCAGGGGGCACAGCTTCCCGTTGACTTTGATGAACAGGTTGGGGGGGAAGCAGTCTTCTTGGGGGCAGCTGGTCTCACACAGGCAGAACCTGTGGGGGTGGACGGGGCGGGGGGTCAGCCCCCCGTCGTCCGCGGGGGCGGGCGGGGAGGGGGCCGGGACCGGCCGGGGCAGCGGAGGGAAGAGGGAAGCGTTGGGGGGGGGGGGGGGTCTCACCTGAGCTGCACCTGCACCGTGTAATCACACTTAGCCCCAGGCAGGACATCCCTGTAACCATGGAGACCGGGAGGGGGGTGAGGGCGGGCGCAGAGGCCCAGGAGGGGGGCGGACCCCCAAACCTGCCCTTTCCCCCTCCCGATCGCAACTGCCCCTCTCCACGCACCGCCCCCCCCCCGGGGCCGGGGAACCCACCCGGGGGGTAGCGGGGCGGCGGGCGAGGCCCGACGGGGGGGGGGGGGACGGGGACGGTCTGGGTCACCTGGACGCGAGGATCTGCTGGACCTGCTGCGGGGTGAGGGCGAAGGTGAAGTGCGTCTCCTCGAACCTCTGACTGTTGGTGGAAGCTGCCGGCGGGAAAACGAGCGGCCGGGGCCGGGGGTCAGCGCCGGGCCCGGCGTGGGGGCGCGGGGTCACGGCCGGGCCGGCGGCGAAGGATTGGCAGGGCTGGTGGGGGGCGGGGGGGGAGACCGGCCCTCGGGCCCGGGAGGGCGGGCAGGGGGACGTCGAGGTAAGCTGGCACCCAGGGACGGCGGGGGATCGGACCATCCATCTATTTGGAGAGACCCCGGAGAGGAGGAAGATAAATCGGGAGTGGAGAAGCAGCGCGGCTCAGTGGAAAGAGCCCGGGCTGGGGAGTCAGAGATCACGGGTTCGAATCCCGGCTCTGCCACTCGGCAGCCGGGTGACCGTGGGCGAGTCACTTCGCTTCTCTGGGCCTCGGTGACCTCATCTGCAAAATGGGGATGAAGACGGTGAGCCTCACGTGGGACGACCCGATGACCTCGTATCTCCCCAGCGCTTCGAACGGCGCTCTGCACACAGTAAGCGCTTAACAAACGCCAACGTTATTATTAAACTGAGGAGGACTGGGTGGGGGGAGAAACCCCCGGGAGGTGCTGGAAGGCAAGGGAGGATCCAGGGGTAAACCGAGGTGCGTGGCCACCAGCCAGTGGGAAGCCCCTGCGGAAGTGGTGGGAAGGGAAATGGCGGGGGGGGGTCCGAAGGGTAAAACGAAGCACACCTAACTTGTCTCATCCCCGGCACTCAGAACAGTGCCTGGCACACGGTAAGCGCCCGACGAATACCCCGAACGAACAAGGCAACGGCACCCACCCAGTGGGGGAGGCCCCTGGGAAGCGTGGCTGAGAGTCAGAGGCCGTGGGTTCTAATTCCGACCCCGCCACTCGTCCGCTGTGGGACCTCGGGCGAGTCACTTCGCGTCTCTGGGCCCCGGTGACCTCCTCCGTCAAACGGGGATACCACCCGAGGGCCCCCCGGGTCTCCGCCGGCGCTCAGAAGGGGGGCCGGGCACAGGGTAAGCGCCGAACGGGTACCATCGTTGCCGAGCGCCGGCAGGGACGGGGGACCCGCGGGTAGACTGAGGCCGGGCAGGGGGAGGCGGGGACACGGGTTGGGGGGGCGGGGAGGGCGCACCGAGCGTGGCGGGCTTGATGAGCTCGTCGTAGACGTCGTAGAAGGGCAGCCGCTTCATCTTGACGTCGGGGTGGACCGGGCGGGCGGGCGAGGCCGGGCGCCGGCCGTCCGGCTCCCGCTTGGGGCTCGGCAGGGGCGGGGGGGGCGGCGGGGCGGCCGGGGGGCCGGGGGGCGGGGCGGGGGCGGCGGGGGGCGGCCCCAGGTGGAGCAGGGCGAGGTCGGCGGGGGCCGGGACCTTGCGGGGGAACCGCCGGCGGTAGAGCTCCTTGATCTTCATCGGGACGCCGGGGCCGCAGCCGGGCCGGACCAGCCGCAGGGCCTCGCTCAGCAGCTCGTGCTTCCGCCCGCTCTTGTTCCGCCCGGCGAAGCCCAGCAGGACCTGCAGCTCAGACACCCGGAAACTCATCACCATGTGCTACGGGGGGGCGGCCGGAGACCGGACACGGAGACACACGGACGGGGAGAGAGAGAGAGAGAGAGAGAGAGAGAGAGAGACACACACACAGAGAGACGGCGGGGTCAGGCCTTCGGCCGGGGCGGGGACCCTCCTCTCCCCCCCCCAGACCGTCGCTCCGCGACGTCCTCTCCTCGTCTCCCACTCCCTTCGCCCCCCGGCCCAGCCCCACGACACTCATGATGGGGTCGACGGCGGCATCTGCTAAGCGCCTCCTCTGTGCCGGGCACCGTGTTGAGCGCCGGAGTGGCTACGAGGGAACGAGGCGGGGTTCGCCGTCTCGGTCCCCCGCTTTCCAGACGAGGGAACCGAGGCCCAGGGGAGCGAAGCCCGGGAGGCGCGAGGCGAGCGGGTCGGACACCGGCCCGCCGAGGCTCAATCTCCATTTTCCGGACGAGGCCACGGTGGCGGGGAGGAGGGAGGCGACCGGCCCGGGGTCCCACGGCGGACGAGGGACGGGAACCCGGGGTCCCTCGACGCCCGGGCCCGGGCCCTACCCAGCGGGCCGCACGGCGAGCTCCCCGCGGGGCGGAGGAGCGTGGGTTTGGCTCCCGGCGGTCCCTCCCCGGTGCTCGGCGCAGCGTTCCGCACCCAGACGGCGCTCGGTCGACACCAGCGCCCCACCTCCTCCGCGCCCCTCCGCGCCCCTGCCCGCTCGGTGCCCGGCCCAGCAGCGGGAGGCGGGAGGCGGCAGGTCCGGCCGGTCTCCCTCCTCCCCTCCGGGCCCCGGACCCCTCCCCTGCCGGGCCGCCCCGGGGCGCCGGGGCACCCTCTCGGCTTGCCGTCCAGCGGGAGGTGGCAGAGGGGGCACGGGCGAGGGGGGAGGGGGGAAGGGGGAAGAAAATGAGGAGAGGGAAGGGGAGAAAAAGGGGAGAGGGAAAGGGAGGAGAGGGAAGGGGAGGAAAGAGGGGAGAAGAGGAGGAGAGGGAAGGGGAGAAGAGGAGGAGAGGGAAGGGGAGAAGAGGAGGAGAGGGAAGGGGAGAAGAGGAGGAGAGGGAAGGGGAGGAAAGAGGGGAGAGGGAAGGGGAGGAAAGAGGGGAGAGGGAAAGGGAGAAAAGGGGGAGAAAGGGGAGAGGGAAAAGAAGAGGGAAGGGGAGAAGAGGAGGAGAGAAAAGGGGAAAGGGAAAGGGGGGAAAGGGAAGGGGAGGAAAGGGGGAAGAAAAAGGGGGAGAAGAGGAGGAGAGGGAAGGGGAGAAAAAGAGGAGAGAACGGGGGAGAAAAGGGGAGGAAAAGGGGGAGAGGGAAGGGGAGACAAGGGGGAGAGGGAAGGGGAGAAGAAGGGGAGAGAAAGGGGAAGAAAAAGGGGAGAGGGAAAAGGAGGAGAGGGAAAAGGAGGAGAGGGAAGGGGAGAAGAGGAGGAGAGGGAAGGGGAGGAAAGAGGAGAGAGGGGAAGGGGAGGAATGGGGAGAAAAAGGGGGAAGAAAGGGGAGAGGGGGAAGAAAGGGGAGAGGGAAGGGAGGAAAGGGAAGAAAAGGGGAGAGGGAAAAGGAGGAGAGGGAAGGGGAGAAGAGGAGGAGAGAAAAGGGGAGAGGGAAGGGGAGGAAAGGGCGAAGCAAAAGGGGAGAAGAAGAGGAGAGAAAAGGAGGAGAGAGAAGAAGAGGGAAGGGGAGAAAAGGGGGAAGAAAAAGGGGAGAGGGAAGGGAGAAGAGGGAGGAAACGGGGAGAAAGCGAGAAAGGAAGGGCAGAGGGGAAAGTAGGAGGTCGGGGGAAGAAGGGGGAAGCAATTAGGGGAGAAGAGGGAGACGGGGAAGGGGAGACGAGGAGGGGGAAAAGGGGAGGGAGAAGGGAGGAGTCCGTCCGCCCCCAAACCGTGCCTCAGTTTCCCGGTGTGTCTCCCGGGGGGCGCGGAAAGGGGGACTCCCCCATCCCCCTGCCCCACCCTACCGGAGGCAGGGGGATGGCTGCGATGACCCGGAGGCCTGATTCCAAGCGTTTAGGCCAGTGCTCTGCACAGAGGAGGCGCTCAGTACATATGGATGGATGAATGAATGAATGAATGAATGGCTGAATGAATGGCTGCGATGACCTGGGCGGGAGGGGGAGGGGGAGGGGGAAGAGGGAGGGGCCGCCCCTCCCCCCCGGGGGTCCTCCCTCCCCCCCGCTACCTTCAACTCGCCCAGCTCCGCCATCTTGAGGCATCGCAGGCGGCCCGAGGCCCGAGCCCCGGACCGGGACGCAGCGCACCGCACAGCACCGCAGCGCACCGCACAGCACCGCCCAACACCGCCGCCGCCGCCGCGCAGGCCGCCGTCACCGCCCGGCCCCGCCCCCCGCCGCCCCCGCCGCCCAATGGGAGGACACGCCCCCTGACCGGGACACGCCCCCTCCGCGGGATTGGCCCCGGTCGCCTGGCCACGCCCCCGGTGCCGGCCACGCCCCTCCCGCGCGCGCGCCCTAGCCCGGACACGCCCCCTCCGCGGGATTGGCCCCCGTCGTCTGGTCACGCCCCCGATGCCGGCCACGCCCCCCTACGAGCGCCCCTCCTAGCCGGGCCACGCCCCCTCCGCGGGATTGGCCCCTGTCGGGCCACGCCCCCTCTGCCGGCCACGCCTCCTCCGGCGCGCGCCCCCGGCCCGGGTCACGCCCCCTCCGCGGGATTGGCCCCGGTCGGACCACGCCCCCGATGCCGGCCACGCCCCCCGGCGCGCGCCCCCTGCCCGGGCCTCGCGCGGCCTCCCCTGGCCACGCCCACTGGACGTGATAGGCCGCCCCTCTGCTGACCCCGCCCCCTCCGGCGCGCGCCCCCGGCCCGGGCCGCGCGCGCCCCCTCCTGGCCACGCCCACTCCACGGGATCGACCCCTCTGCTGACCCCGCCCCCTCCCGCACGCGCCCGCCCCTCTCTCCCCTCCCCCCTCCTCCCCGAATTCGCACCTGGCGCCGCGCACATCCTCATCCTCATCCTCTCGGTAGCGTTTGTTAAGCGCTCACGCGGCGCCAAGCACATCGCGGGAGGCGCCGGGGGCGAGGATCGGGACGGGGGGCGGGCAGCAGGGGGCGGAGAAGGCGGCGGGGGCTGGATCGAGGGGCACCGGAGGGGGGGGGGGCGGGGCAGCCCCAGCTGGTGGGGGGGGGGCTGTATCGATAACCGATAAGTATTGATCCCCCTGCCCTCCCTCCACTAACTTCCAAAGCCTGAAAAGTTTGGTGTCCCAGGGTTGGATCGGGGAAGGGGGAGGCGGGAGCGGGACTTACCGGGGCCGGATGTGGAGGGGGCCGAGGTCGGGTCCGGTTTGGGTCCGGTCCGGTCCGGTGTGGGTCGGGTCGGGTCGGGTCGGGTCGGGTCGGGTCCGGTCCTGCCGCTAAGGACACTGGGCGAGCAGCTCCGGGCCGCTCCGGCCGCCTCGCTGCCGCCCCCTCCGGGACAGACGCGTCACTGCATGGGAGCAAGGGGGCGGGGCCTAGGGGACTAGGGGCGGGGCATGCGCAGTGGAGGGGCGGGGCACGCGCAGTGGAGGGGGGCCTGCGCGAGGAGGGGGCGGGGCCTGCGCAGTGGAGGGGGCTGGCGCGAGAAGGGGGCGGGGTCTGTTGAGGGGGCGGGGCAAGCGCAGTGGAGGGGGCCTGCGCGAGGAAGGGGCGGGGCCTGATAAGGGGGCGGGGCAGGCGCAGTCGAGGGGGCCTGCGCGAGGAAGGGGGGGCCTGCGCGAGGAGGGGGCGGGGCACGTGCAGTGGAGGGGGGCCTGCGCGAGGAAGGGGGCGGGGCATGCGCAGTGGAGGGGGCTGGCGCGAGGAAGGGGGAGGGGTTTGTTGAGGGGGCCTGCGCGAGGAAGGGGGCGGGGTCTGCGCGGGGGGGGGGCGAGGCGGGCATGCGCAGTGGAGAGGCTTGGCCTGCGTGAGGGAGGAGTCTGAGCTCCCACCTTAACCGTCTAGTAATAATGATGCTGGTATTTGTTAAGCGCTTACTTTGTGCCAAGCACTGTTCTAAGCGCTGGGGAGAGCCAGGGTACTCAGGTTGTCCCACGTGGGGGCTCACGCTTTTGATCCCCATTTGACAGACGAGGTCACTGAGGCCCAGAGAAGTGAAGTGACTTGCCCAAGGTCACCCAGCTGACAAGTGGCGGGATTAGAACCCACGACCTCGGACCCCTAAGCCCGGGCCCTTGCCACTGAGCCACGCTGCTTCTCACACACGTAACCATCCATTAATAATCCCGTCACTGGGCCGGGACGGTCTCTATCTGTTGCCGAATTGTCCATTCCAAGCGTTTAGTACAGTGCTGTGCATATAGTAAGCGCTCAATAAATACTATCGAACTAATGAAAAGCAATAATAATGGTACTTGTTAATCAGCGATTAGAACAGTGCTTGGCGCATAGTAAGCGCTTAACACATACCACTATCACTATTAAGCGCTTACTACGTGCGTGACTCAGTGGCAAGAGCCCAGGCTTGGGAGTCAGGGGTCGTGAGTTCTAATCCCGGCTCGGCCACTTGGCAGCCGGGTGACTTTGGGCAAGTCACTTCGCTTCTCTGGGCCTCAGTTCCCTCATCTGTCAAATGGGGATGAAGACTGGGAACCCCACGGGGGACCACCTGATGGCCTTGCATCTCCCCTCAGCGCTTAGGACAGTGCTAGGCACATAGTAAGCGCTTAACAAATACCAACATTATCCATTATTATTACTATTATTATGTGCCAGGCTCTATACTAAGCACCGGGGTGGATGCCATCTAATCGGGTTGGACCCAGTCCCTGTCCCACATGGGGCTCACAGTCTCCATCCCCATTTGACAGATGAGGTCACTGAGGCCCAGTGAAGTGACTTGCCCAAGGTCACACAGCAACCAAGTGGCGGAGCCAGAATTAGAACCCAGGTCCCTCTGACTCCCAGGTCCGGGTACAATCCACTACGCCATGCTGCTTCTACACATTCTCTCTATCTCTATACACGTGTATGTATATATATATATATATATATATACACATCTATACATATATATATATATATAATAATGTTGGTATTTGTTAAGCGCTTTCTAGGTGCAGAGCACTGTTCTAAGCGGTTGTCCCACGGGAGGCGCCCAGTCTTCATCCCCATTTGACAGATGAGGGAACTGAGTCACAGAGAAGTGAAGCGACTGGCCCAGTAAGTCATGGAGTCGTGGTCCGCGGGATATGAGGAGCGAGGGCGTCCCAGAGGCAGGATGTGGGCGAGAGGCCGGAAACGAGATAGATGAGTTTACCACAGAATCACCTCATGCCGATCCCCCGGAGAGGCGAAGGGGGGCTCACAGCCAAACCTCGTTTTTTTCCCCTTGGATTTTCAACTCCAGAAGCCATTTTAGACTCCTTTCCTGGCCCCAACCGTGAAGGAAACGCTCAGGACACGTCACCCCGCTCCTCAAAAACTCCAGCGGTTGCCCATCCACCTCCGCATCGATCGGAAACTCCTCGTTATCGATTTTAAAGCCGTCCATCCGCTCGCCCCCTCCTACCTCCCCTCCCTTCTCTCCTCCTCCATCCCAGCCCCGCACGCTCCGCTCCCCTGGTGCCGCTCACCTCCTCGCTGCCGAACTGACTGCTTAGTCCAGTGCTCTGCACACAGTAAGCGCTCAATAAATACTATTGAACGAACGAATGACCTGGGCCTCCGTCTCGCCGCCGACCCCCGGCCCGCGTCCCGCCCCTGGCCCGAACGCCCTCCCTCCTCTCATGCCACAGACCGTTCCTCTCCCGCCCCGCGAAGCCTGATTTGAAGACCCCGCCTCCTCCGAGAGGCCTTCCCTGACTGCGCCCTCCCTTTCCTCATCTCCCACTCCCTTCTGCGTCGCCCCGACTCGCTCCCTTTGCTCTTTGCCCCCCTCCCCGCCCCACCCCACCATGTCCACCTCGGTCATTTATTTATATCGCTATCCGTCTCCCTCCCTCTAGACTGGAAGCCCGTTGTGGGCAGGGAATGTCACTGTTTTTTGTTGCGTTGTACTTTCCCGAGCGCCCAGTCCGGTGCTCTGCACCCAGTAAGCGCTCAATAAATACGATTGAGTGAATGAATGAAAGGGTGGGGGGGGGCGGGAGGGTGAGGGCGATCCCCCTCCCGGATCTATGCCGTCTCCCACCACCCGCTGGGATGACCTGGGACCCAGGGCCACGGGGACGCCCTCCCTCAGCCCCGCCACTGGCCGAGGGGGAAACCGAGGCACGAGGCAGCCCTCTGACGAGCTCTGAACACTACTTTCCCCTCTGCTCAAATCCTAATGGTCTCCGTGAAGCGCTCACCATGTGCCAGGCACCGTTCTAAGCACCGAGGTGGATACAAGGTCGCCGGGTGGGACCAAGTCCCTGTCCCAACGTGGGGCTCACCGTCTTCATCCTCATTTTGCAGAAGAGGGAACTGAGGCACGGAGGAAGGGAAGCGACTTACCCAAGGTCACCCGGCAGCGGCATGAGAACCCAGGGCCTTGAGACTCCCAGGCCCGGGCTCTACCCACTGGGCCGCGCCGCCTCTCAGAGGGAAGCGGGCGAGGCGGAAACCGCCTCCTCGGCGTCTCCCTCCAGACCCCGGCCCGTCCTCCGTCCTCCATCCCACCGAGGGGGCCGGTCCCCGTTGTCCTCTCTTCTTTGAGGTCCCCTGCTCACTCCCCACATCCCCCCTCCAAAGCTGCAGCCCCTGGGCGGCGGCGAGGCCCAAACGTCGAATCCTGAGATCAACTCCAAGCCTCTCCCCCAAACTCCGGATCCCAACGGGGACGACCGAGTCCGAACGGTTCGGGGTTGGGGGGCGGAGGGTGTGAGGAGGGTGGGCGCACTGCATCTGACGCCCCTCTCCGCCCCTGACTCGTCTGGAAGCGGGGAGGGCGAAGGAGGGGTGGAGACGGGCCTATCGCTCCGCGGAGAGCCCCGGGAGGGAAACCGAGGCACAGAGGGGCCTTCTCTCTTCCACCACTTCCTCCGGGTGGGTGTAATGGATTCCCGATTACGCTTGGAAGAGATGCGGGTAGAGAGGGGGCAAATAATGGTTTCTGTTAAGCGCTTACTACGTGCCGGGTCCTGTTCTAAGCGCTGGGGGAGATGCGAGATAATGGGGATGAACACCGGCCCCTGTCCCACAGAGGGCTCCCAGTCTCAATCCCCATCGTACAGACGAGGAAACTGAGGCTCAGAGAGTGAAGCGACTTGCCCAAGGTCACACAGCAGACGAGGAGCGGAGCTGGGATTACTCCCGGGCCCGTGCTCTATCCACTAATAATAACGTTGGTATCTGTTAAGCGCTTACTAGGTGCCAGGCACCGTTGGAAGCGCGAGATACAAGGTCATGAGGCTGTCCCACGTGGGGCTCACAGTCTTCCTCCCCATTTTGCAGATGAGGGAACTGAGGCACAGAGAAGCGAAGCGACTTGCCCCAGGTCACCCAGCTGAGGAGCGGCGGAGCCGGATTAGAACCCACGACCTCTGACTCCCAAGCCCGGCTCATACGACAGACGCAAACACACGAACGCCTGTCTGCTGCGTGACCTGGGGCGAGTCACGTCTTCGCTTCTCTGGGCCTCGGTGACCTCATCTGTACAATGGGGATCGACGCCGTGAGCCCCACGTGGGACGGGGGCTACGTCCGACCCCGTTTGCTGGGATCCACCCCGGCCCCGGGCTTGGGAGTCAGAAGTCATGGGTTCGAATCCCGGCTCTGCCCCTTGTCACCTGTGTGACTGTGGGCGAGTCACTTCACCGGGCCTCGGTTCTCTCACCCGTAAAATGGGGATGAAGACTGCGAGCCTCACGTGGGACCACCTGATTACCCTGTATCTACCCCAGCGCTTAGCAAATACCCACATCATTACGATTATTAGCCAGGGGCCTTCACGCCACCGGTCCGCGCCGCCCCGGCCAGCGCCCTCCGGATCGAAGACGGGCAGAGACCGAGTCCGGGCCCGCGTCCTTCTTTATTTCCCCGGGGGCCGGAGAAGCAGGGGTGGGGGCTTCCATCCAAGTGGGATCGGGGCCCTTCATATTTGGGGAAAATCAGGCCCCCCGGAGCCCCCCCTCCCGCCTCCCCACCCCTCCCAGCGGCCAGGACCCCCCGCTCCCCACCCCCAGCTCCTCCACCACCAATTCCTCCACCGCCACCAGCGCTCCCGGGCTCGGCCCCAGCTCCGGACGCCGCCGACTCGGACACGGCCTCCTCGCCCTCTGAGGAGGAAAAAAGCGAATTCAAACAGAGGCCTCCGCTCCCGCCCCTTCCGCTCCCACTCTCTGCTACCCGCTCAGGAGCGGATGAACCCCGGGGGTGAGGGGGAGACGGGAGGGGTCTCCCCCAGTCCCCACCCCTCACCCTTCCAGCGTTCCCAGTTCTCTGCGGAACAATAATTTTTACTCCGGGTCTGGCAGAGCCCCTGATCCCTGCCCTGGAGGAGCTTACAGTCTAGCGGGGGGCGGAGGGGGAGACTCATCCGTTCCATCGGATTTATTGAGCGCCTACTGTGCGCAGAGCACTGTACTAAGCGCTTGGGAGAGGACAAGCAGCGTGATACAGTGGACAGGGCAGGGGCCCGGGACTCAGAGGGCCGTGGATTCTAATCCCGGCTCCGCCCCATGTCCGCTGTGTGACCTAGGGCAAGTCACTTCACTTCTCTGGGCCTCAGTGACCTCATCTGTAAAACGGGGGTGAAGACTGGGAGCCCCACGGGGGACAACCTGATCACCTTGTAACTACCCCAGTGCTTAGAAGAGTGCTTGCCACATAGTAAGCGCTTAACAAAATCCAGCATTATCATTCTCTGGGCCTCAGTTGATCTCATCCGGACAGTGGGGATCGAGACTCGGGAGCCCCACGCGGGGCGGGGGACCGTGTCCGACCCGATTCGCTTGGATTCAGCCCCAGCGCTCAGCAGAGAGCTCGGCGCATAGTAAGCGCTTAACAAACAGCATTACTACGAGAGGGCAGAACGGATTTACCACGCCACGGATTGACGGACGCTAAAACGATCGGCCCGTCGGAGGAAGGGCGATGGCGGGCGGGGAGGATCGAAGGGCTTAGATGAGCAGAAGTACGAAAGCGGGACGCGGAGAGGGAAAACGGGCGGTCAATCGGGGAAGGCCTCCCGGAGGAGGAGGAGGAGGGCTGTGGCGGGGGGAGGGGACGGATGTGAGGAGGGAAGGGATTCCGGGCGGGAGGGAGGGCGGGAGGAAGAGGCCCGGTGGCAAGAGAGGAGAGATCGAGGCCCAGTGGGTAGGTGAGCTGGCGAGGAATGAAAGGCGTGAGCTGGGGTTGTAACGGGAGAGGGGCGTGGATAGGTCGGAAGGTCTCGAAGCCGAGGGTCAGTCGGGAGTTTCTCCTCGATGCGGGGAGGAACGAGCCGGGATTTTATGTATTGATACTAACGTCCGTCTTCCCCTCTAGACTGCAAGCTCGCTGTGGGCGGGGAAGCTGTCTGCGATCATCGCTCATTCGGTCGTATCTCTCGAGCGCTTTACTCTGTGCAGAGCGCTTGGAAAGTCCAACTGGGCAGTGGAGACAACGGGCTCCCGGTCTAGAAGTCGTTACACCGTACTCTCCCCAGCGCGCGGGACAGACCTCCCCACTCGGCAAGCGCTCGATTCATTCAACCGCCTGACCGACTGAGGTGGTGGAGGCGGGATTAGAACCCAGGTCCCCCGCCACCCCGCCCTAGGCTCTTTCCACTAGGCCACGCCGCTGCTTCTTCTTCCGCTGGCTGCCCCGGAAACACTCCCGGGCTCCTCAACGGGAAGGCGGGAAAGGGGAGAGATCCGCTCGCAACCAGCCCAGCGCTTCGTACAGTGCCCGGTGACTAGTAAGCGCTAAACAAACACCGCAGCGATTATTGCCTCTTGTTCTGCTGGCCGTCTCCCGCCTTCTGGCCTGGGAGCCCGTCGGCGGGTAGGGATTGTCTCTATTCGTTCCCGAGTCGTACTTTCCCAAGCGCTCGGTACAGCGCTCTGCACGCAGTAAGCGCCCGATAAATGCGATTCAGTCAATGGACGATTATCGTTACGGGTGGGGGGGGACCTTCCGACTCACCACGGAGAAGCCCCCCGCCCCGCGGCCTTCCTGCCGCCGGGCGGGGGGGACGACGCGGGGTCCCGGCTCACTCCTCCTCCTGCATTTCCAGGATCCGCAGCAGCAGCTCATACACTTCCTCCTCCAGGCAGCCCTGGGAGACCCCGGTCAAGGGGGACGGACGGACGGACGGGTCAGGCCAGACGGGCCGACCCGTCCCCCTCTCCCCCTCCACCGCCCGGTCCTCGGTCCCTTCCGGGGCCGGGCATCCTTGGGCCGGGAAGTGTTGGGAAGGAGGGGCGGGGAGACGGGGTGGACGGGAAAAGGGGGCCGGAGTGGGGTCCCAGACTCCCACCCTCTCTCCGCTCACCCGCGCCGCGTCCAGTAGGTGGGTCCTGTAGGTCGCGATGATCTCCCGGTGGTTCTTCTGGGAATTCTGGGGGTGATAATAATCACGTTGGTATTCGTTAAGCGCTCCCTAGGTGCCGAGCACCGTTCCAAGCGCTGGGGGAGATCCGGGGTCACCGGGTGGTCCCACGGGAGGCTCACCGTCTTCATCCCCGTTTGACAGATGAGGGAACGGAGGCCCAGAGAAGTGAAGTGACTCGCCCACAGTCACCCTGCTGCCAAGCGGCAGAGCCGGAATTCGAACCCATGAATCCCAAGCCCGCGCTCTTTCCACTGACACAGCCGGGCTGAGCAGGTGGACGGGCCCGTCCTCCCTTCTCCCTCCCAGCGCCCCGACCCCGTCCGTCACCCGGACACGGCCACCTCCCCATCACCTGCCAACGTGCCCCGGGAGGCGCGCTGTGGGATTGGACCCTCCCCCGAGCGCTCAGTACAGTGCTCTGCGCACAGTAAGTGCTCAGTAAATGCCACTGATTGACTGTGGCAGGAGAGAGCCGCCTCCCCTGACCACGGCCACCTCCTGGTCACCTCCCAACACGGCCCGGGGGGGGGGGGGGGGGGCGTGTTGTTTTAGCGCACCTTCCCTAGCGCTCAGTACGTCGCTCGGCACACAGCGAGCGTCCGATAAATACGCTCGAAAGGCCGCGGCAGGAGAGATCTGCCGACCACGGCCGCCCCCGCTCCCTCCCGACGTGGCCCGTTGTCGTTTCGTCCTCTCCCAAGCGCTCAGTACGGCGCTCGGCACACGGCGAGCGCTCACTTCGCGCCATCGACTGCGGCCGGAGAGACCGGCCGCCCCCGGCTCCCTTCCCGACACGGCCGGGGTGGGGTGGACCGACCTGCAGCTGCACGTGGAGGCTGCTGTTCTCCCCCCGCACGGTCAGGACCTCGGCCGACAGCTCCTCCACTTTCCTCAGCAGCTCCCGGATCTGAGGGAGACACGGGGAGAGAGAGGCAAGGGGTCAAAGGGGACGAGGGGCGGCCAGGCCAGGTGGGGAGAGCCCGTCAGAAGACCCGGCTCCGCCACTCGCCCTCTTCGCCCGGCGCTCCGCGCACAGTAAGCGCTCAGTAAATACCACCGAGTGAATGCCGGGTGATCTGGGGCGAGCCACTGAACTTCTCTGGGCCTCGTCTTCCTCATCCGTAAAATGGGAATTCAGTACCCCCTTAGGTTGGCAGCCCCACGTGGGACCGGCCCGATCGTCTCCTACCTGCCCCAGCGCTTAGTACAGTGCGTGGCACACGGGAAGCGCGGGCTCGTCACGGGCGGGGGACGTCTCTACCGGCTCTTGTTGTATCGTGCTCTCCCAAGCGCTTCGGGCAGTGTTCGGCCCGTGGCAAGCGCTCAGTAAACGCCACAGAGTGAGTGATGGATGGGCGGGGGAAAGGGGGAGGTGGAGACGTCTAGCGTAGCGTTTAGCGCCCAGGCCCGGGACTCGGAAGGATCCGCCTTCGAATCCCGGCTCTGCTGTGTGACCTTGGGCAGGTCACCGCTGGACACTGCGAGGCCCAGATGGGACAGGGCCCGCGGCCTTCCCGATGATCTTCTCTCTACCCCACCGCTTAGTACGGTGTCTGGCACGTAGTAAGCGCTTAATAAATACCACGGTTACTGTCATCTCTTCTCCGGGCCTCGGTTCCCTCATCTGTAAAATGGGGATGAAGACTGCGAGCCCCGCCGTGGGACGGGGACAGCGTCCAACCCGATGAGCTCGGATCCCCCCCCCCGCGCTTAGAACAGTACCTGGCCCGGACGGATGCCGTCATCATCATTATTATCGTTATTATCATTAGGACGGCAGTCTGCCCGCAGCAAGGACTCGATAAAAATAATGAGAGTATCTGTTCAGCGCTTACTCAACTGTACTAAACTGTAAGCTGGTTGCAGGCAGGGAATGTTTAATCATCATCATCACAATGATGGTATTTGTTAAGCGCTTACTATGTGCCAAGCCCTGTTCTGAGCGCTGGTAGATACGCGGTCGTCAGGTTGCCCCACGCGGGGCTCGCAGCCTTCGTCCCCATTTTGCGGATGAGGTCGCCGAGGCCCAGTGACGTTAAGCAGGCCGCCCGAGGTCACACAGCAGACCGGCGGCGGAGCCGGGATCGGAACCCACGGCCTCGGGCTCTCCCTCGTTTCCGTCCGTCGTTGCACTGCCCTCCCCCAGCCGCTTGGTACAGTGACGACGGTGGGATCCGTTAAGCGCTTACTAGGCGCCGGGAACCGTCCTAAGCGCCGGCGGGGGCGGGGGGGGGGGGGATAGAAGGTCACGAGGTCGTCCCCGTGGGGGTCCCGGTCTTCATCCCCATTCTCCTAGACGAGGGGCCTGAGCCTCAGCGAGGTGGAGTGACTCGCCCCGAGTCACACAGCCGACAGGTGGCGGAGCGGGGATTGGAACCCGCGACCTCTGACTCCCCAAGCGGCGCAGAGAGAGACGCCATCGATGGACTGCCGAGCGCCGGGGTGAATACCGGCGAGGGACGGATGGACGTGAGGCGGGGCAAAGGGGGGACGGGGAGGCCGGCCCCGCTCACCTGGGCCTCCTTGTCGCCACAGGCCCCCAGGAGCTCTTCCACGCGGACCCTCAGCTCCCCGGCCGCCTTCTCGAACTGGCCCGAGCGGTCTCTCAGTTGTCCGGCCTCCCGCTCGCGCCTGGCCGCCCGGGCCTCCAGCTCCCCGCCGCGCCTCCGTTCCTCGGCCACCTCGGCCCGCAGCCGGCCGCTCTCCCGGCAGGCGGCCTGGTACTTGACCAGCAGGGCCTCCAGCTCCCGGCCCCGGGCCTGGGCCCGGGCGGCCAGGGAGCCGCGGGCCCGCTCTTGCCTCCTGCGGCCGGCCTCCTCCCGGGCCCGCAGCTCGGCCACCTCCTCCGTGGCCTGGCAGAGCAGCCGCTTCAGCCTGCCGATCTCCTGGCTCTTGCCCCCGAGGGTGGCCTGCACGGTCCGCAGCTCCCCCTCCAGCTGCCCCAGGTCCCGCTCCAGGGCGGCCACCTCGGGGGCGCCGGGGTCCGGCCCCCGCCCGGCCCGCAGCCTGCGGTTCTCCTCCTGCAGCCGGGCCAGCTGGTCCCGGGCCTCCCGGTGGCGGCCGGCCAGGGCCGCCAGGCCCCGCTGCAGCTCCTCCACCGGCTCGCCGTCGGGCCCGGCCACCAGGTCCGGGGGCAGGTGGTCCCGCAGCCCCCGCAGGCCGCTGCTCTGGGCGGCCAGCCGGCGACGGAGCCGGTCCGTGGCCTCCTTCTCGGCGGCCAGCTCTTCGGCCAGGAGGTCCACGCTGAGCCGCAGCTGCCGCAGCTGGCCCTGGGCCTCCGGCCGGGGGACGAACTCCCGCTGCAGCCGCCGTCGGAGGGCCTGCAGCTCTTCCCGCAGCCGTCGACGCTCCCCTCCCAGCGCCCCCAGCTCGCCCAGGAGGCTGCTGTTGCTCCGCCGCAGGGCCGACACCTCCCGCTCCAGGAGGCCCCGGGCCTCCGCCGAGGAGACCCCCGGCCCCGGGGCCTCCGACCCCGGGTCCTCCGACCCCGGGACCCCGGGCCCCGGGGCGGCCTCCCTCTGCAGCCCGGCCTTGGCTCGGTCCAGGCGGGCCAGGACCCGCTCCAGCCGGGCCTCCATCTTCTCCCACGCGGCCGCCGCCGCCGCGGCCTCCGCCCGGACCTCCCGGCCGCCCCTCCCGGCCGCCGGCCCCGGCCGGTCCAGGGCCCCGCGGGCAGCCTCCTTCTCCCTCCACACGGCCCCCAGCTCCTCCCTCAGCTGCAGCAGGAGCTGGCTCAGGGCGGCCATGCCGGCGGGCTCGGCCCCGGGGGCCGGGGGCGGCCGCCCCGGCCTCGGGCCGGTCCCGGGCCGGGCCCTCGGCGGCGGGCGCCGACCGGGCCTCCGGGGACTGGGCCTGGAGCGGCCTCGGCTCCTCCCGGACGGCCGGGCTCGGGGGGGCTCCCTCGGCCGGACTCTGGGGTCCCCGCTCAGCTGGAACCTGGGGACCCCCCGGCGTGGGACTCTGGGGTCCCCGCTCAGCTGGACCCTGGGGACCCCCCGGCGTGGGACTCTGGGGTCCCCGCTCAGCTGGAACCTGGGGACCCCCCGGCGTGGGACTCGGGGGTCCCCGCTCAGCTGGACCCTGGGGACCCCCCGGAGTGGGACTCGGGGGTCCCCGCTCAGCTGGACCCTGGGAACCCCCCGGCGTGGGACTCGGGGGTCCCCGCTCAGCTGGACCCTGGAGACCCCCCGGCGTGGGACTCGGGGGTCCCCGCTCAGCTGGACCCTGGGGACCCCCCGGCGTGGGACTCGGGGGTCCCCGCTCAGCTGGACCCTGGAGACCCCCCGGCGTGGGACTCGGGGGTCCCCGCTCAGCTGGACCCTGGGGACCCCCCGGCGTGGGACTCTGGGGTCCCCGCTCAGCTGGACTCTGGGGACCCTCTTGGGCAGGACTCCTGGGCCCCAACCCAAAAGGACCCCTCGGTTCCCCCTCGAGCAGGTTCCGGGGAGTCCCTGGGGCTGGATTCCAGGGTCCCTCCTCAGCTGGACTCTGGGGTCCCCCTTGGGCAGGACTCCTGGGTCCCAACTCAGCTGGGCTCCGAGGTTCATGCTCGGCTGGGCTCTTTGGTCCCCGCTCAGTTGGACTGCGAGGACCCTTCTGGAGCGGACTCTGGGGTCCCCGCTCAGCTAGATCCCAGAGACCCCCTCGAGCCAGGCCAGACGCGCTCCGGTCTTCTTTCTCAGCTGGGCTCCTCGGGACCCAGCTGAGCAGAATCTGGGGACTCCCGGGTCCCTGCTCGGTGAGACTCTGGATTCCCCACTCGGTTGGACTCTGGGCACCCCTTAGGACTGGGCTCCGGGGTCCCCGCTCACTGGGACTCGGGGCCCCCTCCTCAGTTGGACTCTGAGGAGGCCTCTGAGCTGCCGGAGCCCGGGGTCCCCCCCCGGTCGGACTCTGGGGACCCCTCTGGGCCGAGCTGCGGGACCCCGCCTCGGGCAGGCTCTGCGGAGGCCCCCGGGAAGCCCATTCCTCCTGCCTCCTCTTGAGCTCTTGCACCCTCTGGGCCAGCAGGTCCAGAGCGCAGCCCTGCTCCATGCCGTCCCCACCGGGCCGGGGGCCGGGGCCCTGCCCGTCCGAGCCGGCCCCGGGCCCGGGCCCTCCCCCGGGCGCTGTGAGCAGCAGGAGCTCCAGGGCCCGCGCCTGTTCCCGGATCCTCTCCTCCAGGTCCCGGCCCGCCCAGGCCGCCTGAGCCGCGCAGTCCTCCGCCGCCCGTGCCAGCTCCCCCTCCAGCTGGCACACCCTCTTCCGCTCCGCCTCGTACTTCTGCCGCCAGGCCTCCGCACATGCCGCCTCCTCCTCTTCCTCCTCCTCTTCCTCCTCCTCCTCCTCTTCCGCCCTCCCCGGGCTCGGGTTTGGGGAGCCGACCTGGGGCTCGGTCACAGAGGCCTGCAGGGACACCCCGCGACCCCAGGATTTAATCCGGGCCCATCAAACCCCCGGCTTCCCCCCGCGCCCGGGCCTCGCGCCCCCTGCCCGGAACCCTCCCCGGGATGGGCGGGGGGCCGAGAGGGGCAGGGAGGTCTCACCTGGGCCACCACGTCTGAGTGTTTAACCAGCAGCTGGCCTGCAAGAGGGGAGACAGGATCTCAGGGTGGGCGTGTTGGGGGGTAGGTATCCCCTCAATCCCACCCACCCACCAGTGCAGAGCTCCCCGCTGACCTCTAAGCACGCTGTGGGAGGGGACTGTCTCTCTTCATGGCTGTATCGTACTTCCCCAAGCGCTTAGCAGAGTGCTCTGCACACAGTAAGCGCTCGATACGACCCGACGGACGCCCTCCCCCGGAACCCAGCCTGACCCAGAGGCAGCGCTCATCCGATCGTATTCCTTCATACGGTCCATGCATTCGATCGTACTTATTGAGCGCTTACTGTGTGCAGAGCACTCTACTAAGCGCTCGGGAGAGGACAATAGAACAATAACGGGGGGCAGTCAGCAGAAGCGTCCCCGACCCCAGGCACTGCAGGGACGCTAGCGCAATTCCCCCCTTCAAAGCCCTACTGAGAGGTCACCTCCTCCAGGAGGCCTTCCCAGACCGAGCCCCCCTTTTCCTCTTCTCCTCCCCCCCCGCCTCCCCGTCGCCCCGACTTCCTCCCTCTTCTCTACCGTCCTCCCCGCCCCCCCCGGTGTACGTACGAACGTATTATTCTATTTATTTTATTAATGATGTGTACATAGATCTAGAATTCCGTTTATTTATATCGACGCCACCGATGCCTGGCGACTCGCGTGGCTTTGTTTTGTTGTCCGTCCCCTCCTTCTAGACTGTGAGCCCGTTGCCGGGTGATAGGGATCGTCTCTGCGGACTGTACTTTCCCAGCGCTTAGTACCGTGCTCCGCACACGGCGAGCGCTCAATAAATTCCACTGAAGGAATGAACGAGGGACCCGGGAAATACTGGCGGCCACAGTGACTCTCCCCTCCTTCAAATCCTCCCCGAAGGCCCGTCTCCTCCAAGAGGCCTTCCCGGCCCGCGCCTCCGTTTCCTCTTCTCCCGCTCCCTTCTGCGTCCCGACCGGCTCCCTTTTTTCATCCCCGGCCCCCAGCCCCGCACCACTCATGCCCATCTCCGTCATTTATTGATTTTTCTTCGTGTCCGTCTCCCCCCATCTCGTCTGTAAACCTGTGGGCAGGGAACGTGTCCTTATCCTCTCCCGAGGTCCGGTAAGCTCTCAATAAACACCATCGAAGGAAAATGAATGAGGAGTGGATATTTTATCCCTCTTTCTCCCCCCAGACCGTCAGCTGACTGTGGGCAGGGAATGCATCCGTTCTGTTTTGCTACTGTCCTCTCCCAAGCGCTTAGTCCAGGGCTCTGCACCCAGCGGGGGGCTCAAAGTTATGAGCGAATGAATGAGAGTCTTTATTGAGCGCCTACTGCGTGCAGAGCGTTGGACTACCCCCCCGGGGAGAGGACAAGAGTAGGCCAGAGAGACGTATCGGCAGAGGGGGACGGGATGGGGTGAGGGCGGCGCGGGGGGTCTCACCTCCCCGTCGACGTCGGTTCAGAGCCTGCCTCAGGAGCCGCTGCAGGGCCTTGTCGTCGGTGCGCAGAGCGTAATGCAGCGCGTTGCGGCCCAGGCGGTCCACGGCGCCCACGTCCGCCCCGTGGCTGAGGAGCAGCTCCGCCACCTCCGCGCTGCCCTTCTCGCAGGCCAGGATCAGGGCGGACCTGCGGGCGGAGCCGAGCCGGGGCCTGGGCACCGCTGCCGTCGGGGGCCGGGCACCGGGGCGCTGGCCGGGGGGGCTCCCGGCGGGACCAGCCTGCCCACAGGGAGCTGGACGTTTGCCCGGGGATAAGCTGGACTTCCTGCCCTGACACCAGAGGGGACCGGGGTCGGGGAAAATACAGTGTGGCCCCCTGCTATTCTCATTATTATTGTTATCAGTAGCAGTATAATATATATTGTACATAATATATAATGATATTATTATTTGCTAAGAGCTTATTCTGTGCCAAGGACTGTACTAAGCGCCCGAGGTAGATACAAGATGACCATTTCGGGCTCACTCCCTGGCTTAATATCATTATCATTATACGCGCCAAGCACTTATTCTGGGCCGAGCACTGTTCTAAGCTCTAGGGATAGATACAAGATAACCAATTCAGGCTCGTTCCCTGGGCGACGACGATGATGATCATCGTTATTATTATTATTATTATATTTTCTAAGCACTTATTCTGTGCCAAGCACTGTACTAAACGTTAGGGGTAGATACAAGATAACCAATTCAGGCTCACTCCCTGGATTATTATTATTATTTTCATGATTATATTTGCTAAGCACTTATTCTGTGCCAAGCACTGTACTAAACATTAGGGATAGATACAAGATAACTAATTCAGGTTCACTCCCTGGATTATTATTATTATTATTGTCATGATCATATTTCCTAAGCACTTACGCTGTGCCAAGCACCGTACTAAACATTAGGGATAGATACGAGATAACCAATTCAGGCTCACTCCCTGGACTATTATTGTTATTATTATCATCATTATTATTATTATTATTATTTGCCAGGCACTTATTCTGTGCCAAGCACTGTACTAAGCGCTAGGGGTAGGAACAAGATACAAGATGACCAATTCAGGCTACTCCCTGCCCTACACAGAACTCTCAGTCTAAATGGGAGAGAGAACAACTACCTAAACCCTGTTCCCCAGAGGAGGAAACTGAGGCCCAGAGAAGCAAAGTGACTCGCCCAAGGTCGCACAGGAGTCAGAGGACCCGGGTTCTAATCCCGCCTCCGCCACTTAGCTGCCGGGTGACCTTGGGCAAGTCACCTCATTTCCCTGGGCCGCGGTTCCCTCGTCCGGAAAATGGGGATGAGGACAGTGAGTCCCACGTGGGACGGGGATTGGGTCCGAGTTGATTAATCTGCATCTACCCCGGTCCTCAGTACAGTGCCCGGCACAGAGTAAGACTAAAACAAATACCATTAAAAAAAAAAAAGGTGGCGGAGGCGGGATTTGAATCCAGATCCTCTAATCCCCTCCGGGCCCCGGCTCTTTCTACCAGGCCACACTGCTCCCCTCTTCCCCCACCTCCCTCGGCCCAGTCGTGTCCCGCAAGAAATATGCTCTTAATGCTATCGATGCCCGCCTAACGCTATTAATGACGTGCCTATATCTATAAAAATCGGAGAAGCAGCGCGGCTCAGTGAAAAGAGCATGGGCTGGGGAGTCAGAGGTCATGGGTCCGACTCCCGGCTCTGCCACTTGGCAGCTGGGTGACCGTGGGCGAGTCACTTCACTTCTCTGGGCCTCGGTTCCCTCATCTGTCAAATGGGGAAGAAGACTGGGAGCCCCACGTGGGACAACCTGATTGCCTTGGGTCTACCCCAAGCGCTTAGAACAGTGGTTGGCGCATAGTAAGCGCTTAATAAATACTAACATTCTTATTATTATTATAATCCCATTTCTCTATTTTGAGGCTACTGAAGCCCGCCTACTTGTTCTGTTGTCTGTCTCCCCCTTCCTGACTTTGAGCCCGTCGTGGGGTAGGGATCGTCTGCCTCGGTTGCCGAACTGGACTTTCCAAGCGGTCGGTACAGCGCTCTGCACACAGTAGGCGCGCAATAAATACGACTGAATGGATGAATGAAGACATCGCCAATCCCCAGCTAGCCCTACCTAGCTCCGCTCGGTGGCCGAGCATTCCGGATACTGAATCCCTGTGGTAATAACTGTGTTATTTGGGAAGCGCTCACCATGGGCCCAGGCACTGTACTGAGCGCCGGGGTGTAGACAAGCAGACGGGGTGGGACACGGTCCCCGTCCCACGTGGGGCTCACCGTCTCCGTCCCCATTTTACGGGAGCGGTCACGGAGGAGTGACGCGGCTCGCCCGAGGACAGCCGGCAGACCGGTGGCGGAGCTGAATTAGAACCCGCGCCCTCCGCCTCCCAGGCCCGGGCTCTTGCCGCTGAGCCGCGCGCCTTCGGCCCAGCTCCGCCACCCGCCCGCTGCGTGCCTCTGGGCAGGTCGCTTCGCCTCTCTGGGCCTCGGTTCACCTCATCTATAAAAGAGGGAGTAAGACCGGGAGTCCCAAGCGGGGCAGGGACTGGGTCCAACCTGATTAGCCGGTAGAGTTTAGTACAGTGCCTGGCGCATAACTACTCTGGGCCTCAGTTGCCTCATCTGTAAAACGGGGCTGAAGACTGGGAGCCCCCCGTGGAGCCCCCCCCGAAGACCTCCTATCTACCCCAGCGCTTAGGACAGTGCTTGGTACATAGTGAGCGCTTCACAAATGCCGTCATTATTATTATTATTCTCAAGGATATCTGCTCCACTTGGCGGGTGGAAGTAGCCCTTTCCAGGCGAGGGGGCCCCCACCCCGAAAACTGAGCGAGAGGAGGAGGGGACTCACTTGTCTTCCTTGTCGGTGACGTTGACCCGAGCCCCCCGCTGCAGGAGCTGGGAGCAGATGGCCGAGTGTCCGCCCAGGGACGCGATCATCAGGGGGGTCCGGCCGTCCTGCGGGGGCGGCGAGCCACGGTGGGAGGGGGCCCATCTTCCCCGGAGTCGAGGGGAAGGGGCTCTGTCTGGGCCGCCGCCCCCCGGCCCTCCCCACCTCCCGGGCCCCGTGGACTCCGTGTCCGTCCGCTCTTATATCGGCCCCTCCCAAGCGCTCAGCGCAGCGTTCCGCGCACGGTAAGGGCTCGATAGGTAGGACGAATGACCGAGTGAACTCCCCCGACCCCTCTCCCCGACCCCGGCCGGCTCTTACGTTGTCCAGGACGTCCAGGAAGGCCTCGTGGTCACACAGCAACAACACGCTGGAGGCGCAGCCCGACGAGGCTGCGGGACGGGCGGATCTGGGGGGTGACCGGGACCCCCGGAGTCCCCCAACCCCACCCCCGACGTCCCCGAGCCCCTGGGGGCCTCACCTGAAATTCGGCGCCCCCGCCCACTAATAACTGTCGTATTTGGGAAGCGCTTACTATGTGCCAGGCCCCGTACTAAGCGGAGGCAAGGTAGTCGGCTTGGACACGGTCCCTGTCCCCCGTGGGGCTCACGGTCTTAATCCCCATTTTACAGAGGAGGGAACTGAGGCCCGGAGAAGGGAAGCGACCGGCCCAGGGTCACGCAGCAGACGGGTGGGGGAGCCGGGATGAGAACCCGGGACCTTCTGAGTCCCAGGCCCGGGCTCTACCCACTAGGCCACACTGCCCTTCCTGGTTCCGTTCCGCCCCCACCCCAGCGGAGCCCCCCGCCCCCAGTTCTCACCCGCCCAGTGGAGGGGGCTCCGGTTTTCTCCGTCCACAGCGTCCTCATTGGCACCGTGCTGGGAAGAGCCGAGGGTCCGTGTGCGGTCGGGGGGCTTCGACCCACCCGTCCTCACCCCCTCTCCCCTCCCAGCGGGCGGGGGCTGAGACCGCGGGGGTCTCTCTGCCCCCAGCCGAAGCGGGGCCCCGGGGGTCGCCGGGGGACCGAGACGAGGACGCTCACGGCCTCGGTCCCCGTTTTGCGGATGAGGGAACTGAGGCCCAGAGAAGTGAGGCGACTGGCCCAAGGTCACCCGGCAGACAAGGGGCAGAGCTGGGATTCGAACCCACGGCCTTGTGACTCCCAGGCCCGGGCTCTAGCCGCTAGGCCACGCTGCTTCTCTGACCCTTTACATAAGGAGGTGGGACAGTCGGCTTCCGCGAAGGCTCAGAAGCAGGAAGGACGGGGGCGGCGACGATAATAATAACTGCGGTACTTGGGAAGCGCTTACTATGTACCCGGCACTGTACTGAGCGCTGGAGTAGATCCAAGCTAATCGGGTTGGACTCGCTCCCTGTCCCACGGGCACCTCACAGTCTTAATCTCCACTTTACGGATGAGGGAACTGAGGCCGGGAGAAGTCAAGTGACTTGTCCAAGGTCTCCCGGCACAAAGCGGGGGAGAACCCAGGTCCTTCCGACTCCCAGGCCGGGGCTCTTCTAGGGTCATCGGGGAGAGGGGCTGGGGGGTGGGGGGTCGCCCCACTTTCCTGCCTCAGCTGTCCTCCTACCCCCTCCATTCGCCCTCTTCCCGGGCCCCTTTGCCCTCCCTGACCGCCCCCCCCCCGCCCAGTCGCCCTTTCATTCATTCATTCACTCAATGGGATTTATGGAGCGCGTATTGGGTGCAGAGCACTGTACTGAGCGCTCGGAAAGTACAATAGGGCAGTAGAGAGACGCCAGCCCCGCCCGCCCCCCCCCCCCCGGGGTCCTACCTGGAGGAGGACTTTGACACACTGGGGCTGACAGGAGATGGTGGCCAGGTGCAGGGCCGTGCTCCCTGGGGGTGGGGGGCGAGAGGGGGATGTGGGGGACGGCCGGGGCCCGTCGCCGTCCCCCCCAACCCCCCGCGGAGGAAGACGGGAGTGACTCACGGGGCGGGCGCGGAGATGGGCCCCGGGAGATTAGGCCGGGCCCGGCGCGGCCTGCGCCCGGCCCGCGCCCGGCCCGGATAGTCCTGTTCCTCCGGGCGGCCCGGGCTTGCCCGCACTCGGCCAGGGAGGGGAGGGCTGGCTCCGTGTGGTGTGTGTGTTTGTTTGCGAGTGAAGTCTGCTCTTCCCGGGTGGGGCGTGTGCGATTGCGCGTCTGCGTGTCCCTGCCAGAGGGTGGGTGGGTGTGCGTTTGGCCCCGCCGGAGGGGTTGGGTGTGTACGGGTTCGTGCATGTGTGTGGCCCTCCCAGAGGGTGAGGGTTTGCGTGTGTGTGTGGCGTGTGTTCATTCGGTGGGATTTACCGAGCGCTTACCGGGCGCACGGCGCCGTCGGGAAGGTTCGGCGCAACGATAGACGGGGACGTTCCCTGCCCGCAGCGAGCTCACGGTCCAGGCCGGGGAGACAGACGTCGATACGATACAACTGCGGGTCCGGGCCCCGCCAAGGGTGCGGGAGGGTGTCTGTGTGGGTCCGTGGAGGCGCCCCCGACTCCCCGGGCCAGGGATGCCTCAGAGGTGTGTGCGCGCACGTGTGTTTTTGTGTGATTGTGATGTGGGGTACGTTGTGTGACCGGGGGGGGGGGGGGCCCACCTGACTCCCCAGGCCGGGGATGCGTGCGTGCGTGCGGTGTGATGTGTTGTACGCTGTGTGGGTGGGTGTCACGTTGTAGCCCGACGGGCCCGCTAGACCGACGGCACATTACGGACAGGGAACGCGCCGGCTTGAGAGCGGACCGTCCTCTCCCGAGCGCTTAGCCCAGGGCTCTGCAGGCGGCAAGCGCTCAATAAACGCGACCGAACGAAGCCCCACGGGGATGCCTGAGCTGGGGAGGGGCCGGACCCGACCGGTACGCGTGTCCCCCCGCCCCGGGCCCGGACTCACCGTCCTCGTTCTTGGTGTTGATTTCGGCCCCGTTGGCCAGGAGGACGGTCAGGCACTCCGTCAGACCTTTGGACGCCGCCAGATGGAACCTGGAATGGGGAGGGGGCGGCCGAGGGGGCACCGGGGGGCCGGGAGACGGACGCCGCGATGGAGGGGCGCGGGGGACGGGGCACTCCGCAGCCCCCCGTCCCTCCCCGTCTGGATAGTTCATTCAATCCTATTCATTGAGCGCTTACTGGGTGCAGAGCCCGGCACTAAGCGTTCCGCACTACGCTAATACACCGTTCTACGCAGCGGGGTGGATCCGGCCTCGGCGGGGCGGGCCCGGTCCCTGTCCCCCGTGGGACGCCCGGTCTCCGTCCCCATTTGACAGATGAGGGAACTGAAGCCCTTGTATAAATATATAAATATAAACAAATTGGAACAATAATACGATTGTTATATTACATAGGTGTTTTATATATGTATGTGTGTGTTATATATATAATATATATGTATTGTATATATGTTATATTGGGGGGGGTACAATATAACAGACATGTGCATATTTTATATATATTATAACACTAATATTACGGTTATGTTGTCCTCTCCCGAGCGCTCCGCACGGTGCTCTGCACACTGTAAGCGCTCAATAAATACGAATGACCGGCTGACGGACCGCCCCCGGTGATGGGGATTGATTCCCTCCTGCCCATCGGCCCCCCTCCCTCCCCCCACCGATGCCCACCCACCCGCGTCCCCAGGGAGGTAGCGGCTCGGAGTCGGAAGGTCGTGGGTTCCGATCCCGGCTCCGCCCCTTGTCTGCTGTGTGACCTTGGGCGAGTCGCTTGACCCGAGGGGCCCTCGGTTCCCCCATCTGGACGGTGGGGACGGACGGGGGCCGGGGGGGGGGGCGGGGGACGCGGGAGGACTTACGTACGGGGATTGGCCGTGGACGTCCAGTTTGGTGGGCCGGGCCGTCTTCCGGGAGGCCAGGGCGGCCACCCGCCCCACGTCCCCGCGCTCGACCGCTTCCAGAAGCTTCTGGTCCTGCCGGTTCCATCGCTCCAGCTGGGGGACAACCGAAGGAGGAGGACGGGGGGGGGGGGTGAGCCCGTTGTCGGGCAGGGATCGTCTCTATGTTATTGCCGAATTGTACATCGCGAGCGCTTAGTACAGCGCTCCGCACACAGCAGGAGCTCAAGAGGTACCGCCGGTCGAATCCCAGCACCGGACTCCCCCATTAGACCGTGTGCTCTCGGGGCGAGGACCGCATCTCGTCCTTCCACTTTACTGCCCTTTGCCCGCAGGAGGTCCACAGTCATAAGAATAGGGGTATCCGTTAAGCGCTTACCATGTATCGAGCACCGTTCTAAGCCCCGGGGCAGGTACAAGCTAATGAGGTTGGACCCAGTGGTCCCTGTCCCACGTGGCGCTCGCCGTCTTCACCCCCATTTTCCAGATGAGGGAACTGAGGCCCAGAGGAGAGGAGCGACTCGCCCCAGGTCCCGCAGCAGGCAAGTGGCGGAGCCGGGATTAGAACCCGGGTCCTCCCGACTCCCACTAGGCCCCACCGCTTCAGTAGGCGCCCTAAGGGATAGGGAAGATTCAGACCCAAGGCCCTGCGTGGGATTTGCGTGGCTCAGTGGAAAGAGCCCGGGCTTGGCAGTCAGGGTCATGGGTTCGGATCCCGGCTCCGCCGCTTGTCCGCCCGGTGACTTTGGGCAAGTCACTTCACTTCTCTGGGCCTCCGTGACCTCCTCTGGAAAATGGGGATGAAGACTGGGAGCCCCGCCTGGGACGACCTGATCACTTTATATCTCCCCCAGCGCTTAGAACAGTGCTTGGCACAGAGTGAGCGCTTAAGAAATACCCCCATTATTATTATTTGCGTGCCGTTGGCGGGACAAAGGCGCCTGGGACTCCCGGATCCCCCGACCCCCTTCCCGGCCCTCGCTCCTTCGTCCCAACATGGCTCGGCCTCCCGGCGGGGCCGCTGCCCTCCTGCCCTTCACGCGCGCTGGCCCTGGAAACGACGGGTCCCTGCCCGCCTCCCGAACTTCCCCTTCTCCTCGGCCACCATCACGCCTCAGTCCAAGAGGGTAAACTGAGGCCCCACAGGGCCCTCCCTCCTTGAGGAAACCTCCTCCACCCTAAGGAGGGGCTGGGAGCCGGACCCAGGAGTCCCACCCTCCTTTCCCCCACCCCGGGGCTGCTCTCTCCTCCCCCGCTTCCTCTCCCCTGCCCGCCCCCTCCCCGCTCTCTAATCATCTGGCACTCGAACCCAGCGCAGGGAGGGGAACCCCAGAGTTTCGGCCTCCTCCCTCCCGGTCTCCTCCTCCCTCTCTCCCACCATCCACCTCCACACACACCAGACAGAAAGGCCGGCGTTGTTTGAGGGGAGCAGCCGAGGGGCTGGTGGGGGTCTCCTGCCCCTCGACCACTTAATAATAATAATAATAATAATAACGTGTGGTATTTCTAAAGCGCTTACTATGTGCCAAGCACCGTACTAAGGGCCGGGGTGGAGACGAGGAAATCGGCCAGGACACGGTCCCCGTCCCACGTGGGGCTCACCCTCTCCGTCCCCATTTTACAGATGAGGGAAGAGAAGTAAAGCGACTTGCCCGAGGTCACGCGGCGGACGAGTGACGGAGCCGGGATTAGAACCCAGGTCTTTCTGACTCCCAGGCCCGGGCTCCACCCATTAGGCCTCGCTGCTTCCACCAGGGCCCAAACCCTGCTTCACGCCGCCCCGGGGGCTGGCGGGGGGAGGCGGGGACCACCGCTAGACCGTCAGCTCCCAAGCGCTTCGTACAGCGCTCCGCGCACAGTAAGCGCTCGATGAATACGACCGAACGAATGAAGCAGCGTGGCTCAGTGGCCAGAGCCCGGGCCTGGGAGTCAGAAGGTCCTGGGTTCTAATCCCCGCTCTGCCCCGTACCTGCTGCGGGACCTTGGGCAAATCACTTCACTGGGCCTCAGTTCCCTCATCTGGAAAATGGGGATGAAGAGCGTGAGCCCCGTGTGGGACGGGGACTGCGTTCTACCCGAGTAGACTCGTATCTACCCCCGTGTCAAGAATATCGTTTGGCACGTAGTAAGCACCTAATGAGCGCTTAACGAACGCCGACATTAATAATAAATACCGTAATTATTACCGTCCCTCCCTCCGGCCCAGCGAAGAGCCAGAGGGAGCCGGTAGCCGTCATTATTACCGTACCCCTGCGGAGCGAATTACTCGTGGGCTAGTAAGAGAGCGTTTAGTACAGTGCTCTGCACATAGTAAGCACTCAAAAAAAAAATCGATCTCACGTCCCCCGGGACAGGGGCTCCAAACCACCCCCGCGTCACCGTCTTTAACCCCTCCCCGTGGACCCCGACTCCTTTACAGCGCGGCCTGGGAGTCAGAAGGTCCCGGGTTCTAACCCCGGCTCCGCCACGTGCCCGAGCCAGTCGCTTCCCTCCTCCGTCCCTCAGTGACCCCATCTGTCAAATGGGGATGGAGACGGCGGGACGGGGAGCGGGTCCAACCCGTTGCGGTTGTATCTTTCCCGGCGCTTGCTACGGTTCCGGGCACATAGTAAGCGCCTCACCAACACCCCGATTATCATCGTTATTATGAATACAGTGGCAGAAAGCGAGTCAGATGGGGGGGCCGGGGGAGGGGGCCTAAATCGGCCTCCCCAAGATATTGACCTGACGGTGACCCTGCCCCCTCGAAGTGCGGGAAGGCCGCAACCCCAGGCCGGAGGGAGGATTGGGGCGGAGGGGCGAGACCGGGGGGGGGACCCCTGGGTTTCCGGGGTGACTCTGGGCCTTGGGTGAGGCCTCCCACACCCCCCACCCGGGGGGGTCACCCCGACGGAGAGGCATCCGGATGAACCGGCGGGTGGAGATGCTTATGGGAGGGAGGGACGGCGTGTGGTGTGCGGTGTCCGTAGGTCCATGCGGGTGTTCATTCCGACCCCTCCGAGCGCTTACCGTGCGCACAGCACTCTTCTAAGCGCTCGGGAGAGGAAGATGCAACGGTGAGAGGAGCTGACAGTCGAGGGTCGGGGGGCCGAGACGGACATTCATAGCAATAAAGAAATCACACGTACCGACATAAGTGCGTAGGTGTGTGTGTGCGTGTGTTGGGGGGGAGGAATGTGGGTGGTGGGGAGAGAATTATCTGTGTGGGGGGGCGGGGGGGGAATTGTGTGTGTATAGATGTGTGTGTTGGAGGAGCAGCGTGGGTGTGTGTTAGGGGAGAAGGGTGTGTATGTCTGTGTTGTGGGGGAGAATTGGGGGTGTGTGGGGGAGGATTGTGAATGTGTGCGTGTTGGGGGGAAGAATTGTGTGTGTTGGGGAGAACTCTGTTTGGGGGGGGTGTTGGGGGAAGAATTGTGTCTGTGTGTGTTGGGGAGAACTCTGTGTGTGTGTGTGTGTGTGTGTTTGGGGGGGGAGAGTTGGGTGTGATTGTGTGCCTTTGGGGGAGAACCCCCAACCCCCCCTCCCACCACCCCCCGTCCCCCGTCCCGGGCCGATCGAGGCTCAGGGAGGCAGGGTTTGCGGGCCCCAGCTCCGCCCCGGGCCGACGGGGGACCCCCGACTGGGGAGGGGGAGGGCGGGGGGCCCCGGGGGGTGGGGGGCGCCCGGGCCCGAGCCGGGGCAGGACGGGGAGGGAGAGTCACCCGGCCGGCCGGCCGGCCGGGAGGGGCCCCACGCCGGTCCTTACCGCCACCTGCGAGCTGGAACAGGAGAAGATCCGCTTCATGGCCGGGACGGGGCGGGGGGGGCAGAGGAGGACAGGACCGGCCCGGCCTGGGAGGGCGGGATTCGAACCTGCCACCCGGGAGCCGGCGACGACCGGGAGCTGTCAGGAGGTAGAGACCGGGCCCCGCCCCCCCGGGTCCCGTCCCCTCCCTCACCTGCCCCGTCCAACGCCTCCAGCCCCCGCCCACCCCCGGCCTCCCTCTCCGACCCCACCCCCCTACCCCAGGGCGGGGGCCTCCTCCTCCTCCTCCTCCTCCTCCTCCTCGTGGTATTCGTTAAGCCCTGACTCGGTGCCAAGCCCTGTCCTAAGCGCTGGGGGAGACCCAAGGCCATGGGGTTGTCGTGTGTCCCCCCCCCCCCGCCCCGGGCCTCCCGGTCTCCATCCCCATTTGACGGAGGAGGGCACCGAGGCCCAGAGAAGCGAAGGGACCGGCCCGAGCTCACCGGGCCGACGGGCGGAGGAGCCGGGATGCCTCTGACGCTCGCCCAGGTATCGGTTAATAATAATAATAATAATAACGTTGGTATTTGTTAAGCGCTTACTGTGTGCAGAGCACCGTTCTGAGCGCTGGGGTAGACACAGGGGAATCAGGTTGTCCCACGTGGGGCTCCCGGTCTTCATCCCCATTTGACAGAGGAGAGAACCGAGGCCCAGAGAAGTGAAGTGACTTGCCCACAGTCACCCAGCTGACAAGTGGCAGAGCCGGGATTCGAACCCATGACCTCGGACTCCCAAGCCTGTGCTCTTTCCACGCCTAGCGGGGGCCGGGCGCCGGGCCGAGCGCCCGGGCGGACACGGGCAGGTCGGGTTGGACGCGGTCCCTGGCCCAAGAGGAGCGGCGGGCCTCGTCAGCCGGGTGACCTCGGACCGGTCACTTCACTTGTCTGGGCCTCATTGACCTCATCTGGAAAACGGGGATGAAGACTGGGAGCCCCTCATGGGACAACCCGATGCCCTTGCATCTCCCCCCGGCGCTTAGAACGGCGCTCGGTACATAGTAAGCGCTTAAACGCCGTCTTCGTCATCATCCCATGTGGGGCTCACGGTCTCCATCCCCATCTTCCACATGAGGGAACTGAGGGCCTTAGAAGGGAAGTGACCGGCCCAAGGCCACACGGCAGACAAGTGGCGGAGCTTCCCCCCCGAAACACAATGCTCTGCACAAAGTAAGTGCTCAATAGATACTATTGAATGAATGAAAACCAAACGGGCCCGACCGAGCTCCCGATCCCATCCTGCCCCCTCCCTACCTAGCGAAGGAGGGATCCCCCCCCTCCAGCCTTCTCAGTCGATCGCTCCTTCATTCGATCGTATTTACTGAGCGCTTACCGTGTGCAAAGCACTGTACTGAGCGCTTGGGAGAGCCTAATAGAACACCGGACACGTCCCCTGCCCACAACGAGCTCAAAAAGAACAGTTCGCCGCAAAGACTAAGAGCTCGATGAACGCCGTGAATCGATCGATTGTTATATTGTACTCTCCCAAGCGCTCAGTACAGTGTCCTGCACACGGTAAGGGCTCAATAAATAGGAATAAATGAATGAAGGGAGCATACGAATGAATGGCAGTCACGTGCGTGGCCCGTAACGAGTTTAGAGGCTACAGCTTCTCCAGTCAGAGCTGTTCAAGGAGAAGAGAAATTGGGGGGCTGTGTCTATTTATTGTGGGATCATTTATTCGATGATATTTATTGAGCGCTTACCGTGTGCAGAGCACTTGAACTACGCTCGGGAGAGTAGGCTACGACAAGAAAGAGACACATTCCCTGCCCACAACGGCCTTACAGTCCAGAGGACGAACTCGCGGTCTGGAGGTTTATCGTGCCCTCCCAAGGCGTTTAGTACAGCGGTGAGCGCTCGGGAAAGACGATCAAATGAATAAAAGGGGGCCGAGTTCATGGACGGGTCAGGGAAGAGGGCAGAGAAGCCGAGGCGGAGCTGGAAGAGCAAGGCTGGGCTCCAGGAGGTCATTATTATTAATGATAATCATGATAATCATGATAATTGTGGTATTGGTCAAGTGCTCAGAAGTGGGTCGGGCACTCTTTTAATCGATGGGGCAGGTACAAGGTAATCGGGCTGAACTGTCGCTGTCCCACGTGGGGTTCGCAGCCTAAGAGGGAGAGCAGCTATTGAATCCCCATTTTAAAGATGAGGAAACTGAGGCACGGAGAAGTTAAGTGACTAGCCGGGACTAGAACCCAGAACTCCTGACTCCCAGACCTCTGGTCTTTCCACTGGACCACGCTTCTTCTCCCGCCCGCTCGCTTTGCTTCGTTTTGTCGTCCGTCTCCCCCCCACTTCTAGGCCGTGAGCCCCTTGTTGGGTTAGGATCGTCTCTATCTGTTGCCGATTTGGACTTTCCAAGCGCTTAGTACAGTGCTCTGCACCCACCAAGCGCGCAGTAAAGACGACTGAATGAATAAAGGAATAGCAATTCTCTACTTCTTCTCTAATAACAGGGGTGTGTCCGTTGTGGGCAGGGATGGTCTCTCTTCGTTGCCGAATTGGACTTTCCAACCGCTCAGTACAGTGCGCTGCGCCCAGTGAGCGCTCAATAAATTGAGCGAATCGAACGAACGAATAATAGGGAAAGGCAGCGCCTTTGTGGACCCCCAAACTAGCTCTCTTCCCCCCTTCAAAGCCCCACGGAGAGCTCACCTCCTCCAGGAGGCCTTCCCGGACTGAGCCCTCTCCCTCTACCGTACCCCCCTCCCCAGACAGATTTGTGCGGACTTAATTTTCTATTTATTTTATTAGTGACGTGTCTAGATCGATCATTTTATGGATCTCTTCTGATGGTAGTGATGCCTCCTTGTTTTTTTGTAGGTCTCCCCCCGCTTCTAGACTGCGAGCCCGTTGTGGGGAGGGACTGCATCTCGGGCTGAATTGCACTTTCCAAGCGCTCAGTAATAATAATAATGATAATGTTGGTATTTGTTAAGCGCTTACTAGGTGCCGAGCACCGTTCTAAGCGTTGGGGAAGACTTACAAGGTCATCGGGTGGTCCCCCGTGAGGCTCACAGTCTTTAGCCCCATTCGGCAGATGGGGTCCAGAGAAGTGAAGTGACTGGCCCACAGTCACCCAGCTGCCAAGGGGCCGAGGCGCCATTGGAACCCGTGACCTCTGACTTCCCAGCCCGCGCTCTTTCCACTGAACGCGCTGCTTCTCTAGTAGGGCGCTCTGCACCCCGTAAGGGCTCCATGGGTGACTGTGGGCAAGTCACTTCACTTCTCTGTGCCTCAGTTCCCTCCTCTGTAAAATGGGGATTAACTGGGAGCCTCCCGTGGGACCACCTGATGACCCTGGATCTCCCCCAGCGCTTAGAACAGTGCTCTGCACCTAGTAAGCGCTTAACCAATACAAACATGTTTATTATTATTCTCTGTGCCACAGTTCCCTCATCTGTAAAATGGGGATTAACTGGGAGCCTCCCGTGGGACGACCTGATGACCCTGTCTCTCCCCCAGCGCTTAGAACAGTGCTCTGCACCTAGTAAGCGCTTAACAAATACCAACACCATTATTAAAAAGCGACCGAATGGATGAATCTGAACTTTATTAACCCCCAAGAGGTTTCCCCAGACTCCCCCAGTGAAATATACATATATATTTTTTTAAAAACCCCACTCTCCACCCCCGCAACCTTCTGTCCCTGAGGTCCAGCGTCCGGTGTCCCTTTCCCGCCTGTGGGGTGGACGCTGCCCGGTTGAGGATGCAAAGGGGCCGAGTTTGGGGAACGCCACCGGCTCGGGGAACGCCACCGGCTCCCACCCGGTGCAACCCCGGCCTCGGCCTGGCGCCCTGTCCCCGGCAGGGGGCGCTCTGCGGCGGCCGGCGCCCGCACCTCCCCCTGACGGCCACACGGGGGCGCGCCGGGGCCGGAGGGGGCGTGGCCTCCCGCCCCCGTCGGATGGGCGGCTGCGGGCCGGGGTTTCCGCCCCACCCCCAAAGCCTCTCTATTTGCCTTTCCCTCCCCCGCCTCCGATGAGGACAGAATGTCTCTTGTGGCTTTTTTTTTTCCTCCTCTCCTCCCCCCCCCTTTTTTTTTTCTTTTTCCTGTTGACTGTCGCCAGGCGTTCCCTGAATCACCGGACACCGCAGGAAAGCGGCCGATGTTGACTTTAGCCGCTCTCGGGGCGAGGGGAGCGAGGGGAGAGGGGCAGGGGCCCGCTGGAAGCGGGGGGGAAGGGCGCGCATGCGCCTTGCGCTGCCAGGAGCTCGACGCTGGGGAGGGGGCGCCCTGGGGCAACCACGCATGCGCGGCTCCCACGGGAGCACGCATGCGCGCGGCCCGCCGGGCGGGGGTGCTAGGCCGCTCCGCGCCAGCAGGGGGCGGGGCGGAGGTGCGAAGTCGGGCGGGGATGATGATAATAATAATAATGATAATGATAATAATAAGGATGGTATTTGTTAAGCGCTTACTAGGTGCCAAGCACTGATGGAGCGACTGCCGGGGCTCGAGGTGGGGGCAGCAGGGGGGGGGTCTGTCGGTGCCGAGCCTTCCCCATCCTCCTCTTCCTCGCGTCCAGCTGGACTGGTCCAGGCCTGGCGCCCATCCTCCACCGGGCCATGGTGGGGCGGGGGGGGGGGGGGGTGTGAACACAGGGGGTGATGGAGCCCGAAGTGGGGGGCAAGAGGGGGGTCTCTCGGGGCTGACCCTTCCTCCTCCTCGGATCCAGCTGGGCCAGGCCAGGCGGCCTCCCCCACCCCCCGTACACGCCCCCTCCAGCATCCCCGGGGGGCCGCAGGCACGTGGAACGAGGGTGTGGGGTCCCAGGGGGTCCCGTTCACTGCTCCGGCCTCTCCGTCTCCTCCTCTTCCCCGGGGACTTTCTTGCGGGAGAAGAACCCGAGCTGCAGAAGAGGGGGAAGACCACGAGGAGGGGAAGGCCACGGACCCATCCCGTCTCCCCCATCCCCCCCAGTCACCATCACCACCCCGGCCCTGGGCCCGAGTGGATCTAGTGGATAATAATAATAATGGTGGTATCTGTTAAGCGCTTACTATGTGCCAAGCACTGTTTTAAGCACTAGGGTAGATAGAAGGCGATGGGGTGGTCCCACGTGGGGCTCACAGTCTCCATCTCCGTTTTCCAGATGAGGTCACCGAGGCCCAGAGCAGCAAAGTGACTTGCCCAAGGTCACACGGCGGACACGTGGAGGAGCCGGGATTAGAACCCACGTCCTCCGACTCCCAAGCCCGGCCTCTTGCCACTTAGCCACGCTGCTTCTCAAAAGCAAGGGCCTGGGAATCTGCTGGGGGACCTTGGGCAAACCACGTCACTTAGATAACGGTATCTGTGAAGGCCTTATTATGTGCCGGGACTGGACTAAGCGCTGGGGTAGATGTAAGCGTATTTATCGTTCTATTGTCCTCTTCCAAGCGCCTGATACCGTGCTCGGCACGCAGTAAGCGCTCAATAAATACCATCAGATGAATGAATAATTGAGAGGTTGGACCCAAACCACGTCCCACAGGGAGCTCATAATCTTGATCTCCGTTTGACAGATGGGGTAACTGAGGCACAGAGAAGCTAACTGACTCGCCCAAGGTCACCGGGCGGACTGGTGTCGGAGCCAGGAGTAGAACCCAGGTCCTTCTGCCTTCCAGGAGGCACTTCTCGGTGCCTCAGTCATCTCATCTCTAAAACGGGGACGAAGACCCACGTGGACCGGAACCGCGCCCGACCCGTCGGGCTCGTATCTACCCCGGCGCTTAGTACAGTGCCTGGCACAGCGTTTAACCAACGCCATTTAATTTAAAACAAAAGCCCAATCAGACCGGCCCATCCCGGGTCCCAGCTTCTCCTACCTTCCAGAGGCAGAAGACGACGAGGGCGAGAAGCAGCAGGCCCCCGAGGACGCTGCCGAGAAAGATCCACAGCGAGACGGGGACCTGCCGAATCTGGAAGACCTCTAGCAGGCTCTGTGGGCGGATAAGAAGAAGAAGGATGGATAATTATGGCACTTGTTGAGCGCTTACTCTGTGCCAAGCACCGTTCCGAGCGCTGGGGGAGATATGAGTTAGGTTGGACACGGTCCCCGTCCCGCGTGGGGCTCACCGTCTCCAACCCCATTTTCCGGATGAGGGAACTGAGGCTCAGGGAAGGGAAGGGACTTGCCCAAGGTCACCCAGCAGAGAAGTGGCAGAGCCGGGATGAGAACCCAGGACCTTCTGACTCCCAGGCCCGGGCTCTACCCACTGAGCCACCCCAGCTTCTGAGGGGGTTGGGCGGGGGGCCGTTCCGGGGCCCTGCTCCGCCAGCGGGCACCTCCCCCAGAGCAAGGAGGGGGGGAAACTGAGGCGGAGCCGGGTACGTTGGCGAAGTTCCAAACCTCCGGGGAGGAGGAGGGTTCGCAGGGCGCCCCCGTGGCCCGTGCCTGCCCCCGCACCTCTCTCCGCCGCGCGGCCTCGGGAAGGGTCAGCAAGCCGCTCTCCGCCCCCAGCTCGAAGGTGCTGACCACTGTAACCGACTTCAGCTTGGCCTGGAGAGGAGCGGAGGGGGGGGGGGGCGGGGGGGGGGTGGAGCAAGCCAAGGGGGAGAGGGGGTATAACAGTTATCATCATCAATCAATCGTATTTATTGGGCGCAAAACCCCGGACCGGGCGCTTGGGAGAGAACAATGTAACACCAGACACACTCCCTGCCCACAACGAGCTCACAGTCTAGAGGGAGAGAGAGACCTTAAGAGAAATAAATAGATAAATAGCATACACGTATATCTATGTAGAGGTGTATTGAAATATACATGTTAAACCCTTACTATGTGTCAGGGACTGTACTAAGCGCTGGGGCGGCTACAAGCAGAGCGGGTTGGACAAAGTCCCCGTCCCACGTGGGGCTCCCAAGTCTCCATCCCCATTTGACCGATGAGGGAACTGAGGCCCGGGGAAGTGAAGTGACCGGCCCGAGGCCCCACAGCAGACAAGTGGCGGAGCGGGGATTAGAACCCAGGACCCCCCCCCCTCCCCCCCCGGCTCCCGGGCCCGGGCCCCGGCCGCTAGGCCCCGCTAGTTTCCGAGGAGAGGGGAGCCCCCTACCCGCTCACCGTGCGGAAGACGCGGTCGTGGACCACCCGCAGCATCCGCACCGAGGCCTGGGCGCCCTTTGCCAGCCGCCCCAGGCGGCACCGGACGGCCTGGCAGCGGGTCGAGGTGCAGTTCCAGCGCCCCGGCCTCTCCCCGGCCGCCTCGGACCCCGACCGGGGAGGGGGCTCCGGCAGCTCCTCCACGACGCAGCTCGCCTGGTTGGGGGCGGACACGGGGCGGAGGGGGCTCTTACCTCGGGGTGCGGAGGGCACCCTCGCCTCCCCGCCCTCGCCCCGGGGGAGAGCGGGGGGACGAGCCGGGGGTGGGCGGGGAGGGGTCTCCAGACTCACGTCGTCCACCAGGACCCCGGTCACCGACAGGAAGCGGCCACTCCCGGGCACCTCGGCCGGCAGGAGGGCGGACAGCCGGAGGCCGTCGACGGCGAAGCAGCCCAAGTTCTGCACCTGGGTCGGGGGGAGAAGACCCCGGGGGGTGGTGAGGGACGGGGCTGGGGGGGCAAAACTCTCTCCCTTCCCTCCCCAATTCCAGCCCCGCCCTGCCCGATTCATTCACTCACCCAATCGTATTCATCGAGCGCTCACCGTGTGCCGGGCACCGTACCGGGCCCTCGGGAGAGTCCGATACGACAATAAACCGACACAGCCCCTGCCCGCGACCAGCTGACGGTCCAGAGAGCCAGTTTCGAACCCAAAAAGCTCCCGTCCCACCCAGCCCCCTCCCAGGCCCCTCGCCGACCCTCGCCCCGTCCCCATTTCTCACCTTGAACGTGGTTTGGAACTCGGGGCCCGGCCCGGCGGGGAGGATCCCATAAGGGTGGACCTCGTAGTGGTGCAGGGTGGTCTCGCTGCAGGGAGATAAGGGGGACCCCGTGGGGGGGGGGGTAAAACCGGGGGGGGGGGGCTCCTCTCCTCCATCGGGGACCAGGGGATTCGGGGGAAGAGGGTCCCGTACCTGGAGACCGCGAGGTCCGGCTCGTACTGGACGAAGACCTCCAACTGGACGGTGTTATCGTGCAGGGTGGCGTTAGTTTCCAAGCTGTCACTGGTAAATGGAAGAGGGGGGTTCGATCCTATTTTCTTCAAGCCAGGACTGTGCCCGCGTCCCCTCCCCCTGCCCTCCCGACCCCCCTTCCTGGGCTGTGCTGGGTAATAATCGCGATAATAATAATAATAACTCCTAAGCACCGACTGCGCGCCGGGCTCCGTTCCAAGCGCGGGGGTAGGTACGAAGTTATCAGTTTGGAAACAGTCACCGTCCCGCGTGGGGCTCACGGTCGAGGAAGGACCCCCACCGAGACCCCCGGAGTGGGCAGGGATGGGGGGGAATCCGGCCCCCACCTGTCGGCCGTCAAGGTCACCAGGGCCCGGCTGAGGAGGGAGGTGCAGCTGAACTCAAATTCCAGGAGGAAGGTCACCTGGGCGGAGGGCGCGGAGGTCGACCCAGGGCCGCGGGAGGCAGGATCAAGGAGGGAAGAACGAGGAAGAGACGGGAGGGGGAGAATGAGGATGGAGGGAAGAACGAGGAAGAGACGGGAGGGGGGGAATGAGGAAGAGAAGAGGGAGGTGCCCCTTCCTTCCGCCGTTCCCGGGCCTCACCTTGGCACCTGCCTGGAAGACCGGGTGGCCCACGCTGCAGGAGCGGGCGTGGGGGGAGGGGGCCGTGCACTCCACCTTCACGGGGGCGTCTCTCTGCAGAGGAGGGTGGTCGCCACATCAGCGGGGGAAAGGCTCGACGGTAAATCGTCATCGTCGTCATCATCAAATGACGATGGCGTCCGGTAAGCGCTCGCTCCGTGCCGAGCGCCGTTCTAAGCGCCGGGGGAGATGGGAGGCAATCGGGTTGTCCCCCGTGGGGCTCCCGGTCTCCGTCCCCATTTTCCAGGCGAGATAAGCGAGGCCCAGAGGAGTGGGGCGACTTGCCCACGGTCACCCGGCAGACGAGGGGCGGAGCCGGCATTAGAACCCACGACCTCCGACCCCCGGGCCCGGGCCCCGGCCACTAGGCCTCGCTGCTTCTCTGGTCAATAGCTGGTCAATGGCCACTCCCTTCCAAACTTCCCACACCGCTTCTTCTTCCAGTCCCCGGATCCCCCCCTCTCCGACCCCGCCACGTTCCCCTCCCTCCTAGCCTCATGTTCTTCTCCCTCTTCTAATTACGGTATTTGTTAAGCGCTTACTACTATGGGCCGGGCACTGTATTAAGCGCCGGGGGAGATACGAGGCGATCGGGTTGTCCCCCGTGGGGCTCCCGGCCTCCATCCCCATCTGACAGAGGAGGAAACCGAGGCCCAGAGAAGTGACGTGACCTGCCCGAGGTCTCACCGCAGACGAGTGGCGGAGCGGGGATCAGAACCCGCGACCTCCTGACCACCGGGCCCACGCTCCGTCCGCTAGGCCACGATGCTTCTCGGGTCCCCCTCCCTCCGACCCCCCTGCTCTCAGCGTGGCTCGAGAGCCCGGGCTTGGGAGCCAGAGGGCCTGGGTTCTAATCCCGGCCCCGCCACTCGTCTGCTGCCTGACCTCGGCCACGTCGCTTCACTTCTCTGGGCCTCGCTTATCTCACCTGTCAAATGGGGATGGAGACCGTGAGCCCCCCGGGGGACAGGTTGATTACCTCGTCTCCCCCCCCCCAGCGCTCAGAACAGGGCTTGGCATAGAGTAAGCGCTCGACAAACGCCATCGTTATCGCTGCGATTATCCTCCTCCCTGGGGTCCCCGGGGCCCGGAGGAGGCACCTGAAGGGTGAGGCTGGCCAGGTGGAGGCTGCGGGAGAAGCCGAGGTCCAGACTAGCGTTGTAAGCGTTTTCCTTGCGGTTCTCCAGCCTCACGGACACCAGCGCCTTCCGCCGCCCGCCGCCCCGCACCACGAACGGGGTCCGCCTGGCGCGGGCGAGAAGCCGGCCGGGGCGCGGGGTGAGGGGAGGTGGGGGATCCCCCGCCCCGGCCGTCCCTCCCGGCTCCCCCGGCCCCTCCCCGTCAGGTGACGGTAAGATAATGATAATAATAACGGAGTTATTTGTTTAGCGCTTACTACGCTTGCCAGCTGGGTGACTTCGGGCGAGTCACTTAACCTCTCTGTGCCTCAGTTACTTCAGCTGTAAAATGGGGATTAAAAACTGCGAGCCCCAGGTGGGACAACCTGATCTCCTTGGATCCCCCCAGCGCTTAGAACAGAGTTGGCGCTTACCGAATACCGCTGTTATCGTTATTATTATTAGGTAGCAGGCACCGTGCTGAGCTCTGGGATGGAGCCAAGCTGATCGGGTCGGACCCAGTCCCGGTCCCCCGAGGGGCTCCCGGGCTTCATCCCCATTTTCCAGATGAGGTCAGTGAGGCCCAGGGAAGCGAAGTGACTCGCCCGAGGTCAGCCAGCAGACGCGAGGCAGCGCCGGGATTAGAACCCGCGCCCTCTGACTCCCGGGCCCGGGCGGGCTCCAGCCGCTAGGCCACGCTGCTTCTACGCCGGCTGGCCCGGCCAACTTTCCCGGCTCCCGGCCCCCCCAGGTCCCCCCGGCCGCCCCCCACCGGGATCCGTGGATGTCCAGTTTGGCCTGCAGCGCCAGGTCAGCGACGCACTGGTCGTCCGAGCCGCAGTCCTTGAAGAACGGGATCTGCGAGGGAGGGATCGAGAGGTCGCCTCGGGTCAGGGTTCACACCGGGCCCGGGGGGGACCCCGGCCCCTTTCCACCCCTGGGGGCGGCCCGGGGGGGCGGGCGGTGGGGACAGACCAGCTCTCGCAGGGAGGAGGGAGAGTCCCCGTCCAGCACGGGCTCCGGTCTGGGGCCGGGGTCCAGGGCGAAGTTGACCACCAGAGCGAGCGGCCGCAGGTAGTCCGTCGTGTCCTGCGGGGCGGGAGGCAGGGAGGCAGGACGCGGCGGGAGGCGGGGGGGGGTCCGGCCCCTACCCCGGGGGCGGCGCGGACGCCCCCCGGCCCCGGTCCCCCGGCTCACCAGCACGTGGAAGTGGAGCGGGTGGCAGGTGACGTTTCCCACCGACAGCCGAAGGGTCCTCGGGGGCAGGTGCGGGCCCGACCCGTCGAAGCCCGCCCGAGCCCCCGCCGACGCCTCGTCCAGCGTGGCCCACACTCGCACCTCTGCGGGGACACGGGGTCGGTGGAGGGGGACGGGACCCAGCAGGGAGGAGAGGGGAGGGGGCTCAGGCCTCTGAGGGAAGGGGGGCAGGGGGGCCGGGGGGCAGGGGGGCAGGGGTCTAGTCTGCTCACGGAGGCGAGGGTCCCAGCGTCCCAGCGAGCGGGAGGACGGGCGGAAGCAGAGGCGGGCGGTGAGGCAGGCGGCTTCCAGGCCGCGCCGGCGACAGTCCGGCCGCAGCAGGCTGATGGCGGCGGGGGTCACCGCCAGCGACGGGGCCAGGTGGACGACGGGCCGGGAGCTGCGGGAGCCGCCGCGGCCGGCGGGGACAGGGCCGGGTCCGGTGGCCCGAGCGGGGAAAAGCCGGGGGGGGGGAGAGATGAGGGGGACCCCCGCACCCCGCCCGTCATTTATTCATCCGTTCCATCGCCTTTGGTGAGCCTTTGCTGGGTGCCAGACCACCGTACTGGGCGCCCCGGAGAGTCCGGTACGACGATAAACAGACCCGGTCCCCGCCCACAACCAGCTGACCGTCTAGACGCCAATTTATAAAGATGGAGATGGCACTCGGTAGGCGCTCGTTCCGTGCCAGGGCCCGGGCTAAGCGCCGGGGTGGATAATGATGACGATGGTGTCTGTGAAGCGCTTACTATGTGCCAGGCGCTGGACTGAGCGACTAAGCGCCGAGGTAGATATAAAGGGATCAGGTTGTCCCACGTGGGGCCCACAGTCTTTATTCCCGTTTTCCAGATGAGGTCACCGAGGCCCAGAGAATAAATAAATAAAATAAACGGTGGCGTCTGTTAAGCGCTTACTATGTGCGGAGGACCGTTCCGAGCGCCGGGGGAAACAAGGTGATCAGGTGGTCCCACGTGGGGCTCACAGTTTCAATCCCCATTTTCCAGACGAGGGAACTGAGGCCCAGAGAAGTGATGTGACTTGCCCAAGGTCACACAGCAGACAGCGCGTCCCTCTCGCTCCCCTAGTCTGTAAGCCCCTGGAAGGCAGGGGACGTGCTGACGCTTTTTCTCGCGACTTAGCGGAGAGAGTCCGGGCTCGGGAGCCGGAGGCCGTGGGTTCCAATCCCGACTCCGCCGCTTGTGAGCTGTGTGACTCTGGGCAGGCCATTTCCCTTCTCCGTGCCTCGGTGAGCTCATCCGTAAAACGGGGATGAAGACCGGGAGCCCCGAGCGGGACGGTCCGACCGCCCGGTATCGACGACGGTCCTTGGCACGTAGTAAGTGCTCGACGAATGGCGTAATCCCTTCTTCTTATTAATGAGAACGACGGAATGAACACTCGGGACTTGGTAAGTGCTTGACGAACACCGTGACGAAAGCAAAGGGGAAGAGGCCCTGTGTCCTCCTCCCTGACCCCTCGCCCCCTCGCCGCCCGGCCCGTCCTGGCCCCGGCACCTGAGCAGCACGACGGCCCCCTGCGCCCCGACGGCCACGTCCACCAGCCGGTCCCCGTCCATGTCCAGCCGGCCGTCCACGCTCCTCCCGAAGTAACTGAGGCCCGCTGCCAGCGAGGAGGCCGCCACCCTCTGCCCACGAGAAGCGGGGGGCCGTGAGGACCCGCCGGCACCCACCCGCCTCTCCTCGGCTCCCGGGGGACCCCCGGACCCCCCCACCCCCGTCCCCCCGGGGCCCGCCGGCTCCGGCCCCTCTCCCCTTCCCCCTCCAGGGGACACCCCCCCCCCCCGGTCCCCTCCAAACGATGAGCCCCCGGATCGGCCAGCACCCGCCCCCTCCCCTTACCCCCCGGGGGACCCCCCCACCCTCCCTGCCCCACCAGGGTCAGCCAGCTCCGGCCCCTCTCCCCTTCCCCCCCCAAGCAGCCCCCCACCCCCTCCCCTTGTCCCCCAGGGGACCCCCACCCTCCCTGCCCCCCCAGGGTCGGCCAGCTCCGGCCCCTCTCCCCTTCCCCCCGGGGGACCGCTCCGGCCCCCCCAAACGACGACCCCCCACCCCCTCCCCTTAACCCCAGGGAACCCCCCTCTCGCCCCCCCCCCCCAGGGTCAGCCAGCTCCAGCCCCCTTCCCCTCCAGGGGACCTCCCCGGCCCCCCCCAACGACGACCCCTAGGTCAGCCAGGACCCCCCCATCCCCCAGGGCCCCCCCCCCCGGGTCAGCCCCCTTCCCTCCCCTGCCCCCCGGGGCCGGCGCGCCCCCTGGCGGCGGGGGTCGGACGGTCGGACCTGCTTGGGCGCGGGGTCCAGGCGGGCGGGGGGCGCTCCGTGGAAGAGGTAGAGCGCTCCCCGGTGTCCGTCCTCCAGGGGCGCGCCCACCGCCACGTCGGCCAGCCCGTCCTCGTTGAGGTCGCCCAGGGCGGCCAGCGCGGAGCCGAAACGCGCGTCCTGCCGGGCCGGGGCCCGCAGACGACCCCGAGCCCACCGGGCCGCTCCTTCCCCCTACAACCGAGGGCGGGAGAACCGCTTACTACGCGCTAGACACTGGGCGCCGACAAGCCCACCGGCTCGGACGCGGGCCCCCCCCGGGCCTCACGGCCCTCGTTTGACGGGTGAGGGCGGCCAGGCCCGGCGAAGCCGAGCGACGCGACGACGACGACGTCCGTTACGCGCTCGCTGGGTGCCGGGCGCTCATCCAAGCGCTGGGGGAGATACGGGGTAGTCGGTCTGTCCCACGCGAGGCTCGAGGGCCCCGGCCCCGTTTGACGGGTGAGGGCGGCGAGGCCCACCGAAGCCGAGCGACGCGACGACGACGACGTCCGTTACGCGCTCGCTGGGTGCCGGGCGCTCTTCTAAGCAGCGGGGGAGATACAACCTCCTCAGGTTGTCCCACGCGGGGCTCCCGGCCTTCATCCCCATTTTGCAGATGAGGGAACTGAGGCCCAGAGCGGCGAGGTGACTGGCCCAAAGTCACACAGCCGATCGGTGGCGGGGCCGGGATTAGAACCCACGACCTCGGACTCCCAAGCCCGGGCTCTTGCCGCCAAACCAGGCTGCTTCTCCAGTGGCATCCGCCGACGCTTCGGATGCCCGTCCGCTCGTTGTGTTTCGTCGTGGGTCCCCCCCCCCCTAGACTGTACGCCCGTCGTTGGGGAGGGATCGTCTCTCTTTGTTGCCCAGTTGTGCTTTCTGAGCGTTTAGCGCAGTGCTCTGCACACAGGAAGCGCTCAGTAAATACGACTGAATTGAATTCTGCACCACCCTGCCTCGCTCCCTTTTTTTAAATCCCCCCCCGCTCCCAGTCCCACACCGCTTCCGTCCATCGTGCATTGATCTCTGTCCGTATCCGTCTCCCCCCGGGAGACTGTCGGCCCGTCGCGGGCAGGGAGCGTGTCCGTCCCTTGTCGCGCTGTCCTCGCCCCAGGGCTCTGGCCACTTTAAGCGCTCAGTAAATAGGAACGGATAAATACGGCTGAATGGAATGAACGAATAAATGAACCAAGCTCACCTGGCCCACCCCGTACACGTAGACCCTTCCGGTCTCTCGGCTCTGGGGGCCCAGGAACATGGGGGCGGCCACCAGCAGGACGTCGGTCACCCCGTCCCCGTCCACGTCCACGGGGCAGAGCTCGCTGCCGAAGTAGGATCCGATCTGGGAGATAACAACGATGGTGTCCGTTAAGCGGTTCCCGTGCGCCGAGCACCGCTCTAAGCGCTGGGGGAGATAGGAGGTCATCAGGCCGTCCCCCGCGGGGCTCCCATTCTTTGTCCCCGTTTTCCAGATGGGAGAACCGAGGCCCGGAGAAATTAAACGACTGCTCGAGGTCACACGGCAGACAAGGGGCGGAACCGGGATTAGAACCCACGACCTCAGACTCCCAAGCCCGGGCTCTTTCCACCCGGTGCTCGGCACAGAGCAGGAGCGTAACAGACGCCATCGCTTGGGCACTTACGCCTAGCCTCGGCACGTATGAAATCGTAACCGTGGTCTCTGCGAAGCATTTACTACGTGACGAGCGCTGTGTACTAAGCGCCGGGTGATCAGCTCCCACATGGGGCTCACAGACTGGGTGGGAGAACGGGCACCGAATCCCCATCTTACAGATGAAGAAACCGAGGCCCAGGGCTACGTCAGGCAAACACCAACGCTCGGCCTTTCTCCCCTGCTCTGTTGGCAGAGGTTTGTCGTCCGCTTGCTTAAGCGGTACTTTCCCAAGCGTTCAGTACGGTGCTCCGCACACAGCGAGCGCTCAACAAATGACCGGATGAGTGAATGAACGCTTCTCTCCCCCCCTGGAACGGAAGCCGGAGGAGAGCGGGGACCGCTTAGATCGGTGCCCGGCACGGGACAGTCAACGGCGACTGCCAGGGGTGGAGGGACTGATTATTTTTTTTCTTTTAAATGCGATTTGCTAAGCACTCGCTCGGTTGTAAGGTCCGGGGCAAATACGAGTTCATTAGGCTGGACCTAGTTCCTGTCTCGCAGGGGCTCACAGTCCACATAGGAGGGAGAGCTGGAGATCTGAGGCACGGAGAATTTAAGCGACTCGCCCGAGGTCCCGCCGGAGGGCAAAGCTGGGATTAGAACCCAGGTCCCCCGGCTCCCGGACCCGTGATCTTTCCACTAGGCCGCACCGCTCCAGTGGACGACATTCCGAAGCCGGGATGAAAGGGGGAGAGGGGATGGAGGGACGTTAAGCGCTTAGGATGTGCCAGGCACGGGCCTAAGCGCTGCTTTTCTTGTCGTCCGACGGACGACATCCTGAGGGCGGGATAGAAGGGGGAGAGGGAACGGAGGGGCGTTGTTGTTTATGGAGTTAGTTAAGCGCTTAGTACGGGCCGAGCACTGTACTGACCGCTGGGGGAGACACAAGCGGCGGGGCGGGGGCGGAGGGGGGTGGGGGACTGTTCCCCTTCCACTGTCCAAGCCGCGGCCCGGCCCTCCGCCCCCCCAGGCCCCCCCCCCCGCCCACCTGCTCCCCTAGGAGGCGGCCAGCGACGGTCACGGTCCCGTCCTCTCCGAGCTCGAAGGCGACCACCTTCCCCCGGTGCTGGAACCGCGGGGCCCCGGACAGCAGCAGCCGGCGACCCCCGGGGAGGACCAGAGAGGACACGGAGTAACCTGGGGTCAGCGGGAGACCGGGGCCGGGGGCGTCGTGGGACGGAAACGAGACCGCGGGATGGTGGAGGGTCCCGGGGAGACCCCGGGCCTCCCGCCGGCCCCCGCCCGCAAACCCGCCACCCCCGGCCCTCACCCAGGTAGGCCGCGTGGTTCTGAAGCGCGGGCGGGAATTCGGCTTCCAGGGCGGCCCGGGGAGGGAAGAGGCGGCGGCCCCCCGCCAGCCAAAGAACCGACCCCCCCCAGTCGTAGGCGCCCACCATGCCGAACAGGATCCCGTCCTGGAGGGGGGGAAGGGGAGGGAGAAGGTCATCGAGGGGGTCGGGGGGGGGGGGGGGAGGTCACGAGGCATCGAAGGGGCTGAGGGGGTCGTCGAGGGGTCGCGGGGGGGGGGCGCCCGGGGGAGTCGAGGGGGCCGAGGGGGGTCGCCGAGGCGTCACAGAAGGGATGAGGAGCGAGAAGGTCAAGGGTCTGGGCAACGGGGCTGGGGGGAGGAGGAGGAGGGCCGAGGCCTCGGCCCGAGAGGAGCGGGGAGAGGCCGAGGAGAACGTGGGGGGCCGGGGGAGAGGCCGGGGAGAAGGCGGGTGGGAGGGGGCGCCGCCCTCCAGGCCGGACTCACGGGCTGCGTGTGGACGGAGAAGCCGATCTGGGACATTTCCAGGCCGAAGGAGCTCTCGTTCTCCCCGTGGGAGCCTGGAGCCGGAGGGGGACGAAGGACGGGGGGGGCCTTCAGGGCGACGGGGGAGGGAGGGGGAGACCCAGCGGCCCCCTTCCCTCCCGTCCCCCGTCCGGGCCCGGCGCCCGCCCACCCTCGAGGCCGAAGATGCGGTCTCCCAGGGCGTCCACGATGTCGGTCAGCGCCGCCTCGTCGGTCACGTTGAAGAAAAACTTGTCGTCCGGGTCGCTGGCGATGGCGCGGATTTCGCGAAGGAAGGAGGCGGGATCCCGCTGGCGGCGGAGGTAGTGGCCCAGGACCTGGACGGGAGCGGAAGGGAGGGTGGGCGTCGAGAAAGGAGCATCCCCCCCCCCCCCCCCCCCCGCCCCCCAGGCCGGACCCTTCCTTCTCCCGCCGCCCGGGCCCTCACCGCGATGCCGTATCGCGTCACGTTGAGCGTCTCGCAGGCCCGCAGGGCCCCCGGCAGGTCCTCCCCGTCGTGGGACTCCCCATCCGTCACCACCACCAGCAGCCGCGTGGCCTCGGGGCGGCCCCCCCCGGGTCGGACTGAACCCCTCTGTGCTGGGAGGGCGGGGGTGAGGGGAAGCGGGGGCAGAGTGAACCCCAGAAGCGCCCCCCTCCCCTCGAGGCCCCGGCCCGGAGTCCCAGGGTCGTGGGTTCTCACCCCGGCTCCGCCGCCGCCGCGTGACCCTGGGCAAGTCACTTCCCGTCTCCGCGCCTCGGTTCCCTCGTCCGGAAAATGGGCACGGAGACCGGGAGCCCCGGGCGGGACAGGGACTGGGTCCGACCTGATTTGCCCGTATCCACCCCGGTGCTGAGTACGGCGCCTGGCACCCAGGTCCGGGCCAAGGTCGCCCAGGAGACGGGTGGCGGCCCGGGGATATTAATAATAACAATTATGGTATTTGTTAAGCGCGAGCACTGTGCTAAGCGCTGGGGGGAGATACGAGCTAATCGGGTTGTTCCACGTGGGGCTCCCGGTCTCCGTATCCATTTTCCAGATGAGGCCGCTGAGGCCCAGAGAGGTCAAGCGATTTGCCCCAGGTCACCCGGCCTTCCTTCGGAGGTGCTTGAGACTCGCGGACCCGGGCTGAACCCGCTGGGCCACGCTGCTCCCCGTGTCCCCCCCGGCCCGGCCTCCGAGCCCCCCGCCGCGTCCCCCGGGGGCTCGCCCTCACCAGGCGCTGCGGATGGCCTGCGCCGTCCGAGTCTCCCGGCCCTCCCGCCGCTTCAGGCTCCGCGCCGCCCGCACCACCTCGTTCTTGGTGCGGAAATCCCCCAGCTTCCATTCGTGCACAGGCCGCTCCCCGTACTGCACGAGGCCCACCTGGGGACACGGGGGCCGGGCCGGGCCGGGGGAGAGCCAAGGAGGAGACCCTCAGGGACCTCACCTCCCTTCTCTCCTTCTCCGTCCCCGTCTGCTTCTTCTGTTTCGTCGTCTGGCTCCCCTCTTCTAGAGCGGGAGCCCGTGGTGGGCCGGGGATGGTCTCTATCTGTTGCCCAGCTGTGCTTCCCAAGCGCTCAGCGCAGTGCCCCGCACACAGTAAGCGCTCGGGAAATACGACCGAATGAACGGCAATCCCGGGCCGCACGGACCGCTCCTCCGGTGCCGCTCGCCTTCTCCCCGGGTCTCCGTCTCGCCCGTCTGGCCGCCGACCCCCGGCCCACGTCCCGCCTCTGACCTGAACGCCCTCCCTCCCCTCATCCCACAGACCATTCCTCTCCCTCCCTTCAAACCCTTACTGAAGGCCCGTCTCCTCCAGGAGGCCTTCCCAGACTGAGCGCCCCTTTTCCCTCATCTCCCTCTCCTTTCCGCCTGACCCTGACTTGTTCCCTTTGCTCTTAAGAAGAAGAAGAAGAAGAATGATATTTATTGCTATTGTTTTTGTCGGTCTCCCCCGGTCAGACCGTAAGCCCGTCCAAGGGCAGGGACCGTCTCTATCTGTTACCGATCTGTCCATTCCAAGCGCTTAGTCCAGTGCTCTGCACATAGCAAGCGCTCAATAAATACTATTGAATGAATGAAGGAATATTTGTCAAGCGCTTACTATGTACCAAGCGCTCTTCTAGACACCGGGATGGATACAAGGTGATGGGGTTGGACACGGTCCCTGCCCCACATGGGGCTCACGGTCTCGATCCCCATCGTGGTTTAGTGGCAAGAGCCCCGGCTTGGGAGTCAGAGGTGGTGGGTTCTAATCCCGCCTCCGCCATTTGTCAGCTGTGGGACACTGGGCCAGTCACTAAACTTCCCTGGGCCTCAGTTCCCTCATCTGTAAAATGGGGATGACGACTGGGAGCCCCACGTGGGACCCCCCGATGACTTTGCATCTACCCCAGCGCTCAGAACAGTGCTCAGCACGTACTAAGTGCTTAACAGATCCCATCATTATTATTTTAGGATTATTATTACCCAGCACTTTTGGATATATCTGTCATTTTATTTATCTTGACGCCTCTTTACTTGTGCTGACTGGGTCCGACCCGATCTACTTGTGTCCACCTCCGCGCTTAGTACGGTGCCTGGCACGTAGTAAGCGCTTCACTGATGCCACAGTTATTCTAGACTGTGAGCTCGTCGTGGGCAGGGAATGTCACCGTTTAGGGGTCTACTGGACTTTCCCAAGCGCTCAGCACAGTGCACCGCACACAGTAAGCGCTCAATAAATACGGCTGCGTGAATGAATGGACCCCCCCCTTGGAATCCGGGGCTTCTGCTATAATCATATAATCATCATCTAAAGGAGGGCTTTTTATTAAGCGCTTACTACGTGCCAAGCACTGCACTGAACGCCCTAATGGAGGTGCTCGGGAGGGTGTGAGGAGATGGGGCTGCAGCCACGCCCCCCGACGCACAAGCCACGTGACCGACGCACGAGTCACGCCCCTGAGGCACAAGCCACGCCCCCGACGCGAGAGCCACGCCCCGACACTTAGGCCACGCCCCGAACTCGTAGGCCACGCCCCGACGCACGAGCCACGCCCTCGAGATGCAAGTCACGCCCCCGACGCACGAGCCACACCCCTGGGGTATAAGACACGCCCCCGACGCGCGAGCCACGCCCCAACCGCGCAAACCACGCCCCCGACGCACGAGTCACGCCCCTGAGGTGCAAGCCACGCCCCGACGCACGAGCCACGCCCTTGAGGTGCAAGCCACGCCCCGACGCACGAGCCACGCCCTTGAGGTGCAAGCCACGCCCCCGACGCACTGGCCACGCCCCTGGGATATAAGACACGCCCCGGAGCACGAGCCACGCCCCCAGACGCCCGAGCCACTCCCCAACCGCGCAAACCACGCCCCCGACGCACGCGCCACGCCCTTGAGGTGCAGGCCCCGCCCCCCGCGGCACGAGCCCCGCCCCGCCGCCCAATCCCCGCTCACACGCTTCCGAGCCCCGCCCCTTCCGCCCCCGCCCACTGGGGGGGGGCCCTCGCCGCTTACGTCACGCCCCTGCAGGCCCCGCCCCTTTCACCCCCTCGCCCCGCCCACGTGGAGCCGCTTAGCCAATGAAGAGCTCGTTGCCCCGGCCCCGCCCCCCCCTTCCGACAGCGCCCCCCAGCGGCCCCTGCCACCTGGATCTGCTCGGGGTCGATGAAGAGCTTGCCGAGCAGCCTGCGCAGGAAGGTCTGCACCTGGGCCCAGGGGTAGATGCTGTTGGAGCCGTCCAGCACCATGACGATGTCCATGTAGGTGGGGCATCCTGCGGCGGGGCGGGGGGTCACCACCGACCGGCCCCGGGGACCCGCCCCCACCCGCTCTCCCGCCCCCCGCCCCCGGCCAGTACGCTGGGCGGTGGGCGCCAGGGTCTCCCGGAGCCGGAAAGCCTCGTCCACGCGTGTGCACACCCCGGAGCTGAACACGGACGAGCCGCAGGCCTGGGACCAGAGCGGGGCGCAGGCCTGGTGGAGGGGAGGAGGGACAGACGTGTCAGGCAATCCTAATAATAATAATAATAATCATGTTGGTCTTTGTTAAGCGCTTACTAGGTGCAGAGCACCGTTCTAAGCGCTAGGGTAGACACAGGGGAATCGGGTTGTCCCACGTGGGGCTCCCAGTCTTCATCCCCATTTGACAGACGAGGTCACTGAGGCTCAGAGAAGTGAAGGGACTCGCCCACAGTCACCCAGCTGACCAGTGGCAGAGCCGGGATTCGAACCCCTGACCTCCGACTCCAAAGCCCGTGCTCCTTCCACTGAGCCACGCTGCTTCTCCACTACTTCTCCTATGTACTGAGCGCTTCCTGTGCGCCCAGTCCTCCACTGAGCGCTTGGGACGATGCACTATAACAGACACACATTCCCGCCCGCAGCGAGCTGACAGTCTAGAGGCGGACAGACGTTAATAGAAATGAATGACATGTGGACATAAGTGCGGGGCGATCGCTCTGCACGCCGTAAGCGCTCAATAAATACGATCGAATGGATGAAGGGAGGCGCCCCCTCAACCTTCCCGACTGTAATAATAATTATTATTATTATTATTACGGTACGTGCTGAGGGCTTGCCACGTGCCAGGCACTTTACAGAGCGCTGGGGTGGATGGAAGCAGATCAGCTAAGCTCGTTATGGGCAGGGAATGTGTCTGTTTATGGTACTCTCCCAAGCGCTTGGTGCGAGGCTTTGCACCCCGCGCTCAGTAAATCCGGTTGAATGAATGAGATCGAGTCGGGGCCTCCGAGGCAGAACCGCACAGATATCAACCTTCTCCCCATATCCACCCCCTCGGTCTGTGAGCTCGTTGCGGGCAGGGACTGTCACCCTCTATTGCCGTATCGGACTTTCCCAACCGCTCGGTACAGTGCTCTGCACACGGTCGGCGCTTAATAAAGACGACTGGACGCGTGAAGGGACGACCAGCCTTCCCGCAGCACCGGGCCTTGTGGGCCTCTCCCCCGTCCCTGCGTTTCCTCACCAGGAATCCCCCTGCCTCCGGATCCTCGGGTTGCAGCAGCGACATCCCCAGGTGCACGTTTCGGGCGGGGCGCGATGCGTTTCCCAGGGTCCGATCCCCTGCGAGGGGGGCCGGGGGTCACGATAGAGGGGCCGGGGTCGCGATACAGGGGGCGGGGTCAGGAATAAGCACATAGTAAGCGCTCAGTAAAGACTATTGAGTGAAGTGGCTGAGCCGGGATTTGAACCCATGACCTTTTGCCTCCCGGGCCTGGGCTCTTTCCACCGCGCCATGCTGCTTCGCTGGTGGAGCGGGGTGGGAGGGATGAAGAAAGGGGAGCACATCGGGGGGCGCAGAGGGGGTGGGAGAAGAGGAAAGGGGGGTGGGGTCCTTACCCAGGTGCCCCTTGACACAGGTGGCGTTGGCACCCCCTCCCACGGGGCAGCGATAAACGTCTCCCCTGCGGTCGCCCGCCGGCCCGGCCCAGGGGGCGCTGGCCAGGATCCTGCGGGGAGACCCGAGCGCTTAGGACAGTGTCCTGCACGCCGTAAGCGCTCGGTGAATACGACAATGAATGAATGATGCCCCTGGGCTGCGGGGCCCCGGTCATTAGATCGTCGCCTGCCTCCCTCCTTCTAGGCCGTGAGCCCGTCGTCGGGCAGGGACGGTCCTTCCCCGTGGCCCAACTGTCCGCTCCAAGCGCTTAGGACAGTGCTCTGCACACAGTAAGCGCTCAATAAATGCGACTGGATGAATGAATGAATGAAAGAAATGCGATTGAATGAATGAATGAGCATTGATGGTCATTCGGAATAGAGAGCCCCGCCCCCTCCCAGATCAGGTCCCGTCCATCATGGGTCAGGCCCCCGCCCCCTTATAGATCAGATCCCGTCCATCATGGGCCAGGCCCCGCCCCCTCCCAGATCAGGTCCCGTCCATCATGGGCCAGGCCCCGCCCCCTCCCAGATCAGGCCCCGCCCCTTCATAGATCAGGTCCCATCCATCATGGATCAGGCCCCGCCCCCTCCCAGATCAGGCCCCGTCCATCATGGGTCAGGCCCCCGCCCCCTTATAGATCAGATCCCGTCCATCATGGGCCAGGCCCCGCCCCTTCATAGATCAGGTCCCGTCCATCATGGATCAGAGCCCCGCCCCCTGCCAGATCCGGCCCCGTCCATCATGGGTCAGGCCCCGGCCCCCTCGCGCGCGGGGCCCCGGACACTCACCAGCGCCGGCCGTGGGCCACGTGCTGCAGGACCTTGTATCCGAACTGGGCCTCCCGAGGCCCCCGGAAAAAGCGCGCCCGTCGCTCGTCCAGGTTGAACGTGTCGCACAGCGCTGGGCGAGGGAGGGGAGATGGGAGGCAGGGGGAGAGACCGGGCTGCGGCACGGGGGGATTCCCAAAAGGGGCCCGGGACCGGGATCTGGGGACGAGCGGAACGCCCCCCGCCCCAGTGATGATAACGATGGCACTTGGGAAGCGTTTACTACGTGCGAAGCGCCCTTCTAAGCGCCGGGGGGGGGGGGGGGCGGGGGGGGGATGCAAGGTCATCGGGTCGTCCCACGGGAGGGCTCCCAGTCTTCATCCCCGTTTGACAGGTGAGGTCACTGAGGCCCGGAGAAGGGAGAGGACTCGCCCCAAGTCACCCGGCTGACCGGCAGCGGAGCGGGGACCCGAACCCGTGACTTCCGACTCCCAAGCCCGGGCTCTTTCCGCCCAGCCGCGCCGCTTCTCTGCTGGAACACCCAGAACCACCTACACTGTGTCTTACACACGCTCACACACAACCAAAACCGGACACACTGTCTCACCCCCCCCCCCCCCAGAACTGGACACGCTGTGTCTTAATAATAATAATAATAATGTTGGTATCTGTTAAGCGCTTCCTATGTGCCGAGCACCGTTCTAAGCGGCGGGGGAGACACAGGGGAATCAGGTTGTCCCACGTGGGGCTCACGGTCTTAGTCCCCATTTTACAGATGAGGGAACTGAGGCACAGAGAAGTCTTACTCCGACACGCACACGCAAAATCAGAACCAATAATAATAATAATGTTGGTATCTGTTAAGCGCTCACTATGTGCCGAGCACCGTTCTAAGCGCTGGGGTAGACATAGGGGTCCCACGTGGGGCTCCCGGTCTTCATCCCCATTTGACAGATGAGGGAACCGAGGCCCGGAGAAGTGAAGTGACTCGCCCACAGTCACCCAGCCGACGAGTGGCAGAGCTGGGATTCGAACTCATGAGCCCTGCCTCCAAAGCCCGGGCTCTTTCCACTGAGCCACGAACCACCCACACTGTGTCTTACTGTGACACACACACACAAAACCAGAACCACCCACACTGTGTCTTTCTTTTACACACACACACACACACACTTGGGTTTCCGTGTTCTAATCTTTTCCACCCTCAAAATCTCCTTTGCAGATTTTCCCCCCGGAGGGATTCGTATTACCCTCCCACGGCCAGGCCATCTTCTTTCACCCTCCTTCTCCTCCTCTTCCGAGCCCCCCAGCCCCCCCAGGAAGGACCCCCGCCAGCCTGAGAGGAAAAGGAGGAGGAGGGTGGGATGACCGGGAAAAGCACCCTAGAAGGGGGGTCCGTTTCTGTCTCCCTCATTATCCGCCTGTGAATGTTTTACCCTTTCGGTCTTTCCTTGTTTCTCTCTCTCTCGCTTTCTCTCTTTTAATACTTATTGAGCGCTTCCTCCATATCAAACACGCTTCTAAGCCCTGGGGTGGACAGATACAAGGCCATCAGGTTGGACACAGTCCCCGGCCCACCCGGGGCTCCCAGTCTAAGCGGGAGGGAAAACGGGGATCGAATCCCCATTTTACGGGTGAGGAAACTGAGGCACAGAGAAGTTAAGTGACTCGCCCAGGGTCTTACACACGCACCCAACCAGAGCCAGACGCACGGTGTCTCACTCTTACACACACAGATCCTCCAGACTGTTAGCCCGTCGTGGGGGGAGGGATCTCTCTTTATTGCTGTACTGGACTTTCCCAAGCGCTTAGCGCAGCGCTCTGCCTACGGTAAGCGCTCGGTAGATACGATCGAACGAATGAATGAACCCGACTCACTGGGTCCGACTCTTACCCGCACAGCGAGCAACTGGCGGAGCGGGGATGAGAACCCGGGTCCTCTGACCCCCCCCCCCCCCAGCCCCCTGCTCTTTCCGCTCTGCCACGCTGCTTCTCTACATCCTTCCAATCTCTGTAAATCTCTGCGGGTCTCTCCGTTTCTGAGCACCCCCGTCTCTCTGTCTTTCGGCCTCTCTGTTTCTGCCTCTCTCGGGTGCTCTGACCCTGGGTCTGTCTCTCCTTGGCCTCTGTGTGTCTCCACCTCTCTGTCTCTGCCTCTCCACCTCTATGTCTCTGTTTTCCACCTCACTGTCTCTGCATCTTCACCTCTCTGCCTTTGCTTTTCCACCTCTCTGTCTCTGCATCTCCCTGTCTGCTTTTCTGCCTCTCTGTCTCGGCTTTTCCACCCCTCTGTCTCGGCTTTTCCACCCCTCTGTCTCCGCTTTTCCAACCCTCTGTCTCTGCATCTCCACCTTCTATCTCTGCTTTTCCTCCTCTCTGTCTCTGCTTTTCCACCTCTGTCTCTGCATCTCCACCTCTCTAGCTCTGTGTTGCTACCTCCCTGTCTGCTTTTCCACCTTTCAGCCTTTGCTTTTCCACCCTTCCGTCTCTGCATCTCCACCCCTGTCTCTGCTCTTCCACCTCTCTGTCTCTGCATCTCCACCTCTCTGTCTCTGTGTCTCTACCCCTCTGCTTTTCCACCTCTCGGCCTCTGCATCTCCACCTCTCCGTCTGCGTCTCCCTCTAGCCTCAGTCTCCCTGTTTCTGGGTCTGTCTCCGTCTCTCCCACACAGAGGCCTCAGTGTCTGCGTCTGCTGGTTCCAGGCCAGAAAACGGCCCTCTCTGTTGCCCGGGTGGGGCTCTAACCGCCCCCCAGCCCCCCACCCCCTACCCCACCCTCCCCCGAAGACCCCGACCGGGGACTCACCAGGCCCAGGCCCCCTCCCCGCTCCCACCCCCCCAGGACCCCCTTTCCCTGCCCTTCCACCCAGGGCCCCCCTCCCCAACTCCCAAATTAGGCTGCTATTTGGGGAAAGGCTGATTATATAGGCGACGTCCAGTTCTCCACCGCACCGGGCCGGGCCCCCTCCTCCTTCCCAGCCTCCCCACCCTCCGGGACGAAGCTCATGCCGCCCGGCCACGTCTGCCCGGGACAAGGGGGTGGAGTGGGGAGACCCCCGGGGACCCCGGCGTCCCCCCACTCCAGCAGCCGGCTCCCCTCCCATCTCCAGCGCATCTCCTTAAGGTGGTGGGGGACCGCGTAGCCCCTCTAAACGTCCCCCACGCTGTCCAGACCCCCTCCCCATGCGTGGGTGACCCCTCTGTCCCCCTCCCCCAGATCCATTAGGACTCAGCCCCCTCCTCACCTGCCAGGAGCGGCAGGACCAGACGAAGGAGCAGGTCCATGGTGGCCCGGGCAGGGGGCTCCGTCCGTCCCCCGGTCCCTCCGAGCACCGTCTCGTCCGGAGGCCCTCGACCTCGCGGTTTTCTTTCATTTCCCTCCCTTCCCGCCTACCGACGTTGGCAGCTAAAAATAAAATTGGACGGGGTTGGGGAGGGGGATGGGGAGGAGGGAGAGGCGGAGCCCCTCCATCCCCTGGACGGCCCCTGTCTCTCTCCGGGGTGGGGGGGGGGGTCTCTCTGGGTCTCTCCCGGACAGGCCGCCCACCTTGGGCAAGGAAAGGGCCTGATGCTGGCCGGGTAGGTGTTGAGACACAGTGGGTCCGGTTCTGGTTGTGTGTGTGTGTAAGAGTAAGATACAGTGGGTCCGGTTCTGGTTGTGTGTGTGTGATGTAAGAGTAGGACACAGTGGGTCTGGTTCTGGTTGTGTGTAGGACTGAGACACAGTGGGTCTGGTTCTGGTTGTGTGCGTGTGTTGTAAGAGTAAGACACAGTGGGTCCGGTTCTGGTTGTGTGCGGGACTGAGGCACGGTGGGTCTGGTTGTGTGTGTGTAGGAGTAGGCCAGAGGGGATCTGGTTGTGGGTCTGTGTAGGACTGAGACCCAGTGGGGCTCGTTCTGGTTGTGTGTGTGTAAGAGTAAGATACAGTGGGTCCGGTTCTGGTGGCGTGTGTGGTGTAAGAGTAAGACACAGTGGGTCCGGTTCTGGTTGTGTGTGTGGTGTAAGAGTAAGACACAGTGGGTCCGGTTCTGGTTGTGTGTGGGACTGAGACACGGTGGGTCTGGTTGTGTGTGTGTAGGAGTAGGCCAGAGGGGGTCTGGTTGTGGGTCTGTGTAGGACTGAGACCCAGTGGGGCTCGTTCTGGTTGTGTGTGTAGGAGTAAGACACGCTGGCTCTGGTTCTAGTTGTGTGTTTGTAGGACTGAGACAGTGCGTCTGGTTGTGTGTGTGTGTGTGTAAGACACAGTGGGTCTGGTTCTGGTTGTGTGTGTGTGTAGGACCGAGACACGACGGGTCTGGTTCTGGTTGTGTGTGTGTAGGAGTAGGACAGAGTGTTTCTGGTTGTGTGTAGGACTGAAATATAGTGGGTCTGGTTCTGGTTGTGTGTGTGTATCTGTTTATTGTTCTACCGGGCTCTCCCCAGCGCTTAGGACAGTGCTCTGCACGCAGTTAATAATATCATCGTGTGCCATCAAGCAGTTTTTGATTCAAAGCGACTCCCAGGATATACTTTCTCCGGAACGTCCCGTCCTCCGCCACGATCCGCCACCTTTTTAACGGTTCTTCCGTTCTCGTTGTTGAGGTCTCTACAGTAATAATGACGATGATGATGGTATTTATTAAGCTTAACAAATACCATGATTATTATTCTCATTAAGGGCTTACCCCGTGCCGAGCGCTGTTCAAAGCGCTGGGTTGGATACGAGGTCATCAGGTTGTCCCACGTGGGGCTCAGAGTCCTCATCCCCATTTTACAGATGAGGGAACCGAGGCCCACAGAAGCGACTTACCCAACGTCACGCGGCTGACAAGCGGAATCGGAACCCACGACCTCTGACTCCCAAGCCCCCGCCCTTAGCACAAAGCCACGCCGCTTCCCTGCTCGGCCTCTTCCTCGTTTATCCCTGGACTTCTCCCGGCATTAGTGTCTTCCCCAGAGAATCAGACCTCCTGATTTGGGTTAATTTGCTCCAAAATCCAGCGCTCAATAAGTAACGCGGCTCAGTGGCCAGAGCCCGGGCTTGGGAGTCCGAGGTCGTGGGTTCTAATCCCGCCCCCGCCACTTGTCAGCTGGGTGACTTTGGGCGAGCCGCTTCGCTTCCCTGGGGCTCGGTTCCCTCGCCTGGAAAACGGGGATGAAGACCGGGATCCCTACGTGGGACAACCTGATAACCCCAGTGCTTAGAACAGTGCTTGGCACACAGTGAGCGCTCGACAAACACCATCATCATCATCATCGTTATAATCATTAGCGGGGCTCAGTGGAAAGAGCAGGGGCTGGGGAGTCCGAGGGCATGGGTTCAAATCCAGCGGTGTGACCTTGGGCAAGTCACTTCCCTTCAATGGGCCTCCGTGACCTCAACTGTCAAATGGGGATGAAGACTGGGAGCCCCAGGTGGGACCACCTGAGGACCTTGTATCCTCCCGGCGCTTAGAACAGTGCTTGGCACATAGTAAGCGCTTAACAAATGCCATTATTATTATTATTATTATTATTATTATTATTATTATTATTAACGATTGAATGAATCTCGGCCGAGCGCTCTGGTGCTGCCCTCTGGTGGCCGCCTCTCGAACTCCATCTCTGCCGCCCCTCCCCTTTCCCGTCCTGTGGAAATAATAATAATAATAATAATAAATGTTGGTATTTGTTAAGCGCTTACTCTGAGCACTGTTCTAAGCGCTGGGGGAGATGCAGGGTCATCAGGTCATCCCACGTGAGGCTCCCAGTCAATCCCCAATTTACAGACGAGGGAACTGAGGCCCAGAGAAGTGAGGTGACTTGCCCGCAGTCACCCAGCTGACAAGCGGCAGAGCCGGAATCCGAACCCACGACCTCTGACTCCCCAGCCCGGGCTCTTGCCACGGAGCCCCGCTGCTTCTCTACTAATTACGGTATTTGTTACGCGCTTCCTAGGTGCCGAGCGCCGTTCTAAGCGCCGGGGGAGATCCAGGGTCATCAGGTCGGCCCACGTGAGGCTCCCGGTCTTCATCCCCATTTGACAGACGAGGGAACTGAGGCCCAGAGAAGTGAAGTGACTCGCCCCGGGTCACCCAGCAGACAAGCGGCGGAGCCGGGATTAGAGCCCCCGACCTCTGACTCCCAAGCCCGGGCTCTTAATACTATTACTGCTTTTACGAGATTTTCTTCCCCTCGACTCTATTTATCGCCATCGTTCTCGTCCGTCCGTCCCCCCCGATCAGACCGTGAGCCCGTCAGACGGCCGGGACCGTCTCTATCTGTTGCCGACTCGTTCGTTCCAAGCGCTTAGTCCAGTGCTCTGCACATAGTAGGCGCTCAATAAATACTATTGAATGAATGAAGGAATTATTGCCCTCGGGGGCGGCACGGTCCCCGAGAACCGCGTCCCCTCGATGTGGATAAGGCAAGCCCGTTTATGAAGAAGAAGAAGAAGAAGAAGAAGAAACGTCCACGTGTCCACGCGGCCAGGCCCAGACCCTCCGGGGTGGAGGGGGCTTAGGTCTGACCTCCGCTGGCCCCGGAGGGGGCTGGGGAAGAAGGGGTGGGCTGGGGGGTCATCCCGGGCTCGTCCCCCGGCGTCGTCTCCTCCTCCTCCTCCGGCCCATCCCCGCCGCGGCCCAAGCCGGGCGAGGCCAGGCCGGCCCCGTCGCCTTCCCCGGCGGCCGCCCCTCGACCAAGGCGTGGTAGGCCCGGCGGCCGCCGGCGGCCCGCGGGTACCGGGGCCCGTCCGGGCGCCGGCAGGGGCCGGCGGGGGGCGGCGGCCGCCGCCAGGAAGGCGTGGAGCTCGCAGGTGCGGCGGAAGGGGTTGTCGCCGGCCCGCAGGGCGGCCGGCCGGGGCGCGAGGGCGAAGGGGCCGCGGCCGATGACCCCGAGGGCGCTGCCGTCCGCCGCCAGGAGCCGCGGGGCCGGCCCGCGCCAGTCCGGGGGCGGGAAGCTGACCCGGTTGGCCGTCGGCAGCACCTCCCGGGGCTCGCAGGGCACGGCGTCGAGGGGCGCGTTGTGCCCGGCCGGGCGGGCCACCCCGGACAGCCAGGTGAAGGTCCAGTGGAAGCGCAGGAGGTCCGGGTCGCCGATGTCCCGCAGCGGCAGCCGCCCCGGCCGCGGGCCCCGCACCCCGGCCCGGGAGAACCCGACGGCCACCGGGGCCAGGGCGGCCCAACGGGGCCCGGAGGCGCCGGGTCGGCCGGGCAGCTATTGAACAGGCCGAGCTCCTCCGGCGGGCCCGGGCCGGCGAAGGCGGCGGGCGCCGGCCGGGCCACGGCGTCGAAGCCCAGGTCCAGCGAGCGCAGCGGGGGCCGGCCGGCCGGGTCGCCCGCCCCCACGGCCGCCGGGCGGTTGTAGGACGGGTCCGGGCGCTCCAGCGGCGGGCGGCGGGCCCGCCCGCCCCCTCGCCGCCCTGGAAACTGAGGCGGGGGGGCGTTGGGGTGGGAGGAGGGGGAGACGCCTCGAGGTCCGAGCTCCGCCCCCCCCAACGTCCCCCCGGGACCCGTCCCCGGTCGGGGGGGCGGGGGGGGGACCGGTCAGTCCGGTCCGGCCGTCTCGGCCTGGGAGTGGGCCAGGCCTCCCGGGGTGGGGGTGGGGATCCCCGCCCCCCGCCGCCCCCCGCCCGCCGAGAGGGGGAGGGGCGCGGCTGGGGCCTCCCGGGGGGGGGGGGGTCCCGCCCTACCCCCGGCCTTCAGCAGGAAGAGGGGTGCGGGGTCCCCCCGCACCGGCAGAGGCTCCGGTCCTTCCCGGCGCAGGAGGGTGGGCTCTCCCGGACCCGCACCGACCCGCACCGGCTGCGGGGGAGGGAAGGACCGCAGGCCCGCTCCGAGCCGCGCCCCTCCGCTCCGCTCCGCTCCGCTCCGCTCCGCAGGACCCCGAGGGCCGGACCCCCTCCGCCCGCTTCCCCCGGGACCAATCGGGCTTCGTCCACTTCCCCTTGGACCAATCAGGCCCGCTCCCCCCCTAGACTAACGAGGCTCCGCCCACTCCCCCCCCGGACCAATCAGGCTTCGATCACTTCCCCCCGGACCAATCGGGCTCCGCCCACTCCCCCCCGGACCAATCAGGCTTCGATCACTTCCCCCCGGACCAATCGGGCTCCGCCCACTTTCCCTCCGGACCAATCAGGCTTCGTCCACTCCCCCCCGGATCGACCACGCTCCGCCCACTCCCCCCCAGACAAACCTGGTTCCGCCCACTGCCCCCCTGGACCAATCAGGCTTCGCCCACTTCCCCCTGGATCAGACAGGCTCCGCCCACTCCCCTGGACCAATCAGGTTTCGCCCACTTCCCCCTGGACCAATCAGACTTCGTCCACTTCCCCTTGGACCAACTAGGCTTCGCCCACTTCCTCCTGGATCAACCAGGCTCCGCCCACTCCCCCCCAGACCAACCCGGCTCCTCCCACTCCCCACCTGGACCAATCAGGCTCCTCCCACTCCCCACCTGGACCAATCAGGCTCCTCCCACCCCCCAGACCAATCAGGCCCCGCCCACTCCCCCCTGGACCAATAAGGCTCCGCCCACTTCCCCCGGATCAACCCCGCTCCGCCCACTCCCCCCCGGGGACCAATGGGGTCCCGCCCACTTCCCCCGCGACCAATCAGGTCTCGCCCATTCCCCCCAGGGCCAACCAGACCCCGCCCACTTCTGACGACTCCGCCTCCGCTTCGGGCCCTTTCCTTCATTCATTCAAACATTTTTATTGGGCGCTGACGGTGTGCAGAGCACTGTACTAAGCGCTTGGGAGAGGGCAATTCGGCAACACATAGTGACAATCCCTAGACGACAACGGGCTCACGGTCCAGGAGAATACTTAGGGTATTCGGCAAGCGCTTACTATGTGCCCAGCACTGAAGCAGCGTGGCTTGGTGGGAATAATAATAATGTTGGTATCTGTTAAGTGCTCACTATGTGCAGAGCAGTGAAGCGACTTGCCCACAGTCACACAGCTGACAAGTGGAAGAGCCCGGGCTTGGGAATCAGAAGTCATGGGTTCTAATCCCGCCTCCGCCACTTGTCTGCTGTGTGACCTTGGGCAAGTCACTTCACTTCTCAGTTCCCTCCTCTGTACAATGGGGATGAAGACTGGGAGCCCCGTGTGGGACAACCTACCTTGTGTCTAGCCCGGCGCTCAGAACGGTGCTTGGCCCCTAGTAAGCGCCTAACAGATATCAGAATTATTTATTATTATTATTATTAGAGGAATAACTGTGGCGTTTGGTAAGCGCTTACCAGGGGCCAAGCACCGTTCTAAGCGCTGGGCTAGCTACACGGACATCGGGTTTGGCCACAGTCCGTGTCCCTCGCGGGGCTCGCAGACTCGAGCCCCATTTTACAGAGGGGAGGCACAGAGAAGTGAAGTGACTTGCCCGAGGTCACACAGCCGAGACACGTGGCCGAGCTGGGGGGGGGGGGGGTGCCCTCCCCTCGCTAGAGGGCGCCAGAGGGCGGGTGTCGCGGCGCGTCCCGGCCACCAGAGGGCGCCAGAGAGAGAGCGCGCCACCACCCCGCGCCCGCCCCCTCCTGGCGGAGCCGCGCGATTGCAGCCGGCCTGCCGCCACGAGGCTCCTCCCTGCGACATGCTATTTCTTGAGCGCTCACTGTGGGCACAGCACTGTGCTAAGCGCTCGCAAGGTCCGCCACAAGGGAGTCTCCCCATCCCGCCGCGCAGCCCCCTCCCGACCTGAGGGTCTGGGGGGGACGACGGTGGCGGGAAACCCCCAGACTCAGGAGATCCGGTGCTGCCAACCCATTATCATTTCTCCATCAGAGGTATTTATTGAGCGCTATGTGCAGCAGCACTGTACTAAGCCCTTGGAAGAACAATGATAATTCTGGCATTTAACAATGATAACGGTGGTATTTGTTAAGCGCTTATTAGGTGCCAAGCACCGTTCTAAGCGCTGGGGGAGATACGAGGTGAAGGGGTTGTCCCCCGTGGGGCTCCCGGTCTTCACCCCCATTTGACAGACGAAGGAACTGAGGCACAGAGAAGCGAAGCGCCTTGCCCCAGGTCACACTGCCGACAACAATAATAATAATGTTGGTCTCTGTTAAGCGCTTACTATGTGCAGAGCACCGTTCTAAGCGCTGGGGGAGATCCAGGGTGGTCAGGTTGTCCCACGTGAGGCTCACAGCCTTCATCCCCATTTTCCAGATGAGGTCCCTGAGGCCCAGAGTGGTGAAGTGACTTGCCCACAGTCACCCAGCTGACAAGTGGCAGAGGCGGAATTAGAACCCACGCCCTCTGACTCCCAAGCCCGGGCTCTCGCCACTGGCTGCTGCTTCTCGAGGCTGAGAGCCCCACGTGGGACAGGGCCTGGGTCCAACCCGGCTATCCTGTAACCGTCCCGGCGCTCAGAACAGTGCCTGGCACGTGGTAAGCGCTTAACAAATACCCTAAATATTATTATAAGTTAAAAAAACTACTTTTCACGGCCCCCAACTTAGACTTCGAGGCAGGACGGGCCTGCGTCTAACCTGACCACCGGATCTGCGGCGGTCGGCCCGGAGGAAGGGCACGGCGGACACCCACAATTATTATTACTGTTATTAATAGTGACAGAGATGAACTGGACGGGGAGCGTGTGGGAGGGGATGAGGACCAGACCGGGCTCTTCAGAGAGCTCTGACCGCCGGGCACGGGTATTTACAAGGTTTAATCGTACAGTATTTACACGGGGGAAGGTCCTGGACGAAAACCAAAGGAGGGAAGTTTCGGGGAAGAGCCGGGGGGGAGAGAAGGGAAGAGAGACCCTCTCCCGCCCTGCTCTTCTCCCAGGAGGAATCTTACACGTTGAATCTTGGCTTTCTTCCTTTTTTTAGAGAAGAAGGAACCAGGTCCGACTTTGTCCTCTTAGGGGAGAAGATGGGGGGGGGGGGGGGGACGACGTCGAGAGACTTCGGGTCCCCCCCGCCGGCCTCACCCGGGGCGAATCAAGCGCACTTCCCGAGGGACGGGCCGGAGGCCCGGCGAGACGGACGGAGACGTGGGGAGAGGGCGGGGAAGCGAGAGACGGATCGGGAGCCGGGCCGGGGGGGAGGGACGTCCGTCCGTCCTCCCCCCCGGCCGGGGGCCGGCTCAGGGCTTGAGCTTGAGCCAGGGGTGCAGCAGGGCGAGGATGGAGAGGACGGAGGAGAGGAGGCCGCAGCAGCCCACGACCCCGGGCCCGGAGCGCAGGAGGCCGAGTCGGTCCAGCGGGATGGCCAGGTCGCAGCCGTTGCGGACCAGGTCCAGGAGCAGGGGCGGGTGGGCGCGCAGGACCCGGCCGGCCAAGCGCAGCTGGAGCCCCAGGGCGGCCAGGGGACCCCGGCCCGCCCCGCCCTCGCCCCCCTTGGCCCGTCGCCCCGAGGCCTCCTGCTCCATCAGCAGCCGGATCTCGTAGGCGTCGCGACTCAGACTCATGATCAGCGCGAAGAGGTAGTACCTGCGGGGCGGGGGGGGGGGGCGTCTCAGAGGGGGGACCCCGCACCCCGTCCACGCCTCCCCTCCTGCCGGCGGACGGCGGGCCGGGCCGGGGGGCTTCGGGGGTCGTCGGTGGGAGCCGGAGTACGGCCGACGGACGGGAAGGAGCGGCGGGACCTAGCGGCTACGGCCCGGGAGTCGGAGGGAGGTCGGGGTTCTGATCCCGCCTCCGTGTGACCTCGGGATGTCGCTTGGCATCTCTGGGCCTCAGTTCCCTCATCTGGGTAAAGGGGATTGAGACCGTCGGCCCCACAGTGGGGCAGGGACCGTGTCCAACCCGATTTGGTTGTAGCCACCCCGGCGCTCGGTACAGTGCCCGGCACACAGTAAGCGCTTAACAGATTCCATCATCATCATCATCGGGGGCGGGGGGGGGGGGGGGGTCGGAAGGGTCCAAGCTGCTTAGAGAAGCAGCTTGCTTGGCTCAGTGGAAAGAGCATGGGCTTTGGAGTCAGAGGTCATGAGTTCGAATCCCAGGTCTGCCACTTGTCAGCTGTGTGACTGTGGGCAAGTCACTTCACTTCTCTGGGCCTCAGTTACCTCATCTGTAAAATGGGGATGAAGACCGTGAGCCCCACGTGGGACAACCTGATTCCCCTGTGTCTACCCTAGCGCTTAGAACAGTGCTTGGCACATAGTAAGCGCTTAACAAATACCAACATTATTATTATTATTGTCCAAGGAGTCGGTGGGGGCGAGGGTGCAACGCGGGATCGAGGAGGGGGAGTCGGGTGGGATCCGTGGAGTTCCTGGAGGGCGCGGGGAGTGATATGCTCCCAACGCCCAGAGAAGCAGCGTGGCCTAGTGGCGAGAGCCCGGGCTCGGGAATCAGAGGACCCGAGTTCGAATCGCAGCTCCGCCACTTGTCCTAGGGCGAGTGACTCTGGGCAAGCCACTTCACTTCTCTGGGCCTCGGCGCCCTCATCTGGAAAATGGGGATGAAGACCGTGAGCCCCACGGGGGGCCACCTGACGACCCTGTATCTACCCCAGCGCTTAGAACAGTGCTCGGCACCTACTGAGCGCTTAACAAGTACCGCTATTATCAATGTTATGCGCGGAGGGGTGGGCGGGGCGGGGGGGGAGGGGGGGCGTCCACCGAGCTGGGGAGGGGGGTCGGGATGGTTCCACAGCGACGTGGAGCCGGAAGGGCTCCCAGAAACGTCCAGGGAAAATCGCGCAGGTCGTTGGATAATCCCGGCTCCGCCGACTGTCTGCCGAGTGACCTCGGGCAAGCTCCTTCACCTCCCCGTGCCTCGGTGTCCTCCCCGGTAAAATGGGAATTCGATCCCTGTCCTCAGGCAGAGTGGGGCAGGGACCGTGCCCGACCTGCTGACCTTGACTCTCCCTATGGTACGCGTTAAGCACTTACTATGTGCCAAGCACTGGGCTAGATGCGGGGTCGTCGGATGGTCCCACGTGGAGCTCACACAGTCTTCACCCCCATTTTACAGGCGAGGGAACTGAGGCCCAGAGAAGCTGAGCGCCTTGCCCAAGGTCACACAGCAGACAAGTGGCGGAGGCGGAAGTGGAACCCACGTCCTCCGACTCCCAAGCCCGGGCTCTCCCCGCCGGAGCGGGGCTGCTTCTCATCACCACGAGCGTTGGGGGCGGCCGGGGGGGGGGGGGGGGGGGGGGCCGGGGGGGCCGGACCGGAAGGAGCGCCGGGTCCACTTGTCGTGGTCGAGACGCGGGGCCAGCCCGGCCCGGCCGGCCCACAGCACGTTGTCGCAGGCGAAGTACATGGCGCGGTTGAGGTGGCCGACGGTGATGAGGAAGCGGAGGACCACGTCCGACAGGTGGACGGCACGCTTGGCCGACTCCAGGGCGTCCACCGAGTTGCCCAGGCGGAGCACTGTGGGCCGAGATGGAGACGCCCACGGAGGGACAGAGACCACCGGAGAGAAAATGAGAACGACGGCCATTTAACCGCGTTCCCCCCCCCCCCCCGACTTCTGACTCTCCCCCATCTTCGTGTCTCCATCTCTCCTGACACCCCCCCCCCCCCCGTCTCTGCGTCTCCACATCTTGACACCCCCCCGTCTCTGCGCCTTCATCTCTTCTACCATCCTCGTCTCCATATCTTGACCCCCACCTGTCCCTGCGTCTCCACGTCTTCCGACACCCCTCGTCTCCGCGTCTCCATATCTCGACTCCACCTGTCTCTGTGTCTCCCGACGCCGCCGTCTCTACGTCTCCGTGTCTTCCGCCACCCCCCGTCTCTGCGTCTCCATATCTCGACACCGCCCGGCTCCGTGTTTTCTGACACCCCCACCCCCGTCTCTCCATCTCCATGTCTTCTCCCATCTTCCGTCTCTGCGTCTATCTTGATACCGCCCCCCGCCGTCTCTGCATCTCCTCGTCCGACATCTTCCGTCTCTGCGTCTCCATCTCTTGTGACGCCCTCGTCTCTGCGTGTCCCCGACGCCGCCCGTCTCTGCGTCTCCACGTCTCCCGACACCCCGTCTCTGCGTCTCGTCTCTCGCTACCCCCCCGTCTCTGCGTGTCCACGTCGTCCGACATCTTCCGTCTCCGTGTCTTCTGACACCCCCTCCGTCTCTTGCGTCTCCGGATCTTCGGACGCCCCCGCTTCCCTCCTTTGTCTCCGTCTCTCCAAATCTTCCGCTACCGCCCCCGGCTCTGCGTCTCCGCCTCTTCCGACTACCCCCTCTTCCCTCCTCTGTCTCCGTGTCTGGTGTTTCCTCTTCTCCCGCTCCCTTCCGCGTCCCCCTTGCGCTTGAATTTGCTCCCTCTAGTCCCCTCTCCCCCATTATGTCCACCTCCGTCGTTTATTTATTTCTATCCGTGCCCGTCTCCCCCTCTAGACCGTCAGGGCGTCGTGGGCAGGGAACGCGCGTCTCTGTCGTACCGTCCCCTCCCAGGTGCGTAACGCGGTGCTCCGCACACAGTCGGCGCTCGACCGATCGACCGATGGATGACCCGAACCCCCGGCAAGGGGCCCGAAGGGCGGCGGTCGGACGGAGGCCGGGAACTTACGCTTGCGGACGACCCCGAAGTGGCCCTCCAGCTGCTTGATCTGGTCGAGCGCGGCCTCGCTGGCCCCGTGTTTCCGCAGGGAGTAGCCCAGGAGGACGCAGGCGTACTGGGCCGCCCTGAGGAGACCGAGGGGTGGGAGGTCGGTATTTGTTAAGCGCTCACTATGTGCCGAGCACCGTTCTAAGCGCCGGGGCAGACACAGGGGAATCAGGTCGTCCCACGTGGGGCTCCCAGTCTTCATCCCCATTTTACAGATGAGGGAACTGAGGCACAGAGAAGGGAAGGGACTCGCCCACAGTCACACAGCCGACAAGTGGCAGGGAGGTGAGGTCAGGGGGCGAGGGGCCGGGGGTGGGGTGGGGGACGTGCTGAGCTCTGAGGACGTGAGGGGGGACCGAGGAGGCCGGGGCCACGCCGGCCCCGGGGCCGGCAGAGGGAAGGGTGGCTGAGGTTGCAGCGAGAGGGGGCAAGGATAGACCTTCAGGAAATTCTCGTTTAATAATAACAATGTCGGTATTGTTAAGCGCTTCCTACGTGCAGAGCACTGTTCTAAGCGCTGGGGTGGACACAGGGGAATCGGGTCGTCCCCCGTGGGGCTCACGGTCCTCACCCCCATTTGACGGATGAGGTCACTGAGGCCCAGAGAAGTGAAGCGACTCGCCCGCGGTCACCCAGCTGACAGGTGGCAGAGCCGGGATTCGAACTCCTGACCTCTGACTCCAATGGCCGTGCTCTTTCCACAGAGCCACGCTGCTTAGGGTGGGCGGGAGAGGTCGGAGGCCTCCTTGGGGGGGCCGCAGGAGGCGTGGAGATAAGGGAAGGGTCGGGATGACCCCCTGCAAGATGACGATGGTAGAGAAGCAGCGTGGCTCAGTGGCAAGAGCCCGGGCTTGGGGGTCGGGGGTCATGAGTTCGAATCCCGGCTCTGCCGCCTGTCGGCCGGGTGACCGTGGGCGAGTCGCTTCGCTTCTCTGGGCCTCAGTGACCTCATCTGGAAAATGGGGATTAAAACCGGGAGCCCCACGTGGGACCACCTGACCCCAGCGCTTAGAATGGTGCTCGGCACATAGCGAGCGCTTAATACCATAATTATTGTGACGGTATTTGTTAAGCGCTTACTCCACGTCGAGCACTGTTCTAAGCGCTGGGTTAGATTCAAGCTAAATCGGGTTGGACAGAGTCCCCGTCCCACGTGGGGCTCGCGGTCTTCCTCCCCATTTTCCAGATGAGGTCACCGAGGCACAGAGAAATGACCTGCTCAAGGTCACACAGCAGATAAGTGGCAGAAGCGGGATTAGAACCCAGGTCCCCCTGACTCCCGGGCCCGGGCCCAACCCACTAGGCCTCTCCGCCTTCCTGGGCCAGCAGGAGTGAGGCCGGGGGAAGGGCGGGAAACGGGGAGAGGAAACATCCCGTCTCCCCTCCCACCCCCTCCCTCTGCCCGCTCGTTTGACCTCTGACCCGCGTCATCTCCCCAACCCGGCCCCCCGAGGTCGAAGGTCACCATCCGATCGGATTTATTGAGCGCAGGGCACTGTACCAACTGTAGAAGCGGCGTGGCTCAGTGGAAAGAGCCCGGACCCCGAGGCCATGGGTTCGAATCCCGGCTCTGCCGCTTGTCAGCTGTGTGACTCTGGCCAAGTCACTTCACTGGGCCTCAGTGACCTCGCCTGGAAAATGGGGATTAAAACTGGGAGCCCCACGTGAGACAACCTGATCACCCCGTCTCCCCCCCCGCGCTGAGAACAGTGCTTTGCACATAGTAAGCGCTTGACAAACGCCATCGTCATTATTATTACCCCAAACCCGGGGGAACAGGGCGGGTAACGAATGAGTTCAGGTTCAAGGGGGTCCTACTGGGGAAGACAGGTCTACGCTGCGGCCCACGACTCGATCCAGAAGGAGCTGCGCGGTCGGTGAAAATGGGGGTCCCCTTCCCCCCCGGACCGCGGCTGGGAGGCGGGGAGTCAAGGAAAAGTTGGGAGAACGGCGACTTGCCCCCCTTCCACCTCGATTTCCCCATCTTTATTTCCCCCTTCCCTCAGCCCCCAGCACTTATGTCCATCTCTTTAACTTATCGAGAGGCAGCGTGGCCTAGCGGGTAGAGCCGGGGCGTGGGGAGGTCCCGGGTTCCGATCCCGGCTCCGCCACCGGTCTGCTGAGGGACCCTGGGCCAGTCACTTCACCTCTCGGGGCCTCAGGGACCTCGTCTGCAAAACGGGGATGAAGACCGTGAGCCCCATGTGGGACGGGGACCGGGTCCGACCTCATTCATTCATTCAATAGTATTTATTGAGCGCTTCCTAGGTGCAGAGCACTGGACTAAGCGCTTGGAATGGACAGATCGGTAACAGACAGAGACGGTCCCTGCCCTTGGACGGGCTTACGGTCTTACGGACAGACAAGAACAATAGCAAGAAATAGAATCAAGACAGCGATAGACCTCAGTGACTTGGACCAACCTGAGCGCTTAGAACAGTGCTTGGCCCGTAGTAAGCACTTAAATACCGCAGGTACCACAAGTACCATGACTCTGATTACTAATAAATAGTATTTATATTAATTTCTGCCTCCCCTGCTAAACCGTGAGCTCGCGGCGCGGCGTCTACCAACTCCGTTACGTTGTATTCTTCCAAGTACTAAATCCGGTCCTCTGCGCTCAGTGGACGTTCAATAAATACCATTAATTGACTGACCCCTTGTTCTGGCCTAGAAGTCCTTCCCCCCTTGTATGCGTTTTTATTACCCTATTCATTTTGTTAATGAGGAATCCATCCCCTCGATTCTATTTATCGTGACGGTGTTGTCTTGTTTTTGTCCGTCTCCCCCGATTAGACCGTGAGCCCGTCACTGGGCAGGGATAGTCTCTATCTGTTGCCGAATTGTCCATTCCTAGCGCTTAGTACAGTGCTCTGCGCATAGTAAGCGCTCAATAAATACTACTGAATGAATAACAGTCACGTTCCCCACCTTCACAGCCTTCTTAAAATCCCATCTCCTCAAGAGGCCATTTCGCCTACTCCCTCTCCCATTCTTTTTTTTTTTAAAAATTGCATCTGTTAAGCGCTTACTACGTGCCAGGCACTGTACTAAGCGCTGGGGTAGACGCAAGCAACGCAGCCTAGCGGAAAGAGCCCGGCCTTGGGAGTCGGAGGCCATGAGTTCAAATTCCGGCTCAGCCGCTTGTCAGCTGGGTGACTGTGGGCGAGTCACTTCACTTCTCTGGGCCTCAGTGCCCTCCTCTGGAAAATGGGGATGAAGACTGGGAGCCTCCCGTGGGACCACCTGATGACCCCGTCTCTCCCCCGGCGCTTAGAACAGTGCTCGGCACCTAGGAAGCGCTTAACAAATACCGACATTATTATCCCAGCTCTGCCGCTTGTCGGCTGTGTGACGTCGGGCAAGTCACTAGACTTCTCTGGGCCTCGGTTCCCTCCTCTGTCAAATGGGGATGGAGACTGGGAGCCTCCCGTGGGACGACCTGATGACCCTGTCTCTCCCCCAGCGCTTAGAGCAGTGCTCTGCACAGAGTAAGCGCTTAACAAAGACCAACATTATTATTATTATTATTATTATGAATTACCCCAAGTGTAGATGAATCCCCAGGCCTCTTCTGGCCGACGGGGCCTTCCCCACCCCGGTGCTGGTGGATTCTGCCAGGGTCCAGGTGAGACCCCCAGCCCCCACCTTAGGGGGGGGGGTCCTAGGATGACCCCTGACCCCCACCCGGCGACCCCCAAGGCGACCCCGACTCTCCACCTGGCAGCCCCCAAGAAGACCCCCAGGGAGACCCCACCCCCCGCCCAGAGGGCCTCGGGAATACCCCGGCCTCCAGCGCAGCATTCATTCAATCATATTTAATAATAATAATAATAATAATAAGTATTATATTATTATATCAATATTACCCCAACCTCCCACGCAGCATTCATTCAATCATATTTAATAATGATATAATTATTATAGAATTATGTAAACATCACCCCAACCTCCCGCGCAGCATTCAATCATATTTAATAATAATAATATAATTCTATTATTATATTATATCAATATCACCCCAACCTCCCGCGCAGCAATCCTATTTAATAATAACAATAATAATATAATTCTATTATTATATTATATCAATATCACCCCAACCTCCCGCGCGGCATTCATTCAATCCTATTTAATAATAATAATATAATTCTATTATTATATTATATCAATATCGCCCCAACCTCCCGCGCGGCATTCATTCAATCCTATTTAATAATACTATAATTATTACATTATCCTGTATTACCCCAACCTCCCGCGCGGCATTCATTCAACCATACTTAACAATAACAATATCATTCTTATATTATATAAGCATTACATTTACAACGATAAAATATTATCCAATTCATACTAATGGCGGTATTTTAGGCGCTTCCTAGGCGCGAAGCACCGCTCTAAGCGCCGGGGAGGGATACGAGGTCATCCCAGGTTTTAATGCCCGTTCGACAGATGAGGGTCACTGAGGCCCAGCGAAGTGCCCGGCCCACAGGGATTCGAACCCAGAGCCTCGGACTCCCCGGCCCGGGCTCTTGAAACTGAGGCTGTGTGCGGAGCGCTGTTCTAAGCGCTGGGCTCCCCTCCCTCCCTCCCTCCCTCCGTTTGCCTCCTTCCTCCCCCGCAGCGGTGACCTGCACATCCGCTCCCGGGCCTGGCTCTGGCCGCTGAAGCGGACCCAGCCGTCCATGGCGACCCAGGCCCAGGCCCAGGCCCAGGCCCGGGGACCCCGCTCCGCTCCGCCGGCGCCCCCGGCTGGCCGCGCGAGGGACACGCCCCCTCACGCGCCGGGACGCGCCCTTCCGACGCAACCACGCCGCGGACGCACAAGGCCCCGCCCCTCGACGTAGGCCGCGCCCCCAAATCCAGGCCCCGCCCTCCCGACGCTGGCCACGCCGTGACGCACAAGGCCCCGCCCCTCTACGTAGACTACTCCCCCAATCCCAGGCCCCGCCCTCCCGACGCAGACCACGCCGCTGACGCACAAGGCCCCGCCCCTCGACGTAGGCCGCGCCCCCAAATCCAGGCCCCGCCCTCCCGACGCTGGCCACGCCGTGACGCACGAGGCCCCGCCCCTCTACGTAGACTACTCCCCCAATCCCAGGCCCCGCCCTCCCGACGCAGACCACGCCGCTGACGCACAAGGCCCCGCCCCTCGACGTAGGCCGCGCCCCCAAACCCAGGCCCCGCCCCTCATACGTAGGCCACGCCCCATGTCCAGGCCCCGCCCTCCCGACGCTGGCCACGCCGTGACGCACAAGGCCCCGCCCCTCTACGTAGACTACTCCCCCAATCCCAGGCCCCGCCCTCCCGACGCAGACCACGCCGCTGACGCACAAGGCCCCGCCCCTCGACGTAGGCCGCGCCCCCAAACCTAGGCCCCGCCCTCCCGACGCAGACCACGCCCCCCATACGCACCCGCCTGCTCCCCCAAACCCGGGCCCCGCCCCTCCGATTTAGGCTGCGCCCCCAAACCCAGGCCCCGCCCTTAAGACGCAGGCCGCGCCCCTCCAATGTAGGCTGCGCCCCAAACCCAGGCCCCGCCCTCCCGACGCAGACCACGCCGCTGACGCACAAGGCCCCGCCCCCAAACCCAAGCCCCGCCCCTCCGACGTGGGCCCCGCCCCCAACTCTAGGCCCCGCCCCTCAGGCGCAGACCACGCCCCCTACGCACCCGCCTGCTCCCCCAAACCCGGACCCCGCCCCTCGCGCACCAGTCTACGCCCCCAAACCCCGGCCCCGCCCTTCGACGCAGACCACGCCGCTGACGCAACAGGCCCCGCCCTTTCGACGCAGACCCCGCCCACTCACGCCCCAGTCCACGTCCCCAAACCCAGCCCTTCGACGCAGACCACGCCCCGGGCCCCGCCCCTGACGCCGCAGACCACGCCCCCTGACACCGCAGACCACGCCCCCGCGGGCAGGGCCGGAGCGGACGGCGCCCCACAGGGGACAGAACAGGCCCGGAAGCGAAGCGGGCCGGCCTGGGCCCACCTGCGGCTGCCGCCGCGGGACGCCGACGATGGTGTTTGTCAAGCGGCGGAGCTCAGCGGAAAGAGCCCGGGCTTGGGCGGCCGAGGTCCCGAGTTCTAATCCCCACTCCACCCCTTGTCTGTTGTGTGACCCCGGGCAAGCCGCTTAGCACAGTACCAACTTCGGTCTTCGTTAAGCGCTTACTCTGTGCCGAGCACCGGTCTAAGCGCTGGGGGAGACACAGGGGAATCGGGTTGTCCCACGTGGGGCTCACCCCGTCTTCATCCCCACTGGACAGATGAGGTGGTCGAGGCACGGGGAGGTGACGCGCCCAAAGTCACCCAGCTGACGACGGGCAGGATTCGAACCCAAGACCAACTCCCAAGCCTGTGCTCTCTCCCCCGAGCCACGCTGCTTCGCCTCCCTTCTCTGTGCCCCAGGGACCTCATCTGTCCAGCGGGGATGGAGACGGCGTGAGCCCCACGTGGGGCCACCCGATGACCCCGGATCTCCCCCAGCGCTCAGAAGGGTGCTCGGCCCCTAGTAAGCGCTTAACAGATGGCATCGTTATTACTACTAAGCGCTTACTAGGGGCCGAGCACCCTTCTGAGCGCTGGGTGTGCCTGTTTAAAAGGGGGCGGGAGGAGTGCGGAGCCGCAGTGACCTCCAGGACGGCCCCACCGGACGCCCCAGGAGCGGCGCCGGGGGGAGAAGGGTGAGGGAGGGGTCGGGGGGTGAGGCAGATTCGGCCGGGGCGGGGGGGCGGGGGGGACGACGACGAGAGGTCGGCCCGCCGACGGTGCTTACTGTGGGACGGGCGCCGCGCCCGGGGTAGATCCCAGCTGAGTCACACCGCCAAATCCGGGCGCCGGACTGCACGTTCCAAGCGCTTAGTACGGTGCTCCGCACACAGTAAGGCGCTCGGTAAGTAGGACTGAACGAGTCGGACACGGTCCCCGTCCCGCGTGGGGGCCGGCGGTCCCCGTCCCTCGTTTTCCGGAGGGAGCCGAGGCCCCGGGGGGCGAAGGGGCTCTGCCCGAGGTCACCCGGCGGCCGAGCCGGGATTAGAACCCGGGCCCGGGCTCTTTCCGCTTGGCCGCGCCGCCTCCTCGCCCTGCGCGGGGAAGCTCGGGGGGGCAGGTGGGATCGCCGGCCCGATGGTCAGAGCCCGGGCTTCAGAAGGCCACGGGTCCTAATCCCCGCTCCGCCCCCGTCAGCTGCGCGACCTCGGGCCGGCCGCTTCGCTTCTCTGGGCCTCAGCTGCCTGGCCCGTAAAGTGGGGACTAAGACCGTGAGCCCTCGGTGGAACGGGGACCGCGTCCGACCCCACGTGGCTCCTATCCCCCCCGGCGCCTGGCACGGGGCCCGCCACGTAGTCGGAGCTTAACGGATAGCACAGTAATCGCCGTTACCGCCGGCCCGGAGGAGTTTAGGGTGAGGACGATCATCACGGCGTCCGTCCAACGCTCACTCCGTGCCGGGCGGGCCGCCCGGCCCCGCGCCGTTCTCCGGACAAGCGGCCGCGGGCGCGGCTCGGCTGCGTGCTGTGCCGGACGCCCCGCCGCCCGCCGGGCCCGTGGTTCCGCCCGACGCGCTGGCCCACGGCCACCTCCTCTTCCGCCCCGGCCACGGGCCGGCGACCGGCCCCGGCCCCCGTGAAGAGACGCGGGTGTTTTCCGTCGGCCCCCCTCACTCGCTGACGGCGGGGACCGGCTTAGGAAACCTGGGGGAGGGCGTTTATTGAGGGGCGGGGAGGAGGCGGGGGGGACGGTCAGCGGCGACGCCGGTCCGGACTCCTGCTGCGTCGGCGGCCGCCCCTGTCGGGGAGGAGGGGAGGAGAGGGTCAGCGCCCCGGGGTGGGGGCCGAGGTCGGGAGGCGGGGACGGGCGGACGGAGGGTGACCCGCCCCGGGCCGGCCCCGCTCACCTGCGCTTGCCCTTGGGAGGCCCCCGCACGAAGCACCAGTCGACGCTGATGGGTTGGCCCATCATGTCTTGCCCGTTGAGCCCCTCCATGGCCGCCTGGGCCTCCTTGTACGTCTCGTACTCCACCAGCGTGTAGCCCTGGGGGCGGAGGAACGGGGTCACTCCCCGGCCCGGCCCCTCCGCCCCGGTCCCCCCCCCCCGCCCCCGGGGCCCGCCGCACCTTGAGGTAGCCCGTGCGCCGGTCCAGGTTGAGGTGGATGTTCTTGATCTCCCCGTACTCGGCGAACTTGTCGTGGATGTCCTCCTCCGTGGCCTCCTCGTGGACCCCCGTCACGAACAGGATCCAGCCCTCCACCGCTGGGCCGGGAGCCGGAGGGGGTCGGGGTCGGGGGAGCGGACGGACGGCGGGGACGCGGGGCCCAACCCCGTCCCCGTCCCCGTCCCCGTCCCCCCCCCCCCGGTCCCGATCCCGGCGTTCCCGCCGTCCCACCACCCCCTCCCCGCGCAGACTCCGGTACTCACAGCGCTGGGGACCCGGTTCGTCCCCGTCCTGTTCCACGCTGTCGTAGTCTTCCCGCACTCTCGCCCGCGACCCTTCCTCTGGGAGGGGAGGGGAAGGTGAGTGGGGGACGGGGACGGGGCAGGGGAAGAGGCGGTTGCCGGGGAGAGACCCCGAATCGGCCGCTGATTTTCAGCAGGGCGCCTCAAGCGCGCGGAGCGCCGGACTAAACGCTGGGGACAGCCCACGAGACAGGATGCGATGGAACGGAACAAGGGAAAGAAATCGGCACTGCGGTAGCGTGGAAGTGGAAAAATCGCGACGGACGACCGGCTGCTGAGCTCCCGAGGGAACGGCCGGGGGGGCTGCGGGGAAGGGAAATGAATCGGGGAAAGCCTCCTGGAGGAGGCGCGCTCTCAGAAGCACTTTGGAGGAGGGTAACGGGATTATTTAAGCGCTTACTGAGCGTGTCAAGGGCACTGTACGCAGGGGGAATTAATCGTATGCATTAATAATAATAATGTTGGTGTTTGTTAAGCGCTTACTAGGTGCACAGCACTGTTCTAAGCGCTGGGGGAGAGACAGGGTCATCGGGTCGTCCCACGTGAGGCTCACGGTTAATCCCCATTTGACCGATGAGGGAACTGAGGCCCAGAGAAGAAAAGTGACTTGCCCACAGTCACACGGCTGACGAGTGGCAGAGCCGGGTTTCGAACTCATGACCTCTGACTCCCAAGCCCGGGCTCTTTCCACTGAGCCACGCCGCTTCGAGTGCACTGAGTGCTAACTGTGTGCAGAGCACTGTACCAGACGCTTGGGAGAGCGCCCTATAAACTCAATTTCTCCTGCGGTGCTCACAATCTAATTTTGACAAACAGCCTGGCCTAAGAGGCCGGGCTTGGGAGTCGGAGGACGTGGGTTCTAATCCCGCCTCCGCCACTTGTCAGCTGGGTGACTTTGGGCAAGTCCCTTCCCTGGGCCTCAGACACCTCGTCGGGCAAATGGGGACGAAGACTGGGAGCCCCTCGTGGGACCACCTCATTACCCTCTATCTCCCCCAGCGCTTAGTACAGTGCTTGGCACATAGTAAGCGCTTAACAAACACCGGCATTATTATTATAAGCGCTTAGAACAGTGCTCTGCACATCGTAAGGGCACAATAAACACCTCTGACTGATGGACGCTGCCTGTGAGCAGGGAGCGGGAGTGTTGACTGTCGTACTTTCCAAGCGCTTAGCACAGAGTAAGAGCTCAGTACGAGCGCTTCCTACAGTGCTCTGCACCCAGTAAGGGCTCAGTTAAACCACCGATTGACAGGCGGGAGCAGCGTGGCTCAGTGGCAAGAGGCCGGGCTGCGGAGTCAGGGGTCGCGGGTTCGGATCCCGGCTCCGCCGCTTGTCAGCTGGGTGACTTCGGGCAAGTCACTTTAGAGAAGCAAGCGCGGCTCAGTGGCAAGAGCCCGGGCTTTGGAGTCAGAGGTCGTGGGTTCGAATCCCGGCCCTGCCACCTGTCAGCTGGGTGACTGCGGGCGAGTCCCTTCACTTCTCTGGGCCTCAGTGACCTCACCTGTCAAATGGGGATGAAGACAGGGAGCCCCACGGGGGACCACCCGATGACCCCAGCGCTTAGCACCTAATGAGCGCTTAACAGATACCTACTTTATTATCATTACAGGATCATTATCATCATTAGGATACCTACTTTATGATCATGGAGCCCGGGGCTCCCTGATGTTGTCTTGTTTTTGTTTTGTCCTCCTGGGTTTGGACCGCGAGCCCAACTGCCGTGTTGCCCAACTGTCCACTGCAAGCGTTTAGGGCAGTGCTCTGCACCTAGTAAGCGCTCACTAACTACGATTGGGGAAATGCAATTGAATGCACGAAGGTGGGGGGGGGGGGGGGGATAGAGCGACCCTCTCCCACCTCCCTGCTACTCACCCGAGCCGAAGCCGCGACCCTTCCTCTTCTTGGCCTTCTCCTTCAGCTTGTGGATGCTCTCTGGGGGAGGGGGCAGGAAGGGGGAGGGGTCAGTGCCCGGGGAGGGGAGCAGGACCCCCAGGACGGGCCCCTAACCCCCCGCGCCTCACCGTCCCCGTCCTCGTCCATGGCGAAGTCCTCGCCGCCCGCCTCGTGGAGGTCCAAAACGTCCGCCATGATCCCGCCGCGCCGGCCGGTCCCGCTCCCTTCCCTCTCGGGTGGGCCGCTCTGCCGCGAAGGCTGCCGGGAATGAGCCAAAGCCCGGAGCCAATCGGCTTCGGCGGGGGGGGGGGGGGGGGGGGGCGGTGCGCGCGCGCCCTCGGCCGCCATGTGGGGAAGGGCGAGGGGAAGTATCGCGAGAAGGCCGCCATCTTGGTAAGGTCGAGCCCGGGTGCCGCGGCCCGCGCCGGGAGGGCGCTGGGGAGGGGGGCGCGCGCGCGCCCTCGGCCGCCATGTGGGGAAGGGCGAGGGGAAGTATCGCGAGAAGGCCGCCATCTTGGTAAGGTCGAGCCCGGGCCGCCGCGGCCTCCGGCGCCCCCTGGTGTTGAGACTCATGCTTTCCCGTTCTCCGCCTCCTCCTCATCACCATTATCCTCCTTCATAATACAATATATAATTAATAACCAGCATCAATAATCGTTATAATTTAAGAGATGTGCCTCATCTGTCAAATGGGGATGGAGACCGCGAGCCTCACGTGGGACGACCTGATGACCCTGGATCTACCCCAGCGCTTAGAACGGTGCTCTGCACAGAGTAAGCGCTTAACAAATACCAACGTCTTCCGTGATTATTAACAATGATTATAATGTAATATACTAATAATAATAATGTTGGTATTTGTTAAGTGCTTACTAGGTGCCGAGCACTGTTCTAAGCACTGGGGGAGAGACAAGGCAATCGGGGTCAGTCCCCATTTTCAGATGAGGTCACTGAGGCCCAGAGAAGTGAGTGACTTGCCCGAGGTCACCCAGCGGACAAGCGGCACAGCCGGGATTAGAACTCACGTCCTCTGCCTCCCAAGCCCGGGCTCTTTCCACTGAGCCACGCCGCTTCCCGCCCTGCGCCTGCCGTGTGACCTCGGGCAAGTCGCTTCACTTCTCCGCGCCTCAGCTCCCTCATCTGTAAAGTGGGGATGAAGACTGGGAACCCCACGGGGAAGGGGGACCGTGTGCAACTTGATTTGCTTGTATCCGCCCCAGCGCTCGGAACAGGGCCTGGAACATAGTAAGCGCTTAACGGGTACCACGATTATTAACTTGGATCTATCCCAACGTATAGAACGGTGCCGGGCACATAGTAAGCGCTTAACCAGAGCCACAATTACTCTTATTACTCCCCCAAAAGCTTAGTGCGGTGCACACGGTAAACGCTCGATAAATGATTATTTTTTTTTTTAATGGCGTTTATTAAGCGCTTATTATGCGCCAAGCGCCGCGGGGAGCTTGGGCGGCGCGTCCTTGACGGGTTTTCCTCTCTGACCCGATTTGGGGGGGGGGGGGGGGTTGGGGCGGAGGGGAGCCGGGCGAGAGGTCACGGACGCCCCCGTAACTCTGGGAACGCTGCAAGGAGGAGCCCCGGCTGGCTGCTACACAAAAGTCGTTTATTATATAAAATTATACGTACGAAATACATAGGGCAGGATGGGGGTTTGGGGTCCCGGGGCGGGCGGGAGAGGGCGGGGAACCGAATGCGCCCGTCGGCGGATCTCGGGGTCACCGGGGGGTGGTCCTTTCCGGTCGCCCCCGTTGGGCGGAGGGTCGGGGTCCGGGAGGCCGTGCGGAGCGAAATTCGGCGGGGAAGGAGGCCGGAAGCGTGAGGCCCACCCGCCCACGGAAGAGGGGGGTGAACCCGATGACCTCTCCGTCGGGTCACGGCGGCGGGCCGGGGCCGAAGGCGGGCGCGCGGGTCCCCTCGGGGCGGGGGGCCGAAGAAGAGGGGTGGGTTTCCGACTGACGGCCCCCGGCCCCCACCCCGGAGGGAGTCCAAAGGGAGGCGGTCGGAAGCCGGCGGAAAGAGGCGCCCGGCTCCTTCCCGGGGCCGGGGCGACGAGGGGGGCGGGCGGGACCGCCGCCGGGGCCGGGGCCGGGGCCGGGGAGGCCGGGGGCACCGCTGCCCGCCGCTTCTCCCGAGGGGGACCCCGTGTGCGCCGGGGGAGAAGCGGGGGGCCGTCTGGGGCGGGTAGGGGTCCGTCCTCCGAAGCGGGGGGCCGGAAATGGGAGAGGCGCCGGGCGGGAGGGGGCGTGAAGGCGGGCGGGTCGGGTGCGCTCTTAAAGTGCCTCGCTGCCGAGCCGACGGCTCGGGGTCGTCCGGGGAGGGGGGGGGGGGGGTCGGCGGGGCGCCGCGGCCCCCGGGCCCGACGGGACGGAAACGGAACGGCCGGGGAGCCCCCCGCGACCGCGTGCGGCCCGATTCGCCCGCGTCCACCCCGGCGCCGAGACTGAGCGCGGGGCGGAGGACGAGAAGCCGAGAGAGGGGCCGGGACCGGCCCGGACGCGGGGAGGTGGGCGGCCGGGGCCGGGACGCGGCCTAGCAGGTGGCCGAGCGCAGGGAGCCGAGCTGCCCGGCGGCCAGGAGGAGGATGTCCTTCTTCTCCTTGTGGAAGCGCAGCTCCTTGCCGGCCAGCCGCGCCTCGTCCAGCTCCCGCTCGGTGCCGGCCAGCTCCCGCGACAGGGCCCCCGCCGCCCCCTGCTCCCGGCTCACCCAGTCCAGGGCCATCTGGTGACGGATGTCGTCGTCCAGGGTCCGGTGGGAGTAATGGGCCAGGACCTCCTGCGGAGGGGCGAGGGCCGGCCGTCAGGCGGGGGGCGGGGGCATGAGGAGGAGGAGGAGGAGGAGGATGGCATTTGGGAAGCGCTTACTATGTGCCCGGCGCTGGGGTAGAGACGAGGTCATCGGGCGGCCCCACGGGGGGCTCACCGTCTTCCTCCCCGTTTTACGGGCGGGGGAACCGGGGCACAGAGGAGTGAAGCGACCGGCCCGGGGGGCCGCGTGACGGCGACGGTATCTGTTAGGCGCTTACTACGTGCCGAGCGCCGTTCTAAGCGGGGACGCGCCGGCTCCTCCGTCCCACGGTGACTCTCCCCGGGCCTCCGGAGCCTTATCGGAGGCCCGTCTCCTCCTCCGGGAGGCCTTCCCCGACTTCGCCCTCCTTCCCTCTTCTCCCGCTCCCTTCTGCGTCGCCCCGACTCCCTCCCTTTCTTCACCCGCCCCGGGCCCGACGTGGTGGGCCCGGGCCCGGGCCCGGGAGTCAGAAGTCACGGGTTCTAATCCCCTCCGTCGGGTGACCTCGGGTCAGCCGCTTCGCTTCTCCGGGCCTCGGTTCCCTCCTCCGGAAAACGGGGGTGGAGACCGGGAGCCCCACGCGGGACGGGGGGGGGGGGGGGCCCGCGTCCAACCCCATCTGCCTCAGCGCTTAGAACAGTGCCCGGCACAGAGTAAGCGCTTAACAAGTACCTCCGTTATCGTCATCGCCACGGGACTTTCGTCTCGCCCCGTCATTTATTGATTTCTAATTATGTCCGTCTCCCCCCCCCCGGATGCCGCCCCAAGACCGCCAGCTCATTATGGGCAGGGAATGTGTCTGATGTCACGTTGTCCTCTCCCAAGCCTTGATACAGTGCTTTGCGCGTAGTAAGCGCTCAATAAACACGACTGAATTGAACGTGTCTGTTTATCGTCCTCTCCCGAGCGACTGGTCCAGCGCTCTGCACACAGTAAGCGCTTGATAAACGGGGTCGAACGCAACGGGTCTACTGTTATACTGTCCCGTCCACCGCGCTCCGCGCGCAGTGAGCGCTCAACACGGCCGAATCGAATCGAATGTGCCTCCTTGGCGTCGTACCGTGCTCTCCCAAGCGCCTGGGTCCGGTGCTCCGCACGCAGTGAGCGCCGGAGAAACCCGACCGCGTGGTTTGGCGGCAAGAGCCGGGCCCGGGAGTCGGAGGACGCGGGTTCTAATCCCGGGCTCCGCCACCTCGCCGCGTGACCCTGGGCGAGTCACTCGACTCGTCTGGGCCTCGGTGACCTCGTCCGGAAGACGGAGATGGCCCGACGACCCCGGATCTCCCGCGGCGCTCGGCACACGGGAAGCGCTTCGCAAACCCCATCGGTATTATTATGAGTGAGGGTCCGCCCCCCCCCCCCCCCTCGGCCCCCCGGCCCCCTCCGGTCGGCCCACCTGCCGCGAGCATCGTCGTTCCCGCATGGCTTTCAGGCTGCCGTTCCAGTGCAGCAGCTGGAAAACCGTCATCAGCTCCTGGGAGGGGGCGAGGGTCAGCCGTTTGGGGGGGGGGACGGGGGGGGCCCCGCCTCGCGGCCGGCCGGGCCCCGCACCTCCCCGTCCCCTCCGCCGCCGGACAGCCGGGCCGCTTCGGGAATCCCGCCCGACCCCGTGGCTCCGGGAGAGACACGCGGTCGTCCCTCCGGGTCCGAGCCCGGCCGGCCCCCCGGGACCCGCCCCCCGGAGGAGGGGGCGACCCCGGAGCGAGTCCCTCTCCGGGCGTCCCTCCCCGGACGGAGCCGGACCGTTCAGACGGACTCCTCTGCCTCCGGGCCGAGGGATCCGGCCGGGGCGGTGGGGAAGTTGGGACCCCCTCTCCGAACCCCCACACCTCTCCCCCCGGCCCCCGCCGGGCACCTCGTTCGTTCGGTCGTTCAGTGGCATTTAGCGAGCGCCTACTGGGCGCAGGGCGCTGTACTAAGCGCTCGGGAGAGCCCAAACCAACGCCCGCCGCGGGGCAGTACCTGGAACTCCAGCATCGACTTGCCCTTGTTGGACTCGAGCATGAAGCGGAAGGCGCCGATGCCCGTGTTGGGATTGTCCGCTTCCTCCGGGTTGCCCTGGGGCAGACGCGACACCCTCCGCTGGCGCCTCCGCTCCCGACCCCCTCTCCCCCCCGGGAGGGGTCCCGGCGCCCCCCGTCTCGGCCGGGGTCCCCCCCCCCCCCCCCGGGAGCGGCTGCGGGCGAGGGGGGACCGGAGAGCTCAAGCCACTGTGAAAACGGGGATGACGCCCCCCTGCGGGACAACCCGATGACCTCCCATCTACCCCGGCGCTTAGAACAGTGCTCGGCACATAGGAAGCGCCTAACAAAGGAGCAGCGTGGCTCAGTGGCAAGAGCCCGGGCCTGGGAGTCAGAGGTCGTGGGTTCTAATCGGCGCGGCTCAGTGGAAAGAGCCCGGGCTCGGGAGTCGGAGGTCACGGGTTCGGATGCCGGCTCAGCCACTTGGCAGCTCTGGGACTGTGGGCGAGTCACTTCGCTTCTCGATGCCTCAGTTCCCTCATCTGGAAAACGGGGATTCAGACCGGGAGCTCCCCGGGGACCACCCCGTATCTCCCCCGGCGCTTAGAACAGTGCTCGGCACATAGTAAGCGCTTAACAGATACCAACATTATTATTATTAATCCCGGCTCCGCCACCTGTCAGCTGGGCGACTTTGGGCAACTCCCTTCATTTCTCCGGGCCTCAGTTCCCTCATCCGGAAAATGCGGATGAAGAGCGTGAGCCCCTCGTGGGACGACCTGATGACCTCGCTTCGACCCCAGCGCTTAGAGCGGTGCTTGGCACCTAGTAAGCGCTTAACAAATACCAGCGTGGTTATTATTTTTATAAAAAAAAACCACCCACTCCCCACACACCCACCGGGGGCGAGACTTGGACGGAGAGTGACCCCCCCCCCCCCCGCCCGCCCCCTTTCCCCGACCAGAGCAGCGGTCTGACGTAGCGGCGAGGGCCCGGGCTGGGGAGTCAGAGGTCGTGGGTTCTAATCCCGCCTCCGCCACCTGTCTGCTCCGTGACCTCCGGGCACAGTCGCTTGACTTCTCTGGGCCTCGGCCCCCTCATCTGCAAAACGGGGACGGAGACCGCGAGCCCCACGGGGGACAACCCGCTTACCTCGTATCTCCCCCGGCGCTCGGCACGAAGCGAGCGCTCAACAAATACCGTCGTCGTCATTATTATTCGGGGCGGCTTTTCCCGGTCTACCCGCCGCCCCCCGGGGACCCCTCTCCCCTCCTGGCTCGGAGCCCCAGGGGGCGGCTCACGTTGAAAGACGCCAAGGCCTCCGACACGCTCTTCTCGATGAACTCCTCCGTGATCCGCCGGGAAGGGTGTTCGTTGAAGACGGAGTTCATCAGGGCGATCTTGGCCGCGCTGCGCCGGGCCTCCGCTTTAGTGGGGCAGAACTGCGGGGAGAATCGATCGGCCCTCCGGCCCACGATCTCCACCGCGCGCTCACGACGGGCGGAGGGAGCACCCGGGAGACGGCGCCGCAACGGAACCCGCCCGCTCCTTCGAGGGGAATGGATGACGGATGCTATCGGATTGAAAAGATGCGGGGGGGGGGGGCCGGGCCGCCAACGTCCGGGGGGCGGTCACAGATCCGGGGTGGGGGGGGACGCAGAAGGGAGAGGGAGCCGGGGGAGAGAGGGCGCCATCGGGGAGGGCCTCCTGGAGGAGGTGGGACCTTCATAATAATAACGACCGTACTTATTACGCGCTTACTAGGTGCCAAGCACCGTTCTGAGCGCTGGGGGAGACGCAGGTCATCGGGTGGTCCCCCGTGGGGCTCACGGTCTTCGTCCCCATCTTCCGGAGAGGGAACTGAGGCCCAGAGACCGGCCCAGAGTCACCCAGCCGATAAGCGGCGGAGCGGGGGATTCGGACCCGTGACACTCTGAGGGGGCGTGGGGGAGCGGTGGTCGGGCGCCGACGGCGGGAGGCGGTTCCAGGGGGAGGAAAGGGGACGGCGGCGAGACGGGCGGGATCGCGGGAGGGAGGCAACGGGAGGCAACGACCCCGGAGAATCCAAGTCAGCCGGGCCCGGGACCTCCCTCCCTCCCTCCCTCCCTCCCTCCTCTCCGGCCGGATCCCAGCACGACCGTTCATTCGGTCCTATTTGCTGGGCGCTTACTGCGTGCAAAGCGCTGTACCGAGCTCTTGGGAGAGGACCGAACCACCCGCGCTGCCCACGAGGACCTTCCACGCCACGGGAACCCGGCGGCGTCTCCCCCACGCCCGCCTCGGCTCTTTCGTCCTGGAGGCCCCTCGGGCCCGTGAATAATAACGGTAACGGTGGGTTAAGCGCTTACTAGGTGCCAAGCACCGTCCCAAGCGCCGGGGGGGATTCCAGGCCGTCCCACGCGGGGCTCCCGGTCTCCACCCTCGTTTTCCGGACGAGCGAACTGAGGCCCCGAGCAGGGAAGGGACTGGCCTGGGGTCACCCGGCTGGTAAGTGGCGGAGTCGGGGTTAGGACCCGCGACCTCTGGCTCCCAAGCCCGGGCGCTTGCCGCTGAACCACGCTGCTTCTCCATGAAGGGAGAGGGGGAGGCGGGGGGAGAGGGGCAGCTGCACGGGACAGGCAGTGCCCCGGTGCTGAAAAATGGCACCTCGGGGCTCCCTCCTTAGCTCTTCTGAGCACGTCCGAGTCCTCCTGGCCCTTCCTTCCCTCCCTCATTTCATTCGCTCATTCACTCGTACTTATTGAGCGCTTACTGCGCGCAGAGCGCTGCACTGAGCGCTTGGGAAAGTGCGACGCAGCAATAAAGAGGGGCAATCCCTGCCCGCAACGGGCTCACAGTCTAGAAGAGGGGCGGGAAAGACACCAATATAAGTAAACAGGCATCAATACTCCCCATCCACCTTCCTCCTGGGTGCTTTCCCCCGCGCTTTTTTTTTTTTTTTTTTAAAGTGTTATTTATTAAGCGCCCACCCCGTGTCAAGTGCTGGGACGGATACAAGCTCGTCAGGTCGGACACAGTCCCTGTCCCGCATGCGGCTCGTAGTCTTCGTCCCCGTTGTACAGCTGAGGGAACTGAGGCACAGGGAAGGGAAGTGACCGGCCCGGGGGCACGCGGCGGACCAGACGCGGAGGCGGGATTAGAACCCAGGTCCTCTGACGCCCAGGCCCGGGCTCTTTCCAGTACGCTGAGTTGTTTCCCCGACGCTCCTCGAGGGCCAGGGCGGGTTCCTTCCCCTCTACGGGACTCGCCCGAGAGCCCGGTACGGAGCTCGGCACGTAGTGATGTGTCAGTCAATCGTCCGGTGATCGATCGTATTTATTGAGCGCTTACTATGTGCAGAGTGAGCACCGCATATCAACTGATCGGGGGAGCGTAGATTGAAAGCATCTCGAGGGCGGGAATCGTGTGCACCAACTCTACCTTCCCCTTCCGAGCGCCTAGCAGGAGGTGCTCGATACACAGCACGGCCTGGCTGGCAGCGTCACCGGAAACTCGACCCGCTGAGGGCCCTTCACGCGAGTCCCAACCCAGAAGGACCTGGGTTCTGATCCCCGCTCCGCCTCCCGTCTGCCGTGCGACCTTAGGCAAGTCACTTCCATCCAGTTCATCCGATCGGATTTACGGAGCGCTTACTGGGCGCAAAGCACTCTACTGAGCGCTCTTTAGTCACTCAGTCACAACATCACCTCTCTCGGGCGAGCCCGTCGTCGGGCAGGGATGGTCTCTATCTGTTGCCCAACTGTCCGCTCCAAGCGCTTAGCAGAGTGCCCCGCACATAGTAAGCGCTCAGTAAATACTACCGAATGAAAGGCGTAGTGGAAAAAACACAGGCCCGGCGATCGGAAGGTCACGGGTTCTAATCCCGGCTCCGCCACCTGTCTGCCGTGAGACCTCGGGAAGTCACTTCCACTTCCCCGGGCCTCAGTCTCCTCGTCTGGAAAACGGGGACGGAGACGGGGAGCAACCCGATTCGCTTCTATCCGCCCCGCGGCTCAGCCCGGCACACTGTAAGCGCTTAACACAGACCGTCGTCATTCTCGTCTGGGCCTCGGTCCCCTCCTCTGTAAGACGGGGACGAGACCGCGAGCCCCTCGCGGGACCGCGGCCGCGTCCGACCCGACTGCCTCGGATCCCCCCCACCCCCACCCGGCGCTCAACCCGGCGGCTGGCACGCTTCAACGCCGGGAAGAAAAAAGCGCCGCCGGCGAGCCGGGCCCCAAATCCTCTCCCCGGCGCCGCCGTCCTCCCCGGGGAGCGAGCGGTGCTCTGGGGGTGTCCGGGAGGGAGTCGGGCTCGGTCCCCCCGGGGTCCCCGGCGGTGCCCGCTCCTACCTGGAAACTGCCGAAGCAGCTCCCGCCGGGCAGGGTGACGTAGCAGACGTACGGGGGGCTGTTGGAGGGGACCATCTCGTAGACCACCAGCGCCCCGTTCTTCAGGTCGGCCCCCCGGGACTGCTTCATCTGCCAGAACTCCTGCAGGGCCTCCACCACGTTCACTGCCGTCGCGGAGGGAGGGGGGGAGAGAGCACGGCTCGGTCGGGGGGGTCTCCGTCCGCCCCGCCCGCCGCTTCGCCCCGTTCCAGGCCTCTGAGGCCCGCGGCGTGGGGGGGGGGGGGGGGGGCAGGCGGGACCCTCTGCGACCTCTGACCTCGGCCCAAAGTCTCGGCGGGGGGGGGGATGCTGCCGGACACACGCCCCCACCCCCTGTGAGCCGCCCCCACGGATAATAACGTTGGCATCTGTTAAGCGCTTCCTACGTGCGGAGCGCCGTTCTAAGCGCTGGGGGAGATCCAGGGTCGTCAGGGGGGCCCGCGTGAGGCTCCCAGGCTTCACCCCCATTTTCCAGCGAAGTGACCTGCCCGCGGTCGCACGGCTGATAAGCGGCAGAGCCGGGAGTCGAACCCACGACTCTCGCCACCGAGCCTCGCTGCTTCTGCGGATGGGCTGGGTGGAGCGGGGGGCTGCCCGCCACCGGGAAGGAGGGGACGAGGAGGGGACGGGCCCGGACGTCCGAGGAGCCGGGTTCCCCTCCCGGCTGGGCCGGCTGCCTGCTGTTCGATCACGACGACTGATCCCTGGCCCGAAAGGGAGGGAGGGGGGGCCGATCCCCAGGCCCCAAGGGGGAAATCGATCCCCGGGGGGTGGGGGCGGACGGTTTGGTGCCGGCGACGGGGCCGGCCTGGAGGCGGGACGCTTCTAGCGGGCGGGGGGGAGGGGGGGGATGGGGTGGTCACCCCCGCCGCCTCCCCATCGGACCTCTCCCTTGGGAAGCGAGGCGGGAGGGAGTCGGGAAGAAAGCGGCGCCTTCCCAGCCTTAAAGGCCTCCGAGCCGCGGACTCCCCCGCCGGCCGCCCGGTCCACCGAAGCCGGAAAACCGGCTGCGCGTCAGAGGCCGCGGGGAAGCCAAACACGCAGATACGCACCGCGAGATTTAGGGGCGGGGGCCGCCGGGCCGCGGAGGACGTCCGCCCGGAGCCCGGGACCCCCCGAGATGCCCGGGCGGGGCGGAGGGAGGGGACGGGGCCCCGGAAGGGTGTGGGGGGGTGGAAGAGGGGAAGAGAGAGGAAGAGGAGGAAGGGGGGATGGAAGGGGAAGAGGAGGACGAGGCGAGGAGGAGGAGGAGAGCGAGGAGGAAGAGGGGAAGGAGGAAAGGTCTCCGTGTGTCCGGTGAAGGGGCAGCCGCTCCTGGAGGCTCGGGGCCCCCGACCCCGCCGTCCTCACCCAGATCCCGCCGGGCATCCATCGCCCCGGCGAGGGAGGGGATCCACGCCGGACGGGGCCTTCGGAGGCTCGGCCCCCGGCCTCCCCCCTCGACCCCGGGCGACCACCGGGACGGAGGCGGAGGGTTCGAGGGGGTCCGGGGCCGGGGGAGCAACGGAGGGCCTGACTTTCGGGCCAGGGAGGGGGTGCTCGGCCCTCGGGCCAGGAGGCCAGACGGTCCGGGGAGGAGGCCGGACCGACACGGGGGGGTCTCGGCCCTCGCCCCCGGCCCCCCGCTCGAGGCGCAGAGGGGCCGGGGCGGACACTCGGGGTCCCGGGTCCTCGGCGGCTGGGGCCGGCGGGCAGGGGGCCGGGGCGGAGGCCCAGACGGAAGGGGGGAGGCCGCCCGCCAGGCGTCCGACGCCGCGAAAGCCGGCGAGGCTGGGAGTTTGGCCCGCGGGAAACGCTTGAGGTCGGGTGGGGGGGGGGGGGCGTCGGGGAGGGGGCTTCCGGGACCCTCCGAGCTCGCTCGGGGCGCCGGGGGAGGGGACGGGGAGGGTCTTTGGACGAAGCCTCGGAATCCCCGGCTCCCACCAACCCAGCTCCCGACGGATTAGGAGGAGAATCGGGGATAATAGTAATGATGTCGGTATCTGTTAAGCGCTCACTATGTGCCGAGCACCGTTCTAAGCGCTGGGGTAGACATAGGGGAATCGGGTCGTCCCACGTGGGGCTCCCGGTCTTCATCCCCATTTGACAGATGAGGGAACCGAGGCCCGGAGAAGTGAAGTGACTCGCCCACAGTCACCCAGCCGACGAGTGGCAGAGCCGGGATTCGAACTCATGAGCCCTGACTCCAAAGTCCGTGCTCTTTCCACTGAGCCACGCTGATGGGATGGTGGGGAGGTGTTGGGAGCTGGATGACCTCCGGGATCCCCCCCTCCCCCGCCCCGGGGGTCATCTAATCGATCGTCTCCAGGCGACCCCGACGTTCAGTACAGTGCCGGGCACCCAGTACGCGCTTGACAAATCCCATCACTCCTTGTTACGATTAGTATCCCCGAGGAGGGAATTCCCGCCGGGTGAGGAATCGAAACAGGGTGACGGTTTACGGGGCGAGGGGGGGGGAGACAGGCTGAGGGCGATGCGGGGAAGGGGGGCCCGCCATGGAGAGAGGTTTTGGAAGGGAGAGGCGGTTCCGGGTGGGGGGTGACGGAGAGGGTCCGGGGGAGAGGAGGAGGGGACGGATCTCGCCGGAGGGGGTTGGCGGGGGGACTGCGGGGGAGGGGGGGGGAGAGGAGGGATAATGGGGGGGCGATATGGAGGGAAAGGCCGGAGAAGAGACATCCTTAAGAAGAGGAGTCTCTGTGTGTGTTGGGGGTGATGTTCCGAGAGAAAGGGAAAATCCTCTGGGCATACAGGGGTTGCAGGGGGACGGGAGGATGGGGAGGACCCCGGCACTGGGGTGGGGGGCACCTGCGAGGGGTAGGGGGGCAGTCTGTCCGGGGGAGCTGGGGGGGGAAGGCAGAGCAAGGGGGTGCGGGGGGGCGTCTGGAAAGGGAGGAGAGGAAGGTGGAGGAAGGAAGAGTCGGGGGGGGGGGGGAGGTGGAGAGGAGGGGAAGGGAGAGGGGGGAAAGGAAAGGGGGAGAGAGGATGGGGAGGGAGAAAAAGGAAAGGAGACGGGAGGGGGGCAAGTGGGGAGAGGAAAGGGAGAGAGGAAAAGGAAGGGGGAGAAGAGGGGAGGTGGAAGGGGGTGAGGGGAGAGGGACGAAAGAGGAGAGGGAAGGAGGAGGAAGGAAGGGGGAGAGAGGGGAGGAGAAAGGGGGGAGATGAGAAGGAAAAGGGGGGGAGAGGAAAGGAGGAGAGAAGAGAGGGAAGGAGGAGAGAGAAAGGGAAGAAAGGGGAGATGGAAAAGGGGGGAGAGGAAAGGAAAGGAGAGAAGAGAGGGAAGGAGGAGAGAGAAAGGGAAGAAAGGGGACAGAGAAGGGGAGGAGAGGGAAAAGGGGACGGAGGGAAGAGGCAGGGAGGACAGGGAACGGGGAAGAGAAGACAGGGAAGGAGGAGAGGGGAAAGGGCAGAGGGAAGGGGGGGAGAAAAGAGAGGGAAAGAGAGGAGAGGGAAAAGGGGAGAGAGGAGAGGGAAGGGGAGGAGAGGGAAAAGGGAGGAGAAAAGAGAGGGAAGGGGGAGGGAGAAAGGGGGAGAGGAAAAAGGGGGGAGAGAGGAAAGAGACGGCGCCAGACTGCTCGTTCGGTTGCCAGACGACTTGGTTTGTTTCGTTGTGTTTTCCTCCCCGGTTGAGACCGTCGTAAGCCCGGCGTTGGGCGGCCCCGCTCTCTAGCTGGGGCCCGACGGCTCATTCCTTCGTTCGTTCATTAGTCTTTATGGCGCGCGCCACAAATACTTCTATTTATGTATTTATGTCTTTCAGCGGGCGCGCCATAAATGCTCTGGCAGGAACGAAGGAGGAGGGGGAGGGAGGAGGGAGGAGGAGGGGAAGGGGAAGGGGGAGGGGGCGCGGCTGACCTCGGCCGTAGCCCTGCGTGTGCTTGGCGAAGCTCCGGACGACGGCCTCCACCGCCTCGCGCAGCACGGCGGGGCCGCCCGGGGCGGAGGGGGGCGGGGGCGGCGGCGGCGGCGGCGATGACGACGACGCCGCGCCCCCGCCGCCGGGGGGCGCCCCCGCCGCCGGGGCGGGAGCGGCGAGCCCGACCCCGGGGGGCGACGGGGCGGAGGGCGAGGCCGGGCCCGCCGTCACCCCGGCCCGCGGCGCCCGCGACGACCCCGCCGCCCCCGCCTGCGGCCGCGGCGCCCGCAGCGTCTCCATCCCCGCCCCGCCCGGGCCCGACTGGCGGCCGCGCCCGCCCGTCGTCCGTCGGCCGCCAGGGGGCGGGGCCCCGCCGCGCTCCGGGCCGAGGGCGAGGGCGCGAGGAGGGAGGGGCGGGCCGGGCGGCCAATGGGGAGGCGGAACGGGGCCGGGGGGCGGGGCCGGGGGAGGGCGGGGGGGCCGCGCGCCCGTCTGTCAGACCGAGGGGGCGGGGCTTCCCCCGGAGCGCGCGCCGCCGCGGAGGGAGGGGCCGCACCCCCCCCCCCGCCCGCCCAGGCGCCCTGTCCGTCTCCCGCGAGGGGGCGGGGTCTCCGCCCTCCGGACCGAGGGCGGGGGCGGACGGCGGGAGGGGCGGCCAATGGGGAGCCGGAACGGGGCCGGGGGGCGGGACCGGGAGCCGACCAATGGGGAGCGGGGGGGGAGAAGGGCGGGGGGCGCGCGCCTGTCTGTCAGACGGAGGGGGCGGGGCTCCCCCAGCGCGCGCGCGCCTGTCTGTCAGACGGAGGGGGCGGGGCTCCCCCAGCGCGCGCGCGCGCGCCACCACGGAGGGAGGGGCCACCCCCCAAGCGCCCTGTCAGTCATCCGCGAGGGGGCGGGGCCTCGCCACCCTCCGGGCCAATGGCGAGGCCCCGCGGCGTCGGAGGGACGGACGGGGCGGCCAATCGGGAGCCTAAGGGGCAAGGGGGCGGGGCCGGGATCCGACCCATCGAAGGGGCGGGCCTCAGGCCGAAGGGGGCGGGGCGGAGAGGGGGGGGGCGAGGCTGCGTCTGTCTGTCAGGCGGAGTGGGCGGGGCTCCTTCATCCTTATTATTATTATTGTTGTTACATTACCATTATTATTGTTGTTCTATTATGGTATTTGTTAAGCGTTTACTATGTGCTCAGCACTGTTCTAAGCGCCGGGGTGAATCCAAGGTGATCAGGTTGTCCCCCATGGGGCTCCTAGTCTTCATTCATTCATTCATTCATTCGACAGTATTTATTGAGCGCTTACTCTGTGCAGAGCACTGTACTAAGCGCTCGAGGGAACAATAATAATGTTGGTATTTGTTAAGCGCTTACTCTGTGCAGAGCACTGTACTAAGCGCTCGAGGGAACAATAATAATAATAATGTTGGCATTTGCTAAGCGCTTACGTCGAGGGAATAATAATAATGTTGGCATTTGTTAAGCGCTTACGCTGTGCAGGGCACTGTACTAAGCGCTCGAGGGAATAATAATAATGTTGGCATTTGTTAAGCGCTTACTCTGTGCAGAGCACTGTACTAAGCGCTCGAGGGAACAATAATAATAATAATGTTGGCATTTGTTAAGCGCTATGTGCAGAGCACTGTACTAGGCGCTCGAGGGAATAATAATAATGTTGGCATTTGTTAAGCGCTTACTCTGTGCAGAGCACTGTACTAAGCGCTCGAGGGAACAATAATAATAATAATGTTGGCATTTGTTAAGCGCTATGTGCAGAGCACTGTACTAGGCGCTCGAGGGAATAATAATAATAATGTTGGCATTTGTTAAGCGCTTACTCTATGCCGAGCACTGTTCTAAGCGCCGGGGGAGATACAGGGTCATCAGGTCGTCCCACGTGGGGCTCACGGTCTTCATCCCCATTTTCCAGATGAGGGAACTGAGGCCCAGAGAAGTGAGGTGACTTGCCCAAAGTCACACAGCTGACAAGTGACAGAGGCAGGATTAGAACCCCTGACCACTTATTCCCAAACCCGGGCTCTTTCCACCGAGCCACGCCGTTAAGCGCTCACTATGGGCCAAGCACTGTTCTAAGCGCTGGGGTGGATACAAGGTCATCAGGTTGTCCCACGTGGGGCTCGCCGTCTTCGTCCCCACTTTACGGACGAGGGAACTGAGGCCCGGAGAAGTGAAGGGGCTTGCCCAAGGTCACACAGCAGACACGTGGAGGGGGCGGGATTCGAACCCACGTCTAGGGACGGGAAGGGGGGACACCCTCTGCCCTCAGACATTCCCACTGGAGGGGGTTCCCCGGAATGTACAGATTTTTGCCAATTTCACCGGGCCCACTGGCCTCCCTCTCCGGATACTTGGAGTTCTGCTCCCTCGCCTCTTTCGCCATGCCTCCGTTTCCTCATTTTTACCCCGTGGCGGTAGGGGAAGGGTCTTCCTTAAACTCCTCGAAGAAAAAAGAGGTGTTTGTTAGGTGCTCATTAGGTGGGGCCTAGCACTGTACCGAGCACTGGGGTAGACACGAGAAAATCAGAGTGGATCCAGTTCCGGTGTCCCCCTCGGGGCTCACGGTCTTCATCCCCATTCTGCGGACGAGGGAACTGAGGCACAGAGGAGTTAAGTGACGTGCCGAGGTCACAGAGCGCACAAGAGGCCGAGCGGGGATTGGAACCCAGGTCCTCCGATTCCCAGGCCTGGGCTCTCTCTCCTGGGCCAGGCTGCTTCTCTGTAGCTCCTTAAAAATAATAACATCCCCCAAAGAGATCGTGAAAGCCCCAGGGGGAGGAGTTAAAAAAAAAACCCCAAAACCCAAGGGTCCCGGATGAGACAAAGGCCCCGGAAATTAAGAGCCCTGAAGGTGGGGAAGTGACCAGGGTTCGGATTGCAGAAGCGGGGAAAGAGATGTGAGGGGAGAATTTCCTGCCTTTTCTTCCTTTAAATGCCGTCGTTAGGGGCTTACTCTGCGCCAGACACTGTAGTAAGCACTGGGGTTGACATCAGCTGATCAGGTCCTCGTCGGGCTCGCGTCCTTAGTCCCCATCTTGCAGACGAGATCCCCGAGGCACAGAGAAGTGAAGTGATTGGCCCAAGGTCACCCACTGGACAAGGGGAGGAGCTGGGATTAGAACCCAGGACCTTCTGATTCCCGGGTGTGGGCTCGATCCATCGGGGGCACACTGCCTCTCAGCGCTTAGACCGGTGCCCGGCACATCGTCAGCGCTCGACAAATGTCATCGTTATTATTCTTCTTTCAAATGGGAAACCGCGGGGGGGCGGGGGGGGGGGAGCTCTCTCCGCCCCCGGGGGAGAGACCCCCCTCCCACCCCGTCCTTCTCATCGTCGTCGTCGTCGTCATCATCATCATCATCATCACATTTATTAGGCGCTTACATTATGCAAAGCACTGAACTAAGTGCCCAAGTGAGCACTCCGGGAATCGACTGAGACGCGGCCCCGGCCCGCCCGGGGCTCCCACTCTAAATAAATGGAGGAAGGAGGACGGCTAGGGAGAAGATGCCATAGGTAGACCAGAATCTCCAGGAGAACGAGGAACCCCATTACAGTACTTGGAGGCGGGGGGAGGGACGGGTTGACCTCCCATCATCCCCCCCCCCCCGCCCCCCGACCCCGGGGGAGGAGGAAGGAGGGTCGCCGAAAGTGCTTCGAAATCCTCAGGACGAGGGGGTCCCTCCCCGCCTCATCCTGGCCCCGGGTTCGAGAGGCGGGCGCGGTAGTCGCCCCCGGATCCCGCAGAGTGACCGTCGACCCGCCCCCCCACCCCGGGAGAGGAGCCGGACCCGGGGCAGGGAGGGAGACGGCCCGAGACGTCGGGAGACGTCAAGAACTCGGGCGTCGGGGAGGGGCCGGGGGCCGGCGACCCGGCCCCGGCCCCCCGGCCCACCCCCGGGGCGGGCGGACGGAGCCGTCGGGACGGAGGTCGGGCGGCCGGGACCCGTCTCCGCCCGGGGTGGGGGACGGGGTCGGCAAGCAGCAGCGGTTGAGCTTCGGAAGGGCGGACGACTCGGGGCCGGGGGGCAGCAGGCCTGGGCGGGGGGCGCGGGGAGGGAAGGCTGTCACGGGGAGAGGGTCGGGAGGCCGGGGACAGGGAGGGGAGGTGGGCTGTGCGTGCGGGTGTCCCAGCGGAGAGGGGCCCCCGTCCCCCCCAACCCCAGCCCGCCTCCGTCGGGCCCGAGCCGGCCCCGAGCGGGGCCGCGGGGAGAGGGTGGTCGAGGCCGGGGGGAGGCGGGAAGACCTCGGGCGTATCTCGTGCGTGTGAGGTCCGGGTCCCCCCCCCCGCGCCCGGGGTCTCCGAGGCGGGGGGGCCTCCCCGTCCCCGCCTCAGTGGCCGGGGTCCCCGGGCCCCAGGAAGCTCTGGAAGTTGACGAGCTGTCGGATCTGCTCGGTCTGCATGGAGTGCCTTCTCACCAGCTTCCTCTTGGCCCTGGGGGAGCCGGGGCCCGGGCCGTGGGCCGGGAGGAGCGGCCGGGGCCCCGGGTGGGCGGCGGGCGTGGGCGAGGGGGGCCTGCCGTTGGGCGGGGGTCGGATGTCGGGGATGGGCGGGTGGGGGCTGACGTTGAGCGGGGGCAGGAAGCCCGGGCGCGTGTGGGCGATGCGGTCGAGGAGCAGGGTGCCCGAGCCCCGTCGCTCCAGTAGGCCCGGGCTCCGGCGCCGCCCGCTCAGGGGGGACACGGCCCCCGGGGGGTTCTCCGCCGAGGCCCGGGGAGGATCCCCGCCGGCGGCCGGGCCCGGGGGCAGGGGCAGCGGCGACGCGTTGTAGCGGCGGCGCTGCTCGGGGGCCGGGCGGCCCGGCTCGGGGGCCGGGGGCAGCGTGTCCGGACAGCCGGGCCGGGCCGCGGGGGGGCTCGGGCTCCGCCGCCTCCAGCCGGCTCAGCTTGGCCCGCAGCCCCGGGGGCGGCGGGGGGCCGGCGGCCCCGGACTCCTGGGCCTCGGGCGCCGTGTTGCGCCGGGGAAGGGGGCCCCCGGCGTGGGAGCAGGAGGAGGACGAGGACGAGGAGGAGGACGAGGGGGCGTGCGCCATCTTCTCGGCCCAAGGCGGGGGCTTCTCCGAGCCCTCGGTGCTGTGGCGGCGGGCGAGCCGGGGCCCGGGGGTCAGGCCCAGCCCGTTGAACTCGCCGGCCAGCCGATCGGCCCCCGCCCGCTCCCCGGGCCCGGCCGGGACGGACGGGGCCACCAGGCCCCAGGGCTCCGAGTTGAGCCTCTTGAAGGGTTGGGCGGGGGGCGGGGGGCCCGGGGGAGGGGCTCGGGGGAGATGAGGGCCGGGGCGGCCCTGGGGTCTTCGTGGGGCGGCTTGGGCCCGGGCAGCGGGAAGTCAAACACGTCTTGCTTCTCCTCCTCCTCGCCCTCCTCCTCCTCCTCCTCCTCCTCCTCCACCGCCGCCCGGCCGCCCTCCGTCTTGGCGGCGGCGGCGGCCCCCCGCCCCCGGCCCCGGGGGGCCGCGCCGGGCCCGGCCCGCAGCTGGACCTCCGACGGGGACGTGCAGAGCCCCGGGCCCGGACCGGGCGAGGCCGGGGCCTCGACCCCCGGCGAGGGCGGCGAGTTGAGATACTGGCGGGTCTTCTTGGCCCCCGACGGCGACGTGTCCGTGGTGATGATGATGACCTCGGTGCCCTTGGCCTTGCAGGCGTCCAGCAGGGCGGTCAGCGTCTCGCGGTCGCCGCGGTCCAGGGCGTGGACCAGGGCCGAGGCCCCCGCGTGGTCGCGGACCGAGGGGTCGGCCCCGTGGGCCAGGAGCAGGGCGGCCACGGCGGGGCCGGCCCGGCCGGCGCAGGCGTGCATCAGGGCCGTGCGGCCTAGCTTGTCCGGGATGTTGGGGTCGGCGCCCTGCTCCAGGAGGTAGCGCACCATCCGGGCCCGGCTCTGGGGGTCGTCGTAGCGGGCCCGGCAGGCGGCCATCAGCGCCGTCTCCCCCTGGGCGTCCCCCTCGTTGACGTAGGCGCCCCCCTCCAGCAGCAGCCGGGCCAGCCTCAGCTTGCCCTGCCCCACGGCCCGCAGCAGAGCGTGGCCCTCGGCGTGGAGCATGGCGAGGCCGGGCGGGACGGGGCCGGGGGGCGGCGGGGCGAGGCCCCGGGCCTCACAGGGGTCTCCTGGGCGGGCGGGCGGGGGCCGGCCGGGCGGGGCAGACGGTCCGAGACGCCCGGGGACCCGCCGAGGGGGAGACGGCGGGGTGCGGGCCGAGGGGGTCGGCCCGGGCGCCCATCGCGCCGGCGGAGGGGCCCGGGGACGGGGGGACGACGGGCAGAGAGACGCGGAGAGGGAGGGACACAGGCAGAGACACAGAGAGAGGGAGAGACGCACAGACGGAGGGGAGGGGAGGGGGGGTCACTCTATGGCGCAGGACGCCCCCGACCCCCAACCCGTCCGTCGAAGGACGCGCGCCCGGGGGGCGGATGGATCAGCCGGCCTCTCCCCCCACCCCCTTCCCTTCTGCCCCTCGCCCCCTCCCCAGCTCCCTCTCCGTTTGGGGGGGCGTCCCGGCCTCGCCCCCTCCCCCAGCCCCAGATGACGGGGTGCCCCCCACCATCATCATCATCATCAGGGGATGCTGCCGCTGCTGATGTTGATGACGCCCCGGAGATGGCACCGCGGGGTCCCCCTCCCCACTCCGTCGGTCCCCCCCCAAGCCCGCTACCTGGGGTCCCGGGGGGTGTCCCCCTGTCCGGGGCCGGGGGGGGGGCCGGGGCCGCGCCGCCCCCATGGCCGGGGAGGTGGTCGCCCGTCGGGATGGCAGCCGGTCCTTTCTCCCCGCCCCCCGGGCGCCCGGGGCGCAGCGCCGGCTCGGGGAGGAGAGACGGAGGAGGGGGAGGAGGGAGAGGAGGGGAGGGGGCGGCGGGGCTGGGGGTGGGCCTGGGGGGCGGGGGGTGGGACGGACGGGGGGGAGGAGCTTGGACGTGGCTATTTATAGCCCCCTCCTCCCCGCACCCAATTCACCTCCCCCAACTCCCAACAGGGCCCCCCCCATCATCCGATTCCACCCATCTTTGGCTCCCGGGGGCCAAAAAAAAACCCACCCCCCCCCCAAAATACCCCCAGACCACGTGTGCGGTGGGGGGGGGGGGTCTCTGGACATGCTGATGATGCCAACGGTGCTCTCCGTTCGGCGCTCGCTCTGTGCCAAGCACTAAATCGACGGATGGGGAGGGGGACCCCCCACCTCACACACCCTCTGGGAGGATTGGGGGGAGATGAGAGGCAGCCTGGGGGGTGTTTTTTTGGGGGGGGGGGTAATTGAGGCTCTGAGACCCTCTTCCCCCTCCCCTCCCTCTTTTTCCTCCTGCCCAGCATCCTTTCAGTGGTAATATTAATAATGACGTCGGTATTCGTTAAGCGCTGACTCTGTGCAGAGCACCGTTCTAAGCGCTGGGGGAGAGACGGGGTCATCGGGTGGTCCCCCGTGGGGCTCCCCGTCTTCATCCCCCTTTTCCAGGGGAGGTCCCTGAGGCCCAGAGAAGTGAAGTGACTTGTCCGAGGTCACACAGCCGATCGGTGGCGGAGCCGGGATTAGAACCCACGACCTCGGGCTCTCGGCCCTGGGCCCCGCTGCGAGCGCCGGCAAGCACCGTTCTAAGTGCTGGAATGATAATAATTATTATAATGATGATGGTATTCGTTAAGCGCCTACTAGGTGCCAAGCACTGTTCTAAGTACCGGGGGAATAATAATAATAATGATAATAGTGATGGAATTTGTTCAGCGCTCGCTAGGTGCCGAGCGCCGTTCTAAGCGCTGGGGGAGACCCAAGGTCGTCAGCTGGTCCCCCGTGGGGCTCCCGGGCCTCACCCCCATTGGACAGACGAGGTGACTGAGGCCCAGAGAAGTGAAGCGGCTGGGCCAAGGTCACACAGCAGCCAAGGGGCAGAGCCGGGATCGGAACCCAGGACCTCTGACTCCCCAGCCCGGGCTCTATCCACCGAGCCACGCTGCTTTCACTCAATAGCATCTGTTGAGCGCTTACTAGGTGCAGAGCACTGGACTAGCTGCTTCCATCCTCCTCCTCCTCCTCCCCCTCATCTCTCCTTCAGCATCTCCCGCGCTCTCTGCGTCTCTCCCCTTGCGGTCTCCGGCTGTTTGGGGGGGGGGGGGGGGTCTCTGCCGCCCGCCCAGAGCTGGTTTTCCCCTCTGGGCTCTCGGCCTCTCTCGGTCTCCCTCGGTCTCCATCTCTCCGCGGCCCCGCCTGGGGTGTCTCCGTCTCCCCCTGCCACCTGCCCCGTTGCCACGGCGACCGTGGCTCCCATCTGCACCGGTTGGGGGCAATGAGCTCCGCCATCCAGTTCTTGCGGAGGGGCGGCCCGGGATGCCAGCTGGCCCCCGACGGGGCTGGGGGAGAAGAAAGGGAGGGGGTGGGATGGGGGCGGGGAGGAGGGGTAGGAGACGATGATGATGACGAGGCCATTTGATGAGCGCGTACTCTGTGCCGAGCACCAGGCACCGGGGGAGACCCCCGAGGTCGTCGGGTTGCCCCGGCTGGGGCTCCCAGTCTTCACCCCCGTTTCCCAGAGGGGGTCCCTGGGGTCCGGAGAAGCCAAGTGACCCGCCCCGGGTCCCCCGGCCGCCGAGCGGCGGAGCCGGGATTAGAACCCACGACCTCCGACTCCCGAGCCCGGGCCCTCTCCGCCGAGCCACGCTGCTTCATCACGATAATAACGTTGGTATCTGTTCAAAGCGCTTACTACGTGCACGGCCCCGTTCTAAGCGCCGGGGGAGATACAGGGTCGTCGGGTCGCCCCAGGTGAGGCTCCCGGTCTTCGCTTCTCCGGGCCTCGGTTCCCTCACCTGTAAAATGGGGATGAAAACCGTGAGCCCCACGTGGGACATCCCGACGACCCCCGTATCGATCCCGGCGCTTGGGACGGCGCTCTGCGCGTCGCCAGCGCTTAACAGATACCAACGTTATCATCGTTATCATCTCCGTTTTCCGGATGAGGTCACTGAGGCCCAGAGAAGGGAAGCGACCGGCCCGCGGTCACCCGGCTGACAAGGGGCGGGGCCGGGATTCGCACCCAGGACCACGGAGATGAGGAAGCCGCCCCCTCATCGATCCCCCCCGGAAGGGCCCGTCCCCCTCCCCATTCTCGTCCGCCCCGAGATCACCCCAGCATCCCTTCTGCCGCAGACCCAGCCGCCCCGGCCCAAGGACGACCCTTCGGGATGCCGTCCATCCTGGAGCGGTGCAAGAAGCGGGGAGGCCCGGGGCGAGGGGAGACATCTCTGGAATCCAGAGCTTTCTCCGGCCCTGCCTCCGGGATCCCCGTGTCCTTTCCCCGTCGTCCCCCCGCTCCCCCCGCCTCTCCCTCCAGCCGCTCGCGGGCTCCGCGGCGGCCCACGGGAAAATATTTTTAGCACCCAGGCGGGCGCCGGGCTGGTGTGGGGGAGGAGGTGGTGATGAACTGTAGAAGGAGAGGAAGAGGGGGAGGCGAGGCAGCGGGGGAGCGGGGGAGACGGAGGGCGAAGAAGGTCCGCCCAAGTCACCCACAGCGTCCGGAGCGACCCCGGGCCTGGCGAAGCGATGCCCTGCCTCCCCCCAGGGCGGCTAAAACACTCCGGGCAGGGCCCGGGCCTGGCAGTCGGAAGGACCCGGTCTCTCATCCCCGCTCTTAATGAGAAGAAGGATGCTGATGACGATGAGGGCGTTTGTTCTAAGCACTGTTCTAAGCGCCGGTCTGCCGTGTGACCTGGAGCAAGTGGCTCAGTGGAACGAGCCCGGGCTTGGGAGTCAGAGGTCGTGGGTTCGACTCCCGGCTCTGCCACTTGTCGGCTGGGTGACCGCGGGCGAGTCACTTCACTTCTCTGGGCCTCATTTCCCTCATCTGGGCTCTTTCGGCGTGGCTCAGCGGAAAGAGCCCGGGCTTCGGAGTCAGAGGTCGTGGGTTCGACTCCAGACTCTGCCACTTGTCGGCTGTGTGACCGTGGGCTGGTCACTTCACTTCTCTGTGCCTCAGTGACCTCATCTGGAAAATGGGGATTAACTGTGAGCCTCACGTGGGACAACCTGATTCCCCTGTACCTCCCCCGGCGCTTAGAACAGTGCTCTGCACATAGTAAGCGCTTAACAGAACATTATTAAATCGCTTCGCTTCTCTGGGCCTCAGTTCCCTCGTCTGGGAAACGGGGACGGAGACCGCGTCCAACCTGACTAGCTTGTATTCACTCGTTCATTCGATCGATCGGTCTTTATCGAGCGCCGCATCCAACCTGACTAGCTTGTATTCATTCGATCGATCGTATTTATTGAGCGCTTGCTGGGTGCAGAGCGCTGGACTGAGCGCCCGGGATGTGCAATTCAGCCACAAGGCGAGACGATCCCCGCCCACAGCGGGCTCACGGTCTAGAAGGGGGGAGACAGACGGCAAAACAAGTAAACAGGCCTCGGTAGCGTCATTAGAAATCAATAGAATTGGAGATATATACACAAATCATTAATAAAATGAACAGAATAATAAGCATGCGCAGATATGATAATAATAATGTTGGTATCGGTTAAGCGCTCACTGTGTGCCGAGCACTGTTCTAAGCGCCGGGGGGGGATCCAGGGTCATCGGGTCGTCCCACGGGAGGCTCACGGTTAATCCCCATTTGACAGATGAGGGAACCGAGGCCCGGAGAAGGGAAGTGACTCGCCCACGGTCGCCCAGCTGACGAGTGGCAGAGCCGGGAGTCGAACTCATGACCTCTGACTCCGAAGCCCGGGCTCTTTTCCACTGAGCCGCCGCCGCTTCCCCCCTCGATTCTATTTATCGCCATTGTTCTCGTCCGTCCGTCTCCCCCCGATCAGACCGTGAGCCCGTCAGAGGGCAGGGACCGTCTCTGTTACCGATTTATCCGTTCCAAGCGCTTAGTACAGTGCTCTGCACATAGTAAGCGCTCAATAAATACTATTGAATATACACCGGTGCTGTGGGGCGGGGGGTAGAGCAGAGGGAGGGAGTCGGGGCGACGGGGAGGGGGAGTGGAGGAAAAGGGGGGCTCAGTCTGGGAAGGCCACCTGGAGGAGGTGACCTCCCAGTAGGGCTTCGAAGGGGGCAAGTGTGCTTGTTTGGTGGATCTGTAATAATAATAATAATAATAATGTTAGCATTTGTTAAGCGCCTACCCCGTGCAGAGCCCTGGTCTAAGCGCTGGGGGAGAGACGGGGTGATGAGGTTGTCCCACGTGGGGCTCACAGTCTTAATCCCCATTTTCCAGATGAGGGAACCGAGGCACAGAGAGGTTAAGTGACTCGCCCACTGTCACCCAGCTGACAGGCGGCGGAGCCGGGATTAGAACCCACGACCTCTGACTCCCGAGCCCGGGCTCTTGCCACTGAGCCACGCTGCACCTCCCCCATTGCTTCGTTCGACACATAGTAGGCGCTTAACGAATGCCATCCTCCTCCTCCTCCTCCTCCTCCTCCTCATCAACAAACAGGTCACTTCACCTCTCTGGGCCTCAGTTCCCTCATCGGTCAGATGGGGATTAAGAGGGGGAGTCCCACGTGAGCCAGGGTCCAACCTGATGACCCTGGATCTCCCCCAGCGCTCAGAACGGTGCCTGCCACCTAGTAAGCGCTTACCAAATACCATCTTCATCATCACCATCACCATCATTATTATTATCATTATTAATAACAAACAAGTCACTTCATTTCTCTGTGCTTCAGTTCCCTCATCTGTATTATGAAGATCGAGGCTGTGAGCCCTGGGTCGGGGACAGGGCTTGGGTCCCCTTGCCTCCTCCCCAGCGTTTAGTACAGTGCCGGGCCCATAGCAAGCGCCTAACAAACACCACCATTATTATGGAATATTATCACATGATGGTATTATTACGTGATGATTAAATAACAACAAATATCTTTTTTAAAAAGCGGGTGTGTGGCGGCAGGGGGCGGGAGGGACGAGAGATCTCTGCCATCCCAGCCCCCCGCTCCGTGGGAATGATCCGAAACCCACCCAACCCACACGGCCCGGGCTGGGGAGTCAGAGGTCGTGGGTTCTAATCCCGCCTCCGCCACTTGTCAGCTGTGTGCCCTTGGGCAAGTCGCTTCCCTTCTCTGGGCCTCGGTTCCCTCATCTGCAAAATGGGGATGAAGGCTGGGAGCCCCATGGGGGACAACTTGCTAGACTTTGTATCTCCCCCAGCGCTTCGAACGGTGCTTGGCACATAGCAAGCGCTTAATACCATCATCGTCGTCATTATTATTACTAATAACCCCCATTTTCCAGATGACGTCACTGAGGCCCAGAGAAGGGAAGTGACTGGCTGAGCAGTGGCAGATGCGGGATTTGAACCCATGACCTCTGACTCCCCAGCCCGGGCTCTTTCCGCCGAGCCACGTTGCTTCTCATCTAGCCAAGTGTTTAGAACAGTGCTTAACACATAGTAGGCGTTGAATAAATACCATCAGTATTAGATTGTGAGCCCCTCCATGGGCAGGGATCGTCTCTGTTGCCGAATTGTATATTCCAAGCGCTTAGTCCAGTGCTCTGCACATAGTAAGCGCTCAATAAATACTATTGAATGAATTATAATAATAATAATAATAATTATTATTTTTATTATTGTCATTATTCTTCACTCACGCTCCCCGCCACAAGGCGTCGCAGCGACGGCCCCGCTTCCCTCCTCCTGCCCTGGAAGACACGTGGGCGGTGTTTGCCCCGCCCACCGCGCGTCGTGATTGGTCGGGGGCGGACCGGCCAATGGGGAGCGGGCCTGGGAGGCTCGGCCAATGGGAGCGCGCCTGGGCGGGTCGGCCAATGGGAAAGCGAGCCCGGAAGGATCGGCCAATGGGAGCGGGTCTAAGCGGGCCGGCCAATAGGAGCGGGCCTGGGCGGGCCGGCCAATGGAAAAGTGGGCTTGGGTGGGACGGCCAATGGGAAAGCGGGCCCGGGCGGGTGGGCCAATAGGAGCCGGCCTAGGCGGGTCGACCGATGGGCAAAAAGGAGTCTGGGCGGGCGGGCCAATGGGAAAGCGGTCCCGGGCGTATGGGCCAATGGGGAGCGTTGGTGGGCGGGCCCCGCTGGCTGCGGGCCCGGGCAGGCTGAGCGGCGGGTCCGGGGCCGCGGGCCCGGCCACGTGGGGGGGCAGGGAGGCAGGTAGGGCCCGGGCCCCGGACGGGTGAAGGGGGCGGGGGGTTGCCATGGCCACGCCCCTCCCTCGGGCTCCCCAAGGGTAAACTGAGGCCCGAGGGTTGGGCTCGGTGCGACCGGCCTCGGATCAAGAGCCAAGTGGCCCCGCCCGGCCCGGCCCGGCCCGGCCCGGCCCGGCCCGGCCCGGCCCGGCCCGGGGAGAGGGGGCTTCCATTCCCCTTCCCCTTGCCAATCCCTTTCCCATTCCCAATCCCCTTCCCAAGCCCCTTCCCCATCCCCTTCCCCTTCCCAATCCCTTTCCCAATCCCCTTCCCATTCCCAATCCCCTTCCCAATCCCCTTCCCCTTCCCAATCCCCTTCCCCTTCCCAATCCCTTTCCCAATCCCCTTCCCATTCCCCAATCCCCTTCCCATTCCCAATCCCCTTGCCAATCCCCTTCCCAATCCCTTTCCCAATCCCCTTCCCAGTCCCTTTCCCAATCCCCTTCCCAGTCCCTTTCCCAACCCCCTTCCCCTTCCCAATCCCCTTCCCAATCCCCTTCCCCTTCCCCATCCCAATCCCCTTCCCAATCCCCTTCCCAATCCCATGCCCCCTCTCCCCCCGCAGCCCGATTTCTCCCAGACTAAGGTCTAAGGCCGAGTCCAGGGCACCGGGCGAGAACCCCCCCTCCCCCCCCCCCCAAAACCTGACCCTGCGCAGAGCAGCAGCGTGGCCTAGTGGGTAGAGCCCGGGCCTGGGAGCCAGGAGGACCTGGGTTCTAATCCCGACCCCTCCCCTTGTCCGCTGCGTGACCCCGGGCGAGTCCCTTCACTTCCCTGGGCCTCGGTTCCCTCCTCTGTCAAATGGGGATGAGGCCTGGGAGCCCCACGGGGGACAAACTGACCACCCTGCATCTCCCCCAGATCAGTGCTTGGCACATAATAAGCACTTAAATGCCATTGTTAGTAGTATTATTAACGAATACCACAACTATTGTTAGAATCATTAAATATCATCCCTATTGCTGCATTATACTTTCCCGAGTGCTCAGTACAGTGCTGTGAACCTCCCCCCAAAAAACACCCCCGCCAAAAACCACCCCCAGACCACGCGTGTGGGGGTCAATGGACACGCTGATAATGCTAAGGGTGCTCTCTGTTGGGCGCTCACTCTGTGCCAAGCGCTAAATAGATGGATGGGGAGAGGGAAATGAGAGGCAGTGGGGGGGTGGGTTTTTTGGGGGGGGGGGTCGGGAAGGGATGGGGATATTGCGGCTCTAAGACCCTCTTCCCCTCGCTCTTCCATCCTGCCCGGCGTTCATTCGATGGGAATAATAATAATAATAACGTTGGTCTTTGTGAAGCGCTTACTACGTGCTGAGCCCTGTTCTAAGCGCTGGGGTTGGTGCAGGGTCATCAGATTGTCCCACGTGGGGCTCACGTTTTTTAATCTTTTTTAGAGAAGCAGCGTGGCTCGGTGGAAAGAGCCCGGGCTTGGGAGTCAGAGGTCGTGAGTTCGAATCCCAGCTCCGCCACTTAGCTGTGTGACTGTGGGCAAGTCACTGCACTTCTCTGGGCCTCAGTGACCTCATCTGGAAAATGGGGATTAAGACCAGGAGCCCCACGTGGGACAACCTGATTCCCCTGTGTCTACCCCAGCGCTTAGAACGGTGCTCTGCACATAGGAAGCGCTTAACAAATACCAACATTATTATTATTATTATTATTATTATTAAATCCCCATTTTTCCAGACGAGGTCACTGAGGCCCAGAAAAGTGAAGTGACTCGCCCAAGGTCACACAGCTGACAAGCGGCGGAGCCAGGATCAGAACCCAGGACTTCTGACTCCCAAGCCCGGGGTCTTTCCACTAAGCCACACTGTACTCAAGAAACACTGATGGAATGAATTATTGATAATATGATTAAATTACTGTTGAATAATAAGTATATATTTTTTAAAGTTTGTGTCACAGCCGGGGGCGGGTCACCTTACCCGTGTCTATTCCGACGCTTAGTTCCTGGCATAGAGTAAACATTTAACAAATATCCTTATTATTGTTATTACAAAAGCGACGTGGCCTAGAGGAAAGAGCACGGGTTTGGGAATGGGAGGTCATGGGTTCTAATCCCGGCTCCGCCACTTGTCAGCTGCGTGACTTTGGGCGAGTCGCTTCACTTCTCTGGGCCTCAGTGCCCTCATCTGGAAAATGGGGATGAAGACCGGGAGCCCCACGCGGGACGACCCGATGACCCTGTGTCTCCCCCAGCGCTTCGAAGGGTGCTCGGCACAGAGTAAGCGCTTAACGGATGCCGTCGTCATCGTTGATTATTATCATTCTCCTTTCCAGGTCCCACAGACCATGGCGGGACGCGGAGGGGGCCGGGGCCGGGGCCGGGGTCAACTCACCTTCAACGTGGAGGCCGTGGGCATCGGGAAGGGGGATGCCCTCCCGCCGTCGGCCATGCAGCCCACCCCGCTCTATCCCGTGAGTCGGTCGATCCTTCGTCTTTATTCATTTATTCACATTAACGTCCGTCTAGGCTCTAAGCTCGTCGTGGGCAGGGAGCGCGTCTGCTGATTCTGTTGTATCGGACGCCCCTCTCGTAAACTCCTTATGGGCAGGGAATCCTGGACTCTGTGATCCGCAAACAGTAAGCGCTCGACACATACGGTGGCTCTGCACACAGCGCTCGATAAATACGATGGAATGAATGATTGACTGACTCGCCCAAGCACTTAATGATTATTATGATTATTATTCCCCCCGATGTTCCTGACCCCTGGAGAAGAGGGGTCTCCCAGCCCCCATTCACTGAAGACTTCTCCTATCCCACCGGAATCAGTAGTCAAAATAATAATAATTCCTCCCGGTGCCCCTGACCCCTAGAGAAGAGGGTCTCCCAGCACCCATTCACTGAAGGCTTCTCCCATCCCACCTGAATCAGTAATAATGATAACAATAATAATAATAATGATTCTCCCCGGTGCCCCGACCCCCGGAGAAGAGGGTCTCTCGGCTCCATTCACTGAAGATTTCTCCTCCCATCCCACCGGAGTCGGTAATAATAATAATAATAATAAAAATAATAATGATAATTCCCTCCGGTGCCCCCGACCCCTGGAGAAGAGGGTGTCCCAGCCCCCATTCGCTGAAGGCTTCTCCTCCCATCCCGCCAGAGTCAGTAATAATAATGATGATGATGATGATAATGATTTCCCCCTGACTCCTAGAGAAGAGGGTGTCCCAGCCCCCATTCACTAAAGGCTTCTCCCATCCTACCCGAGTCAGTAATAATAAAAATGATAATAATAATTCTTCCCGGTGACCCTGAACCCTGGAGAAGAGAGTGTCCCAGCCCCCATTCACTGAAGGCTTCTCCCATCCCACCTGAGTCAGTAATAATAATAGTAAAATCAATAATAATAATAATTCTTCCCGGGGACCCTGACCCCTGGAGAAGAGGGTCCCCCAGCTCCATTCCCTGAAGACTTCTCCCATCCCACCTGAGTCAGTAATAATAATAATAATTTCCCCCCAGCGCCCCCGACCCCCGGAGAAGAGGGTCTCCAAGCCCCCATTCACTGAAGGCGTCTCCTCCCGTCCCGCCGGAGTCAGTAATAATCATCATCATCATCATCATCGTTATTCCCCCCGGTGCCCCGAGCCCTGAGGAAGAGGGTCTCCCGGCCCCCATTCACGGAAGGCTTCTCCTCCCCTCTCTCCTGTCGTCACCGTCTTCAGCCCCTGGAGCTGCGTCCGGTGCCCCTGACGCCCGGCGAGGAGGGCGAGTACGTCCTGGCGCTGAAGCAGGAGCTGCGGGGGGCCATGCGCCAGCTCCCCTACTTCGTCCGCCCGGCCGCCCCCAAGACAGGTGAGGGGGCCCGGCCGACGGACCCCGGGGTCCCAAAGCCCCGGGTGGTCAGCCCGGCTCCGCCGCGCGTCGGCCGGGGGACCCGGCTTCGCTCGCTTCGCTCCTCCGGGCCTCGGGGTCCTCATCCGGACAGTGGGGATTAAGGCTGGGAGCCCCGTGGCGGGACGGGGACCGGGTCCAACCTGGTTAAGCTACCCCGGTGCTAAGAACAGCGCTTGGCACATAGTAAGCACCTAATAAGTACCATGATCCTTATCAGTAGGACCTTGTGTCTACCCCGGCTCTCAGTACGGTGTCTGGCACATTGTAAGCGCTCGACAAATACCGCGTTTATTATTATTAGTTTATTATTAGTGATACCACCCCCTCGGGCTCAGGGCCCTCCCCCCCACATCCTTTCGGCTGCTCGTTGTGTGACCCCGCCACCCCCCCCCCGGCTGTGACCCCGTGACCTCTGACCTTCCCCAGATGTGGAGCGCTACTCCGACAAGTACCAGATGTCAGGACCGACGGACAACGCCATCGACTGGAGTCCCGGTCAGTGACGTCCGTGGCCCGCCCCCCGCCCTGCCCCCCCCCCCCCCGCCCCGTCCCCCTCCGGGGGCCCGGTGATGTCCGTGACCCCCCCCCCCGCCCTCTTCCCCTCTCCAGATTGGCGACGCCTGCCTCGGGAGCTGAAGATCCGGGTGCGAAAGCTGCAGAAGGAGCGTGAGTTGAGGGAGAGGGGCTGGGTCCGGGGCGGAAGAGCCCGGGTCTGGGAGTCGGGAGACTCGGGTCCTGAGCCCGGCTCCGCCGACCGGCCGCCGTGCGGGCGAGTCGTTGAACTTCTCCGGGCCTCGGTTGCCCACATCAGTGAAATGGGGACGAGATCCCCGTTCTCCCACCTCCGCTTAACTTCTCTGGGCCTCAGGGACCTCATCTGTAAAATGGGGATGAAGATTGTGAACCTCGCGTGGGACAACCTGGTGACCCCGCCTCTCCCCCAGCGCTTAGAACAGTGCTGTGCACATAGTAAGCGCTTAACGGATTAACATTATTATTATCAGACTGGTTCCAGTCTGATTATCTTCTGTGAGTCCGAGCACTTAGGGGGCTCACGGCCTCGATCCCCATTTGACAGGCGAGGGAACCGAGGCCCAGAGACGTGAAATGACTCGCCCAGGGTCACACGGCAGGCAGGTGACGGAGCCGGGCCTAGAACCCAGGTCCTTGGGACTCCCGGGCCCGGGGCTCTTTCCACGAGGCCCCGCTCAGCGGGTACCAAATACCGTTAAAGATAAAAAAATGTGGCTATCCTGTTATTACCCTATTTATTGTGTTAATGAGGTGTACCTCCCCTTGATTCTATTTAGCGTGATAATGTCTTGTTTTTGTTGCGTTCCGCCGTCCGTCTCCCCCGGTTAGACTGTGAGCCCGTCGTCGGGCGGGGGTGGTCTCTATCTGTTGCCGAATTGGACATTCCAAGCGCCGAGTCCGGCGCCCTGCGCAGAGTAAGCGCTCAATAAATACGACCGAATGAATGAAACTTGGGGTGGCATCTGTGGGCGCCTGGGACGCCCAGCCAAAGTGCCAATTAGGAGATTTGGGGTGCGGGGGAACGACGGCCCTCTTGAGCCTTTCCCCCTTCTCCACTCAGGAAGAGCCCACCTGGTCCCCAAGAGGCCCCCCAAGACCCCGGCGGAGAAGGTGGAGAAGGAGGAAACGATCCAGAAACTGGAGGTAAACGGGAGGGGTGGGCTTTGCTCTCTTTTTTTGCAACGGTATCTGTTAAGCACCCGCTATGGACGACCGGGGGGCGGCGGGGAGGGGGGTCAAGGAGTCCCAGAGGATGCTGGGGTTGGGAGCGGAGGGCCTAGGATTGTAGCCGACTGGAAAGAACACGAATCCGGGGGTCAGACTGTCGTTGCTTCGTTCTGTTCCCCCGATTAGACTGCGAGCCCATCGTCGGGCAGGGACGGTCGGTATCTGTTGCCCAGTTGGACATTCCAAGCGCTTAGTACAGTGCTCCGCCCAGAGTAAGCGCTCAGTAAATACTGTCGAATGTGCCGGACACTCTTCTAAGCGCCGGGGGCACATACGAGGTAATCGGGCTGCACCCGGACCCAGTCCCACCCGGGGCTCGCAGTCTTCACCCCCATTTTACAGACGAGGGAACCGAGGCCCGGAGAAGTCAAGTCGAGTGGATGAGAACCCAAGTCCTCTGCCGCCCGGGCCCGGGCTCGAGCCGCCGGGCCAAGCTGCCTCCCCCGGGGATCCCGAGGGTGTCCCTTCCCTTCCGACCTGGGCCTCGGCCTCGGTCTCCCCAAGCTGGAGTGGGTGGGGAGGGAGTCCTAGGGCTCGGTCGACCCCCGTAGACCGGGGGCACTGGGATCCGTCTCTTCGATCGAGCGGTGGTATTTACTGAGCGCTTTCCGTGGACATATTCCGGACAACAGAATTTTTAGACAGGTTCTCTGCCCGCAAGGACCGTACAGTCTACAGGGGCAGATACTTATTCATTCAGTTGTATTTATTGAGCTCTTGCTGTGTGCAGAGCACTGTACTAAGCGCTTGGGAGAGTCCAGTACAACAACAAGTAAGCGCTTAGCAAATATCATCATCATCAACGAGGGGACACATTCCCTCCCAACAGGGAGCTCACCGTCTAGACGGGCATGAAAACAAAATTGCAGATAGGGAAGATAACGATAATAATTACACTATTTGTTAAGCGCTTACTATTGGTTAAGCGCCCCACGTGCTGTGCCAGGCGCTGAGTGGATATACAGCAGATGGGTTGGACACGGTCCCGGTCCTACGCTCCCGGTCTCAATCCCCATTTTCCAGATGAGGGAACTGAGGCCCAGAGAAGTCAAGTGGCTTGCCCAAGGTCACTCAGCAGACAAGGGGAGGAGCCGGGATTAGAACCCCCAGGCCCGGGCTCAAGCCCCTGGGAGGCTTAGCAGGGACCGTGCCTATCAACCTGGTTGTATTGGACTCTCCCAAGAGTTTAGTACGGTGCTCGGCGGACCGTAGGTGCTCAATAAATACCATTAAGTGCTGCGGGGCTGGGGTGACTGTGGGCAAGTCACTTCACTTCTCTGGGCCTCAGTTCCCTCATCTGGAGAATGGGGATGAAGACTGTGAGCCTCACGTGGGCCAACCTGATGACCCTGGATCTCCCCCAGCGCTTAGAACGGCGCTCTGCACATAAGGAAGCGCTTAACAGATACCAACATTATTATTAAGGGGTGCGAGGGCGAGTGCACAGACAACACAGGGGGGAGGGCGGGGAGGGGAAATGAGAAGCAACGTGGCCTAGTGGTCAGAGCCCGGGCCTGGGAGTCAGAAGGTCGCGGGTCCTAATCCCTGCCCCGCCACCCGTCCGCTGTGTGACCTTGGTCGAGTCCCTTAGGCTTCTCTGTGACCCGGCGCCCTCGTCTGCAAAATGGGGAGGAAGGCTGGGACCGGGATCGGGTCCACCTCGATCAGCCCGTGTCTCCCCCAGCGCTTAGAACAGGGCCTGGCACAGAGCGAGCGCTTGACACATGCCATAGGGAGAAACCGGAGGGCTTAGGGAAGGCCCGTTTCCTCCGCCCCCCGCCCCCCCCCCCCCCGTAGACTTTGGAGAAGAAGGAGGAGGAGGTATCGTCAGAGGAAGAAGAGAAAGAGGAAGAGGAGAAGGAAGAGGAAGAAGAGGAGGAGTACGACGAAGAGGAGCACGAGGAGGTGAGATCGCCCGCCGGGACCCCCGAGTTCCCGGTCGTCTTCCCCTCCCTCCCAATTTCTGAGACCCCGACCCCCCGTTCGGCCGATAGGGCGCGGGCCCTGGGAGGCCAGAGGCCGCGGGTTCCAATCGCGGCCCCGCCGTGTGACGTCGAGCGGGTCGCTTCACCTCGCGGGCTTCATCTGGAAAAGATCCCGCTCCGCCCGGATCCGCCCCAGCGCTCCGTCCGGTCCCTGGCCCGGAGTGAGCGCTTAACGGATATCGTTATCACCACGCAGTAAGCGCTTAACAGATAGCGTGATCATCATCGGGCTCGGGAGGGGCTGGGGTCTTGGCCTTTGGTCTCTCTCCCCTTGACCCCTTTCCCCTCCTCCCCCGCAGGAGACAGATTACATCATGTCGTACTTCGACAACGGCGAGGATTTCGGGGGCGACAGCGATGACAACATGGATGAGGCGATCTACTGAGGGGCCGTCCGGGGCCGGGGAGCCCCCCGCGCCACCCCGACCCCGCGCGCGCCCACCCGCTGCCCGTCCCGGCCGGACGCTGCGGGGCACGGAGCCCGGAGCCCCTCCCCGCCCGCGGGACGGAGGGAAAGGCCGGAGGCGGGGAAGGATTTTAAAACACTTTTGTACCCCGAGGACGCTAAAAGCGGATTTTAAAAGAAGACGACGGACCTCTCTCTGCCCCCCGCGGGTTCGGGGGAAGGGGGAGTCCCGGAGGGGTGGGGGCAGGTTGGTTTGGAAATAAAAACAATGGCCCATTTGGGATTGTCCCCGTCGGGGGTTGGCTTGGGCTGGATCAGGGTCGACCGACTCTGCTCGATCGGACACTCCCGGGCGCTTCGAACGGCGCCCCGCACCCGGTAAGCGCTCGAAACGTAGCGAATGGGGAAAGTTTGGGTAAGGAGAGACTGTCCGGGGGCGCAGGAGGGGCCGGGGGGAGAACACCCTCTCCGAGCTGGACACGGCGAGGATGCGGGGGCGACGGGATCCAGGAGAGGGGGAAGCCGCGTGGCCTAGCGGAAAGCACCCGAGCCTGGGGGTCCGACCCGCCTGGGTTCTAATCCTCGTTCCCCCCCCCCCCGCCCGCCCTGTGATCGTCAGCAAGTCACCTCAGGCCTCGGTTTCCTTATCTAGATCATTATAATAACAAGCGGGGTCCCAAGCGCCGGGGTAGAGACGAGGTAATCGGATCGGACGCGGGCCCCCGTCCCGCACGGGGCTCACGCGTTCCCCATTTTCCAGACGAGGGAACCGAGGCTCGGAGAAGCGAAGCGAGGTCACGCGGCGGACGGGTGGCCGGAGCTGGGAGGAGAACCCGGGTCCTTCTGGCTCCCGGGCCCGGGACCCCCCGCTTCTTCTCGGCAGCCTCCCACCCCACCCCTCCACCCCCTCGGACAGGCGGAGACGGAGACCCTGGCCTGCTGCCTTGCCAGGCCAGGAGGGAGTTGGACGGATCCGGCGGTGGAGCGTGGGAGCCCGGCGGGTGTGCGCACGTATGTTTACGCGGGCACGCACGCGTGTGTTCCCATGCCTCCCTCCGCCCGGGGCCGCTCCACCCCGGGTGCGACCTTGGCCTCGTCCTTGTTTACGAGGAATAATTATAGACGACTGGGGCGGAGCGGGGCAGGTGCGCGGGGAGCCTGCGGGGAGGATGCCAGCCTGCCTTTTCCCAAACCAGGCCTCTTCCCCCGACCCCTACCCTCCCGGGACCCCGGAAGTCCTTCTCTGGGTGGGGTGGGGGGCTTCTCTCCACTGGGGGGTGGAGGGTGAGAATTGGGAGTCTAGATCACCAGCTCCAGGGAGAGGAGGGGGGCTCGGGGAAAGAAAGGTCAGAGGAGAGGGGCGGTTGCGTGGTAGGGAGCTACAGCAGACCGTGGCAACGCGGCTCGGCGGAAGGAGCCGGGTGCCGGGGGAGGGACAAGGGAATCGGGCCGTCCCACGTCGTCCCGGCCTTCATCCCCATTTCACAGATGAGGGAACCGAGGCCCAGAGAGGTGAAGTGACCGGCCCGAAGTCCCACAGCTGACGGGCGGCCGAATTGGGATTCGAACCCACGACCTCTGACTCCCAAGCCCGGGGCTCTTGCCACTGAGCCGCGCTGCTTCTAATCCCAGCTCCGCCGCCTGTCAACTGTGTGACTTTGGGCAAGTCAGTTCTCTGGGCCTCGGTTCCCTCACCCGTCGGATGGGGTTGAAGACGGCGAGCCTCACGTGGGACGACCCGATGACCCCGCATCTCCCCCGGCGCTTAGAGCGGTGCTCGGCACACAGCGAGCGCTTAACGGATACCAACGAGGTTATTATTATTAATAAACACTGTTGAGCGAATGAACGAACAAGACTTCCCCAAACCCATCTCTCATCCGTCGGGGCGTCCTGCCTTCCCCACTTCCGTCCAAGGGGCTTAAAGGTCAAAGGGCCTGGGGTCCTGCAGGGAGAGGCCGTCCCCAAGCAGAGACTTGAGAGACGGGACGCAGGAGAGTCTCTCCCGCCCACCCGGGATTTCTTTCTTTTCCTAGAACTCGGAGGTGAGGTCATCCCCCCGGCCTCCGATTGGCCCGCGCCGCTTGGCACGTGAAGGCCACGGACCCACCGCGTGTCCGGGACCGGACACTGGCCGGCCCCCCGGGAGACCCCCCCCCCCCCGGCCGGATCCGTTGGCGCGGCCCCCTCGCCCGGCCCACCCCGACACCCCACGGGGACCTCTCGGGGCCGCCGGATTGCGGACACGGGACCCGGCCGGGCCCCTCGCCGCCCCCGCCCCAAATCTCCTAGTCCCGGACACGGGCTGAGCCGGTCGCCTTTGGGTGCGCGTGAGCGGCGTGGAGGAGAAAGAGGAAATGAGATTTTAAACAACAGACAAGGAGAGAAGGGCCGTCTCCCTCTCTGTCGTCTTCGGCTCCGTGGCCTCTGCGTCTCAGGGTGGGAGACGACTCGGCCCCGCCGGGCCTCAGCTCTCCTCACACCTCGAGCGGAGCGATGCGGGGCTGCGGGCAAAGGGGAAGCGGGGTGGGAGACGACTCCTCTCCGCCAGCCGCTCTCCCCAGACCTGAATCGGAGAGATAATCGGAGAGCCGCACCTACCCTACTTCCCCTGCTTCTAGGCAACAGCTGGTACTAAAGAGGCTCAGAGTTGAAGAGGAAACTGCGGGCCGGGCCGGGGGTGGGGGGGGCCGCGGGAGCCTCCAGCCCCTAGGAGAGAAGAGGGAAGGGGCGAGGGGCCGGAGCCGGTGGCCAAGCGAGCCGGCCGTCAACGCCCAGTGCCCCATATGGAGAATATAGAGAAGCAGCGTGGCTCTGGTGGCAAGAGCCCGGGCTTGGGGGTCAGAGGTCGTGGGTTCTAATCCCGGCTCCGCCGCTTGTCAGCCGGGTGACTGTGAGCAAGTCACTTCCCTTCTCTGGGCCTCGGTGACCTCATCTGGAAAATGGGGATGAAGACTGGGAGCCCCACCTGATCACCTTGTATCCCTCCAGGATTTAGAACGGTGCTTGGCACATAGTAAGCGCCTAACAGATGCCGTCGTTATTGTTATCGTGCCCCTCGGCCGCCGGCGAGCGACTCCGGGGCTCGGTCGGCTGCCGTTTCCCTTCGCCCCGCTTCCTGCCACCCCAGAACGGCGGAGGAGAAAGCTCTCCCCCTCTCCTCCCTGACTGGGCCGGATCGGGGCCCGGGGTCAATGATGAGATGGGGAAGGGGGGTGGGTTATAATAATGATAGCAACGATTACAATAATTGCGATGGTATTTGTGAAGCACTTACTATTTGTGCGGCTCATTCATTCATTCATATTCGATCATATTTATTGAGCGCTTACTATGTGCAGAGCACTGTACTAAGCGCTTGGAATGGACAGTTCGGCAACAGAGACCATCCCTGCTCAATGACGGGCTCCGGGGGACACAGCAGAGCAAAACTGGGCAAAACATAAACAAGACAACATTATCAAGATAAATAGAATCAAGGGGATGTACACCTCATTCAAATAAATAGGGTAATAAATAAAATATACAAATATATGCTGTTCGAAGGGCTGGAGTAGATCCGAGGTAATCAGGTGGGGCTCACACTCTTAATCCCCATTTTACAGCTGAGGGAACTGAGGCCCAGAGAGGTGAAGCGACTTGTCCAAGGTCGCCCAGCAGACAAGCGGCAGAGCAGGGATTAGAAGCTAAATCTTTCTGATGCCCAGGCTCTAGCCTCTAATCTGTGGGGAGGGTCCCTCCGCCAGGTTGGAGGGAGAGACAAGGTTGGGTGGGGAGGTGTGTGGAAGCGATAATAATAAGTGTCGTAGTTATTAAGCGCTTACTACGCGCCAGGCCCTGTGCTGAGCACTGGGGTGGACACAAGGGAATCGATTTGGACGCGGTCTCTGTCCCACGTGGGGCTCACAATCTTAAACCCCCTTGTACCGATGAGGGAACGGAGGGGAGTGAAGCGATCCGCCCAAGGTCACACAGCAGACGAGAGGCAGAGCCGGGTTTAGAACCCAGCTCCTTCTGCCTCCCGGGCCCGGGCTCCACCCGCTAGGCCGCGCCGCTTCTCGGGGGCCGTGGAGCTGCTTGGCCGCCTCTGTCCGGTCCGAGTCTCCGGCGTGACCCGAACCCGGTTCTCACGGTCCCCCGGGGTGGGCGGGGAGGGGATCGGGGGCGGTCTTCCCTCCCTCCAGACCCTTCGACGGGCTGTATCCAGTGGCCGGGAGACCGGGCCAGGCGATTCCGAGAACCTGTTTACTAAACAGCTGAGGGATTTTGAAGAGATGAGGTGTAGGCGGGCAGAGAGCGGGGCACCTGGCCCCGCGCCCTAGGACCGGCTCGTCCGTGACGCCCAGGGAAGGGAGCGGGGTTGGGGCAGAGAGACGGGGACCCTTCCCCTTACATAACGGGAAGGGATCGAGGGCGTGGGCACGGTGTCGCCGGATGGACCAAAATAGCCCTGCCGAGATAAACGAGCCGCCGAGCTGACCAAACATCTATCCGTCCACTCATCCGGTGGTGTTTATTGATGCCGATGGGACTGGTTAAGCGCTCACTACGTGCCAGGCACCGTACCACACGCTGGGGTGGCTACCAACGGATCGGGTTGGCCGCGGTCCCCGTCCCGTGGGGTTCACGGTCTCAATCCCCATTTTCCGGATGAGGGAGCTGAGGCCCGGAGAAGTGAAGTGACCTCCCCAAGGTGACGCAGCAGACAAGCGGCGGAGCTGGGATTAGAACCCGGGACCTTCTGACTCCCAGGCCCGGGCTCTAGCCGCTAGGCTGTGCCGCTTCTCTCGAGGTAACAGACACGTTCCCCCCTCATCAATCGGCCTAGTTATCGGCGCCGGATCCTTCTAGACAGTGGTCTGCACATATCATCGATTGATCGATCGATTCCTGAAGCCCCTGAGGTCGGGCTGGGGAGGCGGGGGATTGTCGGAAGAGGCCAGGGGCCTGTGGGGCGCCCAGTGGGCCAATGGTCAGTGGGAGAAAGGTCCTGGCAGGTCCCCAGGACAACTTCCCTTCTCGGATCCCTTCACACCTGTCCTCTGGGATCAGGGGCCTGTTCGGGGGGGAGGAGGGAGAGGAGGAGGAGGAGGAGGAGGAGGAAGAGATGGGGCAGGAGAGGAGGAGGAGGGAGAGAGAGGGAGGGAAAAAAGGAGGAGGGGGAGGTGAAGAGGGGGAGAAGGGGGAGGGGGGAAGAGATGAATAAATAATAATGTATGAATGAACGAATGAGGGAGAGAAGGAGGAGGGGGAGGGAGAAAAAAAGGAGGGGAAGGTAAAGAGAAGAGAAAAGGGAGAGAAGGAGGAAGGGGAGGGAGAAAAGGAGGAGAGGGAGGGAGAAGAAGAGGAGGGGGAGAAGGAGGAAGGGAAAGGGGAGAAGGAGGAGGGGAAGGGAGAAAAAAGAGGAGAAGATGAAGAGGAGGGAGAAAAAGAGGAGGGGGAGGTGAAGAGGAGGGAGAAGGGGGAGAAGGGGGAAGGGGAGGGAGAAAAAGAGGAGGGGGAGGTGAAGAGGAGGGAGAAGGGAGGGAAGGAGGAAGAGGAGGGAGAAAAAGAGGAGGGGGAGAAGGAAGAAGGGAAAGGGGGGAAGGGGGAGAAGGAGGAAGGGGAGGGAGAGGAGGAGGAGGTGAAGAGGGAGAGAAAGGGGAGGGGGAAGAGGCCAGAAGCCCCCAGACCCTAGATTTAGATTTAGGTCCGTCTACCCCTCCCACCCTGCATCCAGCAACCCCGGCTGGACCCCATAAGGAAGCGAGGAGGAGGGAGACGTGGGTTCTAATCCCGCCTCCGCCACCTGTCTGCTGTGTGACCGCGGGCAAGCCACTTCACCTCTCTGGGCCTCAGTTCCCTCACCTGGGAAATGGGGATGAAGACTGGGAGCCCCACGGGAGCCTGTATCTACTCAGGTGCTGAGAACAGCGCTTGGCACAGAGTAAGCGCTTAACGAGCCCCGTTATTCGGTGGTTAATTAATTCAACCCCTTTAAAGTTGAAAGGGGGAGCGGGGGCGGGCGGGGGGGGGCCTCAGAGAAGAGGGGGAACAGCCTCATGTCATGTTAGCGGGGTCCCCACTGTTCGAGGTGAGGGGGTGGGCCATGCCTGGGAGAGGGGGAGGTTGAATGTGCACAGCACTGTGCTAAGCGCTTGGAAAGTACGATAGAGCGCATTAAAGAGAGACGATCCCTGCCCACACCGGATTTACGGCCTAGAGGGGTTGGGATTTTACAGGGATCTGATGGCGGGGGATTTTACCACCTCCCTCCCAGTGTTGTCTCTCCCAAGTCCTCAGTGCAGTGCTCTGCACGCAATAAGTGCTCAATAAACACCATCCCCTGGTTGATCGATCGGCCCCAGTGCTGGGCGCACAGTGGGAGCATAATCACGATAATCAGAGAACGGGACCGGGCCTTAAATTTGGACTCCTTCCCCGGGAAACATCTGGATCTTTCCGTCCCTTCTCTCCCCTTCCTTCCTCCTTTCCTTCCTCCCGATAAGGGGCAGGATCTGGGAGGGGTTCCCGCTTTTCCTGCGCCCCCCCACCCCTGATCCGACCTCCAGATGAGGAGATTTCCAAGTTCTCCCCCTCACATCCCTTTCCCAGGTCATGAACATCTTATCCAGCCCCACCCCTTCTCCCACGCCTGCTCCATTTGGATCCACAGCGTGTTCCCGGCGTGTTCCCTGCGTGTTCCCCGCCCATCCCCGGCCTTTTCCCTGCATGTTCCCCGCATGATCACTTGGCCACCCCCCCCAGTCCCTGAGTCATCTTTATGGTATTTGTTAAGCGCTCACTGTGCATCAGGCACTGTACTAAGCGATGACGGTCCATGTGGGGGCCACAGTGTCTCCCATTTTACAGATGAGGGAACTGAGGCACAGAGAAGAAGAAGAACTGGGGTGTTTGTTAAGCGATTCCTACCTGCCGTAGGAACCCACTGTACCAAGGGGTCGGGTGGATACAAACAATGGGGCTCAGTTTCCCCCATTTTACAGATGAGGGAACTGAGGCACAGAGAATAATAATGATCATAATTGGGATATTTGTTAAGCACTTACTCTGTGCCAGGCACTGTACTAAGGGGTCGGGTGGATACAAGCAAATCGGGTTGGACACAGTCCTTATCCCGTTTGAGTAAGGTAAGGGAACTGAGGCACAGAGAATAATAATAATAATAATAAAGATAATAATTGGGGTATTTGTTAAACGCTTACTGCGCGCCAGGCACTGTCCTAAGCGCTGGAGTGATACAAGCAAATCGGGTTGGACATAGTCCTTGTCCCCTGTCCCCTGTGGGTTTCCGGTCTCAATCCCCATTTTTCAGATGAGGGAACTGAGGCACAGAGACGTGAAGTGACTTCCCCAAGGTCACCCGGCAGACCCGTGGCAGAGCCAGGTTTAGAAACCAGGTCCTTCTGACTCCCAGGCCTGGGCTCGATCCACCAAGTCAGTTTGCTGCGTGCAACCTGATTAGCTGGTTTCTACCCCAGCGCTTAGTACAGTGCCTGGCACACAGTAAGCGCTTCACAAATACCATAATAATCATTATTATTTATAAGCCGGGATTCCCATGCAGCGTGGCTCAGTGGAAAGAGCCCGGGCTTCTGAGTCAGAGCCGGGTTCGAATCCCCGCTCGGCCACTTGTCAGCTGTGTGACTGTGGGCGAGTCACTTCACTTCTCTGTGCCTCGGTTCCCTCATCTGCAAAATGGGGATCAACTGTGAGTCTCATGTGGGACGACCTGATTACCCTGTATCTACCCCAGCTCTTAGAACAGTGCTCTGCACATAGTAAGCGCTTAACAGATACCAACATTATTACAAACAGCAGGGAAAAAACAACAAAAACCCATTTTTCCGCCAGCACTGACCCACCTCCAAAGAAGGGAGGCTAATGACGGCAGAAACAGAGACAAAGAACGGAGACAGAGATGGGCAAGAGACACGGAGAGAGAGAAGCACACCCAGTGAGCGGCAGAGACAGAGAAATACAGAGATATACAGAGACGGACAGAGATGGAAAGATAGAGACAGAGGCAGAGGGCTCAGGGGGAGAGACAGAGACAAAGAGCAACCGAGAGCTAGAGACGGGGAGTCTCTCAGAGACAGAGATCGGGACAGAGATCAAAACAGGTCACAGAGATAAGGGCGAGGAGACAGACGGAGGGTACGGGAGGGAGGGCGTTGGAGAGAGATAGGGGCAGATTCCTTGGGCCTGTCCTTTTGTCTCTGTATCTCCACCTCTCCATCTCTGATTCAGGCAGAGATGGACAGAGAAAGAGCCGGAATCAGAGACAAAGGAGGAGGTTCATCCATTCCAGAGTATTTACTGAGCACTTACCGCGGGCAGAGCTCTGTATTACACGCTTGGGTGAGTGCGATAAAACAGAAATGGGTGAAGCAGCATGATCTAATGAAAAGAGAGGCTCAGGGCTCAGAGGCTTCATCCCCGTTTCACAGATGAGGTAACCGAGGCTCCAGGAAGTGAAATGACCACCCCGAGGTCACAGAGCTGACAGGCGGAGGAGCCGGGATTAGAACCCACGTCCTTCTGGCGCCCAAGCCTGGGCTCTAGCCACCAGAGAAGCGGCACGGCTTAGTGGAAAGAGCCCGGGCTTGGGAGTCAGAGGTCACGGGTTCGAATCCCAGCTCCGCCACTTGTCAGCTGGGGGACTGTGGGCAAGTCACTTCACTTCTCTGGGCCTCAGTGACCTCATCTGGGAAATGGGGTTGGAGACTGGGAGCCCCACGGAGGACAAGCTGATGACCCTGTGTCTCCCCCAGCGCTTAGAACAGTGCTCTGCACGGAGTAAGCGCTTAAATACCAACAATATTATGATATCCCAGAATCGCCGCGGAGGCAGGGAAAGGGCAAGTGGAAGCCATGAGATGAGGGAATTTGAGCAGAGACGTTGGGAGACGTTGAGGAGCCTAAGATGGGGGGCGGGGAGGAACAACCAAGTCCCATTACCTCCCCTTCTACAGCTTGTTGTCTTGGGGGGGGCTTCCCCATCCCCCGCCCCGGGGAAAAGCCCTAGTTTTAGACTTAAACAAGGGTATTTGTTAAGCGCTTACTTTCGGGGGTTGGACGCGAGGTCCGCAGAGGACTCACGGACTTAATCCCCATTTTACAGCTGAGGGACCTGAGGTCCAGAGAAGGGAAGCGACCTCCCCAAGGTCACCCAGCCGGCAGGTGGCCGGGATTAGAACCCACGACCTCCCGACTGCCTCCCCAGTCGCCCCCGTCCTTCCCCGGGTACCCCTTTAGACGGGATCAGAGCACAATCCCGCTCCTCCCCCCGGCCCAGGGCTCCCCTCCCCGACACCCACACGCTCGGGTCGAGGGAAGTCGGGAGGGTAGATTTCCTTTCAAACTTTATTTTTATTTTCTTAGAAAAAACATCTTTCCCACAAGGGGCAAAAATATCTGATATCGAGTACAAAACAGAACATTGCCATACAAAAAGAGAAGTTCACGGTAGAAAACCCGACCCCTTCAACTCTCCCCGCGCTGACTCCGCGGGCGGGTGGGGGGTGGGGGGGGGTCTCTGGGCAGTGTGACCGAGCTGCCCACAGGAAGGGGACCAAAAAAGTGCGAGGCCTGCATCTGGCGGGCGGCCACCTCCCCGTGAGACGGGCCACTGAAGTCGACTTAACACTCGTCTGAGGTGGGGGGTGGCGGGGCGGCGGCCAGGGCCTCCGGCGGCCCCGGCTTCGGAGTGTCCGCCTTCGGGAGGGACCCTCCGCCGGGGGAGAGGCGAAAACGAAAACAAACCAAAGTGCTACGACAAGTTTGGCTTCTCCTCACGGAAACCTCCTTTCGCTAACCGAGAACGCCCGGAGCGTCCTTCCGCCGACGACACCGGACGCTCGGGGATCGAGTCTCCAACTCTCGAGTCCTCCGGGGGCGGTTCGTCCCCCTCTCCCCCCTCCCCCGGGGGGCTTCGGCGTGCCGGGGGCGGGGGGGGGGGGGGGGAGGGACCCCCCTCTTCTGTGGAAACCTCACCGGGTTTCCTCCGCTCCGGGCGGGGCTCCCCGCTCCCTCCGACTCCCTGCGAACGCGCAGAGGGGAGCGGAGGTGCCTGGGAGGCGCCCGGACCGAGACCCTCTCTGACCGCACCCGGGGCGTGGGGAGAAAAGCGGGGGCGGGACCGTCGCCCGACCCGTCCCGTCTCCCTCCCGGTGCGGGGACGTAAAGAGCGGGTCCGGCGAGAGGACGGACGAAGGAACGGATCCGACCGCTGCTTCTCGCCTCGCTGGGGGTCGAGGGGAGGGGGCGCGGCGGGGGCCGGGGGACCCCCTCCCCGCTCAGTGCGCGTTGTTGTTCGTCACGCAGGGATCCACCTGGAGGGAGAGGGGGAGAGGTCGCGGTCAGCGGCCGGCCGACGCCCGCCGGGCCGCGGGCGGACCGTCCGGCCCCCGGGGGGGGGGGGGGCGCGAGGGTCCCAGCCGGCTCACCTCGGTGTACGTGGGCGGGGGCATGAACTTGAACTCGGGCGCGTACATGAAGATGGGGCTGTCCAGAGAGCCGTCCATGTCGTCCAGGAGCGGGGTGGTGGGGCTCTCCAGCCGGTGGTCTTCCGGAATGATGTCCATGTAGCAGGGGGGAGCTGCGGGGGGAGGCGAGAGGAGGGAGGCGGGAGGGGTGAGTGACCACCCCCCCGGCCGTGGTTCCGGGGGCGGGAGGGGGGAGGAAGCACAGGGGGAGCCTCCTCACCTTCTGGGGTGTCGGGAATGTTGAGGTCGACCCAGCTCATCTCGGAGCTGGTCTGGCTGGCCATGCTGGACGAGCGGCTGCTCAGGCCGGACTTGCTGCCGATGACCAGGGGCAGGTCCAGGATGACCTTCTTGGAGCCGGGGACGGTGACGTAGATCTGGAAGGGGGAGGAGGGCGGGAGCGGGTCAACCGCTGCCCGACGACGAGGGCCCCCCCGCCCGACGCGTCCCCCCCGGACGGCCGCCGGCGGCCCCGAGCCTCACCAGCAGGGAATACTCGACGCGCAGGATGTGGCAGCCCAGGATGGACGGCTTGATCTTCTGCACGCGCAGGCTCTTGCCCCGCCAGGACTCGCAGGTGCCCGAGATGATGTGGTTGCCGCGGACGGACGACAGCTTCTGCGTCAGCACCTTGGTCTGCCCGTTGGCCAGGTAGGTGTGCCGGGCCACGATGGCCGCCTTGGGCACCACGATGCGGGAGCAGGTGTTCTCGAAGTCGGCGTGGATGTTAATCTCGTCGCCTGCGGGGCGGGAGGGCGGGTGAGCGGGGGCCGGGGGCGAGCGGGGGCCGCCGCCCCCTTCCCCCCGGCGGGTCCCGGGCCGCCCCACCCACCCGGGGCCCCGACCGGCCTCCTCACCTTCGCAGAAGCCCTTGCGGTCGATCGTGGCCGAGACGGACACGCGGCCGTCGGGGATGAACAGGCACGAGACCTTCTTCTCCTTCTTGGCGGACACGGGCGCCTGGTCGGGGGGAGAGAGGGGGGAGCGTGAGCATCCGGCGGCCCGCGGCAACTCCGGAGAGGACAACCGGACAACGGCACGGACCCGTTCCATCCTTCGGGGGGGCCGGTGGCCAGCTGGCCACGCCCAACAGCCGTCCCCCCATCCTCCCCCTGAACTCCGCGACCGAACGACGGAACTGACAGATCCCCAGCCCGGCACGAGTTTACCGCCTAGGGGAGTCCGAGACGCTCACCATCAAGTCGGGGGTGTTCACGTCCACGGGGTCCATAACTTCGAAGCCCCTCTTGACCTCTTGGGTGGGCTGGCCGGGCCGGTCCAAGTACGCCTTCACCCAGTAATCCACGCGGCCGTACTTGCCCTTGAACGAGGTCCCCAGGGGCCTGCGCGGGTCGGGGAGAGCGGACCCCGTCAGACGGTCCAAGGGGTGAGGGGGGGGGGGGCGCGTCGTTCCCGGGGGGAGGCGCGGGGAGGGGTGGGGGGCGGATACTTACCCCTGGGGCAGCTCAAAGCCGAATTTGTACTCGTAGGTGTTCCCGGGTCTCAGGATGACGGTGTCTTCTTCGGCTGCGGGGAGGAAGGAGGCCCGTCAGTTGGGGTGCGGAGAGGGGGAGGTGGGGAAGACCCCCCCCCCCCAAAGGGCTGCAAGTCGGCACGGTGACGCCTCGCCGGGGAGCGTGGGAATCGAACCCCGCGGTTCATCCCGCCCCCCCCCGGGACCCGCCCCGTCCGCCCTTCCACCCCGTCGCTCCCGGCCGTCACGCCTTCGCTCCCGAGGCCCGGGCCGGACCAGCGCTCGGCACACGGTGGGCGCCCGGCGGATCCCCTCGTTATCACTAGAACTCGGGGCGCGGGGCGGCGTCGGGGCTCACCGTGGTGGGGGTCTTCCAGGAGGAGGGTGTCCTGGTAGCGCAGATACTCCATGGTCTGCTTGCACTGCTGGGAGCCTTGGAGCCACAGGACCTTGGCCACTCCGCAGGCCAGCAGCCTCACGGCCTTGACCCGGGTCACCTCGCACACCTCCACCAACACCCGGCCGGTCACCTTCTCCCCGCTGCAGAACACCTTGTCGGGGTCGTTGAAGACCACCTCGAGGGTCTTGATCTTCTTGAAGACCACCATGGTCGGGCCCGGGGACAAGACGTGGGGGGCGGGGGGGCGCGCTTGGACGAGGAGGCCGCCTCCCTCCTGCTGTCAAAGGAGCCCAAACTCCCAGAAGCCTCTTCGGGAGCAGCTTTTTGGGCAGGACGAGGGCCACCGGGGCTGGGAAGATGTCGACCAAAAGGAGGAGATAAAAAGCGAGGATTGGAGGGACTTTGGGGGGCTCCGGGAGGGCGCTCGGCTGCGAGCGAGAGCAGCAGCAGCAACGACGACGTCCAGGCGGCGGAGCAAGGACTGAACGCCCAGCGAGGCGGAAACGCCTTTTAAAGGGGCCGGGCCCGGCCGGGGCTCGTGCTGCCCTCGTGCACAGCGCTCCCATTGGTCGCCCGCGCCTTGTTTACGGGGCTCTCCGCCAATCGGCGCCCTCCTCCGGGCGCGTGGACACGGTGTGCCTTCGGGCGGTTGTTGGGTGCTGCGACAGCTTTCTTCGGGGGGGGCGGCGGGGAGCCCTCGGAGAGTGGCGGCGCCGGGAGCCAATGGGAGCAGAGAAGGGACCCCGGTCCGACCAATGACAGGGCGAGGATCCGGCGGAGGGTGGGAGTTTGGCCCGGGCCATATTAGGAGGGGGAGTGGAGTTGGGTGAAAGGGGAAAAGGCTTTCTGAGGGGCAATAATCGTGTTGATGGTGGTTGAGCGCTTACTACGTGCAGAGCACTGTTCTAAGCGCTGGGGGAGACACAGGGGCATCAGGTTGTCCCACCTGAGGCTCCCAGTCTTCACCCCCCATTTTCCAGATGAGGGAACTGAGGCCCAGAGAAGTGAAGTGACTTGCCCACAGTCCCACAGCTGTTTGTGGGGGATGAAGGGGCGACCCCCACCCCGACTTGGCCCCCCCAAATTCCCCCTCTTCCTTCCCACAGTCCCTCGTCCCAGGAATCCCCGCTTCCCAACTCTCCAAAATGGGAATTTCTCACAGACTGGGACAACAAAATGAGGGATTTGTGGGCAGGGAGGGAATGAGCAGGGGTGACCACCGACTCCCACCCCTTCGAAGTTGTGTACCCCCTCCTCTCTCCCCCTAAAAGGGGAGGGCAGATTTGGGGGGGAGGCCCTATTTCCTGCAATCTACCTCATGTTAGCCCCCATCTTGGGCCACGTGTCCTAGATCTGCCCCGGGACCCCTCGGTCCTCACATCCAAACTACAACATGTGTGGGGTATTTGGGGTGAGGGGGCGAGGAGGTCGGGGGTCCCCCTGCCCTCCTGTCATCTCACCTCTCCCCAAAACGAGGGTTAAGAGTGAGCCCCGGGGGGACAGGGATCGCGTGCCAGCTGATTGGCTTGAATCTACCGCAAGGCTTAGAATAGCGTTTGGCACACGGCGCTTAGATCCCCTGAAATCGCCAGGGTTTGCCACGTAGTGAACGCTTAAGAAATTGTCAGTGTGTGGCACATAAGCACTTAAATCCCCTGAAATTGTCAGTGTCTGGCACATAGTAAGCGCCTAAATCCCCTGAAATTGTGTGTGTTTTGGGGAGGGGGGAGGTCTCTTCCTTGCTTTTCTCGCTCAACCTCCCTTCCTCTGCTTTCTGGGGATCAGGGAAATCTCAGAGAGAGACAGAGTCGAGGACAAAGACCGAGATAGGGGGAGAGACAGACACAGACAGAGGGAGCGTTTGGCCCCCCCCTTTTTTCATGGTGTTTGATAAACGCTTACTATGTGCCAAGCACTGTTCTAAACTTGTAGATACAAGCTAATTAGGGAGGACAGAGTCCCCGTCCCACACTGGACTCACAGCTTTCTCCTCTCCCCCTACTTCCCTTCAAAACCCGTGACCCATCCGTGTCCCAAGAGCTGCATTTTGTCCACCACCCCCTCAGATACGAGAGATCTGCCCTCTCCAAATATCTCTTTCGTATCTCCCTCCGTCCAAGGCCGGGAGCCAGGCGAACCCCGGGCCCCTCTGTCAATCGGTCAGCGGTACGTATTGGGCGCTTACTACGTGCAGAGCGCCGTACTAAGCGCTTGGGAGAGAACAATCAGAAGGAGCAGACGCATTCCCTGCCCATAACGAGGTTCCTGGGCCTTTCCCACAGCCGCCCAGATTGCTCTCTCTCCATTCCCGTCGGCGCTCACACAGTGTCCCCCTCCCACATCCTGCCTCCCCCCTTCCCCTCCATGCAGCCCACCTTTAACCTTTAACCTCTCACCTTCCAGGAGGGAGAGGAACAACACCCCCCCCCCCCCCCCAGCGCCCATCTGCAGGCTTGGGGGGATAAATCAAATGGAGTTTTCTCCTGAAGGACAGTAGCCCTGAGGTTTTACCGGGGTTTCTTTCCCCCTCCTGGGAAGTTTTCGATAAGAGTTGCGGGGAAGACAAGATCTGGGAAGGGTGGGAGGGAGCTGGGTGGATTAATATCTCCGTTTTTGTCAAGCTAAAACCGGCCTCTAATCTGCTGCGTCGCCCCCATTCCCTTGACTTTTTTGGGGGGGCGTCCTGATTGATTGGATAACTCTCCCCTGAACCCGACTCCGCCTGAGATTCCCGAGGTGATGAATTCAAGAGACACATCCCGTCGGGGGTTATTAAAAGAAAATCTGATGTTCATTCATTCAGTCGTATTTATTGAACGCTTACCGCGTTCCGAGCACTGTGCTAAGCACTTGGGAGAGTACAATACAATAAACCGACACATTCACTGCCCGCAGCGAGTTGACAGTCTGCGGGGAAGACGGTGGGGGAACAGAGTGGTCCCATTTTCCCTCCCCACCTCATCCCAGTCTCGGGCCTTTCTTGGTGAGAATTGGGAGATATTGCTTTCCGTCCTCGTGTTTGAATAATAATAGTCATAACTGTGGTATTTGTTAAGCGCTCCGGTGTGCCAAGCACTGTACTAAGCGCTGGGATAGATTATCATTATAATAGCCGTTCAGCGCTTCCTCTGTTTTCAGCGTCAGGGCAGATAGGCATTAATCAGGTCGGACATAGTTCCTGTTCCACTTGGGGCCCACGGCCTAAATAGAAGGGGAGGATAGGTATCGAATCTCCGATTTACCGGTGAGGAAACCGAGGCCCGGAAGTAGCCAGCGAGGGGCCGTGCGGGGATAAGAACTCAGGTCCTTTCGAGAGAGGAAGGAAAAAAAAATTACGGTAGCCGTGAAGCGCTTAGTGTGTTCCAAGCACCGGGGTAGATACAAGTTAATCATGTTGGACACAGTCCCGGTCCCATATTAGGCTCACACGCTTAATCCCCATTTTTTTCACAGAAGAGATAACTGAGCCCAGAGACCTTGAATGACTTGCCCAAGGTCACACATCAGACAAGTGGCAGAGCCGGGATTAGAACCCATGACCTTCTGACTCCCCGGGCCGGGCTCTGTCCGCTATGCCACGCGACACATTCTCCGTCCACAGTGAGCTTAAAGTTCTAGAGGGGGAGACGGGCGTTAATAAAAGTAAATAAATGACAGATGTGGATATAAGTGCTGTCTAATTATAATAACGATGGCATTCGTTAAGCGCTCACTACATGCAAAGCACTGTTCTAAGCACTGGAGAGGTTACAAGGTGATCAGGTTGTCCCACGTGGGGCTCACAGCCTTAATGGGGAAGCAGCGTAGCTCAGTGGAAAGAGCCCGGGCTTGGGAGTCAGAGGTCGTGGGTTCAAATCCCGGCTCTGCCACTTGTCAGCTGGGTGACTGTGGGCAAGTCGCTTCACTTCTCTGTGCCTCAGTCACCTTATCTGTCAAATGGGGATGAAGACCGGGAGCCTCACGTGGGACCACCCGATGACCCTGGATCTCCCCCAGCGCTTAGAACAGCGCTCTGCGCCTAGTAAGCGCTAAACAGATACCAACATTATTATTATTCATGCCCGTTTTGCAGCGGAGGCGCAGAGAAGTTAGGCCACTTGCCCCAAGTCACCCAGCTGACAAGCGGCGGAGCCGGGATTCGAACCCGTCATCTCTGACTCCCCAGCTCACGCTCTTTCCGCTGAGCCACGCTGCGTCTCTGTCTGGGGTCTTTACCTTCCCCTTCCCCATTCCCCACCAGCCTCTGTCGCCCCGTCAGGCTCCAGACCTACCACGAATGCCAAGAACGCACTTCAGGCCTGGCACCGGGCTCCCCGCCAACGGCAGTCCTCCCCGCCGGGGCCGGCTCCAACCTTTCCCCCCATAACCTGGTTTTCGCTTGAAACCCTCCTCCTCCCCACCGTCCTGTCCTCTCCGTGTCCCCCGGTGACGTGGAACCACCGGCGGAGACCCGGGTCCCGGCGGGTCGCTCCGGGATGTTGGCGGAGAGCTGGGGGGACGGACGAGGAAGACCCGGAGCGTCGGGGTGAAGACGGCCTCCACGGAGCCAAAATCTTTCGCGATTAGATCACTGGTTTCTCTTCCCCCTCCTCCCGGCACCTTTCCTCCTGGAGACCAGAAACCAAGACGTGTTTGTTTTTCTGGTGGTGTTGTTTTTTACGGTATTTGTAAAGAACTCACTCACGGTCAGCTGGAGTCAGATCCAGCTGGAGGAGATCCGAGCCGATCGGATCGGACCCAGTCCCTATCCCACGTAGGGTTGACCGTCTTAATTCCCGTTTTGCAGATGAGGTAACCGAGGCCCAGAGAAGTGACTGCATAACAGTGTACCTGTTAAGCGCTTTTACTCCGGGCCGGACACTGTACGAAGCGCTGGGGTGGGTACCAACAAAGCGGGCCGGACACAGTCCCTGGCCCACAGTCTCGATCCCCATTTTACAGACGAGGGAACTGAGGCCCAGGGAAGTGAAGCGACCTGTCCGGGGTCACACAACGGCCAGGTGGCAGAGCCGGGATTAGAACCCAGGACCTTCTGGCTCCCAGGCCCGGCTCTAGGCACTAGGTCATTCCTTCAATCGCATTTATTGAGCGCTCCCCCCGTGCAGAGCACCGGACTAAACACTTGGGAGAGGGCAATAAACGGACCCAATCCCTGCCCGCAACGGGCTGACAGTCTAGAGGAGGGGAGACAGACATCAATACAAATGAAGGAATTACGGATATGGACCTAAGTGGGGCTGGGAGGGGAGAAGAAGAAGAAAGGGAGCGAGTCGGTGACGCAGAAGGGAGTGGGAGAAGAGGAAAGGAGGGGCTTAGGCTGGGAAGGCCTCTTGGAGGAGGTGGGCCTTCCATGAGGCTTTGAAGGGGGGGAGAGTCGCGGTCCGTCGGCTGTGAGGAGGAGGAGGATGTTCCGGGCCGGAGGCGGGATGTGGACGAGGGCTCGGCGGCGAGACGGGCGGGACGAAGGCACGGCGAGAAGGTGAGCACAAGAGGGGCGAAGCGGACGGGCCGGACGGTAGGAGGAGTAAAGAGATGAGGTAGGAGGGGGCCACGGTGGTGGAGTGCTTTAAATTAATTATCATCATCATCATCACGGTATCTGTTAAGCGCTTACTACGTACCGAGCACCGTTCTTGGCATTTAAAGCATTTAAAACCAATGGTGAGGAGTTTCTCTTCGATGGGGCGGTGGATGGGCAAAGACTGGAGTTTTCGGAGGAGCGGGGTGACATACCCAGAACGTTGTGGTCGGAAAATAATCCGGGCGGCAGAGCGAAGTACGGGCCGGAGTGGGGAGAGACAGAAGCGGGGAGGTCAGGAAGGAGGCGGAGGTAAATTAAGGGAGGTGGAATAGGATGAGCGATTGGATTAAGGTGGAAGGAGTTTGAAGGGAGAGGGAAGGGCGGAATTTAGGGACGTGGAAGAAGTGGGACCGACAGGATTGGGGGACGGATTGAATACGGGGTTTGATCGAGAGAGAGGAGTGAAGGATAATAATAATAATGATGGTATCTGTTAAGCGCTTACTATGGGCAGAGCACTGTTCTAAGCGCTGGGGGAGATACAGGATCATCAGGTTGTCCCACATGAGGCCCACAGTCTTCATCCCCATTTGACAGATGAGGGAACTGAGGCCCAGAGAAGTGAAGTGACTTGCCACAGGCACACAGCTGACAAGTGGCAGAGCCGGGATTCGAACCCACGACCTGTGACCTTCAAGGCCGGGCTCTTGCCACTGAGCCACGCCGCTTCTCTAATGACGCCAAGGTTACGGGCTTGTGAGATGGGACAGGCTTCTGTCCCCTCACTGACCCCGGACCGGGTCCCACTAGCCCAAACGTCTGGCCTTCGGTCATTTGTGCCGCGGACGGTCTGACCCGCTCTGCTCTAACCACTAGGCCACGTTAGTCGTCTGCACCGGGAAGGAAGGGGGCAGGAAGGAACCCGGCATCGATGGGGGAAGTCACGGGAGAGGGGAGGCTCCATCCGGACGGCTATTCCAAACCCCGGCCCTCCAAAATCCCCTCCAGCCCCCGTTTCTTCGCCACCTCGGTTTTTTTTTTTAATGGTATTTGTTGAGCGCTTACTATGTGCAAAGCTCTGTTCTAAGCGCGGGGGTGGGGGGGATACCAGCTGATCAGGTGGTCCCACGTGGGGCTCACAGTCTTCATCCCCATTTTCCAGATGAGGGAACTGAGGCCCAGAGAAGTGACTGGCCCACAGTCACCCAGCTGACAGGCGGCAGAGCCGGGATTGGAACCCATGACCTCTGACTCCCAAGCCCGGGCTCTTTCAACTGAGCCTCGCTGTTCCCCCCGCGACCTTGGGAGCGGGTACCATGGGGTCAGGAAGTGACCGCGTTAGAAACATCCTGTTGCCATCCTGAAGGGGCCGAGGCCGCGGGGCGGAGGGAGGCCGAGAGAGGAGTTGGGGCGGGAGGGGGGGCTTCACTATTTCCGGCGCTGGCCACCAGAAGGATCTGGGTTCTAATCTGCGCTTCGCCCCTCGTCTGCTGGGTGACCTTGGGTAAGTCACTTGGCACGCTGGTGGTAGAGCGGTCAGCGTAGCTGCCTTCCAAGCAGTCGACCCGGGTTCGATCCCCGGCCAACGCCGTCACATATGGAGAAGCAGCGTGGCTCGAGAGCCCGGGCTTGGGAGTCAGAGGTCGTGGGTTCTAATCCCGCCTCCGCCACTTATCAGCTGTGTGACCTGTGTGCAAGCCACTTCACTTCTCTGTGCCTCGGTTCCCTCATCTGTCAAAGGGGGATGAAGACGGTGAGCCCCACGTGGGACAACCCGATGACCCTGTATCTACCCCAGCGTTTAAAACAGTGCTTGGCACATAGTAAGCGCTTAACAGATACCATCGTCATTATTGTTGTTATTCTCTGGGCCTCAGTTCCCTCATCTGGAAAATGGGGATTAAGAGTGTGAGCCCCATGTGGGGCCGGGACTGGGTCCAACCTGATGAGCTTGTTGTGGCTCAGTGGAAAGAGCCCGGGCTTGGGAGTCAGAGGTCATGGGTTCGAATCCCAACTCTGCCACTCGGCAGCTGGGTGACTGCGGGCAAGTCACTTCACTTCTCTGGGCCTCAGTTGCCTCATCTGGAAAATGGGGATGAAGACTGTGAGCCCCACGTGGGACAACCTGATGACCCTGTATCTCCCCCAGCGCTTAGAACAGGGCTCTGCACAGAGTCAGTGCTTAACAGAGACCAACATTATTATTGCTATTATTACCCCAGCGCTTAGAAGAGTGCTTGACACAGAGTAAGCGCTTAACAAAAACCATCATCGTCATTCTTATTATTAAAGTAGTCCCCTCAACCCTCCTTCCCGGAACTCCCTCCCCCTACACATCCGACCTTCCCCATCTTCACAGCCTTACTAAAAATCACACCTCCTCCAAGAAGTCTTCCCTGACTAATTTCTCACTTCCCCCCATCCCTCTATTTTCCCTCTCTACCCCCTCCCTCACGCACTCAATCAGTCAGTGCTATTTACTGAGCGCTTACTATGTGCAGAACACTGTATTAAGCGCTCGGGAGAGTACAGTGCAACCGAAGGAGCGTGGCCTAGGGGACGGAGGACGGGCCGGGGGGTCAGAAGGTTCTGGGTTCTCGTCCCGGCTCGGCCGCTTGCCTGCCGTGTGACCTCGGGCAAGTCACTTCCCTTCCCTGCGCCTCATCTGTAAAACGGGGACGGAGACGGTGAGGGAAGCCGGCGGCAGCGTCAGGATTAAGCCGGGAAGAGGGCAGGCACATGCCTCTCTCGACGCATCTCTCTGAGACAAATGCATTCATTTATTTATGGAGCGCTTACTGTGTACAGAGCACTGTCCTGAGCGCTAGGGAGAGGACAATAGAACAATCAACGGACACGTTCCCTGCCCGCAGCGAGCCGACAGTCCGGACGCAAGAGGCGTCACCTGCAGAGATGACATCGCACCTGCCATTTTGTGAAACCGAGAAATGTGTCCCTCAGCTGTACCAAGGCCGAGCTCTTTCTTCTTCCTCCTGGCCCAGATCACCGGAGGGACTCTCCCCTTCCTCGAAACCCCCCGCACCCCCGGTCATGTACAGAGGGTGAAGATGGAGTCTGGGGATGAATGGGGAGCGGACGGGTTTTGTTTTCCGTGAAAGGAACGTGTTCGTGTTTATGCGCGCGCGAGACACTAAACAGAAACAGAGACAGGACATTCTGTACGTATTCCAGTTTCTCTTTCTGGGAATCCTCTTGGGCAATCGGGGGAGCACGGCTGCAGACGGCTTTCCTTCCCCCTGGGGCTGGGGGCGGTGGGGGACGGGGCTCCCCAGAAACAGGAAATGCCCCCCTCTCCCCACCTCCGGCCGCGGGCGATGCTCAGGGCCTGGCAACCCTGACTCACTGTTTACACCGGGGAAGGGATGGAGAGATAGCGACAGAGACAAACAAGGAGGGAGAGAGAGACGGGGACGGAGACAAACAGGGAGGGAGAGAGAGATGGGGACAGAGACAAATGGGGGAAGAGAGAGACAGTGGGAGAGGGAGAGAGAGACGGGGCAGAGACTAACGGGGAGGAGAAAGAGGCAATGGGAGAGGTAGGGACAGGGACAGAGAGAGGTAGGGACAGAGACAAATGGGGAGGGAGAGACAGTGGGAGAGAGAAACAGGGACAGAGACAAATAGGGAGGGAGAGAGAGAGAAAGGGAGTGGGAGAGGTCGAGAGAAACAGGAGCAGGGAGACAGGAAGAGAGACAAACAGGAAGGGAGGGGGAGAGAGGCAGAGGGAGAAAGAGACAGGGACAGAGACATATGGAAAAGAGAGAGACAGTGGGAGAGGGAGAGAGAGACGGGGCAGAGACTAACAGGGAGGAGAGAGAAAGAGGCAGCGGGAGAGGTAGGGACAGGGACAGAGAGAGATAGGGACAGAGACAAATGGGGAGGGAGAGACAGTGGGAGAGATAGACAGGGACAGAGACAAATAGGGACGGAGAGAGAAAGGGAGTGGGAGAGAGAGAAACAGGAGCAGAGAGACAGGGACAGAGACAAACAGGGAGAGAGAGACAGAGGGAGAGGGAGAGAGAGACAGAGATAAATAGGCAGGGAGAGAGAGAGGAAGTGGGAGAGGTGAGAGAAACACGAGCAGAGAGACAGGGACAGAGACAAACAGGAAGGGAGGGAGAGAGAGGCAGAGGGAGAGAGAGAGACAGAGACAAATGGGGGGAGAGAGAGAGAGACAGTGGGAGAGGTAGAGAGAGACGGGGCCGAGACTAACAGGGAGGAGAGAGAAAGAGGCAGTGGGAGACGTAGGGACAGAGAGAGACAGGGACAGAGACAAACGGGGAGGGAGAGAGAGAGAAAGGGAGAGGGAGAGGGAGAGAGAAACAGGGGCAGAGAGACAGGGACAGAGACAAACAGGGAGAGAGAGACAGTGGGAGAGGTAGAGACAGAGACAAATAGGGAGGGAGAGAGAGAAACAGGAGCAGAGAGACAGGGAGAGAGACAAACAGGGAGAGAGAGACAGAGAGAGATAGGGACAGAGACAAACGGAGAGAGGGAGAGAGACAGCGGGAGTGGTAAGAGAGACAGGAATAAAGAGACAGGGATAGAGACAAAGATGCACAGGGAGAGACAGAGAGATGGAGGAGAGAATGGGAAGAGCCGGGGTAAGAGACAAAGTCATAGAGAGGGAGAGAGAGACAAGGACAAAGAGGGAAGAAGACAGGGTGGCCTAGTGGCTAGAGCCCGGGCCTCAGAAGGACCTGGGTTCTAATCCCGGCTCCGCCACTTATCTCCTGGGTGACCTCGGGCGGGTCACTTCGCTTCTCTGGGCCTCAGCTTCCTCATCTGTAAGAGGACGATCGAGCCGCGGGTGGGACGGGGACCGAGTTCAACCGGATCATCTTGCGTCTACCCCAGCGCTTAGAACGGTGTCCGGCACGTAGCGAGTGCTTAACAGTGCAGGGGGAGAGAGGCAGGGACAGAGAGAAAGATACAGGGAGAGAGAGACAGAGAGAGAGAGACAGGGACAGAGAAAGGCGCAAGGAGAGAGATAAAGAGAGAGAGACAGTGGGAGAGAGAGGTAGGGACGGAGACAGGGAGAGAGATCCCGAGAGAGAGACATTGGGAGACAGAGACAAAGACACAGAGAGAGAAAGATGTAGAGAGAGAGTGGGAGAGAATGAGAGACAGGGTCAGAGACTAACAATAATAATAATAATAATGATAATAATAACACTTGGATGTGTTAAACACTTACTATGCCCCAGGCACTGTACTAAATGCTGGGGCGAATACGAGCAAATCGGGTTGGTCACGGTCCCTGTCCCACGTGGGGCTCACAATCTCAATCCCCATTTTACAGATGAGGTAACTGAGGACCAGAGCACCTCAGTGACTCAACCAAGGTCACCCCGCAGACGAGAGGCGGAGCCGGAGAAACCGAAAGAAAGGGAGCCTGTCAACAGTCGGAGAGCGCCCTGCCTTTGATTTCCTGTTTGTTTAATCTAGGCCTCGGCTTCTCCACTTTCTCTCCCTTCTTTCTGATTTCGGAGCGGGAATCTCCCCTGGGCGTTGGCTCCTTCCCCAGGCTGCGGGAAAACTTATCCTTCGAGGGTATTTATTGAGCGCTCCCCGTGTGCAGAACGCCGTACCGGGCTCCGGGGAAATCCCGATGCAGCAGAGGCAGTGGACGGGATGAGAAGCACCCGTGCCTAGTGGATGGAGCCCAGGTCTGGGAGATAGAAGGACCCGGGTTCTAATCCCGGCCTCGCCACTTGTGCGCTGGGCGATCTTGGGCGAGTCACTTCCCTTCTCCGGGCCTCAGTTCCCTCATCTGTAAAGTGGGGATGAAGACGGTGAGCCCCATGTGGGACAGGGACTGTGTCCAACCCCATTTGCTTGTATCCACCCCAAAGCTTAGCACAGTGGCACAAAGTAAGCGCTTAATAAATACCATTTTGATTATTACTCTAGCCCAACCTGCATATTTCACTCCTCTAACCCCACCGACTCTCTGTTCCTTGTTTATCTCATCGCCGACCCCTCGCCCACATCCTCCCTCTGCCCTGGAACTTCCCTCCCCATTTCTAGCCCACGGAAAAGTCACTCTACCAACCTTCAAAGCCTTAATGAAATCCCACCTCCTCCCGAAAGTCTCCTCCGACTAAACCCTCTTCCCCCCCTCACCCTCTCCCTGTCTTCTCCCGGAATCGGTCCCGTTTAAGCGCATAATATTCACCCCCTCCCGCAGCCCCACCGCCCTTATATCCACAATCTATTTATTTATACGAATGTGAAGCAGCGAGGCCTAGTGCCTAGAGCTCGGGCCTGGCTGTCAGAAGGTCATGGGTTCTAATCCTAGCTCCGCCACGTGTCTGCTGCGTGAGCTTGGACAAGTCACTTCACTTCCCTGGGCCTCAGTGACCTCCTCTATAAAATGGGGATTCGATGCCTGTTCTCCCTCCTTCTTAGACCTTGTGTCAGGTGGGACAGGGACTGTGTCCTACCCCCATTAGCTTATATCTACCCCAGTGCTCAGGACAGTGTCTGGCACATAGTAAACGCTTAATAAATATAGTAGTAATAATGAGAAAAATGATGGGGAAGGGAGGGGGAGATGAGGAAAAGGGGGGCTTAGTCTGGGCAGGCCTCTTGGAGGAGGTGAACCAGCGTGAACCAGGAGAAGCAGCGTGGCTCAGTGGAAAGAGCCCGGGCTTGGGAGTCAGAGGTCATGGGTTCCAATCCCGGCTCTGCCACTTGTCAGCTGGGTGACTGTGGGCAAGTCACTTCACTTCTCTGGGCCTCAGGTCCCTCATCTGGAAATGAGCCTCACGTGGGACAACCCGATGACCCTGTATCTTCCCCACCGCTTAGAACAGTGCTCTGCACATAGTAAGTGCTTAACAGATACCAACATTATTATTATTGTTATTATTATCAGGAGGGCCTTGAGGGGGGAAGTGTGAGAATTTGACGGACGATGACTCTCCCTCACTTCAAAGTCTTAGTGAAGGCCCACTTCCTCCGAGAGGCCTTCCCTGACTGGGCCCTCCTTTCCTCTTCTCCCGCTCCCTCCGGCGTCGCCCTGCCTTACTCCCTTCATTCATCCCCCCTTACGTCCATCCCTGTCATTAATCGATTTCTGTTAAGGTCTGTCTCCTCCTCTAGGTAATAATAATACTATGTTGGTATTTGTTAAGCCCTTACTATGTGCCAAACACTGTTCTAAGCGCTGGGGGAGATGCAAGGCAATCAGGTTGTCCCACATGGGGCTCAGAGTCTTCATCCCCAGCCACTTGTCTGCTGGGTGACCTTGGGCAAGTCACTTCACGTCTCTGGCCTCAGTTCCCTCATCTGTCAAATGGGGATGAAGACGGTGAGCCCCACGGGGGACAGCCTGATGACCTTGGCTCTACCCCAGCGCTTGGAACAGGGTTTGGCACAGAGTAAGCGCTTCTCCGATCCCACCGTTATTATTATTATTATTTTCCAGATGAGGTCACTGAGGCCCAGAGAGGTGAAGTGACTTGCCCAAAGTCCCCCAGCTGACAAGCGGTGGATCCGGGATTAGAACCCACGACCTCTGACTCCCAAGCCCGGGCTCTTGCCACTAAACCACATTGTGGGCAGGGAACGTGTCAGTTTATTGTCCCGTTGTGCTCTCCCGGGACCTTAGTAGAGTGCTCTGCACACCGTGAGCGCTCGATAAATACGATTGATCGATTGATCGACTGACGCATAGCGAGCGCTCACGAGAAGCAGCGTGGCTCCGTGGAAAGAGCACGGGCTTTGGAGTCAGAGGTCGTGGGTTCGAATCCCGTGTCTGCCACTTGTCAGCTTTGTGACTGTGGGCAAGTCACTGAACCTCTCTGGGCCTCAGTGACCTCATCTGTAAAATGGGGATGAAGACTGTGAGCCCCACGTGGGACAACCTGATTCCCCCGGGTCTCCCCCAGCGCTTAGAACGGTGCTCTGCACATCGTAAGCGCTTAACAAATACCAACGTTATTATTATTAGATTCTAGAGAGGATCCCGACTCTGCCCCGTGTGGCCTTGGACAAGTCACTTCACCTCTCTGGGCCTCAGTGACCTCATCTGGAAAATGAGGATGAAGACTGGGAGCCCCAGGTGGGACAACCTGATGACCTTGGATCTCCCCCAGCGCTTAGAACAGTGCTCTGTTGTTATTATTATTATATTATAATTTTTATTATTATTATTATCATTATTATTAGTGGTTCGAGGGCGCCCCCTGCCGCCGTCAGCTTGGGAAGGCCTTGGTTTTTCAGTTCAGCTGCCCCAGGGTTTTTAGCCGAAAAGGGGGAGACAGAGACAGTTTCGGAGGCAAACAGAGACAGAGAGAGATCCATTCATTCATTCACTCGGATTAATTGAGCGCCTACCGTGTGCAGAGCACTGTGCTGAGCGCTGGGAACGTACAACGGGGCAACAGATAGAGACAGAGGGACCGAGAGAGAGAATAAGAGAATGAGAGGGCAAGAGAGAGAATGAGACGATGAGGGAGAAATCAATCGTATTTATTGAGCGCTTACTGGGTGCCGAACACTGTACTGAGCGCTTAGGAGAGTGATGATAATGATGATCTTTGTTAAGCGCTGTCTACGTGCCAGGGACTAAGAGCTAGGGTGGATACAAGCGGATCGGGTTGGACACGGTCCCTGTCCCAAATGGGGCTCCCAGTCTCCATTCCCATTTTCCAGATGAGGGAACTGAGGCCCACAGAAGTGAAGCGACTTGCCCAAGGTCACCCAGCAGACAAGTGGCGGGGTCGGGATTGGAACCCAGGACCTTCTGACTCCCAGGCCCGGGGTCTCCATCCCCATTTTCCAGATGGGGGAACTGAGGCCCACAGAAGTGAAGCGACTTGTCCAAGGTCACACGACAGACACGTGGCGGGGTCGGGATTGGAACCCAGGACCTTCTGACTCCCAGGCCCGGGCTCTGCTTGCTGACAAACACATTTCCTGCCCACAAGGAGCTTACAGAAAATAAGGGAGAGGAAAAGAGACAGAGACAGAGGATCAGGGACCGAGAGAGAAGGGGAGAGGGAGAGAGCGCGAAAGAATAAGAGAGAATGATGATGATGATGGTATTCGTTAAGCGCTTACTATGTGCCAAGCACTACTCTAAGCGCTGGAGGAGATACCAAGATGATCAGGTTGTCCTATGCGGGCCTCCCCATTTTACAGATGAGGCGACTGAGGCACAGAGAAGTTCAATGACTCCCCCAAAGTGACAGAGCTGACAAGTGGCAGAGACGGGATTAGAACCCACGACCTCTGACTCCCCAGCCCGGGCTCCCTCCACTCAGCCAAGCTGCTTCTCCAGAGGGAGGGAGAGAAATCAATCAGTTGCAGCTATTGAGCGCTTCCCGTGCGTAGAGCACTGTTCTAAGCGCTTGGGAGAGTGCGATAAATACGACTGAATGAATGCAACACCACATTCCCTTGTCCACGACGACTTTACGGAAAAAAGGGGAGAAAATGAGAGAGAGACCCAGGCCCCTGGACCTCCCTCTCATTCCTGCCTCTCCCCCTGCCTGAGGTCTAACCCCTATCCGTCCTGCTGCAGCCGCACCGCCCTTTCATTCAGTGGTATTTATGGAGCTCTTACTATGTGCAGAGCCCTGGACTAAGCGCTGGGAAAGGACAATTCGCACCCAGCACCTCCCCCCAACCGTCCTTTCATCCCCGGGGTGGGGTGTGGGGGGGATTGACACGAGGCCGAAGCCTCGCTCGCCGTCGTCGGGGGCAGGGGATGGGGGGCGTCTCCATGGCAACGGGAGGTCGCTGGACCCCCCCCCCCCGACCCCCCCACCGGACCATGTGGAGAAACAGCGTGGCTCAGTGGCAAGAGCCCGGGCTGGCGAGTCAGAAGGTCGTGGGTTCTAATCCCCACTCTGCCCCTGGTCTGCTGTGTGACCTTGGGCAAGTCGCTTCGCTTCTCTGGGCCTCAGTTCCCTCCTCTGGAAAAGGGGGGATTCAAAAAGGTGAGCCCCACGGGGGACAATCTGACTACCTTGGATCTCCCCCAGCGTTTAGAACAGCGCTCTGCACATAGTGAGCACTTAACAAATACGATAATTATTATGAGCCCCACGGGGGACAATCTGATTACCCTGGATGTCCCCCAGCGCTTAGAACAGTGCTGTGCACATAGTAAGCGCTTAACAAATACCATAATAATTATGATGATGATGATGATGATGATGTGTGTGTGTGACCACACACTCGCACGCATATATATATATATATATACACGCACACGTATCCACACATTCATATATGCACCCACACAGAGCCACACACACACACACGCACACATCCACACATTCATATGTGCACACACACGCATATATACACGCACACACACACGTGTCTAACACACATATCGACACAAACATGCACACACATCCTTATATACACACTTATGCTTACTATGTGCCAAGCACTGTTCTAAGCGCTGGGGGAGATACAGGGTCATCAGCTTGTCCCACGTGGGGCTCAGTCTCCGTCCCCATTTGACAGATGAGGTCACTGAGGCCCAGAGAAGTGAAGTGACTCGCCCAAAGCCACACAGCTGATAAGCGGCGGTGGGGGATTAGAACCCACAACCTCGGACTCCCAAGTCCGGGTTCTTGCCACTAAGCCACGCTGCTATATAACACACATATCCACACACATCTATATATGTATATCTACATATACACACACGGACACACACATATTCTTTATTGCTGCACTGTACTTTCCCAAGCGCTCAGTACAGTGCTCTGCACGCCGTAAGCGCTTAATAAATACGATTGAATGAATGAATTTCCACACCGACAGACGCACACAGGCACCCCCGCCCTCCCCAAAAGGAGGCGTCACTGAATTTTAATGCCAAGCGGTCGTTCCTGGATTCAGGTCTCTCCCGGCCCCCCCCCCCCAGCTCCCCCAGCGACCCCCCAAACACACACACACACACACATACAAACCAAGTCGGGCCCAGCCCCCCTCCCCAAATTAGGCCACAACCGACCCCCACCAATCAAAGAACTTAAATAGGTTTTGCGCATCCGATCGGGTCACACACGTAACCCTCACTTGCACCCCCGCCCCCCAAAAGGGCAGCAGCCCCCGCATCTTTTCTCCCTTCCCCCTCCCGCCTCCCCCAGGGCGGGGGGCTTCTGGGGAGCGGGGGAGGACTCTGGCCGTTTGCTGGAGATACAAGTCCCGGGAGCAGAGACCCCGGCGCGTGCCCCCCAAGACCGGCCTGTGCTGCAAAGTCTCTCTGATCTCTAAAATATAAATACCAACATTATTAGTAATCAGGTTGCAGAGACTCCCCCCTCCCCCCAATAAGAGGGGACCGGATTGTAGAGACCCCCGTCTTGCTCCCTTCACTCATCCCCCCTTACGTCCATCCCTGTCATAAATCGATTTCTATTAAGGTCTGTCTCCTCCTCTAGGCTGCGCTAATAATAATAATAATAATATGTTGGTATTCGTTATACCCTTACTATGTGTCAAACACCGTTCTAAGCGCTGGGGTAGCCCCGAATCCCTAAAGAGATTCGGGTTGCCGGAGGGGCCCGGGCCGCAACGTCTCTCCCACCGGGCCACAGAGACCCCTCCCAACCCGGGGATGATTCCCCCGCCCCTCCAGAGGGGCCAGAGATGCAGAGACACCACCCCAGAGGGGCCCTCATAATTAATAATTCTGGTCTTTGTTAAGTGCTTTCTAAGTGCCAGGCACCGTACTAAGCGCTGGGGTGAATACAGGCTAAGGCGGGTCTGACCCGCTCCCCGTCCCACGTGGGGCTCAGTCTCAATCCCCATTTGACAGATGAGGGAACCGAAGCGCAGAGAAGTGAAGTGACCAGCCCGAGGTCACGCGGCAGACAAGTGGCGGGGTCGGGATTGGAACCCAGGACATCAAGAATCCAGGCTCAGAGATATGCGGTACAGTGAGGACCCCCCCCCCCCCCCCCGGAGAAGGGGTCAGCCTGCAATGTCTCTCCAACCGGGCCTCAGAGACCGCCCCCCCCGAGGGCCGGTCCACCCCCCCCCCCACAGCGAGGGGTCCTCAGAAGCGACACCACGAGACGGAGACCCCCAGAGCGAGCGGGAGGAGGGGGCGGGCGGGACGGAGGGGGCCCCCGGCGCGGTCCGGCGGGAAGAGGTGCAGCCGCCCCAGGTCCGGCAGGAAGGCCCGGGCGTCCTCCAGGGCGGCGTGGGCGGCCAGGGTGAAGTTGGGGTCGCCGGAGGCCAGGACGTCGAAGACGCACGAGTGGAAGTAGGCGTCCTCCACGGGCAGCCGCTCCCGGCAGAGGGCCCGGGCCGCGTCGGGGCCCACGGCCGAGGCCCCCCGGCGGGGCCGGTCCTCCCGGGACAGCCGCTGGCCCGGCGGGCAGCCGCCCACGCACAGCTGCAGGTCCTGCTCCTCCGAGAAGGCCCCGGCCACCTCCCGGGCCGCCCGGATGGAGAAGGACAGCTGGCGTCCGGCCTGACGCACGGCGATGGTGGTGCCGATGTAGGCCGCCCGGATCTCCACGTGGCGGCCGGGGGCCGGGGCCCGGATGGTCAGGCTGCCCCCGCCCGGCCGGGGGCCCCCGTCCACCGAGCCGTCCTCGAAGGCCGCGGGCAGGTCGCCCAGCTCGGCCCGGTACACTTTCTGATCGACGCACTCCTTCATGTTCTTGAAGATGATGGTGAGCTGCGGGGCGGGGAGGGACGGTCAGCCTCGGCGGCCGAGGTCGGCCCGGCCGTCCCCCGGCCTCCACGCGCCCCGGAAGGGGACCCCCCCCCGGCTCCCCGACTTCGACCGGACCCTCCCAAGCTCGGCACTCAGTAAATTAATAATAATGACGACGGAGGCATTTGTTAAGCGCTCGCTACGTGCCCAGCGCAGTCCTAAGCGCTGGGGGAGATACAGGGTCATCAGGTTGTCCCACGTGGGGCTCACGGTCTTCATCCCCATCTGCCAGATGAGGGAACTGAGGCACAGAGAAGTGAAGTGACTCGACCAAGGTCTCACCCCCCCCCCCCCCCCGAAGGGACTGTAAGCTCACTGTGGGCAGAGAATGTATCTGTTATAATGTGATTTGGGCTCTCGTTTGTTGTCTTGATATCTTGCTTACTGCGTGCAGTGCCCGTAACTTAGGGCTTGAGAGAGGACAATAAAACGGAGTCGGGTAGACGCATTCCCTGCCCACAGTGCGTTTCCAGTCTAGAGGGGCAGGCGGACGTTAATATCAATAAATAATAGTTGAGTGAATGAAGTATAATGATATTAAGTATAATATAAACAGGGTACAATAAGAAATAAATGAGTAAATCTGCAGCCAGCTCCTCGACGGCAAAAGCGACACGTCCGCGTACTCCACTGTCCTCTCCCGAGCACTTAGAACAGTGCTCTGCACGTAGTCAGCGCTCGATAAATGCCACGGATTGGTCGCACAATTGACCGATGGGCACCCAGGAGGCCGTGAGCTCCTCATGGGGGGTGGGAGGAGGGCGCGTCAGGTTCACGCCCAAGATGAGAAGCGGTCCGGCCTCGCGGCTGGAGCACGGGCCGGGGAATCGGCTTGGGTTTTCGGCCGCGTGACCCGGGGCGAGTGACTTCACTTCTCTGAGCCTCAGTTCCCCCCCCCCCCCCCACGTGGGACGGGGACCGACCCGACGATCTCGTATCTAGCCCGGGTCGGCGCCCGGCACACGGTAAGGCCTCGACAGTCACCGTAATGATTCTTAGCATCGGCCGGAGTCCCCCCCGCGCGTTCGGCGCACGGCAAGGGCTCCCGCCAAGCCCCGGCGCGATCGATCACCTTGCCGGTGGCGGTGGCATTTGCGTCCCGGGCCACGGGGTAGCTGGTGGCCTGGACGAAGAGGTAGCGGTTGTCCAGCAGGGGCCACGAGCCCAGGACGCGGCAGGTGTGGAAGTCGTGGCGGAAGGTGCGGACGTGGGGGTCCCCGAAGGCGGCGCAGTGTTGGTAGTCCGGGGACCGCCCGTGCCTCGACACGAACCGGCGCTCGTAGTCGCAGAGGTAGGGGTCAGGGCCCGGGCCGGGGGCCGGGGGCCTGGGCCGGACGCGGGGGGCGGCCGTGGGGCCTCGGCGGGAGCAGTTGTGCTGGATCATGAGGTCTTCGATGCCGTGCACGGCCGCGTGGTACACCAGGTCCCCGCGGCACGTGCGGGCCGTTTTGCGGGTGCACAGGGAGTAGGAACGCAGGGCGTCGCAGACCCCGGCCGGGGGGCCCGGGCCGGACCCGGGGGGCGTCCGCAGCGCCAGGGTCGCCGACACGTAGTCTGAGTTGCAGCGGAGGATCTTGCACTGGGCTTCGGCTGGGGGGGGGCCGGAGGGGAGGTGAGGAACCGGGGTCCCGCCCCCTCCGACCCCTGCCCTCCGCCGGTCCCCCCTCCCCGGGCCCCGCTTACCGTGTCCACAGAGGAGGAGGAGGAGGAGGAGGAGGAAGGCCATAGGACCGGGGGAGGAGGGTCTCTCGGGGGGCGGCGAGCCCCGGGGTGGGTCCGGTCCCCCCATCCCCATCCATCCGGGGCAGCGGGGGGTCGCGGGCCTCGCCTCTCACGGGCTCAGCTGGGACGTCTGGAGGGAAAGGGGAAAGGCCCCCCCAGTTCCCCACCCCCAGCCCCCCCGGCTGAGGTCAGGGAAGCCCCACCTCGCGGGGGCCACAGACCCCCCAGAGGGGCCAAAATCAGGCAGCGGTTCCTCGCTCTCCACCCCACCTCACGGCCGTCCTGCTTCGACGCGGCCCGCCCGCTTCGCTCCTCTCATGGCCATCTTCTCACCGTCCCTCCATCTCGTCCGTCTCGCTGCCGACCTCTCGCTCACGTCCCGTCCCGGGCCTGGCCCGCCCGCCCTCCTCATATCCGACAGACCACCGCTCTCCCCCCGTTCAAAGGCCCGACTGAAGGCCCATCTCCTCCATGAGGCCTTCCCTGACTCTTCTCCCGCTCCCTTCTGCGTCGCCCTACCTCTCTCCCTTTATCCCCCCTCCCGGCCCCACACCACATATGTCCATATCCATCGTTTATTTATGTATATTAATGTCTGTCTCCCCCCCCCCCCAACCATATAGACTATAGCTCGTTGAGGGCAGGAAATGTGCCTGTTTCTTGTTGTATCGTACTCTCCCAAGCGCTTAGGAAATGCTCCGCACACTGTAAGCGCTCAAAAAATCCGATTAAATGAAGGAATCAGGCTTTGAACCGGCTGGGGAGAGTCATATTATTCTCCATTCCCCCACCGTGAACCAGGCTTCGAGCCGGCTGGGGAGATGGAGTGGGAAGTTAGACACCCTCGCCCACCCCCAGACCTAGAAATGGGGCGGCGAGGGAGGTTGGGGGAGGGGATGTGACCGGTCCTCGGGCCTCGGGCCCCGGCCGGGAGAACGGAAGGGGGTCGGAAGGGGACAGAGTCCACTGGACGGAGAGAGCGGCCTCCGGCCGACCAAACAGCAGGGAGGTCAAGAATCGGGCGGGCAGCGGGCCCGGATCCGCTCCCAGCTTCCTGCGGCCTCCCTCCCCCCCGCCCGACAAGCCGGCGCTTGAGGGGATCTCAAAGCACTTATAACACTGGGCCCCGGCGCACAGGGGGTGAATTATCTGTCCTCTTTTTTGGTGGTATTTGCCGGATACTGTACTAAGCACTGGGGCAGATACAAGACCTGCAGGTTGGACACGGTCCCTGTCTCGCGTAGGGTTCGCAGTCTCAATTCCCACTGTACAGATGAGGGAACTGAGGCACAGGGAAGTGAGGTAATATAGACGGTATCTGTTAAGCGCTCAATAGGTGCCAGGCGCTGTCCTAAGCGCCGGGGTAGATACGAGCAAATCGGGTTGGACACGGTCCCAGGTGGGGCTCCCGGTCTTCATCCGTATTTTACAGGTGAGGGAACTGAGGCCCAGAGAAGTGAAGTGACTTGCCCAAGGTCACGCGGGAGTCACGTGGTGGAGCCGGGATTAGGATCCACGTCCTCTAGCTCCCAGGCCAGGGCTCTGGCCATCAGGCCACCCTGCTTCTGTCCCCGGGTCCCAGCCCGAGTCCCACCAGCCAAACGACTCGGCTTCGGTCAGCTGCGCCACGGCCAGCCTGCTCCGCTCCGCTGTGGCACTACCCACAGGTACCCCAAGTCACCCCCTCTTGTCCCCCCACCTGCCCCGGTCCCCTCTTCCACCCCCGCAGTCCACCAGCGGGCCGGGACCGCCTCCCTAGCGGAAGCCGGGGGTCTTCGTGTCGGAATATCCTAGTTAAATTTAGGTCCCGGTGGAGAGATCCACAAGGGAAGAAGGGGGGACGAGGACACCCCGCTCCACGCCCCCCCGGCTCCGTCCGCGCAGACCGACCCTCCCCTGCGAGATAACGCCAGGCCAAGGGGGCGGAGGCCGCGGCAAGAGACAGCGAGGCTGGACCACCCGAGGGACTTCCCGGCCGGACAACCGTCGGCGTGGGAGACGTCGGCCTGTCTCCCACAGAGATCTCTGCGCGAGGGGGAGGCCGGTGACATTGGCTCGACCCAAAGATGGTGGGGGAGAGGGGAGGATGGGGTGACCCCCAGGAGTGGCGAGGTCAGGCGGGACCCCAGGAGGGAGGGGGCTTGGAGAATCGAAACATGGCGGTCACTCACCACGCTCGGAGGTCAAACGTCAAGGCGGGGGTCCGGCCGTCCTCTCCGTGGGTCGGCCCCGGCCACTCGGAGTCTCCCCGCGGTGTCGGCCACCGGCTGCCCCTGGACGAGGGGAGGGGGTTGGGGTGGGGGGGGTGGGGCCTGGGCGGGGTGAGGGGCAGTCGGAGGGCTGGACAGCTGGTGGGAAGGACGGGCTGGGCTCGGGGTTTTAAAAATAACCCGGACCTCGAGTTTGAGTCCAAATTCAAGGTAGGGGTCACTCCGGGTGCGGATGGGGGGTCTTTAGACCGTAAGCTCCTCGCGGGCCGCCCGCCCGCCTACTAGAGCAACGGCGTGGCCTGGCGGGCAGAGGCCGGGCCTGGGGGTCGGAGGACGTGGGTTCTAATCCCCGCTCCGCCACACGTCTGCCGCGTGACCTTGGGCAAGTGGCTTCTCTTCTCCGGGCCTCAGTTCCCTCATCTGTCAAACGGGGATTGAGACCAGGGACTGTCCAACCCGATTTGCTCGTCTCCACCCCAGCGCTTAATACAGCGCCTGGCACATAGTAGCTGCTTAACAAATACCATCACTATTATTATTACAAATACACGCATGTATTAGTATCATTAATAATAATATCGGTATTTGTCAAGCCTTTACTCTATGCCGGGCACTGACAGATTGATCTGGAGAGGCGTAGATGACCGGGCTTCTCGGCCTCCCCCAAACTCCCTCTCCGACAGATCGGTTTCTGGGTCCAAAGATGGGGGGAAGAGGGAACTGCGGTGAGGGACAGCCCCCCGAGACCGCTCCTGGGTCGCCAGTTGCCGCTCCCAAGGGATAATAATAATATTGATAATAGTATTGGTTAAGCACTTACTATGTGCCAGGCCCTGTACTAAGCTCTGGGGTGGATAGCAGCTAATGGGGTTGAACCCAGTGGAGCCGGAAATCTGAGCCGCTGCGGGAAGGGTCCCGGCTGGGGGGGGAAGAATATTTTAAAATTCTCGCCTTCCCTTCCCCATGCCACATTTAGATTCAGACTGCTGCACCTGTCCTCACCCTCCTCTCCTCTAGCTATTTTCTCTCCTCCTCTCTCAAGCGGCAGCTGCCCTTTCCACCCCTTTCTCTTCCCCCCACCCCCATGCTCAAATCCTCGGGTCAGGGTGGGGGGCCTCTCAATCAATCGATGATATTTACTGAGCGCTTATCGGGGCGGAGCCCCGTACTCCCCGCCTACTCCCTTCCCAAGAAGCAGCGTGCTCTAATAATAATAATGTTGGTGTTTGTTAAGCGCTTACTCTGCGCAGAGCCCTGTTCTAAGCGCTGGGGGAGATACAGGGTCATCAGGGTGTCCCACGAGAGGCTCCCCAGTCTTCGTCCCCATTTTCCAGACGAGGTCACTGAGGCACAGAGAAGTTAAGTGACTTGCCCACAGTCACACAGCTGACAAGTGGCAGTGGATAAAGCCCGGGCCCGGGACTCACAAGGATCTGGGTTCTAATTCCCGCCCGGCCACCTGTCTACCGGGTGACCTCGGGCATGTCATTTCACTCCCCTGTGCCTCAGTTCCCTCCTCTGGAAAAAAAAGACCGTGAGCTCCCTGTGGGATGAGGACCGTGTTCAACCTGATGATCCCGGCTCTGCCACTCGTCAGCTGTGTGACTGTGGGCAAGTCACTTCACTTCTCTGTGCCTCAGTTCCCTCATCTGTAAAATGGGGATGAAGACTGGGAGCCCCACGTGGGACAACCTGATTCCCCTGTGTCTGCCCCAGCGCTTAGAACGGTGCTCTGCACATAGTAAGCGCTTAACAAATATCAACATTATTATCTTAGAAGGCCCTGGGTTCTAATCCTGGCTCCGCCCCCTTGTCTGCTGTGTGACCTCGGGCAAGTCACTTCACTTCTCTGGGCCTCAGTTGGGGATTAACAGTGAGCCTCACGTGAGACAACCTGATGACCGCCCTGTATCTCCCCCAGCGCTTAGAACGGTGCTCAGCATATAGTAAGCGCTTAACCAATACCAACATTATTATTATTAACGATTCCCAGAATGATTGTTATTATAGAGAAGCAGCATGGCTCAGTGGAAAGAGCCCGGGCTTGGGAGTCAGAGATCGTGAGTTCGAATCCCAGCTCTGCCACTGGTCAGCTGTGTGACTTTGGGCCAGTCACTTCACTTTTCTGTGCCTCAGTTCTCTCATCTGTAAAATGGGGATGAAGACTGGGAGCCCCACGTGGGACAACCTGATTCCCTTGTGTCTACCCCAGCGCTTAGAACGGTGCTCGGCACATAGTAAGCGCTTAACAAATACCAATATTAATATTATTATTATTATTATTAAATCCCCATTTTTCCAGGCGAGATCACTGAGGCCCAGAAAAGTGAAGTAAGCGCTTAACAAATACCGACATTATTATTATTATCATGTGTGGGCCCGGCCCTCAGGGGAGGAACTACAACTCCCAGGAGCCCCCGGGGGAGCGCCGCGATGCATGCCGGGAGTCGTAGTCCTCCCTCCGCCCCCCGCCCGTCTGGGAAGGCGGGAGCGGACTCCATTTCCCGGCATGCCCCGGGCGGGCGCGGCCACAATGGCGGAGGCTCAGGCTCAGGCCTAGGCCCAGGCCCGGTTTAGGCGGCGTTGCCCCAGGGAAGCAGGTAGGGACTCTTGTCGGGGGGCTTTTTCCTCCTCCTGCCAACATCTTCCCTCCCTTCCTCCCCCTCCCCTGCATGCATTTCCCTCTTCCTCCCTCCAGCTCGTTGTGGGCTGGGAATGTGCCTGTTTCGTGTCCTATTCATTCATTCATATTGATTGAGCGCCTACTGTGTGCAGAGCGCTGGACCAAGCGCTTGGGAGAGTGCAGTTCCTTCCTCCCCCTCCCCTGCATGCATTTTCCTCTTCCTCCAGCTGGTTGAGGGCTGGGAATGTGCCTGTTTAGTGTCCTATTCATTCATTCATATTGATTGAGGGCCTACTGTGTGCAGAGCGCTGGACCAAGCGCTTAGGAGAGTGCAATTCCTTCCTCCCCTGCATGCATTTTCCTCTTCCTCCAGCTGGTTGAGGCCTGGGAATGTGCCTGTTTAGTGTCCTATTCATTCATTCATATTTATTGAGCGCCTACGGTGTGCAGAGCACTGGACTAAGCGCTTGGGAGAGTGCAATTGGGCAACAGATAGAGACAGTCCCTGCCCACCAACGGGCTCACAGTCTAAAGACAGCAGCCCAAAACTCTCCCAAGGGCCTGGTCCAGTGCTCTGCACACAGTAAGCGCTCAATAAATACGGTTGAATGAATGAACATTTCCCTCCCTCTCCCCCCTGAGCTACAGACATCTCCCGCGCTCCTCCCCCGAGTTGCAGACATTTTCCTCTCTTTTCCCCCGAGCTGCAAACACTTCCCTCTCTCCTCCCACGAGCTGCAAACATTTTCCTCTCTCCTCCCCCGCGCTGCAAACATTTCCCTCTCGTCCCCCCTGAGCTGCAAACATTTTCCTCTCGTCCCCCTTGCGCTGCAAACATTTCCCTCTCTCCTCCCCCGCGCTGCAGACATTTCCCTCTCGTCCCCCTCTGAGCTGCAATCATTTCCCTCTCCCACCCTGCAAACATTTCCCTTTCTCCTCCCCCGGGCTGCAAACATTTTCCTCTCTCCCGAGCTGCGCACATTTCCATCTCTCCTTTCCCGAGCTGCAAACATTTCCCTCCCTCCTCCCACGAGCTGCAGACGTTTCCCACTTTTCCCCCACGAGCTGCAAACATTTCCCCCTCTCCCTGTCCCTCAGATTGCAAACATTTCCTTTCTCCCCCCCCCTTCCCTTCCCACCATTTCCCTTTCTCCCTCCTTCTGCAAACATTTCCCTCTCCCACTCGGGCAGCAAACATTTCCCCCTCTCCTCCTCTGCATACACATCCCCTCTGCTGTGTGGCCTTAGGCAAGTCACTTCACTTCTCTGGGCCTCGGTTCCCTCACCTGTCAAAGGAGGATTGAGACTGTGAGCCCCATGTGGGACAGGGACCGCGTCCAACTCAATTTGCTTGTTTCCCCCTCAGCGCTTAGTACAGGGTCTGGCACCTGGGAAGTGAGAAGCAGCCTGGCCTAGTGGATGGAGCACGGGCCTGGAAGGCAGAAGATGCGGGTTCTAATCCCACGTGTCCGCAGCGTGACCGTGGGGGGGGTCACTGTCCTTCTCTGGGCCTCGGTTCCCTCATCTGGAAAATGGGGCCGAAGACTGTGAGCCCCATGTGGGGCAGGGACGGTGCGCGACCTGTTTACCTCGATCCTTTCCTAGCGCTTAGAACAGGGCTTGGCATATAGTAAGCGCTTAACAGACTCCACAATTATTAGGTGCTTCACAAAGACCATTATCCCCATCATTATTATTAGGGCCTCAGTTCCCTTATCTGCAAAAATGGGGGTGAAGACTGAGCCCCACGTGGGACAACGTGATAACCTTGTATAGTAATGATGATAATTTTAGAATTTGTTAAGCATTTACTAAGCGCTGGGTAGATCCATGGTAATCAGGCTGTCCCACGTGGGGCTCCCGGTCTTCATCCCCATTTTCCAGCTGAGGGAACTGAGGCCCAGAGAAGTGACTTGCCCAAAGTCACCCAGCTGATCAGTGGCGGAGCTGGGATTAGAACCCACGACCCCTGTCTCCCAAGCCTGAGCTCTTTCCACTGAGCCACACCGCTTGGTTAACTTCTCTGTGCCTCAGTTACCTCGTTATTATCATTAACAAACCCCAACATTATTATTATTATGGTGAGCGCTTAAATGTCGTCATTATTTTTATTATTAAAGTATGTGGCACCTGCTAAGTGCTTCACAAATACCGTCAAAAAGAAACTGATGGCGACCTCATAATAATAATAATGTTGGTATCTGTTAAGCACTTACGCTGTGCAGAGCACCGTCCTAAGCGCCGGGGGAGATCCAGGGTCATCGGGTCGTCCCGCGTGAGGCCCCCGGTCTTCATCCCCATTTGACAGGTGAGGGAACCGAGGCCCAGAGAAGCGAGGCGACTCGCCCACGGTCACACGGCTGACAAGTGGCGGAGCCGGGATTCGAACCCTTGACCTCTGATCCTCAAGCCCGCTCCACCGAGCCACACTGCCTCATGTCACGGGGGAAGCCTGGGGGAACCCTCCGGCCCCCAGCAGCCCGGCGGTCGGGTGCAATCCAGGCGGGCCGCCCGGCGGAGGGGAGGAGGGGTGGGTCGCCCCTCCGTCTCCACCCCCCCGACCTCTCCGCCCTCCCTTTTCTCCGTGTCTGTCTCGGTAGCGGATGCTGACGGGGCGGCTGTGCCCCGGACTCCGTCCCCCGGCCGGGGTGGTCCCGGGCCTCCGCGGGGCGATGTCCGGCGGCGGGGCCGGGGGCCCGGTGGAGGCGGCCATCCGGGAGAAGCTGCGCCGGGCGCTGGCCCCGGACGTCCTGGAGCTGCGCAACGAGAGCGACGCCCACGCGGGACCCCCGGGCCGCGAGACCCACTTCCGCCTGGCGGTGGTCAGCGCGCGCTTCGAGGGGCTCGGCCCCCTGCAGCGGCACCGCCTGGTCCACGCCGCCCTGGCCGAAGAGCTGGCCGGGCCCGTCCACGCGCTGGCCATCCAGGCCCGGACCCCCGAACAGTGGAGGGCCGACCCCACCCTCGGACGGAGCCCTCCGTGCCTGGGAGGGGGGAAGCGGACCCCCGAGGGGGGCGTCTCCTGACCCCCTCGCCCCGCGTCCTCTCCCCCTCTTGTGCTCTCCAATAAACGCCGTCGATCGAAACACGGCGCGGGTGCGGATCGGGGCTGTGCGATTCCCCTCCCTCTCGACCGTCGCCTCGTGGTGGGCAGGGAGTGTGGCTTTTGATCGCGACGGTACTCTCCGAGGGCTCAGTACAGTGCTCTGCACGCGGGAGGCGCTCGGTACAGGCGATGGAGGGAAAAATGCATGAAGGACTCCCCCCCTTCCCGGCCTCCGGGGTTGTGGGGGGGGGGTCTGGGGCCGGGGGATGCCAGAGGTGGAAGCGCGTCGAGGGCGGGGAATGGATCCGCTGGGCGTGCTGTGTTCTCCGAGCGTCTAGTACGGTGCTCCGCGCACGGTATAAGCGCTCGGTAAATCCCACCGAACTCCGGAATGGGTGCGGATCGCGGCTGGGTGATCTGTCCCGCTGATCGATTGAACTCCAGAATGGGTGCAGATCGTGACTGGGTGATCTGTCCTCGGTAGGGAACTATTAATAATAATAATGGTACTCATTAAGCGCTTACTATGTGCTAAGCACTTGGGAAGCTCCAACTGAGGACGGTCCCGGCGTCCAGCGGAGCGATGTGTACATCGCCGGGGCAGGTCGGGGGGCTTAGGGCGGTCGTTCCCCGGCAGGAGGGCGACTCTCCGGTTCTCCCCTTCGTCGTCGTGCAGCAGGCGGGGGAAACTGAGGCCTACGACCGGCGCGTCCCCTCAGCCTCCCCATCAAACCGTTCGGGGAACAAGATGGACCCCCCCCCCCCCCCCCCCGCCCACGCACACCTGGTGGGCTGTCTGGAGGAGGGGGACTTGGGGCTGAGTTCGAGGGGAGAACCCGACTCCGCCCCCCTTGTTCCTCAGTTTCCCACCCTTTCGTCCGCTCCTTAACCCGATCTCTAGACCGTCAGCTCGCTCTGGGCCGGGAACGTGTCTGTTTATTGCATTGTCCTCTCCCAAGTGATTAGTCGGTCGCATTTATTGAGCGCTTACTGTGTGCAAAGCACTCTACTAAGCGCTCGGGAGAGGACGGTGCAACAGACACATCTCCGTCTTGGACCAGCGCTCTGCACCCAGCAAGCGCTCAGTAAGTACGCACGGCGTAGCGGATGGAGCACAGGCCTGGGGGTCAGAGGTCATGGGTTCTAATCCCGGCCCCGCCACTTGTCTGCCGGGTGGCCTTGGGCGAGTCACCTCATTCCCTTGTGCCTCGGTTCCCTCATCTGTAATAATGTTGGTATTTGGTAAGCGCTTACTAGGTGCAGAGCACTGTTCTAAGCGCTGGGGGAGAGACGGGGTCGTCGGGTTGTAAATCTAATCTGTAAAACGGGGATGGAGACGGTGAGCCCCAGGCGGGACAGGGACTGGGTCCGACCCGATTTCCTTGTAATAATAATAATTGTGGTGTTTGTTAAGCGCTTACTATGTGCCAAGCACTGTTCTAAACGCTGGGGGAGATACAAGGGGATCAGGTTGTCCCGCATGGGGCTCACAGTCTTAATAACCCCATTTTCCAGATGAGGTCACTGAGGCCCAGAGAAGTGAAGTGACCTGTCCAAAGTCACACAGCTGACAAGTGGCGGAGCTGGGATTAGAATCCATGACCTCTGACTCCCAATCCTGCGTTCGTGCCACCCGCCCCTCCGGCGCTTAGTACAGTGCCTGGCACAAAGTAAGCGCTTAATAAATACCGCAGTTATTAAACACAACCGAACGAATTCTTCCCCGTCGCCTCCGGGCCCCAGAGAGGACACTGCGCGACCCAGCCCTAGGTTTTAAGATTTTTTTTTTGTTCGGTTCCATTTTATTTTTCACATTTTGTTGTTTTCTCACATCGACCGGAGCGGAGGACGCCCCTGGTTTGGGGGGGGGGATGACTGCAAGATGGTTTTGGGGGGGGGGGGGGGAGGCACACGCACACACATAAAGAGCACCAGGTTGGGGAAGGGGTTGGGGGTGGGGTGGGGAAAACGCAGCACGGACACCGAGGGGTTAACACGGTCACCACCTGGTCACCGACAAAAGAGGCGTGACCGCAGGGGGCTGGACGAAATGGGAAAGCCACGTGGCGGGGAGCGCGAAGGTGGGGAGGAGCGGAGAAGAGCCGCCTTTTGTAGTTATTTTGCATTTTTTTTTTTTTCCCCCGTGACCTTTTTTCCCGGATTTTTCTCTCTCTCTTTTTTCTTTTTTTGTAGAGTTTTTCGACGGGTTACAAACGAACGGCTAAAAACTACGGCACGGCACGGCTACAAGACCACACGACAGGCCACGGCCCTGCGAGGAGGAGGAGGAGGAGGAGGAGGAGGAGGAGGAAGGGGCCGCTTCAATCTGGGCAGAGGGGAGATCCGGGCTTCGCCTTTCCCGCCCACTCCTCTGAGAGGTTTGGACACCCCTTGTGCTTTTGGATAATGGTAACCGTGGTCTTGGTTAAGCGCTTACTCGGGGCCGGGCACCGTACTAAGCGCTGGGGCGGCTACAGGTTGGACCCAGGCCCTGTCCCACGGGGCCTCACGGTCTCCATCCCCATTTTACAGATGAGGGAACTGAGGCACGGAGAAGGTAATCTATTCGTTGGCCCGATTTTCCCCTCTTCCCCCAAATTCTAAGAGCCGGGGGAACGGGGGGCTATTACAGTGGATGGAAGTGGGAAAAGGGGTGGGGGGGGTCTGTGCTTCAGAGATTGTGCTTCCACCCTCCCCCAGCTGCCTAGGGATCCCCCCACCCCTGGAATTGCAGGGAAAAAACTCGGGCTTGTGTGTGTGTGTATAGATCTATAGAGATAGATATATATATATATTTATGTATATATAAATATATATGAATAAGTAAAAGGGTCTTTGCGAAGGCGGGACCACTCAGTGCCCGCCGCCTCCCATCGGGTGTCCCCCCCCGAGCTGCCTCTGAACGAGATCACTACTGACCAGAAGAAGGAGATTGGAACCCAAAAACGGGGATCTGAACTCACGACCCGAAAGGGTCCGGAGACGGCTGGGGGGGGGGGGTGGGAGGGGGCAGGTGGGAGGGCCAGTGGGCTGAGGATTATTGCTGCCCCCTCCCCTCCCCCGGCCCCCGGCGGGGAGCGTTGGGGTGGGGGTGGGTCCCCCGGGAGGGGGAGACGGGGCGGGGGAGTCTCTCCGGGGTCCCCGCTTTTTTTTTTTTCCTCCTCCCCCCCGTGGGCGGCCTCGCAGGCGTACACACGCGCGCACACGCACACATACACGCCCACACACATCCACAATAAAACACCAAACACAGAGGGGGGGGGGATCGGGTGGGGGCGGGGTCCAAGGGGCATCTATCTCACAGTGTCCGCCCCTCGTGCCCGCCCCCCTCCCCCCGAGGGGACCGGGGGCTCACTGCAGGACCAGGCCGCGGGTCTCGGGCAGCTTGAGGGCGAGGGAGCTGCCCAGGGCCAGGGCGGCCGAGGCCAGCAGGATGGGCACGGCCTTGGTGACGCCCACGAAGGAGGTGAAGATGCTGATGCCCAGCACGGCGGCGAGCTTGCACAGCGCGTTCAGGAACCCGAAGGCCGTCGTCCTGGGGGCGGGAGAGGGGCGACACGGGGCCGGGATGGGGAGGGACAGGGGCGCGGGGGCGGCCTGACCGACTCCGGGGGTCGTGGCCTCTCCCAGGCGCTCGGTCCAGTGCTCTGCGCGCGGGAGGGGCTCGGTAAATCCGACTGACCGTTGGACGCCCCCCTCCCCCCGCCTCCGTTGGGTCTGCCCCGATGGTCCGGGCCCCGGCGTCGTTACCTCTTGTCGGAGGGGTAGAGCTCCACGGTGAGGACGTCCAGGGCGTTCCAGGAGGCGATGCTCACCCCGCCGAACAGGCAGAGCAGCGCGATCATGGCCGACTCGCTGTTGCCGAAGGACAGGAAGAAGCAGGACACGCAGGACAGCACGCTGGAGCCGGCTGCGGGGGGACCCCGGGGTCAGGGCGGCGGGGGGGGGGGGGGGGCGTCACCCCGGCCCCACAGCCCCGGCTCCCTGCGGCCCCCTACCCCGTCTCCCCAGCTCCCGGACCCGGAATGACGACGACGGTATCCGTGAAGCGCCCCGCTACGTGCGGGGCGCCGCACCAAGCGCTGGGGTGGACACGGTCCCTGTCCCACTTGGGACTCACAGCCTCAATCCCCATTTTGCAGATGAGGGAGCTGAGGCCCAGAGAAGTGAAGTCACCAAGGTCACACAGCAGACAAGCGGCGGGGCGGGGATTAGAACCCAGGACCTGGTGCCTCCTAGGCCTGTGCTCTAGCCACTGGGCCACGCTGACCCTTCTCTCTCCCGGCCCCCAAGCCCGGGGTCTTCTCAGCTCCCGGATCCTTCTGTCCCTGAAGCCTGCCAGCCCGGGCTCTTCAGCGCTCAGAAGAGTGTCTGGCACATAGTGAGCGCTTAACACATACTATTATTATTCTCCTCAACCCAGGACCCGGACCCTTTCCTCCCTCCATCCCCTACCTCGGCCTCTCCCTCTCTGCAGCCCCATCCTCTGGACTGGTGCCCGGTGACCGTTCTCGCGTCCTCTCCCGAGCGCTCAGTCCAGTGCTCCGCACGTGCGAGGAGCTCAATAAATACCACCGACTGATGCCACGGCCCCACCGGCCGTGGCTCAGCGGCGAGAGGCCGGGCTGGGGGGCCAGAGGCCGTCGGGTTCTAATCCCGCCTCTCGCCTGTGCCTCGGCGGCCTCGCCCGGGAAGACGCGGTTCATCCCGGCGCCCTGGCATCTACCCCAGCGCTTGGCGCGCGGTAAGCGCTTAACGAACGCGTCATCGTTTCGGGGCCGGCGGGCCCGACCCCAGCTTCCCCTCACCCAGCATGCGCAGCCGGCCGATCTTGTCCATGAGCAGGGCGGACACGATGTTTCCGGGCAGCACGGCCAGCGTGCCCAGGAAGCTGACGAAGTAGACCATGTAGGCGTGGTCCCCGTTGCCAACGTCCAGCGGGCAGCCCTCCTTGCTGTGCAGGAACGTGCTGTTGACCAGGCGGCTGTTCAAAAACTTGTACTCGAACAGGTCTGGGAAGCATAAAGAGCATAAAGAGCCGGGTGGCGGGTGGGCACGCGCTTGCCGGGCGGAGAGAGCCCGGGCCCGCCAGTCAGGAGGACGTGGTTTCTAATCTTCTCGTCTGCTGTGTGACCCCGGGCCAGTCGCTTCACTTCTCTGGGCCCCAGTCACCTCATCTGGAAACCGGGAGCCCCAGGTGGGACGGGGGCTGGGGCCGCCCCGACTGGCTCGCGTCCACCCCGGCGCTTGGCACGGCGCCCGCGGGGATCACCGTCTTCGTCCCCGTTTTCCAGATGAGGGAAGTGAGGCCCAGAGAAGTGAAGCGACTCGTCCGAGGTCACCCAGCAGACGAGTGGTGCTTCCCTCGACTCCATTTATCGCCATCGTTCTCGTCCGTCCGTCTGCCCCGATCGGACCGTGAGCCCGTCGAACGGCAGGGACCGTCTCTATCCGTTGCCGACTCGTTCGTTCCAAGCGCTTAGTCCGGTGCTCTGCACATAGTAGGCGCTCAATAAATACTACTGAATGAATGAATGAGCGGCGGAGTCCGGGTGAGAAATCCGGTTCTTCCGCGTCCCAGGCCGTGGCTCCCTCTCGGGTTGGATGGCTTCCAACCGGATCATCTCGGATCTACCCCCGCGCTTAGAACGGGGCTCGACACACGGTACGGGCTCATCGAGAACCGTTAGGATTAGGATTATTGTAAATATTCGTTCAATAGGATTGATCGAGCGTTTACTATGTGCAGAGCGCTGGACTAAGCGCTTGGACAATTCGGCAACAGATAGAGACCATCCCAGCCCACTGACGGGCTCCCAGTCCAGTCGGGGGAGATTATTATTATTATTATTGGATTCTAATTATTAGGGGAGGTCATGGGGGAGAGGGAGTGGTCAGCGGGGGGGCCCAGGAGCCCCGCGGCGGCCGGAACGGGGGGCGGGGGCCTGGTCTTCCCGGGGGCCGGGGAGGGTCCAACTCCCACCCGCCGCGAGGTTACCTGTGTTGTAGAAGACGGTGTTGATAAACGTGCAGTTGCGGAAAAACGTATCGCTGGAGGTGACGTCCTCAAAGTAGCACTCCTCGAACAGAGAGTCTTCGAACGAGACGGACTTCAGCCTCAGCCCGATAAACCTGGAGACGGTTGCGGGGGGTGGTCTGGGCCGGCGGGGTCGGGGGAGCGGGAGGGGAGAGGCCCTCAAGAGAACCCCCCCGAGGGAGCCGGGCGGACCCGTTCCGTCGGGCGCCGGGCGACGCGCCGGGGTAAATGCGACCTCGGCGGGTTGGCCACCGGTCCCCGTCCCCTGCGGGGCTCCGTCCTAATCCCCATTTTACAGGGGAGGGAACTGAGGCCCGGAGGAGTGAAGCGCCTCGCCCGCCGCAGACGAGCGGCGGACCCGGGTCCTTCCGGCTCCCCCGGCTCCCGGGCCTCCGTCGCTGTTAATTCCACCGACCGATTCCGATGTGATTACGGAGCGCTCGCCGTGTGCGGGGCCCTGTCACTAAACGCTTCACACGGAGGACTCCCAACCGTTCTCTTGGGCCGCGGGCGCCCGAGGCCGGCGGACCGGTAGGCGCTGGGTAGATCCGGCGGCCCGCTGGACGCCGGGGGGGTGGGCGGGGGAGGGGGGGGGGTCCCGTACTTGTCGTTGAAGTACTGGCCGTGACGGTGGATCTGGTTCTCCAGGGTGAAGTTGAAGGTGACGTGCTCCACGCGTTCCCGCGTGAACAGCTTGGTCCGGGCCGCGTAGCCCTCCTTGCTGGCAGGTGGCGGATCATGTCCGGGAACCAGACCGTCAGGCCGTAGTAGCTGCGGGTCACGGAGGGGTAAGGGGTCACACGGGGCCGACGGCGGGAATCGGGGCACGGCCGGGTGGGCGGGGGGGTGTCCGGATTAATAATGTAATCATAACGACGGCGTTCGTTAAGCTCTTACTGCGTACACTTCACTAATACGAGCGGGTCGGGTTGGACGCGGTCCCCGTCCCACGTGATGATAATGACGCTATCTGTTAAGCGCCCACTGGGTGCCCAGGACTGTTCTAAGCGCCGGGGGAGAGACGAGGTCATCGGACTCCCCCCCGCCCCCGTGGGATTCCCGTTCTCCATCCCCTTTCCCAGGTTGAGGGGACCGAGGCCCAGGGAGTGAAGGGACTCGCCCGAGGCCACGCAGCGGACGAGGGGCCGGGATTAGAACCCGCGGGCCCTCGGCTCCCAGGCCCGGGTCCCGCCCCCGACGCCGACAAAGGGGCGAAGCGGGGAGACGGGGGGATCCCGGTCGAACGGCAGGACCCCCGCCCTGCTTCGGGGGGCGGAGCTGCGGCGTCCTACGGCCCTCGATCAATCGCTCGGCACTGCTATTGATCGATCATCACCTTCAGCCGGGGCGGGGGGGGGGGTGTCTTTTACAAAGTCCTCTCTCAAGCGCTCAGTCCAGCGCTCAGTCCAGGGCGTTGCACCCAGGAAGCGCTTAGCAGACAGCATCATTATTGCGGCGCTCCGCGCCCAACAAGCGCCCCCAGATGGGCTCCATCGGGCAGGGCGCTCGGGGAGGACGGTACCAGAGGACCGCCCACGACGAGCGCGGCGTCGAGAGCCCCCTCCCCGCCCCCGGCCGGCGCCCACCTGAAGGACATGGTGAACCACACGGCCATCATCATCAGCGTGATCCTCCGATACTCCGGGTTAAAGCACGTGAGGAAGTTTCCCCAGACCTGAGGGATGCGGGAAGACGGGGCGGGGGGGGGACGGGAGAGGGGTCAGAGAGCCCCCCCGCCGCCGCCGCCCCCAGCCTCCGGCCCCACGGAGCCCCCCTCCCCGCCGCGCCGAGACCCCCCGGGGACCTGCTGGCCGAGGTTCAGGCTCCGAACCCCCCACCGCCGGTACCACGTCCCGGTGTCCGACTGGATCTCGATGAGCTCGTCCTCCTGATGGATGGTCCGGATCTGCGTCACCTGACGGGGGGGAGGACGGGACACGCAGAGAGGGTCACCCGGGGGCCGCGGGGGGGGGGGGCGGGCGGCGGGAGGGGTCTGGCGTTAATCATAACGATTGCAATACTGATCACCGGTACGCCGTTAGGCCCTCGCTGTGTGCCGAACGCTCTTCGAAGCGCTAGGGCCCTCGTCGGGTTGGACACGATCCCAACGGGGCTTCACGCTCTTAATCCCCATTTGACAGATGAGGTGACGGAGGCCCCGCCACGCGAGGGGACTTCACGGGGCTTCGCGGGCCAGAGCCGGGATCAGAACCAGGACCTCGTGGTGCCCGGGCTCCGTCCGCGGAAGCCACGCTACGTTAGCCGCGCTGCGGCCTCCACGCCGGGGGAAGGGGAGGCGAGGAGGAGAGAAGCGACGTGGCCTAGTGGCTAGAGGCCGGGCCGATCTGATCCCGGCTCCGCCGCCTGCCTGCCGTGCGACCTCGAGCGAGTCACTTCACTTCTCTGGGCCTCAGTTCCCTCCCATCTGACAAATGGGGATGAAGACCGGGAGCCCCACGGGGGACGGGGACCGGGTCCAACCCGATCAACCCGTCTCTACCCCAGTGGTTAGGACAGCGCCTGGAACCTAGCAGGTGTTTAACCGACACCATGAAATAAGTCACTTCTCTGTGCCTCAGTTCCCTCATCTGTAAAATGGGGATTAAGACTGTGAGCCCTACATGGGACAACCCGATTCCCCTGTATCTCCCCCAGCGCTTAGAACAGTGTTGTGCACAGAGTAAGCGCTTTACGAATACCAACATTATTATTATTCATAATAAACAGCGGTGGTCTAGTGGATCGAGAGCTGGCTTGGGAGTCAGAAGGCCCTGGGTTCTAATCCCGGCTCCGCCACTTATCTGCCGGGTGACCTCGGGTTAGTCACTTGTCAGCTGTGGGACTGTGGGCAAGTCACTTCACTTCTCAGTGCCTCAGTTCCCTCGTCTGGAAAATGGGGATGAAGACTGGGAGCCTCACGTGGGACCACCTGATTCCCCCGTCTCTCCCCGGCGTCCTCTAGAACGGTGCTCGGCCAATAGTAAGCGCTTAAACCGATACCAACGTTATCATTCTCCCCTGGGCCTCAGTTCCCTCATCCGGAGAAAGGAGACGAAGACCGCGAGGCCCACGTGGTTCAGGGGCCGTGTCCAACCCGCTCAGCCCCTGCCTAATTCCGGCGCTCAGGACAGTGCCCGGCCCATAGCGAGCGCTTACCAGGTACCATTTAAAAATGGGGGCGAGGGGGGGGGGGTTCGGGCGGTCCCCGATCACCGAGAAGACCCTCTCCGGATGCCCCTTGGCCCTCATGTTGGTGTCCGTGCACCTGCTTCAGGACCATCCAAGCTTCGTTCGTGCTTCCCGTTCTGGGGGCGCGGAGACAGCCCTCAACACCCCCGCACCGGCGCCGGAGACCGCGGGGTCGGACGCCGCTGCGCGCCCCCTCCGCCCGTGGGCCCCCCGGCGCCCCCCACCTCGAGGAAGAAGCGGGGCTCTCGGGCTGGGTGGTTGAGGGCGCCGATGGCGAACACGCGACGGAAAGGCACACACCAAGACGAAGACGCGCCAGCTGTGGAACTGGTAGGCGGAGCCCATCTGGAAACTCCAGCCTGGGGAGCGTGCCACGGGCCCGTTCACGGGCGGGCCCCCTCCTCGGTTTGGTTGTGGGGGGCGGACGGAGGGGTCCGGGGGGGGGGGGGGGGCGGGGGACCACCCGGAAACTCCCCGAGGGCCTGGTGGCGGGTGGGGGCCGGCGGAGGAGGGTCTCCAGTTCAGGGGTCCCCGGGGTGGCCGAAATTAAGCGGTCGGCGGGGCGAGGGAGGAATTCTGGGGATGGAGTATCTTTCCCGGGGGAGGATCCCGGGAATGGATTGTTTCGCGGAGAGGGATTCCGGGACACGGGATGCTTCTCGGAGAGGGATGCGGGCACACGGGATGCTTCTCGGAGAGGGATTCGGAGACCACGGGATGTTCCTCGAGAGGGATTCGGGGACACGGGATGCTTCTCGGAGAGGGATTCGGGGACACGGGATGCTTCTCGGAGAGGGATTCTGGGACACGGAAATGTCCTCGGAGAGGGATTTGGGGACACGGAATATTCCTTAGGGATTCGGCGGAACCGGAACGCTTCTCAGAAGAGGGATTCGGGACACCGGAATGTTCCTCAGAGAGGGGATTCGGGGACACGGAATGTTCCTCAGAGAGGGATTCGGGGACACGGAATGTTCCTCAGAGAGGGATTCGGGACACGAAATGTTCCTCCACAGAGGGATCGGGGACACGGAACGCTTCTCAGAGAGGGTATTCTGGAACACTGGAATGTTCCTCGGGGATTTGGGGGACACGGAATGTTCCTTAGGGATTCGGGGACACGGAATGCTTCTCAGAGAGGGATTCGGGGACACGGAATGCTTCTCAGAGAGGGATTCTGGAACACCGAAGGTTTCTCAGGGAGGGATCCTGGGACCCAGAATGTTTTTCAGAGAGGGATTCCGGAACACGGAATGTTCCTCAGAGGGGGATTCCGGGCCCCGGCACGTTTCTCAGAGAGGAGTTCCGCAGGCAGAGTGTTTCCCCGCGATGGGCTGTGTGGGGAGGGAGCTCACCGTAGTGGGGGATGATGGCCCAGGCCATGGCGGCGGCATAGACTCCCCCGATCATCCAGAACATGCACAGCCAGCTCAGGTGCTCTCCTCGCTTCTCCCGCGCAGGAACTCGGAGAAATAGGAGAAGACGATGGGGATGGAGCCCCCGATCCTGGCGGGGAGGAGGAGGAGGAGGGTGTCAGTGGTCATAGGTCAAGATCTCAGACAGCTCCCAACGCTGCCAACCCCGGAAGGCTTTCTCCGCTCCCAGGGTCCAGGATGCTACATCCCGTCCCCCCCGGCCTGGAGGTGGTCCGGAAAAGGTCGAGAAGTCACCCTGCCCTGCCCACGGTGTCCTGCCCGAGGGTCCAATGACTACAGTCCGTGCTCCACCTCCGTTCCTTCCGTCAGGTTCCCCTGGGCCGGAGGAGGAAGGGGCCGGATTCTCCCGGATGGGAAGGGGTTTCGGGTCGGGCTGCCTCGGGAAGGGAAGGGGCGGGAGTCTGAGGAGGAGCGGGGAGGGGGCGGGGAGAGGAGGGGTCTGCCTAGGGACCGGTGAGGCGGGGGTCTGCAGAGGGGGGTGGGTGCGGGTCTGTAGAAGGGGGGGGCGGTCCGCCCAGGGTCCCGGGGTGGGGGACGGCGGGGCGGGGGGGTCCTGACCCGACGCCGGAGAGCAGGCGGCAGAGCAGGAAGGTGCCGTAGCCCTGGACGAACGAGGAGAAGAAGGCGAAGACCCCGTTGACGGAGAGCGCCATGAGCAGGCACTGGCGGCGGCCCAGCCGGTCTGCCAGGCCCCCCCAGACGAACGCCCCCACCATCATGCCCAGGTACACGATCAGTCCTGGGGAGGGGGAGAACGGGGCGGGGGAGGGGGTCAGAGGGGCCCCCTCCCTCCCAACGCTTCCCCGGCCCTTCCGCGGCTCCGGAGACGGCAGCGGGCGGGAGCGAGGTTAGACCTGGAGAGGGGCCGGGCCCGCGGGGCACGGAAAGGGGGTGGAGCCAGACCTCCTCTAGGGAGCCCCCTCCCCTCGCTGCCCGGGAGAGTGCAGAGTTTTGGGGGGGGGCCGGCTACCCCAGCTGGAGGACACCCCCCCCCCCCCAAGACTTTCAGCTCGTTGCAGGCAGGGAATGTGGCGGTTTAACTGTTGTGTTGATTCTCCCGAGCGTTTAGTCCGGGGCTCCGCACCCAGTGCGGCGCTCAGTGGGTGCGGCCCAACGAACGACCCGGATGAGGTGACCGAGGCCCAGGGAGGTCAAGCGACTCGCCCCGAATCGCACGGCCGATAAGCGGCGGGGCCGGGATTAGAACCCACGACCAGCTGACTCCCGAGCCCGTGATCAGAGAGCAGCGTGGCCGCGGTGGGTAGAGCCCGGCCCGGGAGTCAGAAGGACCCGCTTCCCTGACGGCGGTCCCCAGGTTGTCCCCTGTGAGACCTCGGGCCAGCCGCTTCACTTCTCTGGGCCTCGGTTTCCTCACCTGCGCGACGGGGACCAAGACGGCGCGCACCGCGCCCCCCGCCCCCCCCCCAGCTGGGACACGGACTGGGGTCCGACCCAATCACCGCGCATCTACCCGCAAGCGCTCGGTAAAGAACCCGCAGCTACGCAAAAGATTTCTGGGAAACTCCTCCGTGCCTCAGTCCGTCAGGCAGTGGTATTTATTGAGCGCTTGCTGTGGGCCGAGCACTGGGCTAAGCACTCGGGAGAGCCACGAAAGAAAATAAACAGCCACGTTCCCCGCCTCCGTGAGCTTAAAGTCTGGGGGGGCCGCCTAGCACGTGCAGATCGCTGTACTGAGCGCTCGGGAGGGTCCAAAACAATAAAGCAGACACATTCCCTGCCCATCCCGAGTCTAGAGGGGGAGCATTTACCCAGCGCTTAGAACGGTGCTCGGCATATAGTAAGCGCCTAACAAATACAACGTTGTTAGTAATGACGACAGTGTCGGTATTTGCTAAGCGCTTACTATGTACCAGAGCACCGTTCTGAGCGCTGGGGAGAGGCAAGGTCATCAGGTTTGTCCCCCGTGGGGGTTCATTGGCTCGTCCCCATTTGACAGACGAGGGAACTGAGGCCCCAAGAAGTAAAGCGCTTGCCCAAGGTACGAAGTGCAGAGCACTGTCCTAGGTGCTTGGGAGAGTCCCATTATATACTACTCTAATAATGATGTGTTTGTACTTGTTTAAGCGCTTCCTAGGTGCAGAGCACCGTTCTAAGCGCTGGGGGAGATACAGGGTAATCGGGTTGTCCCTCGTGAGGCTCACAGTCTCCATCCCCACTTTCCAGATGAGGTAACTGAGGCCCAGAGGAGTGAAGCGACTCGCCCACCGTCCCCCAGCCTGCCGAGTGCAGAGCCGGCATTCGAACCCATCACCTCGGACTCCCAAGCCCGGGCTCTTGCCCGCTGAGCCACGCGGCTTCTCATTTACCCCGCCCCCCGGCCGGCTCGCCACCTGGGGGGGGGGGGGCACCTACTAAGGCGCCGAGGACCGCACCGAGCGCCGGGGGAGAGTCCGACAGGACGGTAACGCGGACCCGCTCCCTGCCCGCCAGGAGCCGAGGGTCTAGAAGAGCTCAGATGGCGGGGGGGGGGGGGGCGGACGGGGACCGGAGGCTCCCCGCCGCCCAGCCCCAGGGTGGCGGGGGTGGTCCCGGGGGCTTGGGGGAGGACGGGGGAGGAAGGAGAGGGAGGAAGGGGGCCGCCCTTACCCAGCATGCCCTTGTTGGAGTCGGACAGGCACATGTCCTTCTCGGCGCTGGGCAGCACGAAGCCGACGACGAAGACCTCGACGCCGTCGGCCATGAGGGCCCAGCCCCAGGACGAAGTAGAGGTCCCACTGGAAGCGTCCGTGGCCGCACTCCTGCAGGATGGTCTCGTACTGCTGCGGCCAGCTCCTCCTTCTCCTTCGCCGCCCGCCCACCCCGCCGTCGGGGCGCCCCCGGGCCCCCGGCCCCCCGCCCCGGGGCCCGCCCCGCCCCTCGGCCCGGGGGATGCCCTGGTACTCCCCCTCGTAGATCTCGTCCTCACTCGTCGTGGCCTTCGGTGGCGTCGCTGGAGGCCCCCTCCTCGTCGGGGGCGGGCTCCCCCGGGCCGCCGCCCCCGCTCCTCCTCCTTCCTCGCCGCCTCCTTCGTCCTCGTCCTTCCTCGAACCTCCCGTAGTGAGCGGCGCGTGTATCGTCCTGGACGCGGTCCCACGCACCTTCCCCACCCCTCTTTGGCCGCCTGGCTCTCTTCACGCTCCTTGGCGATGTCTTGGCCCGTCGGCATGAAGTGCCGCCGGTCGCGGAAGGCCTCGTCCATTGGCGGGCGGCGGCGGGCGGCGCCGCGCGGGAGGGTCCGGACTCTCCCCGGGGGGGCTCCCTCACCCGCCCGCGGCCGACCCCGCCCCGGGACCGCCGGCCGGAAACGGGAGGCCTTCAGCGGCGCCGGGCCCGGGGCACCATGCGGGTCGCGGCCGGGGGCGGGTCGGGGGCGCCCCGGACGGGGGCGGGAGGAGGCGGGCGGGGAGGCCGCTTCTCCACCCGGGGGAGCTCCTGGAAGCAAGAGAGTGATAACAGTCATCGTTCTTCCGCTGGCTCGACGGATTTACTGAGCGCCTGCCGCGCGCGGAGCCCCGTACCGAGCCGCCGGGAAAGACCGGACGACGACAGCGACGGTCCCTGCCCCGGCGGGCCGAGGTGACGGTGTTCGTTAACCGCTCACTACGTGCCGAGCACCGGGGCGGACCCGAGGTAGTCGGGTTGGATCCGGGCCCCGTCCACGTGGGGCTCACGGGCCTTCGTCCCCCTCTGACGGAGGGGGAGACCGAGGCCCAGAGAAGCGCCCACAGTCACACAGCAGATGTGTGGCGGAGCGGGGATGAGAAGCCGTGACCTTCTGACTCCTGAGAAGGGGAAGGAGGGGCGACGGAAGAGCACGCGGTCCTCCCCCAGCCTCCCTCCCGAGGTCATTCCGTCCACGCCCCTGCTTCGGCGCCCCCGGCTTTGGGCGACCTGCCTCGGCCCGGTCGGGTCGGTCCCGCGTGGGGCCCCGGTCCGGCCCCGTCCGAGGGGATGCGAGAAGGGCCGGAAGCCCTCCTCCCCTCAAGCTCTGTCAGTTCCGGTCTCCCCCAGGAAACATTTTTTTTTGGGGGGGGGGGGGGACGCAGCTCCCGTCCACCCCTCCCACAGGCCTCCGTCTCGGGTCTGCCCCCCTCCCTCCCGAACCCTGGATGCTGCCGGGCGGGGGGGCTTCTCCCATCCTTCTCTCCGACGCCCCCCCCCAAGGACACGGGTTTCCCCGTTTCCCCACCTTGGTGACCCCGACCCCCCGAGGACCGGACCCCCCCCGGACCCAGAGGGTCGGGCAGGGCTGGCGGGCCGAGCCCAGGAGGAGGCGGGAGCGGGCACGAGGGCGGGAAGAAGGAAGCGGGATCGGGCCCCTCGGACGCGCCGGGTGGTCGCCTCCCCGAGGGGCTCGGCCGTCCCCGCGAATCCCCTTCCCCGCTTCCGGGGTCTCCTCGCCGTCCGGCGGAGGGGCGAGGGGGTGCCGAAGGGAGGGAAGCGGTCCAGCGACGGATCCCCTCCCCGCCGGCCCCGTCCCCTTGCTCATCTCGAGGCACCGTCCTCCCCCGCCAGGTCCGGCCTGCACCCCCTGAAGGGGAGGGGGTGGGCCCCCGCCTCTAGCCGCCCTATCCCCGAGTCCTCCCCCAGGCTGGGGTCTCAGACCTGACCCCTGACCCCTCCCCTTAATCCCCTCCTCATCGCCTCTCCTCTCCCCGCCTCCCCGGACACGGAGAAAAGGCGGGGGGGCCCGGCAGAGGCCGCAGTGCGGCAGGATTTGGGGCCGATGCAGCCTTCCGGGGTGGTGCGGGGGGGGAGGGGGGTGTCACAGTGGCGGGGGGGAGACGGGGGGGAGACGAGTCATACCGGGGACGCGGCCGGGGGTGGGGGGATGCGGGGAAAACGACAGGGTCCGGGAGGGTCCCGCCGGGGGAGAGGGGAAGGCGACGGGGCCTGTGGGATTTGGGGAGGGGGGTCCCATTCAGAGGGATGGGGGGGGGGCCGGGCCGGGCGGGTCAAGCCGAGGGGATGGAGGATGAGACGGGGAGGGGGCCGGGGGGGTCACGCTGACGGAACGGGGCAGGTGACGGTTGACCCGGGGGGACCGTACGGTCCCCCCAGACGTGCCCCGCACGGAGTAAGCGCCCGATAGATACGATCGATCGACAGCCGACAGGGAGACGGGGTCGGGGGGGTGGACCGGGAGACCCCTGTAGGGCGGGGGGAGGGTGGTCCTGGGATGGAGGGGCTTCGGGGTGAAGGGGAAGGACCCCCGGAAGTGGAGGGGGCCTGGGGAGTGGGAGGAGAAGGGTGAGGGGGGAGTGACAGTGCAGGGGGAGACCGGGAGAAGCAGCGGTGCCCGGGAGTCAGAAGGGTCACGGGTTCCGATCCCGCCTCCGCCACCGGTCTGCTGGGTGACCTTGGGCAAGTCGCTTCCCTTCTCCGGGCCTCGGTTCCTTCGTCTGGAAAACGGGGACTGAGACGGTGAGCTCCACGGGGGCCAGGTCACCGCGTCCAACCCGACCTGCTTGGGTCCACCCCGAGCGCTCGGTACGGTTCCTGGCACGTAGTAAGCGCCTAATGCAAACCGTCCTTATTATCATTATTACCGCTGAAGTGACCCAGAGCTAGGAAAACAGGTCCGGTCTGGGGCGGCCGGGGGGGGGCATTTCGGACGCTTGAGGCTGTCCGAGGAGGAGGCAGGAGGAAAGTGGGGGGGCCGTCACACCGTGTGGTTGTCCGTAACGGTCTGGGCCCCCCCGGGGTCCTGCCCCCGAGGGTTACGGGGGGGAGAGGTGAGTCTCCCCCACAGGCCTCCCTCCGCCGATAAGGTTCTGGGGAGCCCAGGTTGGGGATCAGATGATGATGAGGGTATTTAAGCGCTTACTATGTGCCAAGCGCTGGAGTAGCTCCCCCCGGCTTGCTATTTTTAGGTCCGGCGGCCCACGCGTGGGGAAGCGTGTTGGGGGGGGGGGGGGGTCCTGTCTCCCCTGGCCCTGGAGCCCCTGAAAGGGGGAGGATAGGACTCTGGGGGTCCCTCTCTGGGGTCAGTCACCGAAGGACCCCCCCCTTCCCCTCCAACGGTCAATGAAATGATGGATGAATTTGAAGCCCCCACCCCCTGATCTCAGCAGACCTTGGAGGGAAGGGTCACCCCGTCTCCGGGAGGACAACGGAGGCAGAGCGGGGGGGGGGGGGGGATGTCCATCGAGTCACGCGCCCTCCCCCCAATTCCCTCCCTCCTCCGGGAATGGGGGGGGGGGAGGTCACACGGAATTTGCTGGAGAACCAGTCCTTCCTTTCCCCTCCATCACTGCCCCCTCAAAGCGGCGTTTCAGCCCCCCTTCCTCCAGGGAGGGGGTGGACACAGGAGACCCCTCCCCACCAGGGCCTCATTCTCATCCTCGTCCCCGAGACCCCCGCCCCGTTTCCCCCTCCCAACCCCCTCCTCCCTCCCCCCCAAGGTCATTGATCGCTCCACTCCCACATTTGGGATGCAGAGAGGGTGGGGGGAGGCCGGGAGCCGCGGGTGGGGGATCACCATCCCGGGGAGGGACCCCCCCCCCCAAAAAAAAGGAAAAAGGGAGGAGGGGGTGGATGGATGGATCCCGCGCCTCCCCGGGAGAGCCGGGAGGATGGAGAGGGAAAAAAATCCATCCGCAGCGGAAGCCCGCGCCCCCTCCCCTTACAGATCCTCAAGGGGAGACCCCCCCCCCCAAAAAAACCCAAATGATTAAAAAGCATCCTCTCCCCAGGTACCGGAAACAAAACGGCCCCAGGTTTGGGGGGAGAAGATGGGGTGGGAGGGGGGCAGGGGAGGTAGAAGGGGAAGGAAATGGGGGGAAGGGTCTCACCTGGCTCGGAGGCTGGTGGAGGAGGAGGCTGTGACGGTCGTGTCGTTGTGACGGTCGTGGTCGTTCGGGCGCTGCGGCTTCCCCCTCCCCCCGCCCCGCCCCCCGACACCGGGAGAGACCATTGCTGGGGAGGGGGGGAGAAGCCGGCCCCAATTTGGGGAGGGGGCTGGGGGCGGCACCGAGCCCATCCCCCCGGGGGGGGGATCGAGGGACCCGTCGATGAGGCCCCCCCCTCCCCCCAAGACAGCGATGGAGAGGGAGCGACGGGCAGGGATAGCGACCCCCTCCTCCTCCCCCCCACCCCGGGGAGAGCCGCGGGCCCCGGAATAATAAACGAGGAGGAGGAGGAGAACGGTTAAGCGCTTACCCTGTGCAAAGCGCTGGAGAAAAGAATGATGGCAACGAGGGGAGGGGGGCGGTGGGGGCTGAGGAGGGCTGGACGCCGCTCCCACCTAAGAAAGGGGACGAGCCCCCACGGAGACCCCTCCTCCTCCTCCCACCAGCTGCTGGGAGGGAAGATTGGGTGGGGGGAGGGGCAGGGTCCTCCGCCCCCTCCCCGCTTTGCACCTGCACCCCTTCTCCTCCCCCGACCCCCATCTCTAGGACCCGGGGGGGGGGGGAGAAGGCACATGGCTAGGAGAGGTGTGAACTTCGACCCTGGATCTCTCCGGTTTTCACCCCCCAAATACCGCACTGGGGAGGGGGGCTGGAGACCCTCGTGGGGGGTCAATAAGGCGTGTCCGAGGGGAGGGAGTCGAGGGGCCGGTCTACGGGAGCGAACCGACGGCGGTCAACTGGGGCCGTCGGTGATTTTTCTCCAACGGCCTTCGTCGAGCGCTCGCCACGGCGCCAGGCACCGTTCCGAGCGCCGGGGCGGATCTAGGTGATCGGGTTGGACCCGATCCCCGTCCCGCACGGGGCTCGCGGTCCCGATATCCGTTCGGGCGAGGTGACGGAGGCCCGGAGACGTGAGGGGACCGGTCGCCCGGCGGGGCCGGGACGAGGACCCAGGGCCTTCCGACGCCCGAGCCGGGGCTCCGACCCCTAGGCCGTGCTGATTGAGAATCACGGTAATAACTCCGGTGTTTGTTAAGCGCTTACTACGCGCCGGACGCTGTGATGACGATGGCACCGGTCAAGCGTTTGCTAGGGGCCAGGCACCGCTCTAAACGCCGGGGTAGACACCAGGTCATCAGGTTGTCCCACGTAGGACTCACAGACCTCACCCCCATTTTACAGACGAGGCAGCTGAGGCACAGAGAGGTCAAGTGGCCACACAGCCGACAAGCGGAGGCGGGATCAGAACCCGTATCGTCCCAGGCCCGGGCTCGTGCCGCGAGAGCGCCGCCCCCTCTGTGTACTGGGCGCTGGGGTGGATACGGGCAAATGGGGTCGGACACGGACTCCGTCCCCACTTTACAGATGAGGGAACCAAGGCTCGGGGGAAGCGAAACGACTGGCCCGAGGCCACGCGGCGGACGGGCGGCGCGGCCGGGACGGCCGAGCCCACGCCGCGGGTGAAGCGCCGGGCTAAGCGCTGGGGCGGGGGGGGGGGGGGGGGGTGGATGCCCGCTCATCGGCTCAGACACGGATCCTGTCTCGCGGGGGGCTTGTGGTCTAAGAAGTAGGGAGGGCGAGGGATCGCATGCCCATTTTACAGACGAGGAAACCGAGGCCCAGAGAGGGTGACTTGGCCAAGGTCATTCAGCCAGGGGTTGTTGGGGGGGAGGGGCCGCCCTTTGCTCTTTCTGCCCTTGTCCCTCCCCTCCGCCCCATGTTACCGCGACACCCAATCAGGGTAGCCGGGGTGGGCCAGGGTTCGAATTCCGCTCCACCGCTCGCCTCCTGTGGGACCCCGGGCAAAGCCCCTTCTAGACTGCGAGCCCGCTGTTGGGCAGGGATTGTCTGTGTCGCTGAACTGTGCTTTCCAAGCAGTCGGTACAGCGCGCCGCGCACAGTAAGCGCTCGATGAAGATGACCGGATGAATGAAATCGTCTCTGGGCCTCAGTTTTTCTCATCTGTAAAACGGGGCTGGAAACCCCTCCTCCTCGGGCGGTGAGCCCCTCTGTGGGGGGGGGGTCACGGCCCTGTGCCTCACCTGATGGTCTCGGTGTTGTACGTTCCTCCTCGGGGCGGCAGCCGCTCCGCGGGATCCCGACCGCGAGCCCCGACCCCCAGAAAACACCCGTCCCCGTCCCCCGACCGGACGCCCGCCCCCAGCAACTGCGATAGAGAAGCAGTGTGACCTAGCGGGTAGGGCCCGGGTTCTCTTCCCGGCTCCCCTTGTCTGCCGGGTGACCTCGGTCGAGTCACTTGACTTCTCCAGGTCTCTCTCATCCGTGCAATGGGGACGAAAACCGGGAGCCCCACGTGGGACGGGGACTGTGTCCGACCCGATTATCTTGTATCTACCCCAACGTCTGGGACGGTGCTTGGCACACAGTTAGCACCTAACACCGTTATTATTTGCCAAGTGACCTCGGGCCGGTATTTCGCCTCTCTGCGCCTCGGCTCCCTCATCTGTCCCAAGGGGATTAAGGCCGCGAGACTCGGCACAGCGTAGTACAGTGCCAAGGCACGCGGCAGATGCCACAATTCGTAATTCTCCAACCTGGTTCTACCCCAGCGCTCAGTACGGTCCCCGGCGCGTAGTCCGCGTTTCACCAATCCCCTATTACTCTCCAACCTGATTCTACCCGAGTTCAGTAGAGTCCCTGGCGCATAGTACGCGTCTAACAAATCCCCTGACCATCATCATCCAACCTGACTCCGCCCCAGCGCTCAGTAGAGCGGCCGGCACCTAGCGAGCGCTCGAAAGGCACCATTAAGAACTCCGAACCGCAGGTCGAGGCCTCCCTCCTCCGACGCCCACCCACCCCTGACTGCAGCCCCCCTCTGGGGCTGGAAGACTGGCAAGGCGGGAGGGGGGGAAGAGCTAACGGTTCGCGGGCACTGCCCACCCGTCCCCCGGCCAAGCCCACCCCCGGCCCCCTCTCCCCGACGTCCGTCGGCCCGTCGCGGGCCGGGAATGTGTCCGTTTCTTCTTCCCAAGTGCCGAGTCCGGTGCTCGGCACAGAGCGAGCGCTCGGTAAACACCACTGCCTGGAAAGCTGCGAGCCCCGGGACCGCCCCCCCCCCCCCCACCTCGGTCCTTCATCCTGTGGTATTTATCGAGCGCCGCCCGTGTGCGGGGCGCTGTACTAAGCGCTTGGAAAGTACAGTTCCAGGCCCGAGGGCGCAGAGACCCATCTGTTGATGGCTGTCGTCACCCCCCCGCACCAGGCTGGGAGCTGGTTGTGGACAGGGATTGGACTTGCCCAAGCGTCCAGTACAGTGCTCTGCACACAGTTAAGCGCTTCATAAATATGACTGCAGCTAGACAGACCCGGCCCCCGTTGCCCCACGTCCCAGGCGGCGCCCCGGAGCGAGCTCTGAAGCGAGAAGGCTGGGATGGATCCCGTGACCCCTCCCTGCTAGGGGGGGGGGTCACCCCGTCCAGGCCCCCGCCTCGGGCCAGTGCGGCCCCTCTCCCCAGTCTGCCCGAGGCGGCCAGAGGAGCTCCCCGCAGTCTAACCCGCCTCCCGCGAGCTGCGCTTCAATCCACCCCCTCCCAGACTCCTCCGGCGCCCGCGTCCGCACGGCGGCCGAGCCGGGCTCCCCGGCCGAGCGAGACCGTACCGGGGGGACGAGGGGGTGACACGGGGGGGGGGGGGAGGGGACGCGGGGGTCACCCAAATCACCTTTATTAAGTGAAGGGGCTTGGGGGGCGGGGAGGGAGAATCCAAAGTAGAAAAAAGTCTGGAGGAGAGGGGGCGGCGAGGGAGGGCGGGCGGGGACGGCAGGGGCAGAGCCGGGCCGGACACCCGGGGTCCTACTGGGGCAGGGGTCCCCGGAGCGGCCCGCGGGGAGGCACGGGGGGCCGCGGGGAGGGCCGGGGCGGGGGCAGGGGTCCCCGCTGGTAGCCGTAGGGCGGGGGCCGGGGGGGCCCGCTGTATCCATGCGGGGGCATGAGCGGAGGCGGGCCACGCATGCCGTGAGGGGGCATCGGGCCCGGGTGGCCTGTGGGGAGACGCCGAGGACAGGAGAGTTAGCCGGGGGGCGCGGGGAGCCGGGGGACCCGGGGGGAGCCGGGAGGGCACGCAGGGGTTTGGGGGTCGGGGGTCGGGGTGGCGGGGAGGACCGGCCCGGGCGCGGAAGGGCGGCGACACTTACCCATGGGTGACCCGAACGGGGGGCCGCGGGGAGGCATGCCCATCGGAGGGGGCCCGGGGTGGGGCATGCCGGGGGGCGGGCGGGGCGGGGGCTGCCCCCCCGAGCCCGGGGGTCCGGCGTGGGGGTGGCCCAGCCCGTGGGGCCCGTGGTGGGCCAGCTGCATCTGAGAGATCCCTGGATCGCAAGAGACACCGGACGGGCAGAGACGCACAGAGACGAGGCGGCGGGGTGAGGCGGCGTGGGGCCGCCCCTCCCCCCGCGCACCCCCTCCCGATCCCCGACGGAGACCTCTCGACCCTCCCCCCCGCCCCCATTTCCAGCGGCGGGTCCCCCAGACTCACCTGGGTGCGGGAGGCCGCCCGGCGGGAAGGGGTGCGGGTGGGCGTGCCCGTGGCCGGGGTGCCCGGCGCCCGGGGTGCCGGCCGAGGGGGGCCCGTGGGCGCCCGCCCCGGGGGGCATGGGCGGAGGGGGCATGGCGGGGGGGATCCCCGGGGGGAGGGCCCCCGGGGGCGGCACCGGGGGCGGGAAGGAGCCCGGGGGGGGCATGCCTGTGGGGAAACGGAAGCGAGAGGCCGCGCGTTAGGGGACCCGAGACGCCCCCCGGCCCCGCGACCCGAGCCCTCGGGACTCCAGAACCCGCGACGGAAGCGGCCTCTCCCCGTCCCCACCGAGACCCTCCCCTCCCTCCCGGCACTAACTCTGTTGTTCTGCGCCCTCCCCGGCGCTCAGTTCGGCGCTCCACACCCAGGAAGCGCTCGATAAGTACCACCGACTGCCACGGGCAGAGAGGAGGTGGGCGGAGAGACGAAGACGGGGAGAAGGAGGCAAGGAGAGGAGAGAGACAGAACCCGAAAGAGAAAGACCCAGAGACGGAGCGGCAGCGAGAGACCGGGATAGAGAGGAAGGCAGACGGGAAGACGGAGACACGCAGAGACAGATCCAGAAAGAGAAAGGACAGGGACGGAGAGACCCCGAGAAAGAGAGAGACACAGAGTCGGATCCAGAAGGGAAGTCACGGAGACTCCAAGAAAGAGAACGACACGCAGACTCAGAAGGAAAAAGACGCGGGGACGGAGAGTCCCCCGAGAAAGACACGCAGGGACGGAGAGACGGGCCCAGAAAGAGAAAGACCAACAGACGCAGAGAGACGGAACCGGGAGGAGAGAGATGCGGAGACAGAGACACCGAGAAGACGCAGAGGGGCAGACTCGGAAGGAAAAAGACGCGGAGACGGACCCGGGAGGAGAGAGATGCGGAGACGGAGACGCCCTGAGAAAGACGCAGAAAGACAGGCCCAGAAGAAGACATACAGATGCAGAGAGACAGACCCGGGAGAAGACAGGTGCGGGGACAGAGGCGCTCCGAGGAAGACGCGGAGAGACGGAGCCGGAAGGGGAGTCTCGCGGAGACGGAGTGACCCCGCGGAAGACGCAGAGAGGCAAACCCAGAAGCGTAAAGAGCCGCGGAGACAGAGCGAGAGAAAGAGGAGGACAGAGCCAGGCGAGCCGGGAGAGAGATGCGGAGACCGAGAGAGCGCGTGAGAGAGAGACGCGGGCCACCCGGAAGGGGAAAGAGGCGCGGAGACCACCCCCCGAGCGGAGGCGGGGGCTCACCCGGAGGGGGAAGGCCGGAGCCGAGCGAGGAGACGACGGGGTTGGGGGCCGAGGGCGGGGGCGGGGCGTCGGCGAAGAGCTGGTGGGGCCGGTCGGCCTGGGACAGGGGGTTCTGGGCGGCCAGGAGGCGTTCGGCGGCGGAGCCGTGCCTCTCGCCCTTGGAATCCTTCTTGAAGGCGTACGAGACGGTGATGGGCCGGTTACACAGGTACTGGCCGTTCATGGCCTCGATGGCCGCGTCCGAGGCGTCGAAGCTGGCGAAGTTGATGAAGGCGTAGCCCTTCGAGTTGCCCGTGTCCGGGTCGCGCATGATCTTGGGCGTCTGCAGGATGACCCCGAAGGCGCTGAAGGTGTCGTAGAGCAGCTTCTCGTCGATCTCGGGGTCCAGGTTCCCGATGAAGATGTTGGCCCCCACGTCCAGGTTCTTGTTGTGGGCCGACGCCTTGTTGACCCGGATGGGCTTCCCGTACAGCTTGATCATGTTCATGATCTTGATGGCGTAGTCGGCGTCCTCCTCGCTCAGGAACTCCACGAACCCGTAGCCTGCGGCCCGGGGGGACGGGGTGAGGGGGAGGGCGACGGGGGGTCGGGGAGAGGGGGACGTGGGGAGGGGAGGAGGGGCAGACCGGACTGGGGGGGGGGGGGAGGGCGGAGGGTGCCCCCCGCTAGTGGGTGAAGCCCCCCGCCCCCTCGCCCCTCACCTTGGTGCTGGCCAGTGACCCGGTCCTTGGGCATGTGGGTGTTGACGACGGGCCCGGCCTGGAGGAAGAGCTCCCACAGCAGCGGCTCGCTGACCTTCTCGTCCAGCCCGCCCACGTACACCGTGGCATCTGGGCGGGGGGGGGGGGGGGGGGGGGCCGGAGGGGGAGAGCTCAGGACGACCCACTCGCGCCCCCGCCCCAAATCCTGCCGCCCGGGGTCACCGGATCCCTCCCCCAACACCACTACCGTACCTTGTTCGGTTTTTTTTTTTGCTTCTGTTAATAGTATTACGCGCTCGCTATGCGCCAAAAACTGTTCTGAGCGCTGGGGTAGGTAATAATGATGTGGGTATTTGTTAAGCGCTTACCGTCTCCCCCGATTAGACCCGTCAAAGGGCAGGGACTGTATCTGTTGCCCATTTGTCCATTCCAAGCGCTTAGTCCAGTGCTCTGCACATAGTAAGCGCTCAATAAATACTATTGAATGAATGAATACTTTTAGACCCGTCAGAGGGCAGGGACTGTATCTGTTACCGATTTGTCCATTCCAAGCGCTTAGTCCAGTGCTCTGCACAGAGCAAGCGCTCAATAAATACTATTGAATGAATGAATACTACGTGCCAAGCACTATTCTAAGCGCTGGGGTAGATAATAATAATAACGTTGGTATTTGCTAAGCGCTTACTACGTGCCCAGCACTAAGCGCTGGGGGAGATTCAAGGTCGGCAGCTTGTCCCCCGTGGGGCTCCCAGTCTTCACCCCCATTTTCCAGATGAGGTAACAGAGGCCCGGAGAAGTGAAGCGACTACCCCGAGGTCGCACAGCTGACAAGCGGCAGAGCCGGGATCGGAACCCAGGACCTCTGACTCCCGAGCCGGGGCTCGCAAGGTACGCAGCAGATCACCACAGTACCTGTCAATCGATCGTTAGTATTTATTGAGCGCTTACTATGTACAGAACACTATACGAAGCGCTTGGGAGAGTACGACAGAATCATGTTTACGTCCGTAATTTATTTTTTCTATTAACGCCCGTCTCCCCCTCTGGACTGTAAGCTCTCGGTGGGCAGACGACACACCTACCGACCCTGCTGGACTTTACTCTCCCAAGTGGTTTTTTTTGGTCCTGAGGGCATCTGTGAAAGCCCTTCCTATGCGTCAGACACTGCTCTAAACGCTGGGGTGGCTACAAGTTAGTCCCTGTCCCACGTTGGGCTCACGGTCCAAGGAAACCGAGGCCCAGGGAAGTGACTTGGCCAAGGTCTCACCGCAAGCCGGTCTAGTCTCTACGCTAGGCCACGCTGCTTCTCGCCCATCTACCAACTCCGTTATATTGTACTCTCCTAAGTGTTCAGCACAGTGCTCTGCACCCAGGGACCGATCCTTTCTTCCCTATCAATCAAACCATTAAGCGAGCGAGACACTTTCCGGCCCTCAGAGCTCTTCCGGTCTAACAGCGAACCAATCGATGCCATTTACTGAGCGCTCGCTGGGTGCGGAGCACTGCACTGGGCGCTTGGGAGACCACCCTCCCGGCGTGGCTCAGCGGCAAGAGCCCGGGCTTGGGAGTCAGAGGCGGTGGGTTCTAATCCCGGCTCCACTCCTTGTCAGCTGGGTGACTTTGGGCGAGTCCCTTCCCTTCTCTGGGCCTCAGTTCCCTCATCTGGAAAGTGGGGATGAAGACCGTGAGCCCCGCGAGGGGCGACCTGATGAGCTGGTATCTACCCCAGCGCTTAGAACAGTGCTGTGCATACTCATTCGTTCAATGGCATCTGTTGAGCGCTTACTACGTGCAGGGCACTGTACTAAGCGCTTAGAGTGTACAATTTGAGCTGCTTTGAGAAGCAGCGTGGCTTAGTGGCAAGAACCCGGGCTTGGGAGTCGGGTCGTGGGTTCTGATTCCGGCTCCGCCACCTGTCAGCTGGGTGACCTTGGGCAAGTCACTTCGCTTCTCTGTGCCTCAGTGACCTCATCTGTAAAAATGGGGATTAAGAAAAGTGAGCCCCACGTGGGACAATCTGATGACCCTGTATCTACCCCAGCGCTTAGGACACTGCTCTGCACATAGTAGGCGCTTAACAAATACCATAATTATTAATTATCATTATTACATCTGGGCAACAGATAGAGACCAGGGGCCCAATGACGGGCTCACAGTCTAGAAAGGGGGGAGACGGGCAACAGAACAAAAAATTACACCTAGTAGGCGCTTAGCAAATACCATCATGATTAAAAACAGAACAAAACTGCACCTAGTAGGTGCTTAGCAAATGTCATCACTATTAAAAGCAAGAGAAAACTGCATCTAGTAGGCGCTTAACAAATGCCACCATCATTTAAAGCAGAACAAAACTGCACCTGGCAGACGCTTAATAAATGCCATCACTATTAAAAACCAAATTGCACCTAGTGGGCGCTTAACAAAAGCCATCACTATTAAAAACAAAATTGCACCTAGCAGACGCTTAGCAAATGCCATCATTATTAAAAGCAAAAGAAAACTGCACCTAACAGACGCTTAGCAAATACCATCAGTATTAAAAGCAAAAGGAAACTGCACCTAGTAGGCGCTTAGCAAATGCCATCATTATTAAAAACAAAATTGCACCTAATAGGCGCTTGGCAAATGCCATCATTATTAAAAACAAAATTGCACCTAATAGGCGCTTAGCAAATGCCATCATCATTAAAAACAAAATTGCACCTAGTAGGCGCTTAGCAAATGCCATCATTATTACAAACAAAATTGCCCCTAGTAGGCGCTTACAACAAACGCCATCATCATTTAAAACAGAACAAAACTGCACCGAGTAGGCGCTTAGCAAATGCCAGCGTTATTCTTATTGCCATTCCGAAATGAGAGGCGGTTGGGCCTTCCTGGGTGAGTCTAACCTCCCTCCCTCCTGCTGCTGCAGATTGTCTGGGTCCCCCCGATGCCCCGCGTTACCCTGGTTCCGCTCGGAGATGGGCCCGGCCGCCATGATCAACGTGTTCCCGCCGCCGCCGCCGCCGCCTCCTCCTCCAGGCCGCGGATTCCGCGCCGCGACCTCTGACCCCTCCGCCCGCTTCCGCTTCCGCTTCCGGGGGAGCGCGGCGCCATCGCGGCCCGCGGCCCCTGGGGGCGGCCGGCAGGGGGCGATCGGGTCGGGTGACGTAAGCCGCACGCGGCGCCGGGGGCGGGGGGGAGGGGGCGCGCGCCGAGGGTGCCCCGCGCATGCGCGCAGCCCCGGCGCGCTTCGAACGGGCCGAGGGCGCGCCGGGCGCCATCTTGGATGAGGGCGGAAGTGACCGCCTGAGGCCTGGGGTCCCTCATCCGTCAATCAATCAATCAATCCATCCATCCATCAATCCATCCATCAGTCCTCTTTATCGAGCAGTGACTGCATGAAGGGCACCTTTTCTTTAATGCTATTTGTCAAGCGCTGGCTACGTGCCAGGCCCTATTCTAGGCACTGATTGCTCAGTGTGTAATAATAATAATAATGTTGGTATTTGTTAAGCGCTTACTAGGTGCAGAGCACCGTTCTAAGCGCTGGGGTAGACACAGGGGAATCAGGTCGTCCCACGTGGGGCTCACAGTCTTAATCCCCATTTTACAGATGAGGGAACTGAGGCCCAGAGAAGTGAAGTGACTTGCCCACAGTCACACAGCTGACAAGTGGCAGAGCTGGGATTCGAACTCATGAGCCCTGACTCCAAAGCCCGTGCTCTTTCCACTTAGCCACGGTATATCTGTATATGTTATTTATGCAAATACATATTTTTACATGTAATATAAATATATAGTGCATTATCATATTGATGTTATTAATAATATCAGCATTATATAATATGTTATGATATTGTTGCTATTTTATATAGTATTATGCTTTTTATTAATGATGTATCTATGATTCTATTTTGATGGTATTGATGCCTGACCACTTGTTTTGTTTTGCTGTCTGTCTCCCCCTTCTAGACTGTCAGCCTGCTGTGGGAGGGATTTTCTCTATTTATGGCTGAATTGTACTTTCCAAGCAGTTCGTAAAGTGCTCTGCACACAGTAGGCGCTCAATAAGTACAATTGAATGAATGAACTGTAATAATAATAATAATGTTGATATTTGCTAAGCGCTTACTAGGTGCTGAGCACTGTTCTAAGCGCTGGGGTAGATAATCAAGTTGTCCCACGTGGGGCTCACAGACAGGTAATCGGGTTGTCCCACGTGGGGCTCACAGCCTTAATCCCCATTTTAAAGACGAGGGAACCGAGGCACCGAGAAGTGAAGTGACTTGCCCAAAGTCACACAGCTGACAGGTGACGGAGCGGGATTAGAACCCGTGACCTCTGACTCCCAAGCCCGGGCTCTTTCCACTGAGCGACACTGCTTTTGTACTTTCCAAGAGCTCAGTACAGTGTTCAGCGCACAGTAAGCGCTCAATAAATACAATTGAATGAATGAACACAAGGCTCGCTCTCTTTAGGCATAGTAATAACAATAACTATGTCACTTGTTAAGCGCTGACTATGTGCTAATCAGTGTTATAAGCACCGGGGTAGCTACAAGGTCATCAGGTTGTCCCACGTGGGGCTCACCGTCTTCATCCCCATTTTCCAGATGAGATAACAGAGGCCCAGAGAAGTGAAGTGACTTGCCCAAGGTCACACAGCAGACAAGTGGCGGAGGCGGGATTAGAACCCAGGTCCTCCTGACTCCCAAGCCCGGGCTCTTGCCCCTAGGCCACGCTGCTTCTCCACCTCCCTGCCCCACAGCACTCATGTCCATGGCTGTCATTTCTTTCTTTCTATTCACGTCTGTCTCTCCCTTTGGACTGTAATAATTGTGACATCTGTTGAGCGCTTACTGGGTGCAGACCACTGTACTAAGCGCTTGGAATAGTCCACTTGGACAACAAATGGAGACAATCCCTACCCGACAACGGGCTCTTTCTCAGTTGTCTAGCATCCCCTTCTTCCCCTCCCCACCCCAAACTTCCACCACATCAGTCAAGCCATCATTCAATAGTATTTATTGAGCACCCCCACTGAGCAGAGCATCTTCTCAAGTGCTTGGAGAAGTAAAACGCAGTTAGAAAACAAGATCCCTGTCCTCGAGGAGCTTGTCATCCAGAGAGGGAGACGGACACTCAAATAAATTACAGGTAGGAGGAAGGAAGGGCCAATAAAGATACGGACATAAGTGCTGCATGGGGCGTGGGAGGACTTGGGTGGTGTGGAAATGCCGAAATGGCAGTTGGGGGATGTCGGGGGCCCCCCTCTTCACCCGCTATCTCTCTCCACCCGCCTTGGGAAGGAGTAGTAATCGTATTTATTAAGTATCTATTAGTACGGTGGGCAGAGCACGGTACTGAGCACCGGGAGAGAAGACGCACGGGTGGGGATCAGCTCCCCCGAATTTCCTGGATCCCCTCCTCCCAGCCCATCCCTTCCCCATCTCTCTCCTTTCCGCAGACCCAGAATCAGCCTCCCGGTGGTAGAAAATCCTGGATTCGATTCCCCCCTCTTGGTGGATACAACACTTCCTCCCACACTCGTCGCCGCAAGGCCGGAGGGAGTGAGAGACCAGAATCCGGGGGATGGGAGGAGAGGGAGGAAGGTCTCGTTGCCATGGAAACCAGCATCCCTTCCCTCCCCCCCAAACCCGATCCTCCTAGAGTCGTCCTGGGGGGAGGGGATTTGGGGGAGGGGGTCTCCATCTGTTCTCTCCCCACTTTTTTTTATCCACAGGGAGGTAACTCCCTCCAAACAGAGCCGGTCTTTGGGGGCCGGGGTCGGGGAGGTGGAGGGCGCTCAGCGGGACGGGGAAAGCGAGGCGTCCGGGTCGAGGGTCCCGGAGTCGGGGGGCGGCCCGGACGGTCTGTGGGTCAGCAGCTGCTGGAGGGAGCGCAGTTCCTCCGAGAGGCCGGACACGGTAAGGCCCGAGAGCCCTGGCTGCGGGGGGGGGGGGGGGGCGGGGGGCGATGGGGAAAGAAGGGTCGGGGGGGACCCTGCTTTAGGACTGGACTTTGGCATCTTCACCCCAAGGCACTATGGCACCCCCACACTCACCCCTGCCTCCCCAGCCCCCCCCACAACTAGATCACGTACCCCTTCCCCACCCTCCACCTGTCCCCCCGCAGCCCCCCACCATCCCCTTCCCAGGCACCCCCCCAGGCCCACCTACCCCCTCACCACCCTCCTCCTGTCCCCGTGATGCCCCCAACCTTCTCCCTCTCAGACCCTTGCTCCCGTCCACCTACCCCCTCACCACCCTCCTCCCGTCCCCCCTGCAGCCCCCCACCATCCCCTTTTCAGGCCCCTCCTCCCGTCCACCTACTCCCTCTCCCCTCCTCCTGTCCCCTGCACCCCCCCTGCACCCCCCCCCCCCCACCATCTCCCTCTCGGGCCCCCCACCTCCTGTCCACTTACCCCCTCCCCACCTTCCCCCTGTTCCCCTGCAGCCCCCCACCATCTCCCTCTCGGGCCTCCCACCTCCAATCTACCTACCCCACCACCACCCTCCTCCTGCTCCCCTGCAGCCCCCCACCCTCCCCTTCTCAGGGCCACCGCAGGTCCCCCTTGTCCCCTCTCCTCCTGTCCCCTTGCAGGCCCCCACCATCCCCTTCTCCAGCCCTTCCTCCTGCCCCCCTCCCGTCTCGTCCCCTTGCAGCCCCCCACCATCCCCCTCTCAGGCCCTTCCTCCTGTCCCCCTCCCCTCTCTCCTCTTGCCCCCTTGCGGCCCCCCACCATCCCATCCCCTTCTCAGGGCCTTCCTCCTGCCCACCTCCTGCCCCCCTGCAGCCCCCCACCATCCCCCCGGCTCACCTGGTCCTGGTCCCCGCCTCGCAGGTAGCATCGCTTCCAGAGGCGGACGAGGGGTCCCAGGAGCGCGGGGCGGAGGGGGCCCGGGGCCGGGGGCCGGGCGAGGCCTTGGGGGTCCGGGGGTCCGGGGTCCGGGGGACCGGGGGCGGGGTCCGGGCGGGGGCGCCAGGGGCAGAGGCGGGCCAGGGGGCTCAGCGACCCCCGAGACAACAGCCACACGCCAACGGCCCCGGGGCCCGGCTGGGGAGGGGGTTAGGATTATTAGTAATAATAATAATAGTAATAATAAAAGCTTGGCTCAGTGGAAAGAGCCCGGGCTTGGGAGTCAGGGGTCATGGGTTCGAATCCCGGCTCTGTCACTTGTCAGCTGGGTGACTGTGGGCGAGTCACTTCACTTCTCTGGGCCTCAGTTCCCTCATCTGGAAAATGGGGATGAAGACTGGGAGCCTCACCTGGGACGACCTGATGACCCCGTATCTCCCCCAGCGCTTAGAACAGTGCTCGGCACCTAGGAAGTGCTTAACAAATACCAACACTATTAATAACGATGGCATTTATTAAGCACTTACTAGGTGCCGAGCACTGTTCTAAGCGCTGAGAGGGACACAAGGTCATCAGGTTGTATCCTCTCCCCGGATCAGACCGTGAGCCCGTCACCGGGCAGGGAGGGTCTCTATCTGTTGCCGAATTGTCCATTCCAAGCGCTCAGTCCAGTGCTCCGCACACAGTAAGCGCTCAATAAATACTATCGAATGAATGAATGAAGGTTGTCCCCCGTGGGGCTCACCCTCTTCGTCCCTATTTTCCAGATGAGGTCACTGAGGCCCAGGGGAGTGAAGCGCCTGGCCCCAAGTCACCCAGCCGACAAGAGGCGGGATTAGAACCCAGGACCTCGGACTCCCCAGCCCGGGCTCTTGCCACTGAGCCACGTTGGACCAGGACCCCCCCCCCCCCGGCCCTCCATCCCCCCCGCCCACTACACCTGGCTCCCGGGACCCCTGGGAACGGGTCAGGGTTGGGCCTGCAGCGAGAGGGATCGGGGTTAGACTGCGGAGAGATGGGGGGAGGGCAGGGGGAGGGCTGGGGTCCGGAGGAGGTGGAGGGAAGGGCCCCCCCCCTCCCGCCTTCGGCGCCCCCCGGGAAATCCCACCTTGTCCCGGGAGGGTCCCGGAGGCCTCCCCGGAGGAGGAGGATCCGGGGCGTAGCAGGGGTTTCGGAAGCGCGCCCTCTGCTGGCCCGAGCACCGCAGCCCCCAGTCCCAGACGGTCCGCGGGGTCGGGGTCGGGGTCGGGGTCGGGGTCGTGTACACCTGCGGGCACGAAGCAGAGCCGGGGAGCGGAGCTCTCCCCTCAACGCCAACCCCTGGGGGAGGGTCTGCCCCGCCCCACCTCTCTTTGGGGGGCGGGGGGGGCAGGGTTAGGGTCTCCCCCCCGCCCCCTGCCCCAGCCCCGAGGCTCATCTCTGTTTGGGGGAGGGGAAGGAGAGAGGGTTAGGGTCGGGGTCTCCCCCCCGCCCCAGCCCCGAGGCTCATCTCTGTTCTGGGGGGGGGGGGCCGGGGGGAGAGATGGGGAAGGGGAGAGGGTTAGGGTGGCCCCCCGCCCCCTCCCTGAGGATCCTCTCTGTTCGGGGGGGGGGGTTTGGGAAGAGGGTTGGGGTCTTCCCCCTGCCCCTGCTTCCGGCCCCGAGACTCCTCTGTTTCTCTGTGGGGGGAGAGACGGGGAAGGGGAGGGGGAGAGGGTTAGGGTCAGGGTCTCCCCGCGCCCCCTGCCCCGGCCCTGAGGCTCCTCTCTGTTTGGGGGGGGCGGGGAAGTGGGGGCGGGGAAGAGAGGGATAGGGTCTCGCCCCTGCCCCCTGCTTCCAGCCCTGAGGCTCATCTCTGGTTGGGGGGGAGATGGGGGAGGAGAAGGGGAGAGGGTTAGGGTCTCTCCCTCGGCCCCTGTCCCAGCCCTGAGGCTCATCTCTGTTTTGGGGGGGGTGGGGAGAGATGGGTACCAGAAGGGAGAGAAGAATAATAATAATAATAGTAATAATAATAATAATGGTATTTGTTAAGCGCTTACTATGTGCCTAGCACTGTACTAAGCACTGGAGGCGGATACAGTTGGACCCAGTCCCCGTCCCCCGTGGGGCTCCCGGTCTTCATCCCCATTTTCCAGATGAGGCCTCTGGGGCCCAGAGAAGTGAAGTGACTTCCCCGAGGTCACCCAGCAGAGCCAGGCGTAGAACCCATGATCTTCGGACCCCTGGGCTCCGTCCACTCCGCCAGGCTCATCCCCGTTTGGGGGTGCGGGGAGGGGGTGAGGGATGGGGGTGGGGGGGGCGTCCAGCCCCCGCCCCGGGTTCTGAGGTTCATCCCTGGGGGGTCGGGTCCTGACCTGGGCCCCGGGCCCCCCGGCGGCCCCCCGAGCTCCCCGGCCTCGCTCCCAGGCGGAGTCGTGGAGGAAGGTGGAGGAGTCGGGCAGGCGGACGGCGTCGTGGAGGGCCAGCAGGAAGCTCTCCGAGAACTCGCACTGCCCCGGGAACTGGGCCAGGACCTGCCACGCGCAGTCCAGGAACAGCAGGAACACCGGGGCCTGGCGTGGAGGGGGCGGAAACGGGGGCCGGGTCGGGGGGCGGGGCACGGACCCCCCTCCCCCCCCCCAAACTCTAGACCGGCAGCTCACCGCGGGCAGGGAACGTGTCTGTTCGTTAATAATAGTAACGATGGCGTCGGTGAAGCGCTTACTATGTGCCCAGCACCGTTCTAAGCGCCGGGGTAGAGACGGGGTCATCGGGTGGCCCCACGGTGGGGCTCCCGGTCTTCACCCCCATTTTACAGGCGAGGGAACTGAGGCCCAGAGAAGCGGAGTGACTTGCCCAGCTGACGCGTGGCGGAGTAGGGATTCGAACCCACGGCCTCTGAGTCCCAAGCCCGGGCTCTTTCCACTGAGCCGCGCTGTCTCTTGGCCTCTCCCCAGCGTTCGGTACAGTGGACACAGGAAGCGTTCAATAAATACAACCGACTGAATGAACGCATGAGACTCAGCGATGGGGATATTTGCTAAGCTCTAGACTGGGAGCTCGCCGTGGACAGGAAACGCTATTAAGAGTGATGATAATTAATAAATAAATAAATAAATAAATAAATGGTATTTGTTAAGTGTCTACTATGTACAAAGCACTGTTCTAAGCGCCGGGGGACCCAAGATGATCAGCTCGTCCCACGTGAGGCTCACAGTTTTAATCCCCATTTTACAGACGAGGTCACTGAGGCACAGAGAAGTTGAGACTGGCCTTGATGGTATCTTTTCAGCGCTTACCGTGTGCCGCACACCGTATTATCACTATTATTATTATGATGGTATTTAATCGCTTACTACGTGCCGGCCACTGTACTAAGCGCTGGGGTGGATGCAAGCAAAGAGAGCTGCCCCACGAGGGGACCCCCGGTCTCAATCCCCATTTTACAGACGAGGTCACTGAGGCCCAGAGAAGGGAAGTGACTCGCCGAAGGTCACACAGCGGTCGAGTGGCGGAGCCGGGATTGGAACCCGTGACCCTCTGGCTCCTGGGCCCGTGCTCTACCCACTGTGCCACGCCGCTTCTCGTGATGTTGGACCGTACCCGCCCGAGCGCTTACTACAGTGGTCCACAGGCAGCACTCAATAAATTCGATTGAATGAGTGAATGAATGAACGACGGGGATATTTGTTAAGCGCTGGACTCTACGCTCGCTGTGGGCGGGGAATGCGTCCGTTTACTATTGTGTCGGGGTCTCCCGAGCGCTCGGTACGGCGCTCTGCACATAGTAAGCGCTCAATAAGTACGATCGACTGGCTAACTCTGTGTATCGGACTCTCCCCGCTCTTAATCCAGAGAAGCGGCGTGGCTCAGCGGAAAGAGCACGGGCTTGGGAGTCGGAGGTCAGGGGTTCGAATCCCGGCTCTGCCGCTTGTCAGCTGGGTGACTGTGGGCCAGTCATTTAACTTCTCTGGGCCTCAGTGACCTCATCTGTCAAATGGGGACGAAGAGTATTTATTGAGCGCTTACTATGGGCAGAGCACCGGACTAAGCGTTTGGAACGTACAATTCGGCAACAGATAGAGACGATCCCTGCCCATTGATGGGATTACAGTCTGATCCGCACATAGTAAGTGCTTAACAAATACCAACAATATTATTATTATTCATAATGGATTATTATCGATCCAGTGCTCAGTAAGTACCACCGAAGATGCCAAGCACGATACTAAGCGCTGGGGCGGGCCCAGGTAACGGGGTTGGACGCGTCATCGTCCCCCACGATGGGGCTCCCGGTCAAAGGAGGGAGGACCGGCACGGACCGCCCCCCCCCCCCCCAAATCTTACAGGTGAGGAAACTGAGGCCCCGAGGAGCGAGGTGACCTGCCCACGGTCCCCCGGCCGACGAGTGGATTTAGAACCCAGGTCTCCCGACTCCCAGACGGGCGGTCTTTCCCCCGGTCCCTTGGGCGCTCACCTGGTCCCCGGGCCGCCCCCGACGCCCCGAGCCCAGGGGGTCCAGCCGGGTGCGGAAGGGATGCCCGGCCGCCACCCACTCGCGCTGGACGAGGCTCTGGATGCCGCCCAGCGTCCGGGCCTCCGGCTCCGACAGCAGCTGCACCAGCGAGGACACCAGGCAGTTCAGGTCTCGATCGCCCGGCTCTGGGGAGGGGAGAGGAGACCCCCGGGGTTGGGGGGAGACGGGGGGGGGGGGGAACGGCGGAGGGTAGAGCAGAGACGGTGGGAGGGGAGGGAAAGGGGGGAAGGGGACCGGGAGGGGTGACGGCGCGGGGGGGGAGAAGAGACGAACGGAAAAAACCCTAATTTATCCACCCCTTCTCCGGCGCAGAGAGAGATCAGGCCGCGGGGAGGGAGCGCGCCCAGTAAGCGCTCAAGAGATACGGTTATCGATCGGGTGTGCGCAGAGCACCGCGCCGAGACCGGCACTAAGTCCGGTGGTCGGCACACCGTCACCGAGGGTATCTGTTGGGCGCTCACTCTGTGCAGAGCACTGTGGTGAGCGCCGGGGAGAGCCCGACCCGGCGCAGTCGGTAGCCGTATTCCCTGCCCACGAGGAGCGTCCGGTCTACAGGGGCGGCAAGCGCTTCGTTTATTGGCCTACTGGAGAGGTGGGGCTTTTCGACTCTCCCCCCTCCAACGTCTGCAGGGCTGGGAGCGGGGGCTGCCCCCTCCTCGCCCAGGGCGCTGAAGGGGGAGGTGGGGCCGAGGCCGCAGCGGGCCGGAGCGAGGTTAGACTTCCTCGGCGGGCTGAGGCGGGGTTGGGCGATCTCCTTCCCTGGAGGTCTTGCACCTTGGGTGGGGCGCGGAGGCAGGGGGAGGGTCGGGGTGACCTGGGGGAGGGATGCGGAGGCCGGGGGGAGGCCGGGGAGGCCGGGGCCCACCTCACCCTGGAGGACGACGGAGAGGCGGCGGGTGGTGACGAGGACGGAGATGTCACTGGCCTTCCTCAGGCAGGACCTGAGGGGCGGAAGTCAGAGGGCGCGGGGCCGCCGGGAGGTCAGAGGCCCCCGTGGCCGCCCGGCTCGGAGAGGGGACGGGCCGGGGCGGGGGGCGGGGGTCAGAGGCAATGCGCGACGAGCATCGGTAATAATGACTGACTTGGTAAGCGCTTACTACGTGCCAGGCACCGGTCTAAGCGCTGGGGGAGATCCAGCCTGATCGGGTTCGGACCCAGTCCCCGTCCCACACGGGGCTCGCCGTCTTCCGCCCCATTTGACGGATGGGGGAACTGAGGCCCGGGGAAGTGAAGGGACTTGCCCAAGGCCAGGGGCAGACAGGCGGCGGAGCGGGGATCAGAACCCAGGACCCTCTGACTCCCGGGCCCGGGCTGCAGCCATGAGGCCACGCTGCTTCTGGGTAGAGTCACAGGGACCACCCGGGCCACTGAGGATCAGAAACCAGAGCGACCGGCACCTCCGACTGGGGGCCGGGGGAGGAAGAGGGGAGGGCAGAGGTCACCGAAGCAGCTTGGCCTAGGGGACAGAGCACGAGCCCGGGAGTCACGGCAGCCGGGTTCTAATCCCGGCTCGGCTACTTGCCCGCGGCGCGGCCTGGGGCGAGTCGCTTACCGTTTTCCGGGCCTCAGTTGCCTCATCTGCAAAATGGGAAGGAAAGACCCCATCGACTCTCTCCCTCTCCTCCTCGGACTACGACGAGCCCCACGCGGGGCGGGGAGCGAGCGCATTCTGCCGGGCCCGGCGCTTAGCGCGGTGCCGAGCCCGGAGTACGCGCTCCACTGAGACCGCGGTGAAGGGGTGGAGGAGGGCGGGGGATCCCGCGGGGTCCGGAGGGAACCGCGTCCGAAGGGAACGGGGCCGGGATGGGGCCGCTGGGGGTCACCTGACGTGCTCGAGCCAGCGGGTCCCCTCCAGGGCCGACAGCCACTTGTCCTGGGCAGGCGGGGCATCTGGGGGGGTGGGGCGGTGGGGGGCGGGAAGGCGGGGTGGTTACCATGGAACCAGGAAGGGGGGGTGGGATGAGGGGCGAGGGCCCAGCAGGACGCGGGGGGCAGGGGAGACCCGCCCTCAGACCTGTGACCTTCGGAGATTTGCTCTCCGCCCTCTCCACCCCCCAAAAGTCCGGCGGTCGATCAGTCGTATTTACTGAGCGCTTACCGTGCGCAGAGCGCCGTACTGAGCGCCTGGGAGAGTCCCAGAGAACAGCGGACACGTGCCCTGCCCGCAACGAGCTTACGGTCTAGAGGGGGAGGCAGACTTTAATACCGACACAATGCTCTGCGCCTAGTAAGCGCCGAAGAAATGGGGTTGATTGATTGATGTGGGACGGGGACTGATCAGCTCGACTCTAAACCAGCGGTCAGCACAGTGCCCGGCAGGTAGTAAGCGCTTAACAAATACCACCGGGGAAAAAAAAAAAAGCATCCCATCGCCTTGGAGACGGAGCCCCCGGGGGACCACGGGACCGACTCGGCCCGGGGGGGGGGGGCCCGGCAGACTACGGGGGTCGGCAGGGCGGCCCGCGCTTCGGAGGGGGTCGGGGGTCGGCGCTGACCGGACAGGCACAGAGAGGCCAGGCGCGTGTGGGAGAGCTGGATGTCGGCGAGGCTGGGCAGCTCCTCGGCCGTGTCCACCAGCACGCACTCCGAGTGTCCGGCCAGGAGCAGCGACTCCGCCGCCCTGCCGGGGGAGAGCCGGGGGGGGGAGGTGGGGGAGGGCGGGGGGGTCAGCCCGCCCCCGGCCGGCCCGTTCCCCCCTCCCCGTCCCCCACCTCACCTGACGTCCTGGGTCTCAGGGTCGCTGGCTGGGTGGAAGCCACCGGCTCGGAGAAGGTCGCCGCCCCCCCGGTGGTGCCAGGAGAGCCGCTGGGACGGGGTTGGGGAGGTCACGGGGTCAGGGGTCAAAGGAGGCTCGGCCTCCGGAGAGCCGCCCACCCCCGGCCCGCCGAGCCCGTCCCCTTCCCCCGCTCCCTCCCATCCCAGGTCCTCGCGTCCCCCGGCCGTTGTCCGCCTGCTCCCCGGCCCTCCACTGACCGGTCCGCGGCTCTGTTGGAAGTGACCGAAAGCCCTGCGGATCTCGCTGTCCAGGGTCCGGCTGGGCACCCAGAAATACGGGGAGAGGCTGCGGGGCCCGCGGGCCGCGACGACGACCACCGGCGACGGAGGGAAGGGGGGAACGGAAACCGTCAGTGCCCGGAGGGCGGGGGTATGGGGGCGGGGGGGGGGGGTCTAATGATAATAATAATAACGACGATGATGGTATTTGCTAAGCGCTTACTACGCGCCAAGCACCGTCTAAGCGCCGGGGTAGACACGGGGTAATCGGGTCGTCCCACGTGGGGCTCCCGCTTTTAATCCCCACTTTACAGATGAGGGAACTGAGGCCCAGAGAAGGGAAGTGACTTGCCTCAGGTCACAGAGCAGACTAGTGGCCGAGGCGGCATTGGAACCCACCTCCTCTGACTCCCAAGCCCGGGCTCTTTCCACTGAGCCACGCTGCTTCTCTACCTAACTCTATTGAACTCCCCCAACCACTTAAATGCAGTGCAGAGAAGCAGCGTGGCCTAGCGGGTAGAGCCCGGGCCCCGGGGGGGTCAGAAGGACCTGGGTTCTAATCCAATCGTGTGACCTCGGCCAAGTCACTTCCCTGCTCTGGGCCTCGGTTCCCTCATCCGTCAAATGGGGATGAAGACCGCGACCCCCACGGGGGACCACCCGATGACCCCGCATCTACCCCGGCGCTTAGACCGGCGCTTGGCACTCAGTGAGCGCTCATCGGATACCGTTATTACGATCGCTCGGTACGGCGCCCTGCACCCATCGACCGAATGAATGAATATCTCCGGCCGCCCGAAATACGAACCGCTAGACTGCTTTCATAGTGTTACGGGGTCCCCGCTGCCCCGGGGGCGGGGGAAGGAGACGCTGGGAGAAACGGTCACCTGGCGGCCACGTCGAACCTCTGGTTGGCCAGGCTGACCCTCCAGCCGCCGGCCCCTTGCCTCTGCAGTCCGGCCTCCCAGTCCTGGGGCGTCTCCCACAGCGGGACGGGGGGCTCCCCGGGGCCCAGACCCCGGCCTGGGACACAGACCGCCGGTCAGGACGTGCCCCCTTCTCCTCGACGGCTAGAGAGGACCCCCCCCCCCCCCCGCCGACCGCTCGGGACCCCCCAACCTCCACCCACTCACCGCAGCCGCTCAGCTGGGTTTCCTCGTAACGGCCGGCTTGGCTGCTCTGCTGCCATGCCCGGACTATGGCCGTGGTCACCTGCGGGGTGGACCCTCTCCCAGGTCGGGGGAGAGGGGGGAGAATCGGTGACCAGAGCCGGGTGGGGGGGGGACCAAGGAGAAACAGTGCGGTGGGGGGGGCTGTGGAAGGAACCGAGGCAATGCCCTATTTATTTCATTACCCTATTTATTTTATCAATGAGGTATGATCGCGATTGAGTCGTCCCGCTTTTGTCCGTCCCCGATTAGACCGTAAGCCCCGTCGATGGGCGGGGATTGTCTCTACGTGTTGCCGAATCGTCCATTCCAAGCGCTTAGTATAGTGAGCGCTCGATAAATACTACTGAATGACTGAATTGTCCATTCCAAGCGCTTAGTCCAGTGCTCTGCACATAGTAAGCGCTCCATGAATACTATTGAACGAATGAATGAATGCCGTGAGGGTGGGAGGGGCCAAAGGGACAAAATGGAAAGGACCGAGGGACGCGACGCGGGGGGGCTGCTGTACTCTTCCAAGCGCTCAGTACGGTGCTCGGCACACGGGAGGGGCTCAATAAATACCATCGAATGAATGAACGGAAGGGAGACCAAGGGGACGCGACGTGGGGAGGATGGAAGGGGCCGAGGGGAGCCAGCCGGGGGGGAGCGGTTTGGGGGGAGCGGGGGGTCTCACCTGGGAGGCCCCGGCGTCCGGTCCGCCGTCCCCGAAGCCGACGCGCAGCTGGCGGAAATCTCGTCCGAGGACGAGGAGCTCCTCGGGGACGGAGCGCGGGGGGACCCCGGGCCGCAGGGGCTGGGGGCGGGTCGGGCCGCTCCAGGCTGGGGGCGGGCGGGGGGCGGCGGGGGGGGCGTCAGAACCTCCCCGTCCCCACCCCTCCCACCCGATTCCCGGGAGCCGGAGGGGTCGGGGAGGTCAAAGGTCACTCACCTGCCACCAGCTGCCTGATATTGGTCAGAGCCCAATCATAGTTGCCGTTCAGAGGGGCGTCCTGCGAGGGGTGGCCGGTGGTGCTGGGCTGAGTGGGGGGGATGGGGGCAGAGAGATGGGACCCCCCCCCCATGTCCCCCTCCCCCTCTCGCCCCCTCCCTCTCACCTGCGCCCCACCGGAGGCCTCCCCGCGGGGTCGAAATGCCACCCGCAGGTTGGTGCAGATCAGGGTCCCGGGCAGCTCCGGCTCTGCCCGCCTTCTCACGGCGGGGGCCCAGGCCAGGACTCGCTCTCCTGGGCGGCGGGCAAGGGGGAGGGGACCCGTGACCCCACGGCCCCACCGCGCCCCGGCCCTCCCGGCCCGGGCCCGGAGGGGGATCGGGGACGAAGCCGGGGAGCCCCGCGGGAGACTGAGGGGAGCGGGAGGTCACCGGGTGGGAGCTTCTCGGGGGGCGGTCGAGAGAGCAGCGAGGGTCCCGGAGGGGACGGGGGGCTGTGGGGAGGGGATCCCCGGAGGGTTCACCTGGGAGGAAGCGTAGATTCGGGGGGCGCGGTCTGTCGGCCATCCGGCTCCTCGAGGTGGACTTTGGCCGGCGTGCCTGGGGCCGGAGTGGGTGTGAACGGCCAAGGCCTCTCCTTGCCCCTCCCCGGCCCCCCCCCCAGCCCCTTCCCCATCCCCTCCAGCCCCCCCGTATTCCCCTGCCCACTCCGACCCGGGGCCCCAGCCGGGGGAGAGGGTCGACCAGGCCCGTCCCGCACCGCGGAGCGAGGCGGGCGCCCTACAAGGGGGTGGGGGTGGAGGAAAGCGGGGTTCGGGGAGGGAAGGGGTGCGGGGGGAGAGTTGGGGTGGGGCCGGTTAATGGTTAACGAGACAGAGACAGTCAGAGACAGAGACAGGAGGGCCACGGGGGAGGAGAGGCCCGGAGGGGCAGCATCTTGTAGGGACCGACAGCGCGGAGACCTCCAAAGGCAGAGGGAGATGGGAGGTGGAGACAGAGGAGGGTCAGAGACGGTGAGAGACTCGGAGATCGAGGGAGATGAAAGGGCGAGAGACACCCCCCCCCCAACATCGCCAAGGAGGGGCGGGGCCGAGACACCCCAGAGATGGAGAGGGAGAAGAGAGAGACGGACGGAGAGAACCGGAGGGAGGTGGAAGGAGGACGGGGGAGCCCCCCGCCCCCCGCCCCCCGCCCCGTCCTCACCCCGGCCTCGGCCTCGATCGGGAGGTTGAAGACCTTCCAGCCTCCCCACATGCTTGGCCTCCATCCGTGGGGGCGCGGGGCCGGGGGGCCGGGGGGGCCGGGGGGCTCCCGGGGCCTGGGGATCTTGGCGGGGCAGGGGGAGGGAAGGGGGAGCTCTGGGAGGGGGGGGGCTGTGGCGGCGGCGGGGAGGATGGGGGGCCGCCCGGAGGAGGCCGCCCGGGGGGCCGCGGCGGCCGAGCGATAGGCGGAAAGTCGGAGCCGACCCTGCCCCCCTCCATCCCTCCCTCCCGGACCCTTAAAGGAGAACCGCCCGTTTCGGGGGGTTGGGGCCGGGACCCCTCCCCTCCTCCCCGCCGTCCTCCCTCCCCTCCCCTCCCGGCCGGTCCTGGCTCCTCCCTCCTCCCCATCGGGGGCAAAGTTGGGCAGGAAAAACTGGAGTCTACTTGTGGAGCTGCCGCCCCTCCCCTCCTTTCCCCCTTCTTTCCCCCAGCCCGGTGGGGCAGCCGGAGGGAGGGGAGGGGAGGGGAGGGGTCCTCCGGGGTCCGGGCCTCGGGGTGAGTTGGGGGGGGCGACTGAGCCTCCCCCCCCCCCGCTTTCTTAGTCTTCTCCTCTCCCTCCCCCTCTTTGTCTCCTCGTCCTCCCCTTCTTCCCCCGTTTCTCTCCTCCTTCTCTTCCCTCTGTTTTTCCTCCTCGTCCCCTCTTCCTCTCCTCCTCCTCTTCCCCATTCTTCTTCCTCCTCTCCTCATCCTCCCCCTCTTCTTCTCCTCCCCTTTCTCTTCTCCTCCTCTTTCCCCTTCTTCTTCCTCTCCTCCTCCTCCTCCTTCTCCTCCTCCCCCTCTTCCTCTCCTCCCCTTTCTTCTTCCTCCTCTCCTCCTCCTCTTCCCCCTTTTCTCCTCTTCCCCTTCTGTTCTCACCCTCCTCTTCTCCCCCTTTCTCTCCTCCTCGTCCTTTTCCTTCTCCTCTTTCCCTCCTTCTCCCCACCCCCGGTGAGGCCCGAGGCCTGTTGAAGTGGTTGGGCATCGGATCCCCGGGGCCCAGCCCTGCACGGGCACCCCCCCGCCCCCCCCAGTGATACCCAATCTCCCTGCTGCTGCTGCTGCTGCTGCTGAATGATTGATGATGGGTGGGGAGGGCCCAGGTGGGGGGCGGGGGGCCGGGCTCCCGCCCCCTCCCCCACTGTCCCCATCCCCACCTTGGCCTTAGGGGCCCCGGGGGGCAGGGGGAGAGGGTCCTCTAGACTGGCAGCTCTCCGTGGGCAGGGAATGTGCCTGTTGCAGCATTCTACTGTCCTCTCCCAAGTGCTTAGCCCAGGGCTCTGCACACAGTAAGCGCTCAATAAATACCATTGACCGACTGGACCGTTGGCCATGAAATGAACACGCAGATGAGATACAGTGTACATTTTTAACGTATTAAAAGCCCTCCCCCCCCCCGGGCACCCGCCACATAGCACCCAAGACAGGGAACCAAGTGGCGCTCGCCGTCCCGTCCGCCACCCGTCCGTCCGTCACGTCCGTCCATCCGGAGGTGGGCGGCTCCTCTCAGACTGGCCCAGGCTGACCGATTCCAGCCTGGAGACCACCGAGGGAAGGGGGCAGGGGAGGCGGAGGGTGGGGTGGGGGGTGAGGGGGTCGAGTTTCCGCGGGTCCAGAAGACTGAGAGGCCGGAGACCCCTTCCTCTCCCCACCCCGCCTCCGGCCCCTCCGACGGCTTCTCCCGGTGCTGCCTCCGGAGAAGCCGACGTCGTCGTCCAGGGGTCGGAAAGTCCTGCCGGGGCAGGCCTGGAGGCGGGGGGATGGACCCCATGACCTTCCTCGTCCTCCGCGCTCCCCTCTCGACGTCACTCTGGGGGCAGGGGCGTGGACCGAATGACCTTTCTCCGTCTCCAGGCTCCAATCTCCCCGCTCCGCGTAGCTCTGCGGCTCAACCCGGGCCCCGAGAGAAATTCAGTTGAAAAAGTTGGGGAGATCGAGGGGATTTGAGATGCTTTGTTCCAAGCTACCCCCGACCCCTGACTTTCCACCGCAACGTCTGCAGCCTGCAGTATGGGGGGAGGAGAAGGAGGAAGAGAGAGGAGTTGGGAGAGGGAGGAGGGGAAGAGGGAAGGAGAGGGAGGAGGAGGGGAGAGGAGGAAGAAGGAGAAAGAGGAGGAGGAGAGGGAGGAGGAGGAAGGAAAACAAAATAGTGGGGGGAAGAGGGAGGGATGGAGGGAGGAGGCCGGTGAGTCACAGGCCGAGTCTCCTGCAGAAACATCGGAAAAAAACAAGCGGGAGAAGGTGCCGCTGCTCAGGCCCCGGCCCAGCCGACCCCGGCCGGCCCCCGGCCCCGGCGCCCCCCACCCCGCTCAAACCCGGAGAGGGGCGGGGTGGGGGTGGGGGGGTGGGGGTGGCGGGGGGACGGAGGTATTTTACTCAACAATTTTTGCGTCGGGTAGCGGCGGCGAGCTTCCCGGCCTCGGAATGTAGGTCACCGCCTCGACGCCTTCGTTCTCTCCCCTGTCCCTCGTCAAGGACGGAGACGGAGACGGAGAAAAATAGACTGGCAGCCCCCACTCCCCTTGGCAGAAGCGGGCTGTCCCAGGGCCCAGGTCTGGGGGGGGGGGGGGGAGGGGGCTCCCTGCGGCTTTATGACTCAGTCCACCCCAGACGGCCCGGCCCGCTCCCCCCACCCCCGCTCCCCATCTATTTTTAGAGCCCCGACCCGCAGAGCTCCACTTTTCGGAGAGAAATAAAAGGCCCAGAGCCACAGACAGGCCCCCCCCCCCCCATCCCGGCCCCCGCCCCGCAAATCGTCCCCTTCTCCGTGAGGCCACAGGTGCAGGGACAGACGGACCCTGACGCGAAACCCCCTCCCCTCGACCCCCAACTCTCCCCTACCCGCCCGGTTGGCCGCACGGGCTCCGGAGCCGTTGGGTCAACCGGGTGCCGAGGTAACGTCGTCCATCCCCCCGCCTCCGGGCCGTCCGGTCGCCCCCCGTTTCTTCTCCCAGAACGCCTGCCTCTGGGGGAGCGGGGTCTCTACGGGGGTCCGCTCTCTTTCTCCCTCAAACTAGGGCTTCCCGGTCGGGGGAACGGGGTGGGGGTCTGCCTTCCCGTGGCAGTCTCTCAACTTGTCGAATGAGGTGGAGCTGAGAGGTCATTTCATCCAGCCCCCTGCCTCTGGATTTAAATCTGTCAGGCGGAGGCTACTTTGTTTTCTGTTCTTTATTAGCGATTCTGGGGCCGGCGTAGGGGGCGAAGGCCGGGGGGAGACCCAAACGTCCGCCACGGGACCTGACCTCGCCCCCTCCCCCGGCTTAGCCACACTTTAAATCTATTCTTTTTTTTTTTTAAAAAAAAAGGTCGTGCCTTCCAAAACCGAAGCCGACGAAAGCTAAGATACAAGTGAATTCTCATACGACACACCGGGGGTGAGGCGAGGAACGGTTTTTGAAAGTACTTTAAAATGGGAGGCGGGGGGAAACGAGAAGGCGCGATCCTAAAAGGAAAACGGCAGTGGGGGAAAGGGGGGAGAGAGAAAAAAAAATCTAAAGATTCCCCCACGTCCCCGTCCCCGGCCCGAGAAGGAAAGGGGCAGGAGAAAAGATCTGGTTCCGGTTTCACATTAAGTGCACTTGGAAATTTATTTTAGGATCCAGACACCCACCTCCGCCCCCACGCGCGCAGTCTTTCCGAGATTGAACCCAGGCCTGCGGATAGCTCCTCGCCCAGCCAGCCAGACGCGGGCCGGCCCGGACGAGCGCGGCTCCTAAGGACGTGGCCGGCGGCGTTCCCCCGTCCCGCCCCATCCCTCCTCCCCCCGGAATGAAAAACGGAGGACTCGACGCTCCCCGTCTCGCGGGATGGGTGTCCGCCTCGCCCTTTCCCCTCAATAAATATTCATCTTCCCCTTTTGGAAAAAATAATTTATTCATCGATAAGAAACGCGAAGGGTGGAGGGAGGGATCCTCGAACGCGGCAGGGGGTTAGGGGGTCACTCTCTCGCAGAGGTAGACAGGGCACTTTTTTTTTTTTTTAAAGAAAAAAGACCAACCCCACTAAACCGTTAATCCAACCGAGCCCCCGATTCCCAGACCTCGCGAAGCCGGGAATGATCCGTCGTGCGGGGCCCAGGGTCGGGAAGTCAGGAGCCTAGGACGGGGGATCGACCTGGCTTCTGCCCTCTGAGTCCGCCCCGCCAACTCCCGCGTGACCTTGAATAAGTAGCTCAGCCTCTCCGTTCCCTGTCTCCATCTATAAAACGGGGCTGATCCGGGCCCTCTTCCTACCCTACGGGGTCACCGTTAGGATGGGCTGAAAATAAGATACGTGAAAGTGCTTGACTGATTTGGTGTTAATTAAGCTGGGGGTGGGGGAGTGGTTGGGGGGGGGGGTCTCAAAGAACCCCCCCCCGCCTCGTCTACTCTCGGGGAGAACCTTCCCGGCCTCTAAGGCCGGGGCCGGGGAAGACCGAGCGTGTGTCCGCGTGTTCTGTGCACGTCTTCTAAGTCTCCGGGTCCCCGCGGCGTGAGCGGCCTGGGCCGCTCCCCCGCGGCAAACGCACCTCCGGTCCGGCGCGGGGCTACCCCGGCCCCGGCGGCCCCCTCCCCGAAAATGCGTCCGGAGGCCGGAGGGTCTCTGGCCGGAAGGGGCGAGCCGGGGAAACGGCGGGCCGACCTCCGCTTGCATAGATGACGGTTTGAGGGGGTCTGGCGGACGAGGGGCCCGGTGGCGGAGGGACCCCCCTCCGGGCCCGAGCGGGCAGGGTCCCGTCCGCTCACGTGCCACCCTGTGCTCTGAAACGCTTCTGTGCAAATGAGGGCCGGGGAGGGAGAAGAAACGGAAATGTCTGTGGTTTCAGAGGGGGGTGGGGGGCGCGGGAGGGGGCCGGTTAGTGCCCTCCCTCCCCGCAGCTCTCTCCTTTTTAAAATGCCACCCCCCACCCACCCACTCTGGTGCGCCCCCGATATCAAAAATATTCTTTGTGTAAATTCTTTTTCTTTTTTAAATAACCGCCCATCATTTTTTTTTTCTGGGGGGGTGGGGTGGGGTGCTCCAGGCGGGCAGCCGGAGGAGGTAGCGGGCAAGGAGAGGTAGGGGAAGGCGGTCTCCCTCAGGCAGGGCAGAGAGGTGACGCGGCCGGGCGAGGGCCGGGCCGGGGGGGTGGTTTCTGGGGGGTCGCGGGCGCACGACCGGCAGTCAGACCACGCGTGCCCTCCCGCCGGGCCCGGGGGCCGGGTTTGGGTCGGCGGGCCCGGCCGGTGTCCGTCCCCGCTCCCCCCGGCCCAGGCGGCCGTCCGCCCACGCGGGCCGGCTCGGGGAATCCGGCCCCGTGTCCGGGAGGAGCCCGGCCCCTCCGTCCCTCGGAAGACGGGCCGGCCCTCCGCGTCTCATTTTAGAATCGCCGGGCCGCCCCCCGGGCCGGCCTCCCCCCTGAACCACGCAGGACCCCCGCGCTCCCCCTCCCGTGCCCAGTTGCGGAGCGAGAACCCCCCCCGCCCCCCCCACTTGACGCCGCTCCTGCCCCACCGGTCCGCCCCGCGCGGGAGCCCCCACTCCTCCGAGCGCTTCGGTCTATTTATTTGGGCGGCCGAGACCCTCCCCCTCCCCACGGGAGCGGGGACCGGGGGGGCCCGCCGCCCCGGCCCCGCCGCTCACCCCCGGTGGAGGACGGGTGCCGGGCGGGGGCGCGCCCCGGAGGTCACCGCGGTTCCGCCCCGGGGGGGCGGGTGCCCGGTCAGAAGCGGTGGAGGAGCAGGTCGGCGCGCCTCAGCTCTTCCTTGTAGCAGCAGGAGCACAGGTGGCCCGTCTCCGGGTGCCCGTAGAAGCTGCAGTGCGGCTTGGCGGCACTTGGTCTGCGGGCGGCCCCCCGCCGGGCCGCCCGGCTCGGGGGGCTCGCACGAGCCGGCGGCGCCGTGCGGGCCGGGGGCCGGGCCGCCCCCGGGGTCCGCGGCGGGGTAGCCGGGGGGCGGGTCCGCGTCCGGGCCGGGGGGCCGGGCCGGGCGCGGGGGGCTGTGCGGGTGGGGGTGGGGGCGGGCCGGGGGGCACTGGCGGGGAAAGGTGGCGTAGAGGGGAGGCCCGCCGGCCGCCTGCCTCCGGGGGTCCTGGCAGGGGGGCGCCGGGCTGGGCCCGGGGGAGCCGGGGGAGTCCCGGCCCCCGGGGAGCGGGGCGGGGGCCTTGGGGGGCTCCTGCGGCCTCCGGTGGGCCAGGAAGCGGTCCTGGGCGTCGGCCAGGTAGCGCCGGATCATCTGCTCCTGGTACTGGTGGCGCTGACCGGTCTGGAGGCTGCCGGCCAGCAGGAAGCGGCGCTCGCCCGCCAGGGCCCCGCGGAGGGTGCTGGCGCTCTGCCGCGCCTCGGCCCCGTAGCCCCCGCCGCCCCGCTCCGCCTGCCCCTTCTCGGCGGGGTCCCGGCCCCCGGCCGCCGCCTCCTCCTTGGCGCCCTTCCGCGACCCCCCCTTCTTCTTCTTCTCCAGGGGGTCCCCGTTGGCCGGGGCCGCCCCCTTGGGCGCTCTGGCCGACATCAGCCCCCCCATGTTCTTCTTCAGGCGGCTGCCCAGCGTCTTCCCGAAGCTGCCCAGCTTGTTGGCCACCGAGTCGGCCCGCTTCTTCTCCTTGTCCCGCTTGGCCTTGTCCCCGTCGCGCTCCCCGTCCCCGCGGCCGCTCCCGTTGCCCGCCGAGCCGCCGCCCACCGACTCCTTGTCCGACTCCCCGGACTCGGGCGCCGAGCGGGCCTCGTCGCCCGCCGAGGCCGTCGGGGACTCCGGCTGGGCCAGGGGGGCCTGACCGGGGAAGGGGAAGGGAGGCCGTTTCGGGGGGGCCCGGGGGAGCCGCCCCCGGCCCCCTCCCGCCGGCCCAGGCTTCCCGGGGGTGGGGCGAGGAGGGGGCACGAGCGCGGGCCGCGGCGGACGTCGAACGCGCGCCTACGTTCTCATCCCTCGGGCCTCGCCGGCGGGTCTGTCCCGCCTCCCCCTCTGGGCCGGCAGCCCCCCCCCGACGGGGGCGGGCCCGGCCGGCTCAGGATGGTCAGGGGACCGGCGCAGGGGCAAAGGGCACAGGGGAGAAGGAAGGGGGAGAGACGCTTCGGGGTGGAAACGGCCCCGGCCCCCCGTTCCCTTCCGGCGGGGAGCGGGTAGGGACGGACAGAAGGACGCGGGTCGGGGTCGGGGCCTCACCTGCATGTCACTGGGCAATGAAATCCACTTGACGGTCATGTAGCTGTGCAGAAGTTGCAGTTTGGCCTCCAGGGACAGTGTCACACTGGTGGGGGGGGGGCGGGGAGGAGGAGGAGGAGACGAGAGGGACAGAGGCGTGAGGCTTGGTGGGTGGCGTGTCGGCGACGGGGCTTGCTGGAAGAGCCCTCTGCCCCCTCGGCCCCACCCCGTCTCCCCCTCATCCCAAAAGGAGAGGGGCCTTGGGGCTCGGGGGAGGATAGGATGCTGGGATCCCGTCTCCCCGGGACGACCCCGGACCCTCGCGGCCGCGGCCCGGCTCGGGGAAGGCTGGGGGTGGGGGAGGGAGGATGGGCGGTGGGGGGCGGTTCGACCCCGTCCTCCTCCTGGCAACACGGAGCAGGTGACCCGGAGGCCGGGGGTCTCCCCCGCCCGGCCAGGGAGGAATCGGGCGGCGCGGGACAGGGAGGGAGTTATTTCTCCACCCAGAGGAGGGGGATGAGGCAGGGGGAGACAGGGGAGACCGGGGGGACATCCCCCGGAGCCGCCGGTGGGCCCGGACGCCATCCCTTCACGCCGCCCCGGGCTCCTTCCACGAGAGGCCCGTGGCCATCCCCGGGTGAGGGCTAGCTTGCCCGCTAAGGGTCGGGAGAGAGGCCGGGCGCGAGGGCCCGGGACCACTGTGTCTGGGGGTCCCGGCCGGGGCTCCGGGGAAACCGCGGGGACGGCTACGGGTGGCCTCTGCCACGGGGTGCAGGGAGGGAGGGAAGGACGGAGTGGAGGACGGGGGGGATGGAGGGACGTGGGCGGGGGACGGCCGGGGGCTGTGTTTTTTTCTGGAAGGCGGAAGCGAATTCCAGTAAAAGGAACAAAGCCTCTCGCCCGCCCCTCTGGCCGCCCGGCTGGTCACCCGCCCCCCCCATTGGCCCGTGTCGGCGGGATCCCGAGGTGGCCGGGTCGGGTTACGGCCGGGGCGGGGGAGTGTGGGAAGAGAGGGAGGATCCCCCCACCCCCCCGGCCCGGCCCGATCCGCTGCCCGCCGGGGGTGGACGGGCGAGGAGCGGACCCCGCCACCCGGCTCTGCCTAGGGCTGGAGGAAATTAGGCAAGGCCCAAACAAGATGGGGCCGTGGACGGCGGGGTGAGGCGAGGGCGCCTCACGCCGCCCCCGGCGCTCCCAACTCCAGGCCGGCTCGGCGTCCCCGTAACGCGGGATGCTCCCGGACGGGAGCGGGGGAAGGAGCGGAGAGGCTGGCGGAGGGCAGGTGGAGGCCGGGGTCCCCGCGGTAAGGAACAAGAGGGGAAGCCCCCGCAATCCACCGCTCTCCGCGGGCTGCCCGAGACCCCCATCGGACCGGGAGCTCGTCGTGGTCAGGGACCGGGGCTTCTAATCCTACTGCGCCGCCCTGAACGCTCGGGTACCCCGGGCGCGCTCTGCACTAGACGGGGCGCTCGGTACGTAGTCCCGAAGGGCCTACCGCCCACCCCCCATTCCCGGATGTCCCCCGGCTCGGTGACGTTCACCCCCCGCGCCCTCCCGGGCTCACCTGGCCAGCCTGACGTTGTCGCTGTCATCTCTGCCCCACTCCCAGCCACGCCCGGGGTCCACGCCGAAATGCACGGGCAGCAGCTTGTGCTCCGAGTCCGTTAGCGGGATCACCGCTGGCGGGAAGAGCGGGGAGGGAGGGAACGGGAGACGCGTGGCGTCAGAGTCTTCCCTGGGCGCGCGCGGGGAGCCCGGGACGCCCCCTCCCCGCCCGGCCCACCCTGAGACAACGGGGTTTCCGTCTAGTTCTGCCCTCCCCCGCCCCTACGCCCCGTTCTCCCGAGGGGCCCCGGGCACCAGTCCACCCCGGAGGGCCGCGGCCTCAGCCGTCCGGTCCATCCCGGCGGGGAGGGGGGGCGAGGGAGAGGAGGTAAGGCCACGGAATGGTCGACTCGCCGCCCCCCCCCCCCCGCCAACCCCACCAGCGGCCGGCTCGTGCCCGCTGCCCCTCGGCCCTCTCCCCCGCCTGCTTCCCCGAGGGGCCGCGAACCCCGGGCCCCAGGTGCCCCGCTCCCCGGCCCGGGGGGGTGGTCCCACGCCACGCGAGAGGGCGGGGGGCACCGAGGACGGGCAGGAGGGGGGCATGGGCGCGGAGGTGGCGGAAGGCACGGTACCTTGCTCCTTGGAGCTCTCCTTCTGCTCCATGGGACACCAGGGCGGAGAAAGTGGGCCTGGTCGTAGGCCAGCACCAGCGGGAGAGCGGTGGGCACTTTGCCGGCCGGGACCTCCAGGGGCAGGTAGATGCCCCGAAGGGGATCGGGGCAAACGCTACACAACCAACCCGTCCGTCAGCGCTCTTCGGCGCGCGCTTACCGCGCGCCGAGAGCGGCGTACTAAGCGCCCGGGAGAGGGACAGCGCAACCGACTTGCAGATCGGAGGCCACGGCGGAGGGGGCGCGAGCCGCAGCCCGCCGCTGACCCGGGGGGCCGCGTGACGCCGGGCTCCCTCAGGCTTCCCCCCACCCCGCTCCGCCCGAAGATCCGGGTCCTAAAAGCGAGGGCGAGGCGGGACCCAGGGCCCTGACGCCCCCCGGCCCCGGATTCCCCGCGCCCCCCCGGGGGGCCGCGCCCACCTTCCCCGCCCGGAGTCCCGCAGCATGGTGATCGGCCACGACGACGATGGGGCCGCTTCAGCACGTGGGCGAGGACGAACACGTGGAACTCCTCCAGGCTCTCGTACACCGGCTCCTCCGAGGCCTCCACCCTGCCGGGGGCGGGCGGGGGGCAACGGACCGAGTTCGGGGGGGGGGGGGGGACCGGGGCCGCGGGGGGACCCGACCGCCAGCCTCTCGCCCCCCTCCCCTCCGCTTCCCAGCCCCAACAACCCCCCGGGACCCTTGGGGATAAAACCGCCCTCAGAGTCCCGCGGGGGAACGGCCCGCGCCGTACCCTCTCAAGCGCTCAGTCCAGTGCTCTGCAACATAGTAAGCGTGCACTAAATAGCCTCGATTAAGATCGAGTCCGCCGAGGGTTTGTCCCTTTTCTCAGCACTGGAGCAGCGTGAATTCCCCACGGAGGGGGACGTTGCGGGCACCACATCCCCCGCTACGGCGGGGAGTCCCCGCGTGGGCCGTCTCCCCGGGGGGGGGGGGGGGGGGGGGCGGGAGAGGGGCACCCACCCTCCGCAAGTTGGGCGCCGTTGGCCCCCAGGTGCGGTGCCGCGGTCATCGCCTCGACCGCCCAAGCTTGGTCAGCATCGTTCCACTCCTTCTGCCACTCCTCCTCCGTGTACACCTAGGCCGGACTGCGGGCCGCCGACGGACGGACGGGAGAATCGGGGACCGAAACGGGGGGGGGGGGGGGCCGGACACCGGTGAGCGGGCCGGAGGAGTTGGAAGGACGGGAGCCGCTTTTGGGCAAGACGGGAAGGGGGGACTCTCCTCCCTGGACAAGCGTCGCGGGCAGGGCGGCCCCCGTGGGGAGAGCCCGGGGCCCCCGGCTTCGCGTGCCGGCAACGCCGCCGGCCTTCCGGGTGACCCCGGCCGCTGCTTCCCGAGCCCTCAGTTTCCCCGTCTCCGAAACGGGACCGCCGTCGGGGCCGATCCGGTGGACCTCCCCGACTAACCCGTCGCTTGGGATCGTCGGGGGAGAGGACGCAGCCCCGCCCCGGGAAACCGAGGCGCCGGCTCGGCCCCCTCCCCTCCTCTGGACCGTGCCGGGCTCCGCTGCCTCCCAGAGGTCATTCCGCCCGTCCCCCCGCCTCCGGGGCACAGTCCATCCTAGGCAGGGGAGGCGCTCCCTGCGGCAAGGAAGACCCTTCTGGGAGAAGGCCGGACTTCCAACCGGCCTTCTCTCGTGCCCCCGTTGCCGGGCGTCGTGGGACCCCCTCCCCGCCCCGGCACCGTCAGAACCTTCCTCCGGTCTAGTCTGAATCCCGCACGCTGCGGCTGAAGGTGTTTCCTCCCGTCCCGGTGGGGAGGAGGAGAGGAGGTGGTCCGACGGCGACCTCCGCGGAAAAGCCCCTTGGGGGCCTCGAACGAGGATAGGGCTTAACCTGAAGCAGGAGGGCCCGAGGCTTGACTCAAGGGAGCCTGGTTCTCCCTCCGGGGACCCCTTCGATTTTTCCTTTAACGGTATCTGTTAAGCGCTCGCGACGTGGCCCGGCACCGTACCGCGGCACTGGGGTGGATGCAGGCGAATCGGGTCGGACGCAGCCCCCGTCCCACGTGGGGCTCCCGGCCTTCGTCCCCATTTGACAGACGAGGGCACCGAGGCCCCGAGAAGTGAAGCGCCTCCCCCGAGGTCACCCGGCGGCGGGGCCGGGATCGGAACCCAGGTCCTTCTGACTCCCGGGCCCTTGCGTTAGCCACTAGGCCACGCCGCTCCTCAACCGACCCGTCGCCGACCGCGAACTGGCCCGCCGTCGGTCCGGGATGGTCTACCGAGGGCAGGGGGCCGGACGAGGGACCCCCGCCCCGGCCGCGCCCCCGGTATTTCCCTCCGGCTCGGCCCGGAGCTCGGGTGTCCGGGGGGGACCGGTGGGCCGGGTTGGGGTTCGGGGAGGGGGCCCTTCTTCTGCCCCCTCGCTCTCACCTCCTTATTCTGCTGCGTCTGCTGCCATCTCCAGCGCCGCTGCAGGGCCTCCTTCTCCACGCCCTTGTCCATCAGGGCGTAGAGGGATTTGCGGAGCATCAGATCCCGGTCATGGAATCCCCACATCCCTGCACGCGGGGGTCCGGGAGGGGCGGGGAGCGGGAGGAGGAGGAGGAGAGACGGGAGGCCGGTCAGCGCCCGGGGGCCGCCGGGAGGCGCGAGGGCCGGTGCCGGAGACCCCGGCCTCCTCCGGCTCCTCCGGGACCCCGCGGGACGGGAGGGGGAGACTCCCCGGGCTGGGGGCGGGGCGCGGCCTCCGGCTCCGACCGAAATCCTCCCGCGGCCGTCGGCCGCCGGGAGGCTCGGGGGTCGGCGCCCCCCCCGCCACGGCCCGCCCCCCCCCCCCAACCGGGGGCGGCCCTTCCCCGGGGCCGGCGTCCGACTCACCCAGGGAGGCCGCGTGGAGCAGGCAGTTCCCGTCCCCGGTGGTGGCCAGCGGGAGGAGTCTCTGGCAACCGGCGTCGGCCTGGGCCCACCAGTTCAGGCGGCCTGCGGAGGGGGGGTGGGCGGGAGGGGAGGGGGCGGAGAGCGGGGAGCCCGTCACCCGGACGCCCCCGGGGCCCCGGGACCCCGGAGGCGGCGGGCGAGGGCTGGGGGCCCGCCGGGGGGGGGGGGGGGGTGGCCGGTCTCCTCACCGGCCTGCTCCAGGGCCACCAGCATGGACTGCTCGATGAGGTCCCGCTCGATGAAGCCGCGGAAGTCGTCCGTGTACACGGTCAGGTCGGGCAGCTGGAAGGCACAAACGGGCATGTCCGGGGGTTGCTCGCCGCCCCCGCCGTCGCTGCCGCCGGACACGTGGGAGCGGGCCAGGGAGACGATGGTGGAGCTGGCGTGCGAGATGCCGCGGGACAGGCGCTTCTCTGAAAGACACGAGGGGCCCGTGCGTGGGCGGGGAGGGGACGGGGAGTCGGGGGACGGGGCTCGGGAGGCCGCCCGGGGCTCTCGGGGAGACCCGAGGGAGGGCCGGGGAGTTGGGCCGGGGCCAGCGGGGCCCAGCTGGGTCTGTGGGTCATCTCATCTCCCGCTCCCTTCTTTGTCGCCCTGACTTCTTTTCCCTCTGCCCCTCCGAGCGCTTAGTACAGCGCCCTGCACACAGTGAGCGCTCGATAAATACGACTGAATGAAGGCTCTCTCCTCTCCCTCCCGGCCCCGCGGCACTTATGTCCACATCCGTCGTTCTGTTTATTTGTGTTGATGTCCGTCTCCCCGCATCTAGACCGTCAGCTCGTTGCGGGCAGGGGATGTCACTTTTTTTTTTGACGTACCGTACTTGCCCCGGTGCTCAGTCCGGGGCTCTGCCCGCAGTAAGCGCTTAATAAATAGGACTGAATGACTTGAGCGTGCGAAGGAATGGGTGGGATCTCCCCTCCGCCGACCCCCGGAGTCCAGCGGGGAGAAACCCGTGACCTTTTCCGGGGGCGAGGGGAAGGGGACGAGACCCCGCTCACCGGCCCCGACCCCACGGATTTAACGATAGCATCCGTTAAGCGCTTACTACGCGCAAGGTATCGTCCTAAGCGTCGGGAGGGATGCGAGCGAATCGGGTCCCTGTCCCGCACGGGGCTCACAGGCTTCGTCCCCATTTTACAGAGGAGGGAAGTGAGGCACAGCCAAGTGAAGTGGCCTGCCCAGCCATCAAGTGGCAGAGCCGGGGTGAGAACCCGGGACCTTCTCGACTCCCGGGCCCGGGGCTCTCCCCGCCGTCCCCCGGCCCGACTCCCACAGTCCAGGGGGGAGAAAGGCGAGACCTTTGCCGGGAGCGGGGGCGAGGAGGGCGCGGGACCGGGCGTCCGGGGGGCACCCCTACCTTGGACGACGTCATCCTGCCGCTGCAGGCAGGGCCGGCCGGGGGGCGGGGGGCCCGGCTCCCGGTCGTCGGAGGGGGGCTGGCCGCGGCCGCGCCCCAGGGGGAAGGCCGGGGTGGGGTTCCTGGCGTGGACCTGGTGCAGCTGCTTGAAGTCGCTGAGGGCGGCGCTCACGTCCCAGTTCTTTCCTGGCCGGGGGCGACGACACACGCCGAGGGTCACCCGGGGGGGGCGGGCGGAGCGGCGGCCCCCCGCCGCACCGGCCCAGGGCGCCTCCTCCGGGAAGCCCTTCCCGATCCATCCCCTCCCCCCCCCCGCTGCACCGGGCAGCAGCTGACAATAACAGTAATAACTACGGTATTTGCCAGGCGCTTACTGTGTGTCCCAAGGGCTGAGGTAGAGACAAGATAAGCCAGTCAGACCCGGTCCCTGTCCCACAAGGGGCTCCCAGTCTAAGCGGAAGAGAGGAGGATTTAATCCCTGTTTCACAGATGATGATAATAACAATGGTACTTTTAAGCACTTAATAAGCAGCAGGCCCTATACCGAGCGCCGGGGTAGATACAAGCTCATCGGGTTGGACACGGTCCCCGTCCCACACGGGTTGACAGTCTTAAATCGCGGAGCAGCGCGGCTCGGTGGCAAGAGCCCGGGCTTGGGAGTCAGGGGTCGTGGGTTCTGATTCGGGCTCCGCCGCTTATCAGCTGTGTGGCCTGGGGCGAGTCGCTTCACTCCTCTGGGCCTCAGTGACCTCATCTGGAAAATGGGGATGAAGCCCGGGGGCCCCACGTGGGACGGCCCGACGACCCTGCATCTCCCCCAGCGCTTAGAAGAGTGCTCGGCACGTAGTAAGCGCTTAACAGATACCAACGTTATTATTATTATTTCACAGATGAGGGAACTGAGGCCCCGAGAAGTCAAGTGACCGGCCCCGGGTCGCCCAGCAGGCAAGGGGCGGACCTGGGATTAGAACCCGGGCCCTCTGACTCCCAAGCCCGGGCTCTTCCTTTTCTTGTCCCCGCTCTGCCACTCGTCTGCTGTGTGACCTGGGGAAAGCCACTGAACTTCTCTGGGCCTCCGTCACCTCATCTGTCAAATGGGGGCGAAGACTGCGGGCCCCACGTGGGACAACCCGATGACCTGGTATCTATCCCAGCCCGTAGAACGGTGCCTGGCACACGGTAAGCGCTTAACGAATACCGGCGTGACGATCACGATTATTTCTACCAGGGCGGGCGGCCTCCCGTCGTACCGCCATCTCCCGAGCGCTCGGTCTGGTTCTTCGCCCACAGCGAGCGGTCGAGAGATGTCACTGACCGCCTGAGTGACGTGCCGGATTAGTAGGGGGCGGGGAGGGGAGGGGCGGCGACTCCTGGACCGCCCCGCGGCAGTTGGGGGTGGAGGGTTGAGCCCTTACTCCGGGCCAGGCCCCGCGCTAAGCGCTGGGGGAGACGGTCCGTCCCGGCGCGCGCTCTAAGCGGGAGGCCGAGGGCGGTAGCCAGTGGGGTCCCCAGCGGATCCTGGTGGGCGACCCCATCGGGCGGCACGAGACCGGCCCCCGCGGGCGACCGGGCCCGTCGGGTTAACAGGGCCCGGGTTCTAATCCCGGCTCCGCCGCCTGTCAGCTGTGTGACCTCGGACGTCGCCTCACCTCCCTGGGCCTCGGTGACCTCATCTGGAAAACGGGGATGAAGAGCGGGAGCCGTGCGTGGGACAGGGGCTCGGAAAGTGCTCGACAAACAGGAAGCGCTTAACGAACACCAATCTCCTTCCTCAATAGCGAGGATCAGAACTGGGGTCTAACGGGGACCGGACGGGAGGGTGAACATCTCCACGATTCTATCCATCTCGATGACGTCGTCTTGGTTTGTTCTGTTCCGTTTCGCTCGGCCGTCCGCCTCCCCCGTTTGGACCGTGGGCCCGTCACTGGGCAGGGACCGTCTCTATCTGTTGCCCAACTGTCCGTTCCAAGCGCTCAGTACGGTGTTCTGCACACAGTAAGCGCTCAATAAATACGGTTGGACGAATACGTGAGTGAGTGAGTTTATCCCCGTCGCACGGGTGAGGACAAGGAGGCCCAGGCAGCCAGTGGGATTTACTGAGTGCTTACTGTGTGCACGGCACTGGGGTGAGCGCCACACAACAGCCAACAGACACGTCCCCTGACCACAACGAGCTCCAGGTCTAGAGCGGGGGAGACGGACGTTAATAGAAACAAAGAAATAACAGAAATAAGGAGATGATAATAATAACGTTGGTATTTGTTAAGCGCCTACTGTCTGCAGAGCCCCGTCCTAAGCGCCGGGGGAGATGCGGGGTCATCGGGTCGGCCCACGTGAGGCTCCCGGTCTTCATCCCCATTTGACAGATGAGGTCACTGAGGCCCCCAGAGAAGTGAAGTGACTGGCCCACAGTCACCCAGCTGACAAGTGGCAGCGCCGGCATTGGAACCCACGACCGGTGACTCCCAAGCCCGGGCTCTTGCCACTGAGCCACGCTGACTTAATAACAACTCCGGCATTTGAGAAGCGGCGGGGCTCAGTGGCAGGAGCCCGGGCTTGGGAGTCAGAGGACTCGGGTTCTAACCCCGCCTCCGCCCCCCCCCCCCCGTCCGCCGTGTCACCTCGGGCAAGTCACTTCGCTTCTCTGGACCATCTGCAAAACGGGGATTAAAAGCGGGAGCCCCACGAGGGACAGCCTGAGTCCCCTGTACCTATCACGGTGCTCGGCACGTAGCAAGAGCTTAAATACCGTAATTTTCATTACTATTTGTTCCGCTGTGCCAGGAACCGGCCTAAGCCCCAGGGTGGACGGAAGCAAATGGGGTGTGCGCAGTCCCCGTCCCACGTGGGGCTCCCGCTCTTCAGCCCCATTCCACAGGAGAGGGAGCTGAGGCGCAGAGAAGCCAAGCGACTTGCCCGGGGCCACGGGTGGCGGAGCCGGGATCGGAACCCGTGACCTCTGCCTCCCAGGCCCGGGCTCCAGCCACCGGGCCCCCGCTGCTCTCCCCGCGTCCGGGCCCCGGAGCCCCCAGCGAGGTGTCCGGGACGCTCGGCGGCCCCCCCGACTCCGCTGGCATCGCCCCCCCCGCCCCGGGCGCCCCCTCCCTCGGGGCGCCTTACCTTCCAGGAGGTCCCGGGCCAGCCCCGGCTCTGCCCCCGTGGAGCGGACGAAATCCGACAGGACGGCGTCCATGTCCAGGGTCATGCGATCGTGGGCTCCTCGCCGCCGCCGAGGGCAGGGATCGGGCGGCACATAGGTCGGAGGTCAGGCTCCCACCTGAGGCGGAGGGGGAGAACGCACGGGCGAGGGTCAGGTTTGCGGGCGGGAGCCGTGCCGTTTCGGAGGGAGAGGGCGGGCCCCCCCCGGCCCCCTCCGGCCCCCTCGGCCGATTCCGGAAGCCAGAAGCGGTCTCTGCGGCCGGCCGGTCCCGACTGCCCGACGGGGCCCGTCCGCCGAGGGGAAGGGCCCGGGCCGGGCGGGCAGGGCCGGGCCGGGGGAGGAGCCGCCCGTCGAATAGCTGGCATTCCAGAACCACTCCACGAAATCTCGACGAGGCGGGCTCCGGCCCGGAGGGCGCGGGGGGGGGGGGGGGGGGGGGGCGGGCCCGGGGACGCTCAGGGGAAGCGGACCCGTCCGCTGCCCGGCTAATGCCCCGCAGGCAGGGCCGGCCGGGCCCCGGTCGATGCCGCCGGGCGCCGCGGTGCCCTGCCCGTGCGTGCCCTGCCCTGGCCGGAACCCAGAGCCCCGCTCTCTCCAAGGGACGCCGCCTTCGACCGGGCGGCCCCGAGCCCGCGCCGCTCCTGGCGGATGGGGGGCGGACGGGGACGGACCCCCCGGGGGGGGGGGGGGGGCAGATGCCCCCGCCGGGGCCGGGGGATCGGAGGGGAAGGGAGGGCGGGCACTCCGTGGGCTCCCCTCCCGGGGCGGGGCCGCCGAGCCTGCCGGGCCGCATTCCTCGCGGCCAACCCGGGCCCGGCGGGCCCGGCCGCCCCTCCCCTCCCCCCGGCGGGGCCCGATTCGGCTGGGGGCTTCCGGGGTCGCATCGATCCGCCCCTCCATCGGATTTACGGGGCGCCTACTCTGCGCGGGGCACCGGGCCACGCGCTCTAGGAGCGTCCGGTGGAAGAGATGGGCGGCGCGGCCTCGCGGGTCGCGCCGGGGCCCGGGAGTCAGAAGGGCCCGGGCTCTCGTCCCGGCTCCGCCCCTCGTCCGCCGGGACGCCTCGGGTGAGTCACGTCGCTTCTCCGGGCCTCGGTTCCCTCCTCGGTCAAACGGGGATGAAGACCGCGGGGCCCCACGTGGGACGGGGCCCGGCTCCAACCCGACCACCCCTCCAGCCACTGCGGCGCTTAGCACGGTCCCCGGCACACGGGACGCGCCGAATGGACGGCATCGACCCAACCAAACCGAGATCCCGAGCCGGCAGAACCATCCCCCGCTCACGACGGTTCTCCCGGTACCACGCGCCCCTGGGCGGGGGACGTTGGAGACGTCGACACCCCCGAAGTTGCAGGAGGACGGCAGGGCGTCTCTCGGGGACCAGAGCCCTCCCCGCCACGGGGCCATTTATTTTTATTTTCTAATTTAAGCGCTTCCGAGGTGCCAGGCGCCGTACTGAGCGCCACGGGGGTAGCCACGAGTTGATCATCAGGCCGGACACAGTGCGCAACCCACGTGGCGCTCGCGGTCTTCGTCCCCATTTGGCAGCCCAGGGAACCGAGGCCCGGAGGAGCGGAGTGACTTGCCCAAGGACACCCAGGAGACAAGGGGCGGGGCCGGGACCGGAACCCGGGACCTCCCGGGTCCCGGGCTCCGTGCGCTCGGCCGCGCCCCTTCTCCGATCCGGACCGCGGCCCGGTTGCCTCACGGCGGCCGGCGGCCGGAAGGCGCTCGGTACGTTGATTTTCGACCCGGCGGAGGGACTCCCCCCCGGGGGCTCGGGGCCGAGATAATAATACCGATCGTCGTAGCGACGCTAGAGACGGTGGTATCCGTTGAGCGCTTACTACGCGCTAAGCACCGAGGTAGGTACGGGTCGGCCACAGTCCCTGTCCCACACAGGGCTCACAGTCTTCATCCCCATTTTACAGACGAGGTAACTGAGGTTCGGAGAAGTCAAGCGACTGGCCCGAGGCCGCACGGCACCCGGGTGAGGGCCGGGATCGGAACCCGGGTCCTTCCGACGCCCAGGCCCCGGGCTCCGGCTTCTAGGCCGGGCTGCTTTTCGGGGACAACCGCTGCTCTGCCCGGGAGTGGGAGCGGGGAGCACCCCGTCCGTCCGGGTAAGGGTCCGGGCTGGGTCACCCGCCCGCCGCGTGGCCTCGGGCGAGTCTCTCAACTCCTCCGGGCCCCAGGCCGCCCCTGTTAAAATCAGGACGAGCCGGAGCGCGAGCCCCACGGGGGCCGGGGACTCGGCCCAATCTGGTGATTGCTCCATAAATGCTCTTTTTTTAATTACGTCGGGCGGTCCCGGGCCCGCACAAGTCTCCCGGTTCGGCCTTCCCCTTGCCCCTCTCCGTCCCTCCAGAGGCCCGGCCTTCCGGGGGCAGCGGGACGGCTCGAGGCGGGAGCGGCGGGGGGCCCCTTCTGGTCCCGAAGGATGACCGGGAATGGTGACTCTCGTCGGGCAGTCTAACCCGAATCCCCGCCGCTGCAGTTTTAGCCCTTCCCCCTCCCGGCCCCCCTTTCGGGGAATCTGGACTGGGTTCGGCGCGGCCCGGACCCCCCCCCCGCCCGGCGGGGTTGGGAAGTCCCGGGAAATCCCGCCGGCGGCCTCCCCGCCGGCCCCACTGACCGGGTTGGGGCCCGGGAGTCCCGGTCCGGTTCCCTTGGGCGATTTTCGGCGCCCTCTCCCGCCTCGCCCGATCGAAGCCCCCTCGGGGACGACACCTCCGTCCCCTCCCCCGGCCCCCGGGCGCTCGGTCAACGCCGCGAGGTGACGGGGCGACGTGGGCTTCGACTCGACCGCGGTGGCCCTCTGGGGCAGCCGCCCAAGAGGCCGCGGGGCCCGGAAGACCGCCGCTACGTCGCCCGCCTCCCTCCCTCTCCTGTGGGGAGGAAAGACCGCCGGAACGCACCCCGGTCCCGGCCGCCGCCTCCTCCGGGCAGTCACTGGGGTCGAGCCCACCCCGGGGCCCGCCAGTCCCCGCCTCGGGTGGGCCGTCCGGCCCGGCTGGGTCCGGGGGGCTCGGTGGGCGTGGGGGGCGGGCCCGTGGGTCGGAGACCTGGGAGAAAAATCCCGGGGAAAGCCGGCCGGGGCAACCGGGCCCGCAGTCCGCCCGGCGCCCGCCTCTCCGGGAGGGCCCGTTGCGCGGGCGGGGTCCCCGAGGCCGAGGGGCAGCGCGGCCGGGTGGGTAGGGCCCGGGCCCGGGAGTCGCAAGGCCCGGGGGGCGACTCGCTTCCCTGGGCCTCGGTCCCCTCATCTGGAAAATGGGGACCGGGAGCCCCACGGGGGGCCGGGGCGGCGTCCGACCCGATCAGCTTGGACCTACCCCGGGGCTTAGTACAGCGCCTGGAAAACCGTGGCGCTTAATACGTACCACTAAAATAACCCTAAAGACCAAACCCGGCCCCGGTCCCAAGCCACCTGGCCCGGCTCCCGCCGCAAAGGCTCAGCCGAGTCAGTGGGGCGGACCCCCTGCCCTCCAGGGGCTGCCAATCATTTCGCGTCCGTCTCCTCCGCCCGAGGAGCCCGGGGGGGGGGGGGCCCGGTTGGAGGAGCTCCGGGGACCTCGGGCGGGTCAGGGCGGCTAGAGCCCGGGTCTGGGGGTCGGGGGGTCGTGGGTTCCAATCCCGGCTCCCCCCACTTGTCTGCCGGGTGACCCCGGGCCAGTCGCTTCACTTCTCTGGGCCTCAGTGACCTCGACCGGAAACTGGGGACCGAGACCGCGAGCCCCACGTGGGACGGGGACCGTGCCCAACCCAAACTGCTCGGACCCACCCCGGGGCTCAGCACGAAGTAAGCGCTTAACAGATCCCGCGGTGCTCGACGACCTCTCGGTCTCCGCCTCCCCATCTGTAAACCGGGGGTGAAATTTCTGTCGCGCCTACGCCTTCGACGGCGAGCCCCCCCCCGGGAGGCGGGGGCTGAGCCCGGCCTCGCCTTTTGGCCTCTAACCCAGCGCTCGGTACAGTATCCGGCACCCAGTGAGCACTTAACAGATACCGTGATTATCATTTTCATTAGACCGAACTCTCCCTGTGGGCAGGGAACGCGATGATGATGATGATGATGATCACGGCGACGACGACGGTATCTGTTAAGTGCTTACTGCGGGCCGGATGTCCTACTGAGCGCTGGGGTGGGGACAGGAGAAAAAAAGGTGGGCTCGCGGTCTTCATCCCCCTTTTGACAGATGAACAGAGGCCCAGAGAAGTGAAGTGACCGGCCCGAGGTCACCCAGCAGACAAGGGGCGGAGCTGGGATTAGAACCCAGGTCCCTCTGGCTCCCCACTCCCTCCACGGACCCCGCGCCACCGGCCTCCATCCGTTTCTCCGGCCGCCTCCGCCCCGCGTGCGGAGCGCTGGCGCCAGTGCTGCGCACACAGTGGGCGCTTGATAGATGCCGCCGACTGACCGGCTGCCCGCTCCTCCAGCCTGGGGCGACTGAGGCTGGAGAGTGAGCCCCCCACCCGCCCCGGGTGCAGCCGGGATGGTCCAGGGCCGGGTCCCAAAGCGGGCAGGACCAACGCCGGCGGGGGCAGAGGAGAGGGTGGTGCGAGCGCCGGTGGACGCGGGGCGGGGGGCAGGGTGGGACACCAGAGCGGTCTTTGTCCGGCGCAACTATCTCCTCCGCCCCGGGGAAAAAAGCCTTCTTGAAGGGCGATTATTTAGGAATTTTAATCATTCGGGACGCTGGGGCGGCCGGGGCGGGGGAGGAGACGCGAGACGGACCGACGGGGGGGGGGGGGGGTGGGGGGGGGGTGGATATCTGGGCTCGGGGGGCCGGGGCGGTCGAGGCCTCGGCGATGGGCGCCGCGGGGGCCGAGCCGCCGGGACCCGGCCCCGATTCCGCCCTCTGACCCTGCCGTGGGGCGGGGGAGGCGGGGGAGACGAGGCGGCCACGTGAACCAGTGGAAAAGAGCACGGGGCTGGGAGTCGGGGACCCGGGTTCCAGCTCCAGCTCCGTCACCGCTCCGCTGGGTGACCTCGGGAATGTCGCCTAACTTCCCCGTGCCTGGGTTTCCTCATCCCGCCAAACGGGTATCTGGTCAGTCAGCCAACAAGTATCTAATGGGCGCTTAATAACAATAATAATAACGATGTTGGTATTTGTTAAGCGCTTACTATGTGCAAAAGCACCGTTCTAAGCGCCGGGGGAGGCAACAGGGTCATCAGCTTGTCCCCCGTGAGGCTCCCGCGTCTTCCATTCCCCATTTGACAGATGAGGGAACTGAGGCCCAGAGAAGTGAAGTGACTCGCCCACAGTCACACCGCTGGCAGGGCTGGGGATTCCGAACCCATGACCTCTAACTCCCGAGCCCCGGCTCTTTCCATGAGCCACGCTTACTGGGTGCAGAGCACTGTTACCGAGCACTTGGGGAGAGGACAAGAGAACCGTGGGCCCTTTGCCTCTCACCCCGGCCCCTCGGCGCTCTTTTTTTTAAAATGGTATCTGTCACGCGCTCACTCTGCGCCAGGCACCGTTCCGAGCGCCGGGGTGCACGGAAGGTCGGAGACCTTCCGTGTCCCACCTGGGGCTCGCGGTCTCCGTGCCCGTTTTCCGGACGAGGTCCCCGAGGTCGGGATGAGAACCCGGGGCCTTCCCACCCCCGGGCCCGCAAGGCCACGGAGAAGCAGCGTGGCTTAGTGGAAAGGGCCCGGGCTTGGGAGTCAGAGGTCATGAGGTCGAATCCCAGCTCTGCCACTTGTCAGCCGCGTGACCGTGGGCGACTCACTTCACTTCTCTGGGCCTCAGTTCCCTCATCTGCAAAATGGGGATTAGCCGCGAGCCTCACGGGGGGGGGGGGGGGGGCCGCCTGATGACCCCGGATCTCCCCCAGCGCTTAGGACGGTGCTCTGCCAAGCGCTTAACAAATACCAACATCATTACTGTCGTGCCGTCCCGGCCCCAAGTCGGTCGGTCGTATTTACTGGGCACTTACTGTGCGCGGAGCACTGCGCCAACCGCCTGGGAGAGTCCGGCACAAACGCAGCCGACACATTCCCCGCCCACCATGAGCTCGCGGTCTACGGGGGGAGACGGGCGCGAACGGAAATAAGTGACGGACGGACGGGGGGTGGGGGGGATGAAGAGAGGGAGCGAGTGACGGCGCCGCAGAAGGGAGCGGGAGAAGAGGAAAGGAGGGTGTAGTCGGGGAAGGCCTCTGGGAGGAGGTGGGCCTTCCCTAAGGCTTCCAAGCGGGGAGGAGTCGCTGTCTGTCGGATACGAAGCGGGGAGGGCCGTTCCAGGCCCGGGAGTCAGAGGGCCCGGCTTCTCATCCCGGTTCCGCCACGTGTCCGCCGGGTGACCTCGGCCTCGTCACTTCCTCTCTCCGGGCCTCGGTCGCCACGTCTGGGAAGTGGGGGTTCGATGCCTGAGCTTCGCCCCTCCCCAAGCGCGGGCCCCTATCAGCCCCGCCCGTCGACCCCCGGCGCTTGGCACATAGTAAGCCCTTTACAGAAACCACAATCCTATTTACCGCCCCCTCCGCCCGGCATTTAGTACGGTGCCTGGCGTAACCGATACCGCAATTTTTAGCCGTGTTATAGTCTGCCCCGGCGCTCAGTGCAGTCCCCGGCACAGAGCAAGGGCTTACATTACCGTACTTATCATCGTTATCTACCCCGGTACTTGGTGCAGTCCCTGGCCCATACTAAGCTCTTAAATACCGTTAGGAGAAGAAAACCAAACACCCTCAAAACCCTCTCCGGATCCACTGCTGAAAGTTGGGGGATCTGTTCCTTTGGGGGGGGGGGGGGTCCTTGATTTTCCCGGCTCCCCAAGAACCACTCCTTCCTCCTCCCCGCCGGGAACGACGCCTCTCTCCGGCATCGGGGAATGTGTCCGTCAACTGCGTTACACAGCAGTCCCCCAAGCGCTTAGTACAGCGCTCCGCACACGATAAGAGCTCAATAAATACCATTTATCGATCGACCGCCACCTCACTCTGGCCCACGCTTGGACGACCCCCCCCCCCCGCCCCCGCCCAACCCCGCTCTGTCCCCGGCAGTTCGGTTAAGCTCCCTCTTCTTAACTCGCTGCCAGATCCTCCTTCGTATTCTGATTTCCCAGAATTTTCCGCCAGCTTCCCACACGGCGGAGGGGAGCAACCGGTCCAATCCGGGCCTCCATCCTTCCCTCCCGTCCAAAACCGCTAAACCCCTTACGACGACCGCTCCTCCTCTCCCGCCCGGATTCCCGCCTCGGCCCTCCCGTCTCTCCCCGGTCCATCCTCCGCTCCGCCGCCCGCGTCATTTTTCTTCCCCGAAACGTTCAGTCCGCGGTTCCCCGCTCCTCGAGACCCTCCAGGGCTTGCCCGGCCACCTCCGCCTCGAACGGGAACGGCGCGGCGGCGGCCCTAAGGCCCTCGACGCCCTCCTCCTCCTCCGACCCAGCCGGCACGCTCCGCTCCCGCGGCGCCGGCCTCCACGCTGTGCCCCGCTCTCGTCTCTCTCGCCGCCGGCCCCCCGCCCTCCGCGGATGCCGGACCACCCCCCTCTCCGCGTTATCGAGGTCCCGCCTCCTCCGGAGGCCTTCCCCCCCTTCCCCGGCTCTCCCCTTCCACGGTCTTCTCTGCGCTCGGATCTCCGACCCCCGGACGTCCGCGTCTTTAAATTGTACATTATAAATTCTCTATTCGTCTCCCCCTCGGGCCCCCACGCTCGTTAACGCTGTACTCTCCCCAGCGCTTAGGACGGTGCTCCGTCCACCGTAGGGGCTCAGTAAATACCCACGACTGCTTGAATGCCTAAACGGTCAGGCCCCCCCCCCCCCCCCCCCCCCCCCGCCGGAAACACGGAGGCACAGACGCAGCTACCGCGGGGACCCGGTCGGGGAAGTCCTCCCTCCAGTCTCACTGGAGTCCCTCTCGCTCCGTCCTTCCCCCCCCCCGGTGGGAACAAACCGCCGTCTTTTGCCAGCGGCAAGGGAACGGGGCGGTCCCCGGGGGGACGGGGAGCAAGGAGGGGGACCCGACCCCGGGACGAGACGGGAACTGCGGCGACAACTGACTATCGAACGACGGAAGGACGGCGGGAGAGGCAGTGGGGCCTGGCGGTTAGAGCCTGGCCGTCGGGAGGACCCCGGCTCCGCCGCCCGTGACCTTGGGCAACTCACCCCCCCGGGCCTCGGCTACCCCGTCTGTAAAACGGGGATGAAGGCTGCGAGTCCCATTCGGCACGGGGACCGCGTCCGGCCTGATGAGCTTGGACCTGCCGGCGCTCAGAACGGTCCCGGGCGCGGAGTAAACACGCAAACTGTGGAGAAGCAGCGGGGCTCAGTGGAAAGAGCCCGGGCTTAGGAGTCAGCGGTCGTGGGTTCGAACCCCGGCTCCGCCGCTTATCAGCTGGGTGACTTTGGGAGAGTCGCTGCACCTTCTGGGCCTCGGCGACCTCGCCTGGAAAACGGGGACGAAGACTGGGAGCCTCACGTGGGACAACCTGATGACCCTCTATCTATCTGCGGAGAAGCAGCGCGGCTCCGCGGAGAGAGCCCGGGCTTGGGAGTCGTAGGTCCTGGGCTCGAATCCCGGCCCCGCCACTTGGCAGCCGCGTGACGGTGGGCGAGTCACTTCACTTCTCCGGGCCTCAGTTCCCTCATCTGGAAAATGGGGATTAACTGTGAGCCTCACGCGGGACGACCCGACGACCCCGCATCTCCCCCGGCGCTTAGAACGGTGCTCTGCACGTAGTAAGCGCGGAACAAATACCGACCTTATCGTTATTATTACCCCGGCGCTCAGAACGGTGCCGGGCACATAGTAGGAGCTTAACCAATACCATCGTTATCATCGACCCCGGCGCCTCGTAAAGCGCCCGGCACCTAGTAGGCGCCTAAAGATCCTCCAAAAAATGGAATCGGGCAGAAGCTTTCAGCGCAGCGGGCTCCCCGCCTCGCCCCGCGCGCGCCATCTTTTCTGTGCCCCCCCCCGGGACTGCTGAGCCCTGCCCCAGAGGACGGAGAATTCACGTGGACGGCGTGGCCCGGTGGGTCGAGCCCGGGCCCGGGAGTCGGAAGGTCCCGGGTTCTCGCCCCACCTCGGCCGCTCCTCCGCGGCTGGGTGACCTCGGGCAGGTCGCTTCCCTTCTCTGGGCCTCAGCGACCTCGCCGGTAACACGGGGATTACGGCCGGGGGCCCGCCGCGGGCCGACGGGCACGGACCTACCCCCGGCGCGTAGTACGGCGCCCGGCGCGTCGCGAGCGCTCAACGAACACCCTAAGAAAGGGAGAGCGCGGCCGCGGGGGGCTGCCGGCCCTTCCGCCCGCTCGACCGGGGGCTCCCCGAGCCGGCGGAGGGGCTGCCGAGGAGACACCTCCCCTCCGCCCCCAAGTCCCCTCCCGCCCCCGGGGCTAAAGAGTTCTACAGGAGACTTGGCGCGGCGAAGGCCGAGGAAGGCGAACCCGATCGATCTTTCTCCGTCCCGTGCCCCCGCCCCCCCCGCCCCGCGTCCCGGAGTGGCCCGAGGCGGGGAAAAGGAAAATAAGACGACGCTGCCCTCCCCGCCCTGCCCCGTTCTCGGCACTGGGATGTTCATGCCGGGCATTACTCACCCGCCGCCGCCGGGCTCCGCGGGCGACCGCGAGACGGAACTCGCGGGGAGCCCGGGGCTCTCTCGGGCCGAGCGGGGAGACGCCGCCCGCCCCGTGCCCGCCCCGTCCCTCGGCGACGAGTGCGGAGGCCCGAGGGCCCCCACCGACGGATCCAGACCATCCGTCGGCGATGGCCCGCCCCGGCATGGGGGTCTCTTCCTGCTCCGCTCCCCCGCCGGGGGTCTGCACACTCAGATCCGACCCCCGTCTCTCAGGGTCTGGGGGTTCGCGCGGGAGGGGGCCCTTCCGACCTCTTTCTGGTATTTGTTACGCGCTTACAGGCGCCGTCCTGAGCGCCGGGGTGGCTACGACCTCTGACAGGTAACAAGTCACGGGCTCTGTCGGGCGCTTCCTATCTGCCAAGCACCGAGGCGGATTCAAGGTCAGCAGCAGGCGGTCCCCCGTGAGGCTCACAGTCTTCATCCCCATTTTACAGATGAGGTCCCGGAGGCAGAGAAGCCAAGTGGCCCGCCCCAGGTCCCACAGCAGACCGGTGGCGGAGCTGGGATTCGAACCCGGGACCTCCGACTGCTCCTTCCACGAAGCCACGCCGCTTCTCTAACTTAGAGACGTGGGGCTCCCAGTCTTCATCTCCACTTTCCAGATGAGGGAACCGAGGCCCGGAGAAGCCAAGTGACTGGCCCAGGGGCACCCAGCAGGCCAGACGGCAGGGCCGGGAGGAGAACCGAGGTCCTCCGACTCCCAAAGTGACACCAGGCCATTCCCAAAATTCCGGTCACCCCCCCCCCCCCCGCCCCCCCCCGGGTCGGGAGGACCCGGGTTCCGGTCCCGGCTCCGCCACCGTCCGCTGTAGGACCTCGGGGCTTAACTCCCCTGGGCCTCGACCAGCTCGTCTGAAAAACGGAATGAAGCCCGCGAGCCGGCTGTGGACAGGAACTGTGCCCGACGGCATCCACCCCGGCGCTCCGCACGGTACCGAGCACTTATTAACCACAATCGGGACGACGACGACGGTCGTTTTCGGGCCTCGGGCGACCGGGTCGCTCCATCCCCCAGGCTCGGCACCGGCTCTGCTCTCATTCATTCACTCATTCAGTCGTATTTACCGAGCGCTCGCCGCGTGCGGAGCACCGTACTAAGCGGTTGGGAGAGCGCAATGTAATAATAAGGGGCACATTCCCTGCCCACAGAGAGCTCCCTCTCCACCCGGGGTCTTTTCGCTCGGATGCAACCCCGTGGCGGGGGGAAGGACGGGAGGGGCGCCCAGATTTTCCCTCCGTCAAAATCTCTCCGCTCTCTCTCTCCCTGCCCCCGCGGCCGGCGGGCAGAGCCGTCCGTAAGGTCGGCTCTCGGCAGGCCGGAGCCCTTTTCCTGGGGTCGGCCTGCCGCTCTTCTCTTCTGAATCGCCTTCTCTCCGACACCCACCCCCCCCCAGTTTCCCGACGGAGCCGGGGGTCCCCGCCTTCACCCGGCCCGGGTGCCCGGTCCAGCCGGCGCGACCCCCCCCCCCCCCCCGGGCCCTCTCTTCCCGATCGCCCCCCCCCCCCAGCGTTTTCCCGGCTGGAAGGACGGCCGACCGCACTCCCGGCTCCTCCCTTTCTCCCGCGGGGGCCCAGAGGCGTCCGTCCCCTCGACCGTCCGGGCCTCCCGGGTGGCTCGGGGTCCGTGGGCGTCGGGGCCGGCTGGGTGGCTGGATGCTCTCCTCCATCCCCTCTTCCGCGCCCCCGGGATCGGCCTTCCCCCCGGCCCGCGTGGGGGTCGCGTCGCCGGGGGCCCGGGGGCCGGCAGGGGGAGATCCCCCCCGGACCAGATCCGGACGCCGATTCCGTCCCCGGAAAACGACCGACCGACCCTCACCTCCTCCTCCTCCTCCGGAGGGGCGGGCCGGGTCGCCCGGGCGAGGGCTCCCCCTCCCCCAGGCCGGCCACGCCGCTCGGCTGGGACCCCTCGAGGCCGCGCCTTCCCCGCCATCCCCTGGCCGACGGGGGACCGGAGCCCCCGGGGGCTCGGAAACGCAAACACGCCGACGCGCGCCCGGCGAGGCGCTCACTCCACGCTCCCCGGCAAAACGCGCGCGGATCTCCCCTCTTCCCAGGGTGCGGAGGGGGAGCGGCTTCGAGGGCCGGGGGGGCGCCTCGGCGGGACCCGCCCCTCCGTCGCGCGGCCGGGCCGGGGGAGACGGGAGGACGGGGACCGCGCCCGACGGGATCCACCCCGGCGCTCGCCCGGCCCGCCGCGTCCCGGTCCCGGTCGGACGAGCGCGGGGGTCCCTCCGCGTCCCGCCGCCGGGAAAACCGGGAAGGCCCGGGAGGAGGGAAAGGGGGGCGAGCAGGGCATCGGGCGGCTGGGAACGGTTGACCTGGCGGGCGCCTGCTCTCTCCGTCTCGCTCCGTGTCTCCGGTCGTCTCTGCGGCTCCGTCTCTCCAGGCGACCCGCCGCCCCCTTCCACTCGGCCCGAGCCTTCTTAAATGATCACGTTGGTATCCGTTAAGCGCTTCCTACGTGCAGAGCGCCGCCCCGAGCGCCGGGGGAGATCAGGTCGTCCCACGCGAGGCTCCCGGTCGATCCCCGTTTTCCAGACGAGGGAACCGAGGCCCAGAGGAGCGCAGCGACTCGCCCACGGTCACGCGGCCGACTTAAAGAGGGCAGGCGGGCCGGCTTCGCGGCGCGCGGGGCCCCGCGCCCGACCCTGAGCCCCTCGCACCCGGGCGAAGGAGGGGGCGAGGGCGAGGACACGCCGGCCCCGCCCTGGAGCGCTCGGCGGCGGGGCTCGGGAGTCGGGGGCCGCGGGTTCGAATCCCGGCTCCGCCTCCCGTCAGCCGGGTGGCTGCGGGCGGGTCACTTCTCTCCGCCTCGGTCGCCTCGTCTGTCAAATGGGGATGAAGGCGGGGAGCCCCCCCCGGGGGCCACCCGATGACCCCGGATCTCCCCCAGCGCTCAGAAGGGGCTTCGCGGGTACCAACGTTACGATCGCGAAACTAGCTGGGGGAGGCGGGCGGGATGCGACTTGGCGGGAGGTAGACGGGAGGGAGGGGAGAGGTTTGAGCCCACTCCCCCCCCCCAAAAGAAAGCAGATTTGGGGGCGGGGGCCCGACGGGGGCGGGCCGAGGCCTTCCCACCCCCCAAAGCTTCTTCTAAAGAGGGGTGGGGGGCGGAAGGAGGGGAAGGGGAGAAGGGAGGGAGGGAGGGAGGGAGGGAGGGAGGGAGGGAGGGAGGAGCGGGCGGCCCGGGGGGCCCGGACGCAGGGGACTGGCCGGGATGACCCCGTGACCGTGACTCTACTCTCCGGGTTGCGAGGGCGCAGGGGGCCCGGACCGGCACTGGGGAGGGAAGGGATGGAAAGGGATGGAAAAGGATGGGAAAGGGAGAGGATGGGAAGGGAAGGGATGGGAAAGGGAAAGGACGGGAAAGGATGGGAAGGGAGAGGAATGGGAAAGGGAGAGGATGGGAAAGGGAGAGGACGGGAAGGGAGAGGATGGGAGGGGAAAGGATGGCAAGGGAGAGGAATGGGAAAGGGAGAGGATGGGAAGGGAAGGGATGGGAAAGGGAAAGGGAAAGGACGGGAAAGGATGGGAAGGGAGAGGAATGGGAAAGGGAGAGGATGGGAAAGGGAGAGGACGGGAAGGGAAAGGATGGGAGGGGAAAGGATGGGAAGGGAGAGGAATGGGAAAGGGAGAGGATGGGAAAGGGAGAGGATGGGAAAGGGAAAGGACGGGAAAGGATGGGAAGGGAGAGGAATGGGAAAGGGAGAGGGAGAGGATGGGAAAGGGAGAGGATGGGAAAGGGAGAGGACGGGAAGGGAAAGGACGGGAGGGGAAAGGATGGGAAGGGAAGGGATGGGAAAGGATGGGAAGGGAAAGGACGGGAAAGGAAAGGACGGGAAGGGAAGGGAAGGGAAGGGAAGGGAAAGGATGGGGAAGGGAAAGGATGAGGATGGGAAAGGGAAAGGACGGAAAGGGAAAGGACGCAAAGGGAAAGGACGGCTCCTCTCGCCGCCCGCCCTCGCTGCCCGAAAATAGCGCCGGGGAGGAGGAGGAGGAGGCGGAGCAGGGCGGGGGGCGGGGACCCCCCCCCCACCCCTAGTAATAATAATGTCGGTATCCGTTCAGCGCTTACTGTGTGCAGAGCACCGTTCTAGGCGCCGGGGGAGACCCGGGCTCGTCGGCTGGTCCCACGTGAGGCTCCCGGTTCGTCCCCGTAGAGCCCGGCGGGTTGGGGGAGGGGAGGCGGAGGGCAGGGGGTGGGGGGCCGTTACCCTCTGCTGCTGCTGCTGCTGCTGCTGCTGCTACCGGCGGGGCGGGGCCCGAGCTCCTCCCCCTCCGCCTCCGGGGTCGAGGGTCGGGGGTCGAGGGTCGGAGGCCGGGCCCTGCCCTCCGCCCCGGGGCCTCTCCGCCGCCGCCGCCGCCGCCGCCGCCGCCGCCCGGCCGGAAACGGGCGCGGGTTTCCGGCCGGACCGCGTTGGCGGCGACACCGCCCGCGGCCGCCCACGCCCAGGCCGCGCCCCTCACGGCCGGTCCCGCCCTCCGATAGGTCCCTCCGAGGCCCCGCCTCCGTACAGGCCCCGCCCCCTGGCGCCCCCACGCCCCCTAGAGGCCGCGCCCCCCTACTGCGATAGGTCCCGTCGCCAGGCCCGCCTCCCCGGAGGCCACGCCCCCCCGTGGCAAACCCCGCCCTCCGATAGGTCCGGCCGCGAGCCCCGCCTCCATCGAGGCCCCGCCCCCTGCTGCAGACCCCGCCCTCCGATAGGTCCCGCCGCCGGCCCCGCCTCCCGGAGGCCGCGCCCCCTCACGGCGAGCCCCGCCCTCCGATAGGTCCGGCCGCGAGCCCCGCCCCCAGCGAGGCCCCGCCCCCTCACCGTGATTCCCCGCCCTCCCACAGGTCGAACCGCGGCCCCGCCTCCATATAGGACACGCCCCCTGGCGCGAGTCACGCCTTACACCGACCACGCCCCTACCGCGAGCCCCGCCCTCCGATAGGTCCAGCCGCAAGCCCCGCCCCCGTCGAGGCCACGCCCCCTTTGTCCTGACCCCTGACCCCCTTTCTTTTTTTTAATGATATTTTCTTAAGCGCTTATTATGTGCCAGGCGCTGTACTGAGTGCCGGAGTAGAGAATAGTGATGGTATTAAGCGCTTTCTATGGGCCAGACGCTGTAGTGAGCGCTGGAACGGAGACTGATGATGACGGTGTCTATTAAGCGCTGACTAAGGGCCAGCCGCTGTAGTGAGCGCTGGAACGGAGACTGGTGATGACGGTATCTATTAAGCGCTGGCTATGGGCCAGGTGCTGTAGTGAGCGCTCCGATAGAGACTGATGATGACGGTGTCTATTAAGCGCTGACTATGGGCCAGGTGCCGTAGTAAGCGCTGGAATAGAGACCCGTCCGAAGTCACACAGCCGACGCGGTGGAGGAGCCGGGATTAGAACCCACGTCCTCGGACTCCCAAGCCCGGGCCCGAGCCACGCTGCCTCTATTAAGCGCTTACTGTGTGCGGAGCGGTGTACTAAGCGCTCGAGAAAGTACACTACATCAATGAAGGGCGACAATCCCCGCCCACGACGAGCTCGCGGTCTAGAGTGGGGGAGACAGACAGCAATGCAAATAAAGAAAACTGCCGCTACCTACGTAATAACAAGGATGATGTCGGTATTCGTTAAGCGCCTACTCTGTGCCGAGCGCCGTTCTAAGCGCTGGGGGAGACACGGGGTCATCGGGTGGTCCCACGCGAGGCTCACTGTTGATCGTGATGAAGTCGTCTCGTTTTGGTCCGTCCGTCTCCCCCGATCAGACCGTGGGCCCGTCGATGGGCGGGGACGGTCTCTGCCTGTCGCCGAATCGTCCATTCCAAGCGCCTAGTCCAGTGCTCTGCGCAGAGTAAGCGCTCAATCGATACTCCTGAATGAATGAATACAGGGTCATCGGATTGGCCCACGCGGGGCTCACATTTTTTAATCCCCAGTTTTACCGATGAGGTCGCTGAGGCACAGAGAAGGGACCCGCCCGAGGTCACCCGGCAGACGGGCGGCGGGGGGGCGGGATTCGAACCCACGACCCCTGACTCCCAAGCCCGGGCGGTTGCCGCCGGGCCACGCCGCTCCTCTCGAGCGGTCGGCCACCTGCGCTTCGAAGGCGGGGAGGGCCGGGGTCGGGGCAGGCGGGGGGCCGGGGTCCCCGGTGAGGAGAAGGGGGCGAGGGCGGGGGTAAAACGGGGAGCGGGAAAGATCCCGGGGGGGGGAAGGAGATTAGTGCGGCGGAGGGGGGGGCGGAAGAAATACCCCGCCAAACCCATCGGACCGGGAGCGCCGCCCCGCCGCCGTCAATCTCCCTCCCCGCCGTTCCTTCATTCAATAGTATTTATTGAGCGTTTACTATGTGCAGAGCACTGGACCGAGCGCTTGGAATGGACAAACCGGGCCACAGAAGCGGCCTGGTGGAAAAATCCCAGGCCCGGGCGTCGGGAGGACCTGGGTTCCGATCCCGGCTCCGCCGCCGGGCGGCCGGGAGGCCGCGTCTCTTCCCTTCCCTGGGCCTCCGCGACCTCGGGGGTAAAATGGGGATGAAGTGGGGGAGCCCCATGTGGGACAGGGACCGCGTCCCGCCCGGTCGGCTGGTCTCTCCCGCCGCCCGGCGGGCCCCGAACCGACACCGTCAGTATTATGGTTAATCGGGCCGGCGGGGGGAGGGGGGGGGTCCAAGGACCTCGGCCGAGGCTACCTCGGCGCAGATGGTCCGAGCGGGTCCGGACGGGTCGAGTGCCCGCCTCCCCTCCGGCCCCGGGGCTGACGAGGCTCCGGTTCGGCTGCGTGTCGACCCGCCGCGGCCCGGCGAGACTCTCGGTCTCCGGGAGCGGGGCCGGGCCGACGACGGGGCCACGGTGATGACGGCGGCGGCGCCGATCGTCTCCGTTAAGCGCTCGGCGCGCGCCAAGCCCCGGGAGAGGCGGCGTGGCTTAGCGGACGGAGCCCGGGCCCGGGTTAATGATACTCGGGGTCCCTTTCGAGTGCTCGGCCTGTGCCAAGCATCGGGAGAAGCGGCGTGGCTCGGCGGACGGAGCCCGGGCCTGGATTGACGGTAATGATAACAATCGGGGTCTTTTTTGAGTGCTCAGTACGTGCCAAATACTAGGAGAAGCGGTGTGGCTTAGTGAATGGTGCACGGGTCTGGGTTAATAATAACAGCAATCATAATAACCATAAAAATGATCATCGGGGTCCCTGTAGAGTGCTCGCTATGCGCCAAGCACGGGGAGAAGCAGCGTCGCCCAGCGGTTAGAGCATGGGCCTGGGGTATTATCACGTCTCGGTTTTTGTCCGTCCGTCTCCCCCGATTAGACCGTGAGCCCGTCACCGGGCAGGGATCGTCTCTCTCTGTTGCCGAACTGTCCCTTCCGAGCGCTCGGTGCAGTGCTCTGCGCATAGTAAGCGCTCAATAAATACGAGCGAATGAATATAATGATTGCGGTATTTGTTAAGCACTTCCTAAGTGCCGGGCACTGGGGCGGAGGCAAGCAGATCGGGTTGGACACGGTCCACGTCCCGCACGGGGCTCACGATCTTCCACCCCATTTTCCAGAGGAGGGAACTGAGGCCCAGAGAAGTCAAGCGACTGGCCCGAGGTCACACAGCAGGCGAGCGGCAGAGCCGGGATGAGAACCCACGCCCTTCTGACTCCCGGGCCCGGGCTCTTTCCCTTAAGCCACGCTTCCCGTGTGTGCCAGACACTGTACTAAGCGCCGGGGTAGAGACGGCCTCATCGGGTTGGACCCGGTCCCCGTCCCACGTGGGGCTCACAGTCTTCGTCCCCATTTTCCGGAGGAGGGGACCGAGGCACGGGGAAGGGACGCGTCTCGCCCACGGAGCCGATGAGCGGCGGGACCGGGATTGGAACCCGGCTCCCTGTGCCGCCCAGGCCCGGGCTCTACCCACCAGGCCACGCTGCCAAGGGTCTTCGGCATCTCTGAGGGTTCACTGAACTGCGGGTGTCACGGGGGTCATTTCATCTAGAGAAGCGGCGTGGCTCGGTGGAAAGAGCACGGGCTTTGGAGTCAGAGGTCATGAGTTCGAATCCCGGCTCTGTCACCTGTCAGCTGTGTGACTGTGGGCGAGTCACTTAACTTCTCTGAGCCTCGGTTCCCTCAACTGTAAAATGGGGATGAAGACGGTGAGCCCCACGTGGGACGACCTGATTCCCCTGTGTCTCCCCCAGCGCTTAGAACGGTGCTCTGCGCATAGTAAGCGCTTAACAAATACCAACATTATTATTATTATTATTATTATTATTATCTGCGGCTCGGTGGAGAGAGCTCGGGCGTCAGAGGTCTTGGGTTCTCATCCCGGCCCCGCCCTTGCCAGCTGTGTGACTCTGGGCAGGTCACTCAACTTCTCTGGGCCTCAGTGACCTCGACTGTAAAATCTCGACCTCGGTAAAAGCGGACCTCGACTGCTCCGGCCCGGAGGAGGCCGGGAATTACTCCAGCCGGCGGCCCGGCGGAGTCGGCGCCCGCCGAGCCGGTAGGTCAGGCCTGGACGGGGGCCAGTTGCCCTCGCCGGCGGCCGGGAGCCGGAGGCCCCCGCGAGCGGGGAAATTCTCATCGACCGCGGCTCCGGCCGTCGGCCGAGGGACGCTCGCTCGGCCGGGCGAGAGCGGCGGGCCCAAAATGGAGGGGCCGCGCAGGGAGGGCGGAGGGCGGCCAGGGATGGACCGGAGGGTTTGGTTGGTTCTTTACGGTACTGCTGAGCATTTACTATGTGCCGGACGCTGTAATGATAATAATAATGTTGGTATTTGTTAAGCGCTTACCATGTGCAGAGCATACACAGGGTCATCGGGTCGTCCCACGTGAGGCTCACGGTGAATCCCCATTTTCCAGATGAGGGAACTGAGGCCCAGAGCAGTGAAGCGACGCGCCCGCGGTCACCCGGCTGCCAAGTGGCGGAGCCGGGGTTCGAACCCGTGACCTCTGACTCCCAAGCCCGGGCTCTCTCCACTGAGCCGCGCTGCTTCCCCTAAAGCACTGGATGCAGTCCGTGTCCCACGGAGAAGCAGCGTGGCTCAGTGGAGAGAGCCCCGGTTTGGGAGTCAGAGGTCACGGGTTCGAACCCCGGCTCCGCCACCCGTCAGCTGCGTGACCGCGGGCGAGTCGCTTCACTGCTCTGGGCCTCAGTGACCTCATCTGGAAAATGGGGATTCACCGTGAGCCTCACGCGGGACGACCCGATGACCCCGGATCTCCCCCAGCGCTCAAGAACGGCGCTCGGCACATGGTAAGCGCTTAACGGATACCAACGTTATTATCGTTCATTATTAGACGCAGCGTGGCTCAGCGGAAAGAGCCCGCTGAATCCCCATTTTACAGATGAGGTAAAGGATGAAGAGCGGGAACCCCACGTGGGACGGGGAGCGGGTCCGACCCCATCGGCTTGGATCTACCCCAGCGCTCGTTTCGGCGCCGCAGCACTCAGCAAATACTGCTAAAAGGGGAGTTTACGGTTCAGGGGAAATAATAGATCAATAAATATCGTGAGCGATCGATCGCCCTTCCCCTCTAATATCCCCGCTCCCTTTTGCTCCTGCCAGGAAAAATGGATTCCTGTCATCCAGCCCAAATTCTTTCCCTGTTTTGCTCCTTCGGTGAGTCAGTTCTATTCCGGGGAAGCCGCGTGGCCCAGTGGGGAGAGCCCGGGCCCGGGAGTCAGAAGGACGTGGGTTCTGATCCCGACTCCGCCACTCGTCTGCCGCGTGACCCTGGCTGAGTCGCTTAACTTCTCTGGGCCTCGGTTCCCTCATCTGTCAAACGGGGATGAAGACTGGGAGCCCCGCGTGGGACAACCTGCTCGTCTCCCCCGGCGCTTAGAACAGTGGCACACAGTAAGCGCTCAACAAATACCAACGGTATTATTATTAAAGTGACTTACCCCAGGTCGCACAGCAAAGAAGGGGAGGAGCCGGGATTAGGATAAGAACGACGGCGTTGGTTAAGCGCTCACTACGTGCCGGGCACTGCGCTGGGGCGGATAGGAGCGAACGGAGTTGGACCCAGTCCCCGTCCCAAGTGGGGCTCAGAGTCTCAATCCCCATTTTCCCGGCGAGGGAACCGAGGCACCGAGAATAATCAGAGTGGTCATTTACAGGCGAGGTTCACACAGCAGACACGCGGCGCGGAGCTGGGGCCGGAATGATAATTTCGGTAGTCGGGCGCTTACTAGGGGCCGAGCGTTCTTCTCAGGTTGGGTCAAGTCGCCGACCGCCGTGGACCCCAATCCCCCTTTTAGGGATGAGGGAGACGGGGCCCAGAGAGGTGAAGCGACTCGCCCCAGGTCACACGGCAGACAGGCGGCGGAGCCGGGAGCGCTTGGGAAGAGGCGGGCCCGCACGTCCTTCCCACTCCTCGGGTCTGGCCTTTAATAATAATAACGCCGGTATCTGTTAAGCGCTCACTAGGCGCCGAGCACCGTTCTAAGCGCCGGGGGAGATCCGGGGTCATCGGGTCGTCCCACGTGAGGCTCGCGGTGAATCCCCATTTTCCAGCTGAGGTCACTGAGGCACAGAGAAGTGAGGTGACTCGCCCACAGTCACACGGCGGACCGGTGGCCGAGTCGGGATTCGAACCCGTGACCTCGGACTCCCAAGCCCGGGCTCTTTCCCCTGAGCCACGCTGCTTCTCTAACCACCGGGCCACATCGCGTCTCCATTTCCCATTCCCGTCGTACCCTCCCACGCCCTCAGGTCTAGCCCTCTGCCCGGAGATTTGCCCGCACCCTGCGGGTTGCCTCGGTGGCGAGAGCCCGGGCTCGGGGGTCCGAGGTCTTGGGTTCCGGTCCCGCCTCCGCCACCCGGCGGCTGGGTGACTTCGGGCCGGTCGCTTGACGTCCCGGTGCCTCGTCCGTCAAATGGGGGTGACGACCGGGAGCCTCAAGGGGGACCACCTGCTAGAGAAGCAGCGTGGCTCGGTGGCAAGAGGCCGGGCTTGGGAGGCGGAGGTCGTGAGTTCGAATCCCGGCTCCGCCACTCGGCAGCCGGGGGACTGAGGGCGAGTCGCGTCACTTCTCTGGGCCTCAGTTCCCGCGTCTGGAAAATGGGGGTGAAGGCCGGGAGCCTCACGTGGGACGACCCGACGACCCCCGGATCTCCCCCGGCGCTTAGAAGGGTGCTCTGCACATAGTAAGCGCTTAACAGATACCGACATAATCGGCCCGGATCTCCCCCGGCGCTTAGAACGGTGCCCGGCACACGGTGAGCGCTTAACAGATACCGACATTATTATCATTTCCGGCTCCGGCCCAGTCCGCGGACTTCCCTCCTCCGGTGCCAACCTACTTGGCGGTACCTCGACCCCGTCTCTCGGGCCGCCGACCTCCCGCCCCCGTCCCGCCGCTGGCCTCAGATCTGGCCGATGACGACTCTCGCCACGTCCACGGCCTCACCGTCGGCCCGCCTCCTCCGAGAGGCCCTCCCCGACTGAGCCCCCCCTCGTCCACATCTCATTTTAGTGAGATGCTCATCCCCTCGATTCTATCTGTGGCTACCGTCCTCGTCCGTCCGCCTCCCCCGATTAGACCGTGCGCCCGTCGAAGGGCGGGGACCGTCTCTATCTGTTACCGATCTGTCCATTCCAAGCGCTTAGTACAGTGCTCTGCGCCTAGTAAGCGCTCGATAAATACTATGGAATGAATGAATCTCCCGCCCCCATCTGCGTTGCCCCGATTCGCTCCCTTTATTCATCCCCCTTCCCAGCCCTTCCCCGCTTACGTCCCCCTCTGCCATTTATTTTACTCACGTCCGTCTCCCCCTCCGGACCGTAACTTCGCCGTGGGCCGGGACCGTATAATAACAGTAATGACGTTGGTATTGGTTAAGCGCTTACTATGTGCAGCGCACCGTTCTAAGCGCCGGGGGGGAATCCGGGGTCATCGGGTGGTCCCACGTGAGGCTCCCACGTCTTCATCCCCATTTGACAGATGAGGTCACTGAGGCCCGGAGAAGTGACGCGATTGCCCACAGTCACCCGGCTGCCAAGTGGCGGAGCCGGGCTTCGAACCCATGACCTCTGACTCCCAGGCCCGGGCTCTTGCCACTGAGCCACGCTGCTTCCCGACTCTCCCAACGTATCTCTCGACTCCGTCCTGTCGTCCTCTCCCGGGCACTCAGGACGCCGCTTGGCACCCAGTGAGCGCTCAGCGCATAGCGGTGATCGGTGTATTAAAGAGTAGGTCTGACTCTGCGGGACCTGATTAGCCTGGCTCGCCCCCGGCGCTTAGAACAGTGCTTCGCACAGAGGCAGCACTTAACCAGCCCCGTAAATAATAATGTGGGTTTCTGTTAACGCTTACTATGTGCCGAGCACCGTTCTAAGCGCTGGGGGAGATCCGGGGTCATCAGGTGGTCCCACGTGAGGCTCCCGGTTCAGCCCCATTTTCCAGATGAGGGACCTGAGGCCCGGAGAAGTAAGTGACTCGCCCCCAGTCACCCAGCTGCCGAGTGGCAGAGCCGGGAGTCGAACCCGTGACCTCTGACTCCCAAGCCCGGGCTCTTTCCACTGAGCCGCGCTAAATATAGCCGCGGGGCCTAGCGAATAGAACCGGCTTGGCTCAGTGGCAAGAGCCCGGGCTTGGGAGTCAGACGTCACGGGTTCGAATCCCGGCTCGGCCACCTGGCAGCTGGGTGACTGGGGGCAAGTCCCTTTGCTTCTCTGGGCCTCAGTCACCTCATCTGGAAAATGGGGGATGAAGACTGGGAGCCTCACCCGGATCCGCCCCCCCCCCCCCCCCCCCGCGCTGAGAACGGTGCTCTGCACCTAGTAAGCGCTTGACAAATACCAACATTATTATTATTAACCCGGGAGTCGCTTGACTTCTCCGGGCCTCAGTTCCCTCCTCTGGAAAATGGGGCTGAAGACCGGGAGCCCCATGCGGGACGGGGATTGGGTCCGACCCATCCACCCCAGTGCTCAGTACTTGAAAGCGCTTGAAAAGTACCATAGAAATATACAGATATATATATATATTTTCCTTCCAGTTATCTTTTATTTCCCCAGTCGATGCGACCGTCGATACTTCTGGAGGTTCCTTTTATATTTTTCACCACCCGCTCCCACGGATTGTTCTTCTAAACAATTAGGCCCCCAGCTCCGTTCTTTTCAAATCGAATTTTCCGACTTAATTCAGCACTCTCCTTTTTATTCAGGACATCGTTATATGGAGGGGTTGATTTTTTAATTTCTTTCCCAGCCCCTCACATTCGAGAGTGGAATGTTTTTACTAAAGATCGATCTGCTTTACGGTTCACTGGGGTCGTCTTCTTGGGTCGGGGTCATAACGGTCTTATAACGTTTGGCATCTGTTAGGCGCTTACTACGTGCGAGCACCGTTCTGAGCGCTGGGGAGATACGGGGGAATGAGGTCGTCCCACGTGAGGCTCCCAGTCTTCACCCCCATTTTCCAGATGAGGGAACCGAGGCCCAGAGAAGTGAAGCGACTTGCCCACAGTCACACAGCTGACAAGGTTATCCACGTCGAGAAGACGGGACGGAGGTTTACTGCTCCTCTGATACTTTAAGCGGCCCTTCGGTATCGGTCGGCCAATCAGTAGATCAGTCAGCGGTATTTATCGAGCGCTTACTACGCGCAGAACACTGTACTGAGCCCGTGGGGGGAGTCCAACACGGTGTCCCCGGCCTACGACACGCCGACGGTCCGGGATAATGATAATAATGTTGGTATTTGTTAAGCGCGTACTAGGCGCGGAGCACTGTTCTAAGCGCTGGGGTAGACAAAAGGGAATCGGGTTGTCCCCCGTGGGGCTCACGGTCTTCATCCCCATTTTACAGAGGAGGTCACTGAGGCCCAGAGAAGTGAAGTGACTCGCCCACAGTCACCCAGCTGACCAGTGGCGGAGCGGGGTTTCGAACCCATGACCTCTGACTCCAAAGCCCGGGCCCGGGCGTCAGAAGGTCGTGGGTCCTAATCCCGGCTTCGCCCCTCCTCGGCCGCGTGACCTCGGGCGAGTCATTCGCTTCTCTGGGCCTCGGTTCCCTCGTCTGTAAAATGGGGTGGAAGTCTGCGAGCCCTGTGCGGGACGGGGATGTGCCCAATCCAGTTGGCTTGTATTCATCCCAGCGCTTAGTACAGTGGCTGGCACATAGTAGGCGCTTAACAAACATCATAATTATAACTATTATTGTTATCATTACTACAATCAGTGGTTGTGATCGAACCCGTGCTGTGTGCGGAGCCCTAGGCCGGAAGCTCGCGGGAGGGGAACATTCCCCCTCTGTTGTAATCTCCCGAGCGCTTAGCGCAGTGCTCTGCCTCCAGAAAGCACTCAATAAAGGGGAAACAGCGTGGCTCAGTGGAAAGAGCCCGGGGTTGGGAGTCAGAGGTCATGGGTTCGAATCCCGGCGCTGCCACTTGTGTGACCGTGGGCAAGTCGCTCCGCTTCTCTGGGCCTCAGCGACCTCATCTGTAAAATGGGGATGAACCGCGAGCCTCACGTGGGGCAACCCGACGACCCTGTATCTCCCCCAGCGCTCAGAACGGCGCTCTGCACATAGTAAGCGCTTAACAGATACCAACATTATTATTAGTGGGGAGAGCCCAGGCCCGGGAGCCGGAAGGACCCGGGTTCTAAACCCGGCTCCGCCACCCGTCCGCCGGGCGGCCTCAGTGGGAGGAAGAACGGGTATCGAATCCCCGTTTTACAGAGGAGGAAACCGAGGGTGAGGTGAACTGACTTGGCCGGGGTCACACGGCAGGCGGAGCCGGGATTAGAACCCGGCTCCTCTGACTCCCGGGCCCGGGCTCTTTCCGCGAGGCCACGCTGCTCCTCTAAAGGGGGATTCTTTACTCCCAGTGTCCCGGGAGTTGTGAAGAAACCAAACAGAAGCTAACTTTTCCCGAATTTACACGCCGGAGGAAAAGATAGAAAACTGACAAGGAGGGAAGACGGAATGTGCACAGACCAAATTAGGTTATGATGTGTCTGGATCTTGCCGCTCTCCCGGTATGAAAGGAAATGAAGTGTCAAAGTCTCTTCCTTGTCATGAATATTTTGACACTTGGAGGCCCCGGCGACGAGAAAACTGCTTAGCGACAAAGGGCTTAATGGCACATTAAAAAAAAATCGATTTGATAGATATCTCTTCCGTATTATAAATCATTCGTCGATTCCCATTAGTGTCCGTCTCCCCCCCCCCCCCGGGCCGTTGTGGGCGGGGAACGTCTGTGCTCATTCTCCCGAGCGCCTAGCACAGTCCTCTGCGCATAATGGGTATATACCGCCGACTGAGTGATTGATTCGTTCGGTGATGATGATGATGATGATAATGATAGTGGTATTTCTGAAGCGCTCACTATGTGCAGCGCACTGTTCTAAGCGCTGGGGGATACAAGGCGATGAGGTCGTCCCACGTGGGGCTCGCAGTTTTAATCCCCGTCTCACAGACGAGGGAACTGAGGCCCGGAGAAGTGAAGTGACTGGCCCAAAGTCACACAGCTGACAAGTGGCGGAGCCGGGATTCGAACCCATGACCCCTGACTCCCCAGCCCGGGCGCTTTCCACTGAGCCACGCGGCTTCAGTGGTGTTTACTGAGCGCTTACTGTGTGCAGAGCCCTGAACTAAGCGCTTGCAGCGTTGGCTCAGTGGAAAGAGCCCCGGGCTGGGGAGTCAGAGGTCATGGGTTCGGATCCCGGCTCCGCCACTTGTCAGCTGGGGGACTGTGGGCGAGTCACTTCACTTCTCTGGGCCTCGGTTCCCTCATCTGTCAAATGGGGATGAAGACTGTGAGCCTCACGAGGGACAATCCGATCACGCCGTATCTCCCCCAGCGCTTAGGACAGTGCTCTGCACAGAGTAAGCGCTTAACGAATACCAACATTATTATCTCCGTGACTCAGTAACCCCATTTGTAAAATGGAGAGTAAGACCGAGCCTCACGTGGGCCACCCTGATGACCCTGTATCTCCCCCAGCGCTTAGAACAGTGCTCTGCACATAGTAAGCGCTTAACAGACACCAACATTATTATTATTATTGATGGAGCTCTCGTTCTGTTGTCCGTCTTCCCCCTTCTAGACCGTGAGCCGGTCGTCGGGTAGGGATTGTCTCCATCTCTTGCCGAGTTGGACTTTCCAAGCGCTCAGTACAGGGCCCTGCACACAGTAAGCGCTCAATAGATACCATGGAATGACTGAATGAACCTCTTAACATCTCCCAACTGACATTTCAGTTCCGCTTAGGGGCTTGATTCCTCCCTCCTACTTCAACTGTGAGCCCCTCGGGGGGTAAGGACCTGCTTAACTTGTATCTACCTCGGTGCTAATAATAATAATAATAATAATGATGGTATTTGTTAAGCGCTTACTATGTGCCAAGCACCGTTCTAAGCGCCGGGGGAGACACAAGGTCACCAGGTTGTCCCCCGTGGGGCTCCCCGTCTTCATCCCCATTTGACAGATGAGGTCACTGAGGCCCAGAGGAGGGAAGTGACTTGCCCACCCAGCTGATGGGCGGCGGAGCCGGGATTAGAACCCACGACCTCTGACTCCCCAGCCCGGGCTCTTGCCACCGAGCCACGCCGGTGCTTGGCATCTAGTAAGCGGTTAACAAGAACCACGCCATCTCGCGATAAATACGACTGGAGAAGCGGCACGTTGTACTGGCTGGAGTCGGGCCCGGAAGTCAGCAGGTCATGGGTTCTAATCCCGGCTCCGCCACCCGTCCGCTGTGTGACCCCGGGCAAGTCACTTCGCTTCTCTGGGCCTCGGTTCCCTCATCTGTAAAGTGAGGATTGAGGGTCAGGGACTGGGTCCAACTCGATTTGCTCCTATCACCCCGGCGCTTAGTACAGTGTAAAAAGCAAGCGCTTAACGGATGCCATTCCCCCCAAAAGGAATGAATGACTGAATCCCTGTCCAATTCCTTTATAAATTAATGTCTGACTTCTCTGGACTGTAAGCTGTTTGCGGGCAGGGAACGTGTTCTGCCAACCCTACGGTATTAGACTCGCCCGGGCACTCGGTACAGCGGTCTGCACCTAGTAAGCGCTCAATAAATACCACCGATGGATTTGTGGCCAGTGAATTTGGAAAAACGCCGATGCCCTCTAGACCTCGGGGGCGGGGAAGGTGCCCGGCACCTGGTAAGCGCTCAATAAATACCACCGACGGATAGGTGGCCAGTGAAAGCGGAAAAATGCCGATGCCCTCTAGACCTCGGGGGCGAAGAAGGTACCTGGCACACAGTAAGCGCTTAACATTCATTCATTCGTTAGTATTTATTGAGCGCTTACTATGTGCAGAGCACTGTACTAAGCGCTTGGAATGGACAAATCGGCAACAGATAGAGACGGTCCCTGCCCACTGACGGGCTTACAGTCTAATCAACTGTATATATATATATATATATATATATATATATATATATATATATCTTCATTACCCCATTTATTTTGTTAATGAGATGAACACCACCCTGATTCTATTTATTCGCTATTGTTTTAATGAGATGTTCTTCCCCTCGATTCTATTTATTGCCATTGTTCTTGTCCGTCCGTCTCCCCCGATCAGACCGTGAGCCCGTCAGAGGGCAGGGACCGTCTCTATCTGTTACCGATTTGTCCATTCCAAGCGCTTAGTACAGTGCTCTGCGCCCAGTAAGCGCTCAATAAATACTATTGAATGAATAATCGGGGGAGACAGAGAAAACCAATAGCAATAAATAGCAACAGCTATCATCATCATCCTTATTATTATTATTCTGTTGTCCGCGTTTAGTGCGGTGTGAGCGCTCAATAAATAGGATTTATTGAGTAAATACGGAATAAATAAACGGCTTTTCTGAGAGTTAAGGAACTGGGCCATTCTTTTGTGGTTCCACTGCGCCCTCTCTCGGAGGGCCGGAAAAGTCCAGGCGACAAACTGGGGAAACTGATCCCCCACTTTCATTCATTTATTCCTTTATTTATTCATTCCTTTATTTCACTCATTTCATTTAGAGAAGCAGCGTGGCTCAGTGGCAAGAGGCCGGGCTGGGGAGTCAGAGGTCGTGGGTTCTAATCCCTCCTCCGTCACTTGTCAGCTGGGGGACTTCAGGCAAGTCACTTCTGACTGTGGGCAAGTCACTTCACTTCTCCGTGCCTCAGTTCCCTCATCTGTAAAATGGGGATTAAGACTGTGAGCCCCACGTGGGACGACCTGATTCCCCTATGTCTACCCCAGCGCTTAGAACGGTGCTCGGCACATAGTAAGCGCTGAACAAATACCAACATTATTACTTCTCTGGGCCTCAGCGATCTCATCTGTCAAATGGGGATGAAGACTGGGAGCCCCAAGGGGGACAGGGACTGGGGCCAACCCGATTATCTTGTATCTACCTCAGCATCCTAGTGAGCACTCAACAAACACCGTTAAAACAAACAAAAAAACCCCCTCACAAACCACTCCTCTGGCCTGAGGTGGGACTTTGGGCAAGGCACTTCATTTCCCTATGCCTCGGTTTCCTTGTCTGTAAAATGGGGCTTAATTGCCTGCTCTCCCTCCTTCTCATTCCCGTGAGCCCCACGCAGGACAGGGACTGTGTCCGATCAGCTTACAGAGCGTACACTCCTGAACCCGGTACCGTATCGTTGCATTATACTCTCCCAAGCGCTTAGGACCGCGCTCTGCCCACGGTGAGCGCTCGACAAATACGTCTGAATGAATTTTAGCCTATTATATTTAAGGAGACCGGGTCTACAGTGAACGCATCCTTGGTCACGAGGCTTCTCGACAGCTGTTTCCCAACCAGCTTCCACCCGAGGGTTGTGGAATCGGGATTTTATAAATCCCCGACTTCCGGGAGAACACTTTTAATCTCTCATCTCCCTGCCCTATTCATTCTCCTCCCTGCCTGGGCACTTGAGGGTCCCTAACGCGTAGACTTCTCCGGGCCTCGGTCTCCTCCTCTGCAAAATGGGGATTCGACCCCCGCCCTCCTCCTACTTAGCCTGGGGGGCCCCATGTGGGACTTGATTATCTCCTATCTACCCCAGCGTTTAGTACAGTGCTTGGTACAGTGGAAGTGCTTAATAAATACAATTTTTTTTTGCAGAAGGAGCGGAAGTGAGTAGCGGTGACCAGAAGTAGTCAAAGTAGCCAAGCCCAGCGGAAAGAGCACGGGCCTGGGAGTCAGAGGATCTGGGTTCTAATCCTCGTGCTGCTACTCACCTGCCTTGAGACCTTGGGTAAGTCGTGTAACCTCTCTGGGCTTCGGGCCTCTCATCTGCAAAATGGGGATTTAATACCTGTTCTCCCTCTTAGTTGAGCCTCACTTTGTGAGGCCCACGTGGGACCGGATTATCTATCTGTATGTATTCTTTATTACTCTATTTTATTAATAATGTCTATAGATCTATGATTCTATTTATCGATTTTGATGGCATCGCGGCCCGTCGACTTGTTTTCCTTCGCTGTCCGTCTCCCCTCTAGACCGTGAGCCCGTCGCTGGGCAGGGACTGTCTCGATCTGTTGCCGAACTGTGCATTCCGAGCGATTAGTACAGTGCTCTGCACACAGTAAGCGCTCAATAAATACCGTTCAATGAATGGATCTACCCCCAGCACTTAGTATAGGGCTTGGCACATAGTGAGCGCTTAACCAAAACCACACTTATTATTACTGATATTACACGGATGAGAATCAGACGAGGTCCTGGCTCCTCAAGGGGTTCCCGTTCCAAAAATGCGGTGGGAAGGGAGTTGGCTATGAACGCATCAGAGAGACAAAATAAAGCAATCCAAGCCCAAAATCAACATGAAACGTGAGGCCCGAGGGAAATTCAGAATCAACTAAGAGCGGTGAGGTGCCGTAGCTAGAAGGGCAGAGTTTCAGAATAAAACGGCAGCAGAAGAAATTCGGAAGGAGGTAAGACCCCGGATAATCCGCAACGGAATTCCATTCGCTTCAGAGGACACAGAGGTTTGGCGCTGCGGCCTCGAATCCTCAGGGAAATAAAGGGCGTTTGCGTTCTCTTTTCCACTCCCGGAGCTAGACCCCGAAAGGAACTCCAGATAAATTACTTGCGAACGACCCCCTGAAATCATCACTTTCTTGGGGACGTTTCATTTACCCGGGTGACGCTTCGCAGTTGGAAAGCAAATTTAATAATAATTGTGGTTTTCGCTAGGCGCGTACTACGTGCAGGTACCGTACTATGTGCCGGGGAGGATCCGAGCAAGCCCGGTCACAGTCCCCGTCCCAAGTGGGGCTCCCAGTCTCCATCCCCACTTTACAGATGAGGGAACTGAGGCCCAGAGAAGTCAAGTGACTTGCCCAGGGTCACCCGGCAGACAAGTGGCGGGGCTGGGATGGGAATTTACGTCCTTCTGACGGCCAAGCCCAGGCTCTAACCATTCGGCCATGCTGCCTCAGAGCTCTTATTTCGAAACCTCCGGCTTTTCAGTCTTAACGCCTCGATTTCTCTGAAGCTAAAAAACCAAACGTGTCTAGAAGGAACAGTTGGAAACCATTTTTTTTTTTACCTCAGCCCGGCTGACACCTTTTTAGAAGTACGGACCCGTCGGGAAGAAATGTGACGTGGTAAATGTCCGACTCCAGGGGTTTGAATGAGAAGGTGCGATCTTCCCAGAGCATTTCAGCAACAGCCACTTCACGCCGGTTATTCTGGTCGGATCACAGAGGTTAAGAACTCGGAATTGATCTCCGCTTGCGGTTCTATTTTGGGAAGTGCAGCAACAATCGTTTTCGTTGGTTTTTTTCCTCATCAGGCCAAACACTTAAAAATAGCACGTTATTTTGTCGTGAACAGAAAAGGACGGCTCGACTCGGACGCTTACGGTCGGTCGCCTCGCCCTAGCGCGTAGTCCAAGCGCTCGCTACAGTGCTCTGCACAAAGTAAGCGCTCCGTAAATACCATCCATCGATCCCAATCGGTACTTTCTATCTGCGTTTTGGTAAATAGAAAGTTGGAGGTGAGGCCGGGATTCTACAGCTCAACTGTATCCACCTCTGCTCCCGAGGTCAAACAACCGATCGTATTTATTGAGCGCTTACCTTGTGCAGAACGCTGCGCTAGGCGCTTGGGAGAGGGCAGTATCACAGAGTTGGTAGACACGCTCCCTTCCCACAACGGGTTTACGGTGAATCATTCTGGGGAAAGATCAGACGGCGTGAGCTGGGGGAGCTCACCGGCTTAGTGGCAAGAGCCCGGGCTTGGGAGTCAGAGGTCGTGGGATCTAATCCCGGCTCCGCCACTTGTCTGCTGGGTGACTTTGGGCAAGTCACTTTACTTCTCTGTGCCTCAGTTCCCTCGTCTGGAAAATGGGGATGAAGACTGTGAACCCCACGTGGGACATCCTGATGACCTGGTATCTACCCCAGTGCTTGGCACATAGTGAGCGCTTAACAAATACCATCATTATTATGAAATGGGGAGGGAGAACAACTGTTGCACCCCCATTTTACAGATGGAGGAAACCGAAGGCACAGAACGGTTAAGGGACTTGCCCAAGGTCACGCAGAAGGCAAGGGATGGAGGTGGGATTAAAGCCCCATGTGGGACGGGGACTGCGTCCAACGTGATTGGCCTGTATTGACTCCGGCGCTCAGTACGGTGCTTGGCACAGGGTAGAAATAATAATAATAATGATGGTATTTCCTCAGTGTTGACTATGCTAAGCGCCGGGGGAGATACAAGGTCAGCAGGTTGTCCCCCGTGGGGCTCCCAGTCTTCATCCCCATTTTTCAGATGAGGTCACCGAGGCCCAGAGAAGTGAAGTGACTTGCCCAAGGTCACACAGCTGACAAGTGGCGGAGGCGGGATTAGAACCTGTGACCTCTGCCTCCCAAGCCTGGGCTTTCCCCCCCCTCAGCCCCCAAGACACGCTGCTTCTCATCTAATCATCACCTGATGACCTTGTAATAATAATAACAACGTTGGTATTTGTTAAGAGCTTCCTATGTGCAGAGCACTGTTCTAAGCGCTGGGAGAGATACAGGGTCATCAGTTTGTCCCACGTGAGGCTCACAGGCTTCATCCCCATTTGACGGATGAGGTCACCGAGGCCCAGAGAATAATAATGTTGGTATTTGTTAAGCGTTTACTATGTGCAGAGCACTGTTCTAAGCGCGGGGGGGAGATCCAGGGTCATCAGGTGGTCTCACGTGGGACTCTCCGTCTTCATCCCCATTTTGCAGATGAGGGAACTGAGGCCCGGAGAATAATAATCATGTTGGTATCTGTTAAGCGCTTCCTATGTGCAGAGCACCGTTCTAAGCGCTGGGGGAGATACAGGGGAAGCAGATTGTCCCACGTGAGGCTCACAGGCTTCATCCCCATTTGACAGATGAGGTCACCGAGGCGCAGAGAATAATAATCATGTTGGTATCTGTTAAGCGTTTACTATGTGCCGAGCACCGTTCTAAGCGCTGGGGGGGGATACAGGGTCATCAGATTGTCCCACGTGAGGCTCACAGGCTTCATCCCCATTTTCCAGATGAGGTCACCGAGGCCCAGAGAATAATAATGTTGGTATCTGTTAAGCGTTTACTATGGGCCGAGCACCGTTCTAAGCGCCGGGGGAGATACAGGGTCATCAGGTTGTCCCACGTGAGGCTCACAGTTCATCCCCATGAGGTAACTGAGGCCCAGAGAAGTGAAGTGACTTGCCCACAGTCCCCCAGCTGCCAAGCGGCAGAGCCGGGCTTCGAACCCACGACCTCTGCCTCCCCAGCCCTCTTTCCTCTGAGCCCCGCCGCTTCCATCAACCCCAGCGCTTGGAACAGTGCTCGGCACAGAGGAAGCGCGTCAAAGGCCGGGGACTGTTCTTGTCTGTCCTCGTCTGTCCGTCTCCCCCGATCAGACCGTAAACCCGTCAGACGGCCGGGACCGTCTCTATCTGTCGCCGACTTGTTCATGCCAAGCGCTTAGTCCAGTGCTCTGCACATAGTAAGCGCTCAATAAATACTATTGAACGACTGTCTCTGTTATCGATCTGTCCGTTCCAAGCGCTTAGTCCAGTGCTCGGCACATAGTAGGCGCTCATTAGATACTACCGAATGAAAGGAAGCGCTTAACAGACGCCCTCCTCGTTATTATTATTGTCGTCTGTGATAAAACATCGACCTCCCTCAGCGAGGGAAGGCGGCGGGGGGGGGCAGCGTGGCTCAGTGGAAAGAGCACGGGCTTTGGAGTCAGAGGTCATGGGTTCAAATCCCGGCTCGGCCATTTGTCAGCTGGGTGACTTTGGGCAGGTCACTTCACGGTGCCTCAGTTCCCTCATCTGTAAAATGGGGATGAAGACTGGGAGCCCCACGTGGGACCACCTTTTTCCCTGTGTCTCCCCCAGCGCTTAGAACGGTGCTCGGCACATAGTAAGCGCTTAACAAACACCGACGTGGTGATTATTATTCTTCTTCTTCTTCGATGAAGGCCGCAGGCCCCGGGGGCTTCTGGGAGTTGTAGTCGGGCCGCCCTGCCGGGGACTACGACTCCCAGAAGCCCCCGCGCCCCCGACCGGAAGTCCCGAAACACAGGGAGAAGGAAGGCCCGGGACCGGCCGTCCGAGGGGCCGCTTTTTCCACCTCCCTTCGAGCCGCCCTCCCGCCGCCGCCATGAACGTGGTGTTTGCGGTGAAGCAGTACATCACCAAGATGATCGAGGACAGCGGGCCCGGCATGAAGGTCCTGCTCATGGACAAGGAGACGGTGAGAGCCGTCAAGGGGGAGCCGCCGCCGCTCCTCCTTCCTGGGGGGCGGCGGCGACCCGTCACTGAAAGCCAGTCGGGACGACCTGGCGGGGGTAGTTGTCATGAAAAGTCAACCGGTCGGATCTAGGATCGGTCGGGCGACCCAGCAGGGGTAGTTGTCATTCGGAGTCAGTCGGATTTGGGATCGGTCAGTGGATCTACCGGTAGCAATGATTGAAGATCCATCCGTCAGATTTAGAAGCGGTCGGTCGACCTAGCAGGGGTAGTTATTAAAAGTCCATCGGTCGGATTTAGGACGTCAGTCGGTCGACCTGTCGGTGGTAGTGGGCATTAAAAGTCAGTCAGGCAGATTTAGGATCAGTCAGTCAACCTATCGGTGATAGCTATTAAACCAGTCCGATTTAGGACCAGTCCGTCGGCCTAGCAGGGGCGGTCATTTAAAAGTCAATCGGTCGGATATAGGATCGGTCAGTCGACCCGTCGGTGGCAGTTGACGTTAAAAGTCGGTCAGATTTAGGATCAGTCAGTCGACCCAGCAGGGGTAAGTTGTTAAAAGTCAGTCGGTCGGATATAGGATCAGTCAGTCGACCCAGCAGGGGTGGTCGTTAAAAGTCAGTCGGTCGGATAGAGGATCAGTCAGTCGACCCATTGGTGGTAGTTGTCATGAAAAGTCAGTCAGATTTAGGATCAGTCAGTCGACCTAGCACTGGTGGTTCTCATTAAAAGTCAGCCGGTCGGATTTAGGATCGGTCAGTCGACCTGTCGGTGACAGTTATTAAAAGTCGACCAGTCGGATTTAGGCGGTCAGTCGGTCGACCTAGCAGGGGTGGTCGTTAAAAGTCAATCGGCCGGATATAGGGTCAGTCAGCCGGCCTAGCGGTGGCAGTTCTTAAAAGTCAATCAGATTTAGAATCGGTCAGTTGACCTAGCGAGGTCAGTCAGATTTAGGATCAGTCAGTCAACCTATCGGTGGTAGTTATTAAAGGTCAATCCGTCAGTCAGATTTATGATCATTCAACCTATTAGTGATAGTTTTTAAAAGTCGATCGATCGGTCGGATTTAGGATCGGTCAGTCACCTGTTGGTGGTAGTTACTGAAAGGCGGTGTCGGGTTTAGGATCAGTCAGTCGACCCATCATCGGTGGTAATCGTCATTAAAAGTCAATCGGTCGGATATAGGAGCAGTCGAGTCGACCTGTCGGCGGTCGTTATTAAAGGTCAGTCCGTCGGATTTATGATCAGTCGGTCGACCTATCGGTGGTAGTTATTAAAAAGTCGATTGGATTTATGATCAGTCAGTCAACCACTCAGCGGTAGTTATTAAAGGTCAGTCAGTCGGATTTAGGATCGGTCAGCCTATCTGTCGGTGGCGGTTATTAAAAGCCGGTCAATCAGTCAATCAATCGTCCTGAGCCCTCGGGAGAGTTCAGTATAACGGAGTTGGAGGAGGGGGTTCCCGGCCCGCAACGAGCTTACGGTGCAGAGAGGGAGGCGGGCGTTAATAGAAATGATGCCGGGTGGGGACGTGAGGGACGAGGGAGGGGGGAACGAAGGGCGCAAATCCAAATGCAAGGGTGAGGCGGGAAGGGAGCGGGAGAAGGGGAAAGGAGGACTCGGTCGCGGAAGGCACATCTCTGTGCCTCGGTTACCCCGTCTGTGGCGTGGGGACGGAAACTGTGAGCCCCACGCGGGACGGGGGCTGTGTCCGCCCCGATTTGCTTGTCTGGCGCCTGGAACGTGGTAAGCCCTCACCAGACACCCTAATCGCGACTGCTATAATCACGATTATTCCAGTGATGCCGGCCCACCCCGGCTCCCCCCTCCGAAGCGGGGTCCCGGGTGGGGCGAGGGGGCGACGGACCGGGGCCCCGGTGACTAAACGGCCTCTCCCCCTACCCGCCCGCGCCCCAGACCAGCATCGTGAGCATGGTGTACAGCCAGTCGGAGATCCTCCAGAAGGAAGTCTACCTGTTCGAGCGGCTCGATTCCCCCAACCGGGAGGCGATGAAGTACCTGAAGGCCATCTGCTTCCTGCGGCCCACCCAGGTCGGGCCCTTCCCCTCAGCCCCTCGTTTCCCCCGTCCCCCCTCTAGACCCTCAGCCCGTCGTGGGCGGGGATGTCTCTGCCGGACCGTCCCCTGGAACGCTCCCAAGCGCTCAGCCCCGCGCTCTCAGTGGCCACAGCCCGGGCTTGGGAGTCGGAGGTCGTGGGTTCTGATCCCGGATCCGCCCCTCGCCTGCTGCGTGCCCAAAGCTGGACTTCTCTGGGCCTCATCTGGAAAATGGGGCTGGAGGACCGTGACGGGGGACGACCTGACGACCTCCTATCTCCCCCGGCGCTTAGAACGGCGCTCGGCACACAGTGAGCGCTTAACGGAGGCCCTCGTTAGAAGTAAATACGATCGACCGACGCCCGCGTTTAGGCCCGTACCCTCTGAGCCCCCAGTGGTTTACCCGTACCCTCCCGCTGCTCGGTCCGGTGCCTGGCACGTAGTGAGCGCTTAGCAGATATCACCGTTATTACCGCCGTTGAGCGCTCGCCGGGTGCAGAGCACTGTGCTAAGCGGTCGAGAGGGCCCGCTGCAACGGAGGTGGTAGACGCGTTCCCCGCCCACAACGAGCTTCCGGCCTAGAGGGGACGAGGACCGTACCGAGCGTCGGGGTCGTCCCGGCGCGGCCGGCCCGGTCGGGGTCCGCCCGGGCTCTCTTTCGCTGAGGCGGGGTTCGATCGGATCCCGTCACTTCCTCTCCGATCTAGGAGAACGTGGATTACCTGAGCCAGGAGCTGCGGAGACCCAAATACAGCGTTTATTTCATCTGTAAGTACGTTCCCTCCCCGGCGGAGCCGCCCCTCCCGATCGATCGAATTTATTGAGCGCCCGCTCTGTGCGGGGCACTGTACTAAACCCTTGGGAAGAGTTATCGGGAAGCCGCGTGGCTCAGTGGGTAGAGCCCGGGCCTGGGAGTCGGAAGGACCCCCCGCAGCGCTTAGCACATAGCAGGTGCCCAGGTAGGGTGGGAGATCGCGGGCCCGGGCTGCCTCCTCGGTAGAGAACCCGGCCGGCCGGCCGTGGACTTGGACCACCCCAGGGAAGGTCAGGGGGAGATGGGGGTTTTGGTTTGGTTTAAGGGTATTTAATAATAATAATTAGGGTATTTCTTAAATGCTTACCGTGTGCCGGGCTGGGGCGGATACAGGCAAAGCGGGTTGGACCCGGTCCCTGTCCCACGCGGGGCCGGTTAAGAGCTTACCACTGTACCAAGCGCCGGAGGAGAGCCGAGCTAACGGGTGGGGAGGGAAGCGGCTCAGTCGGTCCGATCGATTAATATATCGAACGGGAGTCGTCAGTGGCCCCGCAGCGAGCCCCCGGGGGGAACCCCGCCTCCTGAGGGGGTTAAGCGGGGAGGGTCCGCCCCTGGGGGGGCTTTCCCCCCCTCCCTCCCAGCTCGGGCGTCCACCCGTGGTTCAGATTTCAGCAACGTGATCAGCAAGAGCGACGTGAAGTCGTTGGCGGAAGCAGACGAGCAGGAAGTGGTGGCTGAAATTCAGGTGGGCATCCCGTCCCCGCATCCCGCCCGCGTCCCCGTCCCCCCGAACTCACCCCGTGGGACGCTGGCCCGTGCCCGGCCGCAGTGGGGCGCAGTCCCCCCCTTGCCATTTCTTCCCTTGGTGAGCAGGCCCGCGGGGTCCGAGCCCGCCGGGGCTCTTCATGTCCATTTATTGTTCTCTTGGACTCTCCCGGGCACCTAATACACTGCTTCGCGCCCAGGAAGCGCTCGATAAATACGACTGAGTGCATGAACGAACATTCCCTGCCCGCGAGGAGCTCACGGTCTAGAGGGGGACCCAGACAGCAGTAGAGATAAATAAATGCCGGAGATGGACGTATAAGCGCCGTGGGGCCGAGGCGGGGGTGGACAGAGGGAGCGAAGCCAAGCGTTGAGCTCAGAGTAAATGCCGAACAGACGGCGTCGTCTCCCGGCCATTTTACAGATGAGGAAACAGAGGCCGGGGGGAGGTTAAGCGGCTTAATGACAGTGACGATAATTATCGTTTCTGGTAAGCTCTTACTGTGGGCCAGGCACTGGGCCAAGCGCTGGGGTGGTTACAAGCAAATGGGGTTGGACGCAGTCCCCGTCCCACGTAGGACTCACGGTCTCAGTCCCCATTTTCCAGATGAGGGAACTGAGGCCCAGAGGAGTGAAGTGACTCGGCCGAGGTCCCACAGCAGACGTGGCGGAGCGGGGATTAGGACGCGTGACCTCCCGACTCCCAGACCCGGGCTCTGGCCGCTAAGCCGTGCTCCTTCCTGGCCCGGGAGGAGGCGGGATCGGCCCCGGGGTCTGCCGGGGGGGCCGGCGGGGCGGCCCCCCGGTCCCGCGCCCCCGTCTGCCCGGAGAAAACAGGGAGGGGGCAGGGCGGACGCGTCCGGGTCTCATTCCGCTCCCCCGCCCGCAGGAGTTCTACGGCGACTACGTCGCGGTGAATCCGCACTTGTTTTCCCTCAACATCCTGGGCTGCTTCCAGGTAGGTCGGAGGCCGGGTGAGGGCGCCGGGGAGACCGTCCCCCGCCGCGTCCCCCACCCTCCGGCCCGAGCCCACCCCCGCGCCCCTCTCGGCCACCCGCAGGGCCGGACCTGGGACCCCGCCCGGCTGTCGCGGACCACCCAGGGCCTGACGGCCCTCCTCCTGTCGCTCAAGAAGTGCCCCATGATCCGCTACCAGCTGGCGTCCGAGGCCGCCAAACGCCTGGCAGAGGGCGTCAAGGTAAGGCGGGCGGGTGGGCGGGCGTCCGGCCGGGGGCGTGCAGACCGTTGGCCGGCAGCATTTGCCGGGCGCCTCTGGGGGGGGGCCGAGCCCCGTCCTAGGCGCCCGGGAGAGAGTCGGGCGGAGAGAGCGGCAGGCGTCCCGCAAACCTCCCCCTCCCCGGACGGCCCCTCTCCCTTCTCCCCCCCGACCCCCCCAGCAAGTGATCACCAAAGAGTACGAGCTGTTCGATTTCCGCCGGACCGAAGTGCCCCCGCTGCTCCTCATCTTGGACCGCTGCGACGACGCCATCACCCCGCTGCTCAACCAGGTACGGACCCCCGCCCCGTCCCTCCCCCCGCTCCGGGCGGTCCGGTGGCGGGAGCCCCGGCCTGGCAGTCGGGGGGCCCCCTTGGGCGACCCCTTTCATCCCTCCGGGCCTCGGTTTCTTTATCTGGAAAACCGCGTGACCTCGGGCGAGGCCCTTCACTTCTCTGTGCCTCAGTCACCTCATCTGTAAACCGGGGATCCGGCGCCACTTGGCCCTGGTGCTTTAGTGAGCCCCGCGTGGGGCGGGGCCCGGGTCCGACCCGATCGTGTCCGTCTACCCCAGCGCGTAGTACAGCGCTTGGCATCTGTTAGACGCTGGAGAAATATCGTTCGGAGGGGAAGCGGTGTGACCTAGTGGATAGAGCCCGGGCCCGGGAGCCAGGGGACCCGGGTTCTAATCCCAGCTCCTCCCCTTGCCTGCTGCGTGCCCTCGGGCAGGTGGCTTCACTTCTCTGGGCCTCGGTGTCCCCGGTGGCAAAATGGGGATTCGTGCCGGTTCTCCCTCCGGGACTGGCACACGGTAAGCGCCTGGCAGTCGCTTATTGGTGTTTAGTGAGCTCTTATTGGGTGCGGAGCACCGTACTACGCCCCTGGGAGGGTCCAGTACAGCAGGGTCGAGGAAACCACAAGCCCCCTGAGCCAGAACGGAACCGGCACCGTAAGGCTCGTCAGAGAGCGTCCTCACCGTCGCTCGCGCTGTCGGTTGAGAAGTGAGAAGCAGCGTGGCCTAGCGGCTAGGGCCCGGGAGTCAGAGGGGCGCGGGTTCGAATCCCAGCCCCGCCACTCGTCTGCCGGGTGACCTGGGGCGAGCCGCTTCGCCCGCCCCGGGGCTCAAAGACCGCGAACCCCAACACGGGACGGGGGCTGCGTCCGACCCGATTTGCTCGCGTCCCCCGCCCCGGCGCTTCGTGTGGCGCGCCCGGCTTACCGGAGACCATCGTTATCGTTGTCCTTGTTGTTAAATGGGCGTGAAGTGGACGTACCAGGCCATGGTCCACGAGCTCCTGGGGATAAAGAACAACCGCATCGACCTATCCAAGGTGCCGGGCATCAGCAGGGACCTCAGGGAGGTGGTCCTGTCGGCCGACAGCGACGAGTTCTACGCCAACGTGAGCCGGGGGCGGGCGGGGGGTCGGGGGGGGGGGGGGGGGGACCGGGTCCGATCCCCGCGCCCCGTCACCCCCAGGATTCCTCCAGCTTCCCTCCTTGCCGGGGGTCGGGGGGTGAACCGGCCCCTCTCCGGGCCCCTCCCTAGAATTCCTCTAGATCCCCCGTTCTCCAAGGTGGGGAGGGACGACAGCCCCCCAAAATCCGGCCCCCCCCACCCCCCCCAGAACATGTACCTGAACTTCGCCGAGATCGGCAGCAACATCAAGAACCTCATGGAAGATTTCCAGAAGAGGAAGCCCAAGGAACAGCAGAAGCTGGAATCCATAGCGGACATGAAGGTGGGCCGGGGGCCGGGGAGGGCGGCGGGGCGGCCCGGAGGACCCCCCCACCCCCATCGAGCGCCCCGCAGATCCCCGCCCCCGAGAGGCTTCCGATCGAACGGGACTTACGGAGCGCTTCCCGCAATGGGAGCGCCGCGCTGGGCGCTTCGGCGAGGCCGTGGAGTCGGTCCCCGACCTCGGGGCCGCCGAGGCAGACGCTGAGATGAGTTAGAGGCGGGCGGGAGCGGTCGAGGAGAGAGAGGCGGCCGGAATAATAATAATGTCGGTATTCGTTAAGCGCTTACTATGTGCAGGGCACCCTTCTAAGCGCTGGGGTAGACACGGGGGAATCAGGTCGTCCCCCGTGGGGCTCACAGTCTCAGTCCCCATTTGACAGATGAGGTCACTGAGGCACAGAGAAGTGAAGTGACTTGCCCACAGTCACACAGCTGACAAGTGGCAGAGCTGGGATTCGAACTCACGACCTCTGACTCCGAAGCCCACGCTCTTTCCACCGAGTGGTTTGTGAGAACTTCATCCGTCGCATCTGTCGAGCGCCTACTGTGTGCCAAGCACTGTTCCAAGCGCCGGGATAGATAACAGGGTATCCCGGCCGTCGTCCCACGTGGGGCCCGCGGGCCTGCTCCCCATTTTCCAGATGAGGCAGCCGAGGCCCCGAGAAGTGAAGCGACTTGCCCGGGGTCACGCCAGCGGACGGGTGGCGGGGCCGGGATTTGAACCCAGGGCCCGGGCTCTTGCCGCTGAGCCCCGCCGCTGCTCGTGCCTGAAGGGTGCAGATCTCGGGGCGCAGGAGAGGAAGTCCAGGAAAAGAGCAGCGGGGTCCTAGGGGGGAGGGCCTGGGAGTCGGAAAGAGCGGGGTTCGAATCGCGGCTCCGCCGCTCGTCTGGGCGACCTCGGGCAAATCGCTTCACTTCTCCGGGCCTCGGTTCCCTCGTCTGTCCCACGCGAGGCGCCGACCGGATTCTCCTTACCCCAGTGCTTAGGACGGTCCCCCGGCACGTAGTAGGCGCTTACCCGATACCCGTAAACGGCAGCAGGCCAGCGCCGTCCACGTGGGACGGGGACCGTGTCCGACCCCAGCACCTCGGCCGCGCCCCGGCGCTCAGTACGGCCCCCGGGACGCGGAGGGCGCTTAACCCACCCCCTTAAACATGGACGCGGGGGGTTCGGTGGGGCGAGGGGGAGAAGCGGCGAGACGTCGGCCGGCGGGCGGGAGGGTCGCCGGGGGCGAGGGCTCTGACGCTGGTGCCCCGGGGCGGCGGCAGGCGTTCGTGGAGAACTACCCGCAGTTCCGCAAGATGTCGGGGACGGTGGCCAAGCACGTGACCGTGGTCGGGGAGCTGTCGCGCCTGGTCAGCGAGCGCGGCCTCCTGGACGTGTCGGAGGCCGAGCAGGAGCTGGCCTGCCACGGCGACCACTCGGCCGCCCTCCAGGTCAGCCCCCCGCACCTCCCGCCCCCCACGACCGCCCCCCCCCCCCCGTCCACCCGCTGGTCCCCCCGGGCGGGGTGGGGGTCGCGTGCCCGGTCGGGTCGTCCCCACCGCCCGTCCCGCCCCCGCAGAGCGTGAAGCGCCTGGTGCAGCAGGCGCGGGTGACGGAGCTGGACGCGGCCCGCCTGGTCACGCTCTACGCCCTGCGTTACGAGCGCCACGTCGGAGCAGCGGGAGGAGGAGGGGGAGCGGGAGGGCTCCCCGGCCTCATGGCCGACCTGCACCAACGCGGCGTCTCCGAGAAGTACCGCAAAGTAGGCCCCGGCCTCCCTGACGCAGGGGCTCGCGGAGGGCGGGGCGGGGGGGGGGGGGGGCGGTCTCAGCCCCATCTGACGCCGCGGAAACTGAGGCCCGGAGATCGCCCCCTCCTCCCCGGGCGGGCCGGGGGCAGAGGTGACCGACGCCTCCGAGCACGCGGCGGCCATCTCCGCCGGGGGGGGGGGGGGTCCCGGCCCCCGTCTCCCGTCTCCTCTCGCCGGTGCAGCTGGTGTCGGCCGTGGTCGAGTACGGGGGCAAGAGGGTGCGAGGGAGCGACCCGTTCGGCCCCAAGGACGCCGTGTCCGTCACCAAGCAGTTCCTCAAAGGGCTGAAGGTAAGGGTCGCCGCTTCCGCGCCACGGGGCGTCGTCATCCATTTATTCATCTACCTGTTTATTCATATCAGTGCCCGGCTCCCGTTCTAGACGGTGAGCTTGTCGCGGGCGGGGATGCGTCCGTCGTTCCGCTGCCCTCTCCCAAGCGCTTAGCACGCAGGAAGGGCCCAGTAAATGCGACCGGATGAACGCGTCGTCGTCGACGACGCCGTAGCGATGTTGTCTGTTAGGCGCTTACTACGCGTCAGGCGCCGTTCTAAGCGCCGGGGCAGATCCAGGCCCACCGGGTCGGACCCGGGCTCCGTCCCACCGGGGCTCGCGGCATCCATCCCCGTCGTACGGATGAGGGGACTGAGGCACAGGGAGGCGAAGCGACCGGCCCGGGGTCGCGCCGCAGACGAGGGCCGGGGCCGGGAGTGGAGCCCGGGTCGATTGAGAGCCCCGACCCCGGGAGAGGACGCCGGAGCCCTTGGGCCGTCGGGGTGAATTTCATCCGCAGCTGTATGAGTTGAGCGCCCCGCTGCGTGCAGAGTACTGTAGTAAGCGGTCGGGAGGGGAGAGTAGAGCGGAACGAGCGGACGCGCTCCCCGCCCCCGGTGAGCTCACGGTCTAGCGCGCTGCGTGACCTCGGGCGAGTCGCTTCACCTCTCCGGGCCTCGGTTCCCTCATCCGGAAAACGGGGGGTGAAGACCGCGACACCTCCCCGACCCCGGTCGGGACGGGGCCCGGGTCCGACCTCCCATCTCCTCCAGAGCTTGGCCCGGAGTAAGCGCTCAACGGAGCCCGTCAAAGAGGAAAAAGAGAGCGCTCGGGCGAGCTCGGCTGGCGTCGGCCTCACCCGGGGGGGGGGGGGGGGGGCATCTTGCGTGTCGGGGACGGTCCTCGGGGGGCCGAGACCCCCGTCTCCCCGCCTTTCGCAGGGGGTGGAGAACGTGTACACCCAGCATCAACCTCTGCTTCACGAGACCCTGGACAACCTCATCAAGGGGAAGCTGAAGGAGAACCAGTATCCCTACCTCGGGCCCAGCGCGCTCCGAGACCGGTGAGAGCCCACGGCCCGCGCGGCGGGGACGGGGCGCGGGGGGCCCCGGGCCCTCCCGGGAGACATCGCCCCGCTTTCCGCTCCACCTGCCTCGGACCGGCTTCGCCTCCCGTGGCTCGTAGTGAGCTCCCGCTGTGATCGCGGTAGTAATAATAATAGCGATACCCGTAAATCGGGGCGGACCCGCTCCCGGGCTCCGTCCCCGTCTTACAGATGAGATAACGGAGGCCCAGAGGATGAGAGTAGTGATCATCGCGGACTGTTTTAAGCGCTCATTAGGTGCGAGGGACGGTGGACGGGAGCGAATCGGGTCGGGCGCGGTCCCCGCGCGACGCCCCCCGAGGGAAGGGAGGCTAGGACCCGGCCCCCAACCTTCCCGCCGGGGTCCCCGGGCACCCCTCTCCGCCCCACCCCCCCGCAACAGGCCCCAGGACATCATCGTGTTCATCATCGGCGGGACGACCTACGAGGAGGCGCTGGCCGTCTACAACCTGAACCGCACCACCCCCGGGGTCAGGATCGTTCTGGGCGGAACCACCGTACACAACACCCGAAGGTCAGGGGGCCGGGGCGGGGCCGGGGCGGACCACCCGTGGTACGCGGTGAGCGCGCGACCCCGTGCCGGACGCCGCCTGACGGGGGAGGAGGCAGACCCACCCAGGCGATCCTCACTCGGCCGGGGTCCGGGGCCGCCGGGGGAGCCACGGACAAGAGGCGCTCGCCCATCCTCTCGCTCTCCCACCCTCAAACGATCGAGAGGAAGTGGCCGGACGAGCGGCGGCGGCCCAGCGCGGCGCCGCCGCTCGTCTGCCGCGTGACCTCGGGCGAGTCACCTCGCTTCCCCGGGCCTCATCCGTCCAACGGGGACGAGGACCGTGAGCCCCAGGTGGGTCGGGGACCGCGTCCGGCCCCACGTACTCGTGTTCACCCCGGGGCTTAGTACGGTGCCTGGCACATAGCAAGCGCCTTACGGATGACATCATTAGCCGCAGCGGCGTGGCCTGGCGGAAGGAGCCAGGGGGTGGGAGTCAGAGGTCGTGGGATCTGATCCCCGCTCCGCCGCTCTTTCGTTCGTTCAATAGTATTTATGGAGCGCCTAGTATGTGCAGAGCACTGTACTGAGCGCTTGGAACGGACAAACCGGTAACAGAGACAGTCCCTGCCCTTTGACGGGTCTACAGTCTAATCGGGGGAGACGGACGAGAACAGTAGCAATAAATAGAATCAGGGGGCTGACCGTCGCGGTAAAACAATAGCAAATAAATCGAATGAAGGTGACGTACATCTCACTGCTGTGGGACTTCGGGCAAGTCACCTCACTTCTCGGTGCCTCCGCGACCTCATCTGGAAAACAGGGATGAAGACCGGGTGCCCCACGTGGGACGACCTGATGGCCTCGTATCTCTCCCAGCGCTTAGTACCTAGTAAGCGCTTGACAGATGCCGTCCTTATTACTAACGAGGAATTATTATTCTCAGTAGTATCAGGCACTCTTCCCCCGCCCCTTTCAAAGCCTTAGCGGAGGCCCATTTCCTCCGTGAGGCCTTCAGTCCATCGGTCAGTGAATCCATCGTATTCACCGAGGGATCGCCGCGCGCGGAGCACTGTCCTAAGCGCTTGGGAGAGTCCGATTCAACGGAGTCGGTTGGTTCCTCTTTTCCCTCTCCCTTCTGCGTCATCCCCACGCTCCACTCTTCCTTCAGCGCTTAGAAGAGGGCTTAACAAAAACCGTCATCGTCGTCATCATTCCCTCCCTCGGCCCCGCGGCACTTACGTCCCTCGCCGTCATTTATTTATTTCTATCCCCGCCCGCCGCCTCCCCCCTCGAGACGGTGAGCTCGTCGCGGGCAGGGAGCCTGTCTTCCGACTCCTGTTACGTTGTCCGCAAGGGAAGCGTTCGTAAATACGATCGAGCGATCGACCGGCACGGGACTAAGATCCGTGGCTGCTGGGTCGAGGGAACCGGGGTGGCGTGAGCGAAGGGAGGAAGGCTTCCCGGTGGAGGCGGGAGCTGGGGGTTTCCGGTCAGGAGTTCCTTCGAGCGCTCAGTAGCACAGTGAGCGCTCAATAAATACGATAGAACGAATGAACAAATGCCGGGGCGTGGGGGTTCTGGGTGTTTCCAGTCGGGAGTTCCTGTGCAGTGAGGGGGGGACCGGTGTCTCTTCCGGTCAGGAATTCCTGGTCGGTGGAGGGGGGAGCCGGGTGTTTCCGGTCAAGAGTTCCTGCTCAGTGGAGGGGGGAGCTGGCTGTTTCCCGTCTGAAATTACTGCTCGGTGGCCGGGGGGGGGGACGGGACCGGGTGTTTCCGGACGGTGTCCCTGCTCAGTGTGGGGAAGCTGGGGGGGTTCCGGTCAGGAATTCCCGCTCGGCGAGGGGGGAGCCGGGCGGTTCCGGTCAGGAATTCCCGCTCGGTGAGGAGCGGGGCGGGGTTCCGGTCAGGAATTCCTGCCGGGGGAGCCGGGGGGGGGGTTCGGGTCAGGGGGTCCCGCTCGCTGCGTCGGGGGTCCTGAGGCGGTGAGCCGGTGGGGCCCCAGAGCTGGGAGCGTCTGTCAGCAGCCAGGGAGTGTCGCTGACGGGCCGGGGAAAGCACCGGGCCCGGGTCTGGTCGCCCCGTACGCCCCCGCCCCCCCCCCCCAAAAACGAGCCACGCCGCACCCCGGCCGAGTCCCCTTCGAGGCTCCCCACCCCTGAAACTTCCTGAGGGGCTTTTAGGACCCATCCGCCGCCCGCGTCGGCCTCCCCGACCAGCTGCTGACGGAGCAGAGGGCCAAGAATTCGACGCATCCCCCCCCCCCACCTGCCCTCGGCCCCAGCCGGCAGCCCCCCCCCCGGGGACTCCGGCCAACGAGGGGCCCCGGGCGTGGGCCGTCGGGTGGGGGTCGGGGCGTCGGGAAGGAGGGGGAGCTGGAAGGAATGTGACAGGTGACCTCGGGCGGGACCCTCCCCCGCCAGCCACCATCCCGGCGAAACCAGAGCCCGGGGAGGGGGGCCCCGGGGCCTCCGTCCGCAGCTGCCCCAGCACGGAGGGGTGCGTTCCGAGCGGGCCCCACCCCCCCGCGTGCTCTCCTCCGCGGCTCCTCAGCGCTCCGTCCCTCCCCCGGGACGGAGACGGGAAGCAGAGCGGCCTAGCGGATAGAGCCCGGGCCTGGGAGGCGGAAGGACCCGGGTCCGCCACCGGTCCGCCGTGGGCGGGTCACTCTGTTAAGCGCCCGGGACCGTAACAGGGAGTCGGTGGTATTTATTGAGCGCTTACCGGGTGCGGAGCGCTCTGCCGAGGGCCTGGGAGGGGACGGCAGAACGGTAAACGGGGACATTCCCGGCCCCCGGCGGGCTGACGGTGCGGAGGAGTCGGTAGGCGCCGTCCCCTGCCCGCGACTAGCTTGCGGTCCAGAGGGGACGACGGGCAGTGATCAGTTGGATTTATCGAGTGCTTACCGTGTGAGGCCGGGCTCTAAAAGGAGGGCTCCCGGACCTCCCCCCCCCTCAATTCCACAACCCCCTCCTGGCCCCCCACCCCGTAGACGCGGCCTGAAACCCGAAGAGCCGGGTTGGCTGGCAGCCCGGCTCCAGCGTGGCTCAGGGGAAAGAGCCCGGGCTTCGGAGTCACGGGTCATGGGTTGGACTCCCGGCTCGGCCACTCGTCGGCTGTGTGACCGTGGGCGGGTCGCTTCCCCGGGCCTCAGTTCCCCCGTCTGTAAAACGGGGATTAACTGTGAGCCTCACGCGGGACAACCCGATAACCCTGTATCTACCCCAGCGCTCAGAACGGTGCTCTGCACCTAGTAAGCGCTTAACAGATACCAACGTTATTATCGTCACCGTCTCCCATCTCCCTTCATCCTGCTCCTCTTCCTCTCCCAGCTTCGCCCTTCAGGCCAAACGCCCCCCCCGGACCACCCCGGGACCCTCGAAAGGGGACGGGGACCTCCTCCAACCTCATCTGCGTGGCTCTTCCCCTCCGCCTAGTACAGTACCTGACCCGTAGTGAGTGCTTAACGGGGCCCGCTTGAAAAAAAATAGCCGAAATAGTTCTGGACGGGGAGACGCGTATTATTAGCATCGTTTCTCTATTAATACGGCTTGCTGATCTGAAACGCCGCGTTACCGACTATATTTACGACAGTCCCGTTAAAAACAGAAAAAGTACCGGTAGACACGGTGAGGGCGGGCGGTAGTATCGTATCAGTATACCTCGTTGACGTCCGGCGCTGCGTTATTAATTCCGTCGGTATCGATGCTGTCGATCGTCGTTAAGATAATATCAGTGATGGGAGGAGCCGGGGAGGAGGACGGATGGATGGTGGTTTCTCAGAGCGCGGGGCTGGGAGGTGGAGGACGGGGAGGGGAGCGGGGGGCTCCCGGGAGCACCCCCGGCCCCGCAGCTCAGTCCGCGGCGAGACCTCCCCCGAGGCCCGGAGCGGCCCCCGGGCCGCGGGCTGTTAGGCGGGTGACCCCGGGTCCGTCGGCGGAGACGCGTCCCGTGGGGCAGAGCGGGGAACGCGAGGAGCCCAGACCCTTCCCCCGTGTCCGCCGACCGGCGCGGCCTCTGAATTATTTAACGGGAAGCCGGGGGCCGGAGCCGCGACTCCGCCGGGGAGGAGGGGGGGGCCGGTCGCCGCGGCGGGAGACGGGCCTCGGCCCCGAGAACCGCTCGTGGCGGGGAAACCGAGTCGGGCCCCGGCGCCCTCCGGAAGCCGACCGGGGCGGCGGCTGAGGGGGAAGGCCCAACGGCCGGAAGGGCTCGGTGGACGCTCTCCCCGCCCGCGAGGAGCTTACGGTCCAGAGCGGGAAACGGACGTTAATAGAGATCGATAGACGACGGATAACGGGCATAAGTGGCGGGGGGGCGGGGGGGCGGGGGGGGATGAATGAAGGGAGAGGGAGAAGAGGAGAGGAGGGCCCAGTCAGGGAAGGCCGCTCGGAGGAGAGGGGCCCCCGGGAAGGTTTCGAAGGCGGGGAGGGTCGTCGACTGTCGGATCCGAGGAGGGAAGGCGTGCCGGGGGCGAGCGGTCGGCGGCGAGACGGAGGGACGGCGAGAAGGCGGGCACCGGAGGAGCGAAGCGTGCGGGCCGGGGGGGCGAGGGGACCGAGGGCTTCGGAGCCGACGGCGAGCGGTCTCCGTCGGATGCGGAGGCGGGTGGTCTCGAGGGGTGGGGAGACACGGGCCGGACGTTTTTATGGGAAAAAGAGATCCTCGCAGCGGGGTGAACTACGTACGGGCAGGAGGCCGGGAGCCCGATGCCGGAATCCAGGCGGGAGAGGAAATCCGCCGGGGCGGAGGGGACGGCGGTCGGGACGGAGAGGGAAGGGCGGATTTTAGCGCCGTCGTGGAGGTCCCACCGACGGGGTCGAGGGATGCCATTTAGGAAGAGGCCCCGAGGGAGCTTCCGATCCAGCAGGGAGGTGGACAGGGTCCCCCCCCCGAGCGTCCCACCAAACCGAGGTGTCCTTTGGGACATCCGTCTCCTCCGGGGGACCGGTCTTTTGCTTGCGGTACTTAGTGAATTCTTGTAACGTGCTAGGCACCGTACTAAGCACCGGGGCGGGTACACGCTCATCAGGCTCTGCCCGACACGGGGCTCCCAGTCTTCATCCCCGTTCTCCAGCCGAGGTGACCGAGGCCCGGAGGATTGAAACGACCCGCCCGAGGTCTCCCGGCAAGGCGGCGGCGGAGCCGGCCTTAGCACGGCGCTTCGCGCACGGTAAGCGCGCGCTAAATCCGATCGAATGAACGAATTACCACCGAACCAACCCGGCGCCTCCCGACTCCCGGGCCCTTCTGACTAGGCCGTGCTGCCTCCGGTTCATTCGCTCCTATTTATCGAGCGCCTGCTGCGTGCGGAGCGCTGTACCGAGCGCCCGGCACTGTCCCGGCCGCCCTCCCGACGCGATCGTCGGAGGGGCCTCCGCCGGCGGTCGCCCGTTGGGTTGTCCTCGCTGAGCGCCCTTCCGGAGCGATGGGGGGAGGGGGCGGGGGACGCCGTGCCGGGCGCCCGGACGGGAGAAGCGGCGGGGCCGGGGGGAAGGAGCTCAGCCCTGGGGGGGGGGGGCCCTCACCCTGCTGCGTGACCTTGGGCGAGTCACCGGTCCTCTCCGGGCCACCGTCCCCATCCGTAAGACATCCCCCGCTCTCCCTCCGTCCCTCTTAGACCTCGAGCCCCGAGGGGGATGGGGGCCCCCCCCCCCCGGGGCCGGAGCGCAGCGCCGGCCGCACGGTGCGCGCGGAATAAACCGAGCGACGATCCCAGCGTCTGAGGGGCTCTATCTTTAGCAGCTGGGCGTGAGGAGGCGGGGGTGCGGTGAGCAACACGCGTATTTAGGAGGAGAGCGGGAGCTGCCGGAGATTCGGAGGCGCCGAAACGGAGGGGGCCCCCGCTCCCCGCCGCGTCCTCCCGCTCCCGGCCCCGGGGGGCCCCGGGAGGGGGCGGGGGCCCGACTAACCGCCGACCCTCCCGACCCCGCCTCGGTCTCTCAGTTTTCTAGAAGAGGTGTCGGCGGCCGGACTGCCCGGGCGGAGCGGCGAGGGGCCCTCGGGGCCGGCCGGCAGGCCGCGGTGAGCCCCTCCGCGGAGATGGACGACGCGGGCCGTTTCGAGGACTCCCACCCCCCACCCCCCCCCCGAGGACGGGCCCGGATGTTTCGCGGACCCCCCGCCGCCGAGACGGACGGATTCTGCCCCCCGCGCCGCCGGCCTCCCCGGGACCGCTCCCCGCCGCCGGCGGCCTCTCGGGGCGAAATACGTGCGGGACAATAAACCGGGCCTGGTGGAAGGAAGAGGCAGCGGGAGCGTTACTGGGGCCCCGCTCCGGGGGGGAAGGGGCCGCGGGAGGGGGGTGGACGTCCGGCCCGGCCATCCTCCGGGCCCGCTCCGGTCGATCGCTCGGGCAGCCGGGCGGACGCGGCCTTGGCGGCGAGAGCCCGGGGAGCGAGAGAGAGAATGAATCCCGGCTCTGGCGCCTGTCCGTTGCGTGACCTCGGACGGGTGACTTCCCCCCTCTGGGCCTCGGCTCCCTCGGCCGTCGAGCGGGGAGTCGATCCCCTCTCCCTCCCACCTCAGCCGTGGGGCTCCGACTTAACGGGACACGTAGCGAGCGCTATAAAGCGATCCGGCGACGCTACCTAACGAGGCGCTTACTGTGTGCAGAGCACTGTACCCGGCGTCCCGGGGTCGGACCCCTGGACGGCCTCCGTCCCTGGGGACCGGCGGATCCGGGGGCTTCCGGCGCTTAGACCAGCGCTCCGCACGTAGTAAGCGCTTAACGAATACCGACAACCCGGCGGGGCTCCTCGGAGGAGGCAGCCAGGAGCGGGGAGGCTGGTACCGCCCGGGGAAGGGGTCGGGGGAAGGGGAGGCCACCCGAGGCACGAGAAGCAGCGTGGCCTAGTGGGTGGAGCCCGGGCCCGGGAGTCCGAAGGACCTGGGTTCTAAACCCGGCCCCGCCGCTCGTCTGCCGGGTGATCTCGGGCAAGTCGCTCGGCTGCTGGGCCTCGGCTGCCTCTCCCGTGAAACGACGGCGAGCCCCGTGCAGGAGGGGGACTGTGCCCAGCCCCAGTGAGCCTGGATCTACCCCGGCGCTTAGGACGGGGCCTGTCGCGTGGCGAGCACCCGATGAATACCATAAAAAACACCATAGAACACCCTAGATACAAACGCCATAAAAAAAAACGAGGAGCGGGTGCCGCCCGGAAGCTTCGGGAAGGTGGGACGGGCGGCTCCGGGTCCGTCCGAGACCCCGGGGGTCCCCGAGTCGGGCCGGGGGGCGTCCGAGACGGCCCCGGGACCCGTCCGGGGGGCCGCCGTCACCCGCCCCGGAATCCCACTCCCCAACCCGGACCCCCCCCCGGCCTCGCCGCGCCCTCCGCCGGCCCCCGCCTCCGGGAAGCCCGCCCGTTTCCGCCTCCGACGGCCCCCGGCCCCCGCCTCGTCGCCCCCCCTTCCGTGGGACGGGACCCCCCCCTCCCCGCCCCCTCTCGAACTGGGAGCCCCCCGAGGGCAGAGACGATACCCGATCCACCTCTGCCGATCGATCGGTGGTATTTACGGCCGAACCGTACTTTCCGCGCGCTTAGTACGGTGCTCCGCACACGGGAAGCGCTCGATAAATACGATTGAATGAATGTATTGAGTCCTTCCTGTGTGCAGAGCACAACGCTAGGCCTTGGGGCGACTAATTCAGTTCTATCCGTGTCCGTCTCCCCCTCTGGACTGTAAGCCTGTGGTGGGCAGGGAGCGTGTCCGTTGTCCTCCCGGACTCTCCCGAGCGCTCGGCACAGTGCTCTGCACGCGGTACGCGCTCGATGAAGACGACCGAGAGTCCGGTACACCGGAGTTGGGCCTAGGTCCCGTGTGCGCTAGCAGCGGCGCGGCTCCCAGTGGGAAGCGCCCGGGCGTGGGGGCCAGAGGTCACGGGTGCGAACGCGGGCTCCGCCGCCTGCCAGCCGGGTGACCGTGGGCAAGTCGCTTCACCTCTCTGGGCCTCGGTGACCTCGTCTGGAAAACGGGGCCGAAGACCGGGAGCCTCACGTGGGACGACCTGATGACCCCGGATCTGCCCCGGCGCTCAGGACGGTGCTCCGCGCGCAGTAAGCGCTTACCACGTACCAACGTGTGCTCCGGAGAGGGAGAGCCAGTGGAGTTGTTCGGGGGGCGGGTGGGGAGCGAGGAGGGGAGGGAACTCGGGAGTCCTGCCGGTCGGGCGCCTCCGGGTTACTGATCCCTCCCTGTCCCCGTTTATGTCTCTCGCTCTTTCTGTCCCCTCCGGCTCTCGAACCCGGGGTCTCTTTATCTCGCCATTCCCCGTCACCGTCTCTTTTTCTCCTCTCCGCCTCCGCCTCATCGCGGGGCCCGGCGGAACGAGCCCGGGCCGGGGAGTCAGAGGCCACGGGCTCGGATCCCCGCCCGGCCACGTGTCAGCCGGGGGACCGTGGGCGAGTCGCTTCACTCCTCTGGGCCTCAGCGACCTCATCCGGAAAATGGGGATGAAGACAGTGAGCCTCACGTGGGACGGCCCGATGACCCCGTATCCGCCCCAGCGCTTAGAACGGTGCCCGGCACACGGCAGGCCTTAACGAATGCCGACGTTACCATTACGGGTCCGCCGCTTTCCGGCCGTGTGACCGCGGGCAAGTCACTTGGCTTCTCTGTGCCTCGGTTCCCTCGTCTGTAAAATGGGGATGAAAACCGTGAGCCCCGCAGGGGACCACCTGCTCACCTCGCATCCCCCCAGCGCTCAGAACGGTGCCCTGCCCGAAGTAAGCGTTCGGATACCAGTCCCGTCATCGGTTTGTAATACTACATAACGTCGGTATCCGTCAAGCGCTCACTCCGGGCAGAGCGCCGTTCCGAGCGCCGGGGCGGAGATTTACGGGGTCATCGGGTTTACCCCTCCGTCTCCTCCCCCGTCCCGCTCTACGGCTGCGGCCCTCCCCCTGCCTCTCGGGTCTTCCGGCCCCCGCCGGGCGCTCGCTGTCCGCCAACCACCGTGCTAAGCGCCGAGGTGGATCCAAGGGACCCCGGTCCCCGTCCCCCCCCCGCCCGGGGTCCGCCGCCTTCACCCCCGTCTCCCAGATGAGGGAAGGGGAGCCGCTTACCGCCACCGGCCCCGTCCGTCCGTCTCCCCCCGATTAGGCCGTGAGCCCGGCCGAGGGCAGGGGCCGTCTCCGTCTGTCACCGACCTGTCCATTCCAAGCGCTCAGTCCGGCGCTCTGCCCGGAGTAAGCGCTCGATCGATACCCTGGAATGGACGAATGAATGAGCCCGGTGAAGGGACTCGCCCGAGGCGGCGGCGGGGCGGTGGAGCCGGGTCGGAACCCGGGGCCTTCCGCCTCGACCCCCCTCCCCGTCTCCGCGCGTCCGTCGACCTCCGGCCTCGTCTCCCGGGGGGCGGGCGGCCGACGGGAGCGAGGGAGGGAGCGGGGGCCCGCCGGGAAGGCCGCACGTGGGTCACGCCGGCCATCCCCCTGCCTCCGGGCCGCCCGTCCTCGGAGCGGGGAGGCGACGCCCCCCCCCGCCCCCGCCACGATCGTCGTCATTATGACGACGGTACGCGTTAAGCGCCCGCCGCGTGCCGAGCGCCGGGGGAGATACGGGGTCCCCCGCGGGGCTCACATTTTTCAACGTCGGTATCCCTTAGGCGCCGACCGCGTGCCGAGCGCCGTCCCGAGCGCCGGGGCGAGACGCGGGGGGGGATCGGGTCGTCCCCCGTGAGGCTCACGGCGAATCCCCACTCCGCGGATGAGGTCGCCGAGGCCCGGAGGAGTCACGCGACCCGCCGGGATCGGGACCCACGACCTCCGACCCCCAGGCCCGGGCTCCTCCGTTCCCGCGTCCGCCGACCGCGTGCCGAGCGCCGTCCCGAGCGCCGGGGCGAGTCGCGGGGGGGGATCGGGTCGTCCCCCGTGAGGCTCACGGCGAATCCCCACTCCGCGGATGAGGTCGCCGAGGCCCGGAGGAGTCACGCGACCCGCCGGGATCGGGACCCACGACCTCCGACCCCCCAGGCCCGGGCTCCTCCGCTCCCCCGACCGCGTCCGTCGAGCGCGTCCCACGCGCGGAGCCCCGTAGCGAGCGACCTCTCCGCCGGGCCGCGCCGCGCCCCATCGCGCCGGGACCCTCGCCGCCCGTGTCCGTGTCCCCCCGAGCAGGAGCGGGAGCCGACGCGGGCCCGGCTCCCCGGGTCCCTCGTCGGTCCCCCTGCGCGACCTCGCGCCTCCCCGGCTCTGGGCGACTCCCTTTCCCTCGACGTCGTCCCCCGTCCCCGATTCCCCGGGGGGTGGGGGGGTTCCCGCGTCCCTCCGGCCCCCCCCGTGACCGCGTCCCCTCGCGTCTCCCGGTCTCTCCGGGGGCCTCTCTCTCCCTCCCGGGCCCCCGGGTCCGTCCGTGAACCGTCGTGGGCCTGCTGTCCCCCCGGTGTGAGTCGCAGACAAAGGAGGAGGGGGATGGAGGGAGGGAGGAGGAGGGAGGGAGGAGGAGGGAGGAGGAGGAGGGAGGAGCAGGAGGAGGAGGAGGGCCCCCGGCGCCCCCCGCCCCGGCCCGGCGATTCGCTGTCGTCTCCGGGCTCGGGGCGCGTCACGGGCGGGCGGCGCCGGGGGAAGAAGCTGCGGGGAAACCGGGCGGCCCCCCGGCCTCGCCCCTCGCTCTCTCCGTCTCCGTCCGTCGGTGCCCTCGCCGCCCCCCCCCCCCCCCGCCCGCCGCGTCCGCCCCTCTGGGGGGCGGGGGATGGAGGGATGGAGGGTCGGGGGCGCCGGGGGGCCGGCCGCGCGCGGGAGCCTCCGTGTCTGCGGGCGGGAGGGAGGGAGTGAGTGAGAGAGAGGCGGCCGGGCCTTCCGAGGGGGGCGGAGCGCGGCCCCCCGCGCCCCGGGACCCCCGCCCGCCCCGACACGCCGCCGGAGGACGACGACGACGAGGAGGAGGAGGAGGAGAGGCCCTTGCCCGCCGGGGCCCCCCAGGCCGGGCCCCCCGCCCGCCCCCGCCGCCCCCTCGGGAATGATGAAAAAGAACAATTCCTGCAAAAGGGTGAGTCCCGGGGGCCCGTCTCCCCTGCCCCCCCGCCCTGAGCTCCCCCCTCCCCACTGCTGGGGGGGCGCGCACACGCTCACACGCGCACAGAGGCAGACCCCCCCCCCCCCGCCCCCGAGCCTGCCCTTGAGGCGGGAGGGTCGTTGATGGGGGGTCGCTCTGACGGTGGGGGGCTCGATTTCCATCTCCGGGGAGGGGGCGGAGGGGGAGGGGGGGGACCCACCCACCCACCCGAGTGGTCCCCGTCCCGGGCCGGCGGGGGGAAGGGGAGCGGGCCCGGGGCGAGGCCCTCCGCCCCGTCTAACGCGGCCCCTTCCCCTTCTCTTCCTCCTCCTTCCCTTCCCCTCCCCTCCCCTCCCTCCCCCCCCCCCCGCCCGGTGGCCGGTGGCCGGTGGCCGGTGGGCGGGACGGGGTCAGGGCCCCCAGGACGGCAGCGCGGCGGCGGCGGCGCAGCCGGAGAAGGTGGGCTGGGTGCGCAAGTTCTGCGGGCGAGGCATCTTCAGGGACATCTGGAGAAACCGCTACGTGGTCCTCAAGGCCGACCAGCTCTTCCTCTCCGACAAGGAGGTGGGTGGACGGACGCGCGGCCGGGCCGGGGGGGAGAGGGGGAGGCGTCGTCCCCCGGGGTGCCCGGCGGAGGAGGGTCGCCCTCCCCGGGGACGGCCCCGCCGGGGGAGGGAGGCCCCGGCGCGCCCGCGGGTCCCGGGCGGCGGGCCCCGTCGCCCCCGTACGCTCGCCGATCCGCCGGTCGTCGGGTCGGACTCTCCCGGGCGCCCGGCGCGTCCGATGGGCCGAGCGAAGGGGAGCGGCCGCGCGGGGGGCCGGCCCGGGGGTTCTTCCCCCCGACCCCGAGCGGGCGGCCGGGGGTCCCCCCCCCCCGGGGGACGGACGGGAGAGCCCGGAGCGAACCGGAGGCCCCGAGGGTCGGGGGCTCCGGGGCGGGAGGATCGGCCGGAGCCGGGGCGACGGTCGGGGTGGGCCGGGGGCGGGGGCCGGGGAGAGGGCGGCGGGGAGCCGCCGGGGCCGTCGGGGCGGCCGGAAGGCCTCCGCGGTTATGGCGTTAGACCGTCCCCCCTCGGACGCCCCGCACGCCGACGGCGCTCGACAGGTACGATCGACCGGAGAGCCGGGCGGAGAGGCCGGCCGAGCGGGGGAGACCGCGGAGCTCCTCGTGGGCAGGGCGTGTGGCTGCGGTCGCGCTGCCCTGTTATACGGTCCTCTCCCAGGCGCCCGGCTCGGGGCCCTCCGCGCACCGTAAGCGCTCGGTGGACACGGCCGACCGCGAGCTGGGGAGAAGACCGGGGAGGGCTAGGGAGAGAGTTGGGGAGAGTCGGGGCTAGAGGCCGGGAGAGCCGGGGAGAACGTCGGGGCGAGCCCCCCCGGCTGGGCCTGCGACCCGTCCCTCCCTCCGGTCGTTCGGTCGCACGTGCCGAGCGCTCGCTGCGTGCGGGGCGCCGCCTGGGAGAGGACGCCGCAACGGCCGACGGGCGCCTTCCCTGCCCGCGACGAGCCGACGGTCTGGAGACCGTCACCCGCGGGCCGCCGCGGGCGGGCGGGGGCGGGTTCGCGCGGGAGGCCCGGCGGGGGCCCCCGGCGGACTCATTTCCCCCACTTCCCGACTTTCTTCGGGAGACCGAGGCGCGGCGGTCCGGCCCCGCCCTCCCCGGCCCCGCCGGGGTAACGGCAGGAGGGGTCGGGGGGCGCGGACGCCCTGCCCGCCCGGGGGACCCGGGGCTGGGGGAGGGGCCGGCCGCCGGCCGGTAGCGGGGCGGCTCTGCCGGGTGGAGGGGGGCGGTTCGGTCGGTCGTATTTACGGAACGCTTACCGTGCGGACCCAGCGCCGGGGAGAGTCCGCTCTAAGAATAAACGGGCGCGGGGCGAGATGGAGAAAGGAGGGAGCCGGCGGCGTCCCTCACCCCCGCCTGGGCGCTCGGGTGGGCCGCGGACACCCCGGGAGACCCCTTGGTCGGGCTTCTTGCCCGGCCGGCCGCTCCCTCCCGCTGGGCCTCGGGACGTCGGGGTCGGGAGAGGAGCGGGGGACGGGACGCGGGGGGCGGGAGGACCCCCCGCGTCCTCGGAGATCTCTCCGCCCCGGCCGGGGAGTCGGGAGAGGCGGGGGGAAGGACGGGATGACCCCGGGGTGGAAGGGCCGGAGGCTCCTGGCGCCCCCCGAACCCCCCACTCCCTGCACCCGCGCTTACAGCCAACCGCCGGGACCTGGGCCCCGTGTGGGGCAGGGGCCGTCCCGGGGGGCCGGGGGGGTCGGCGGGGGGTCGAGCAGGTGTAGGTGCAGCGTGAGCCGGGGGGGGTGTCCGCCCGTGGGACCGCCTGTCTGTGCCTGGGTGCGGAGTGGGGGGTGTCTGTGTGCGTGACCGCTTGTACGCGTGGAGTCGGGGGTGTCCCCGCCTGCGGGTCTGTCTGGGTGGAGTTGTGGGGGTGACTGCTTTGGCGGGTGGGTACGCGGGGCGGGCTGTGTGTGACTGCAGGTGTATAGGTGAGGAATTGGGGGTGTCCCGCGGGTTCCTTGGGTGGGGGGGGGGGGGGTCGTGTACGTGCGGAGTGGGGGGCGTCCGTGTGTCTCGGCGTGCTTTCGTGCGTGTGTGATGGGGGTGCTGTCTTTTTGTCCCGTTCTGTTTCGCCCTGCCGTCCGTCTCCCCCGTTTAGACCGTGAGCCCGTCACTGGGCGGGGGCGGTCTCCAGCCGTGGCCGGATCGGACGTTCCAAGCGCTCGGTACGGCGCTCCGCACGCGGCAAGCGCTCAATAAATACGACCCAACGCTGGCTCTGCAGGCGTTAATCCGTGCGTGTAGCCGGGGGGCGTCCGTGGGTCCGCAGGCACGGCCGGACGGACGTGTGGACGTAGATCACGGGTTCCAATCCCGGGCAAGTCGCCTCACTTCCCCCGGGCCTCGGTTCCCTCATCCGTAAGACGGGGATGGGACCGTGTCCCACCCGATTCGCCTGCATCCCCCCCGGGCGCGTAATAAGCGCCTAACAAATACCGCCGTCATCGTCGGTACGTATGTGCGCGGTCGGGGGGGGGGCGTCTCTGCGTCGGCGGGTGTCCGCATGGGTGCGGCGGGGGGCGTCCGGCCGCGTGACCGCACGTTGCACGTCCGCGTGCGGTCGTCCGCGTCCGTAGCCGGCGGGCCGTCTGGGCCGGCGCGCGCGCGCGCGGGTCCGTGTGCCGGGCGACGGTTACGCGGCGGCGACTCTGCGCCGAGAGCCGTGCGCCTGTCCCGGGCGCTGGGGCGGAGGCGAGACCGTGCGGTCCGGCCCGGTCGAGGTGGGCGAGGAAACGGAGGCCCGGCCGGGGGGAGCGACCGGCCCGGGGGTCGCGCGCGGCCGACCCGGGTCTACCTGGCTCCCGGGCCCGGGTTCTCTCCGCCCGGGCTATCGGCGCGCGCCCGCGCCTCTGAATATTGCATGAGAGGCGGTGGGGTTTCAAGGGATTGTGTGCGTACAGTTGCCGGGTAGGTGGGTGCGGGTATAATTGGTTTGGTGCGTGGGTGTCACGGTGGAGATATCTAAGCATCCGTGCGCGTGCGTGCGCGTACCGGTGGAGTCGGTATCCACGGGCGGGCCGGCGCCGGGATCGGCGGCGGCGGTATCCGCCGAGCGCTCGCCGCCCGCGGGGCGCTGCCCTAAGCGCTCGGGAGAGTCAGGAGAGGCGGCTTCGGCCTCCGGGGAGCTCGGAGTCCACCGGGGAAGACGGGCCCCGGAAGGAACGACGGACGGGGGAGGTCGGCGGGGGGTAAGGAGCTCCGTCGGGAGGTCGAGCCACGGTGTCTACTCGGCGCTCACCGCGCGCAGGGCACTGGACGGAAGGGCCGGGGGGGGGGGGGCGGGGGAGCGGCGGACGCTTAAGGGGAGAAACGGACTCGGACGCTTCGGGGACGCAGGAGGGAGGGCTCAGCTGGGGAAGGCCTCCGAGGGGAGGCGCGACCGTAACGGTGATGACGACGACGGTTGTCGCGAAGCGCCTACTGGGTGCCGAGCACCGTTCTAAGCGCCGGGGGCGATCCGAGGCGATGGGGTCGTCCCACGCGGGGCCCGCCGTCTTAGACCCCGTTTTCCAGATGGGGGAACCGAGGCCCAGAGGAGTGAAGTGACCGGCCCGACGTCACCCAGCTGACAGGCGGCGGGGCCGGGATTAGGACCCGCGCCCTCCGACTCCCCAGCCCGGGCTCTTGCCACTGAGCCACGCTGCCCCCGTGTGCGGGCGGGTCCGCCCCCGCTTCCCGTCTTCGGCCTCGGAGAGAATGAGGGCGGCGACCCCTGACCCCCGCAGGCCCGGCCGCCGGCCCCCTGCCCCGGCCCCGCGGCCCAGCCTCGGCCCCCTCCTCTTCCTCACCTTTGGGAGGCCGGCGCTGCCTGGGTCTCTCTCTCTCTCAATCGTATCCGTCGAGCGCTGGCCGTGCGCAGGGCGCTGTACCAGACGCTCGGAAAATCGGGTCAGCAACAGATAGGTCTGAAACCCGCTGGCTGCCGGCCCCTCGCCTCCCCCGAGTCTCCCTTGGGCCTCCCCTCGAGCCCGGCCGAAACCCACGTCCCCAGGGTGGGGCGGGTGCCGCGCGGCTCCTGTCCGCTACCCCGTTGCCCGGGGGCGGGGGGGACACCCCGACCTCCCAGGGTCCCGGGGGACGCGCGGGAGCGGCTCCGGACCCCGGGGCCCATCCCGGCCGGCGGTGGATCCGAGGGCCGGAGCGGGCCGGCGCCCGCCGGGCGGCCCCTCCCCCGGGGCCCCCCGCTCCCCCGCGCCCTCAATCCGCTCGGGGGAACGCGTCCGGCCCTCTGAGCTCTGTCCTCCCGGGAGGGCGGGGGGCCGGAGGAATTGGGGTCTGTCTTCGCAGGGGCAGGGGATGGGGGGGAGTCACCCGCCCCCGGGCTCTCCCCCCGCCAACAGTCCCGGCAGACAGCGCTCGATATGGGTCAAACGCTGGCCTAAGCACCGGAGCAGATAGGCCTTCCCGAGGTTGGACGCAGTCCCCGCCCCGCGTCTCTAGGAGGGAGAACTGGGATCGGATCCCCATTTTACAGCCGAGGGAACCGAGGCCCGGAGAGGCCAAGTGACTCCGCCCGAGGGCCCGCGGCGGACCGGTGGCGGAGCCGGCGCTCGAACCCGGGTCCCCTGACTCCCGACGGGGTCCGTGTCCCCCTCCCGCCAGGTCAAGGACGAGAAGAAGGCCCAGGACGTGTTCGACCTGAGCGATTACGACAAATGCGAGGAGCTGCGCAAGTCCAAAAAGAGGAGCAAGAAGAACCACAGCAAGTTCACGCTGTCCCACTCCAAGCAGCCGGGAGACACGGTGCGGACCCCCCCCGCCCCTCCCCCGGCTCCCCTCCGACCCCGAGAGGCCCCGGCGGGGGGGACCGGGACCGGGAGGACCGGGGAGGACCCGCCGTGGCCGGGGAATCCTCCCGGGAGTCTAACCTCGATCCGGCCTGTCGCGGGTTGGCTCGGAGAAGCCCGGAGGAGCCGTTCTACGTGGCCGGGGCCCAAAGGCCCGCCTCCCCTCCTCACGTCCCCCTCTGCCCCGGGTTTCCTCCGCTCCCCCCGGGACCCCTCGCCGGGCTCGGCGAGGGCCGCGGGACGGACCGGGCACCCGACTGGGGCACGGTGGGGGAAGGGGAGCACCCGGGAGAAGCCTCCGGGGGCTTCCGGTCCGATACGGTTCGACCGTTATTCATCGAGCGCTTCCTGTGTGCGGAGCCCCGTACTGAGCGCCTGGGGAAAGTACGGCGCAACGACGATCGGTGACGTTCCCTCCCCACAGAGCCGGGGAGACGCGTGGGGAGGGGGCGGGCCCGCGGGCGGAGGGTGGGAGAGACGCCCGGAGGCGTGGGACTCGGGGCCGGGGGCCCCGCTCCGCCCGCCCCCCGACTCGGTTTCTCCCTCCCGCCCGCCCGCCCCCCCCCCCGCCCCGTCCCGACCCTAGGCCCCCAGCCTCATCTTCCTGGCCGTGAGTCCGGAGGAGAAAGAGTCCTGGATCAACGCCCTCAACTCCGCCATCACCCGGGCCAAGAACCGCATCCTGGATGAGGTGGGGACGCCGGGGGCGGGGAGGGTCGCCGCCGGGGCCGGGCCGCCCGCCCCGGCCGGTGCCAACGCGCCTGCCGGCCCCCCGGTTACGGCGCCGGGCCGGGCCTCCTCCTCCGGGAAGTTTTCCCCGTTCGACCCTCCGTCGGGGAAGCCTCGTCGGCCCGCCCCTTCCCCTCAGCCCGACGCGACTGCCCCGTAGCTCCCGGGGCGCTCGGCACGGTGCCCGGGATCTCGTAAATCCTTAAAAAAATACCCCTGTCGTCATTCGATAGCGTGGCCTGGTGGAAAGGGGTCCGGGCCTGGGAATCGGAAGGCCCCGGGTCCTAATCCCGCCCCTGCCACCTCTCTGCTGCGCGACCTCGGGCGAGTCGCTTGACTTTCGTGGAAAACGGAGGTGAAGACGGGGGGCCCCACGTGCGACCCGGGCCGTGTCCAAACTCATCAGCTTGTACCCACGCCAGTGTCCGTCACGGTGCCTGGCACGTAGGAAGCGCTTGACAGACACCGTTGCAGAACGAGACGCCGGCCGGGCCGGGCCGGGCCGGGCCGGCGGGGCGTCGACGGCGGCGGCCGTGGCGTGTGCTTACCGTGTGCCAGGCGCCGTTCTGAGCGCCGGGGCGGATCCGAGGCGATCCCGGTCGGACGCGGGCCTCCCCGGCGGAACCTCCGTCCTCCGGATGAGGGAACGGAGGCCCGGAAGAGCGGAGCGACTCGCCCGAGGTCACCCGGCAGACGGGCGGCGGCGGGAGGGGCCGGCGGGCCGGCGCGGGTGCCCCTCGGGGGTCTCAGCGTGGCCGGTCTCGGTGCCCCGCAGGTCACGGTGGAAGAGGACAGCTTCCTGGCCCACCCGACCCGCGACAGGGCCAAGATCCAGCACTCCCGGCGGCCCCCGACGCGGGGCCACCTCATGGCCGTGGTACGGGGCCCGGGCCGGGGCGGGGGGGGGGGGGGGGGCGGCCGGGGGGGGGGGGACGGCGGGGGGCCTCCTGACGCCCGCCCGCCCCCCAGGCCTCCACGTCGACCTCGGACGGCATGCTGACCCTGGACCTGATCCAAGAGGAGGAGGACGCCGCCTCGCCCGAGGCCCCGCCGGCCCGCCCCCGCCGGCCCGAGGACGGCGCCGGGGGGGACCCGGGCCGGGCCGGCCGGCGGCGCTCGGACTCGGACCACGGGCCCCGCGGCCGGGGGCCCCGCGGGCCGGCGGCGGGGGCGGGGGCCGGGCCCCGGGACGAGCCGCGGGGGGCCGCGCTCCCGGACCGGGGCGCCCCGTACACCCCCCAGGCGCCCAAGAAGCCGGCCGACGCCGACAAGGCCCGCTGCGCCTCCCTGGAGGAGATCCTGGCCCCGCGGGCCCCGGGGCCGCCCCCCGCCCCGCTGGCCCGCATCCAGGACCTGGTGGCCCGCAAGCTGGAGAAGACCCAGGAGCTGCTGGCCGAGGTGCGGGGCCTGGCGGGGGAGGGCCGGCCGCCGGCGCCCCCCGCCCGGCCGCCGTCCCCCCGGGCCCCGGCCCACGGCGGGGCCCCGGAGCCGGGCCCGGCCGGCCTGCTGCGGGAGACGGAGCGGCTGCTGGACGAGGCCTCGTCCGCCTGGAGCCAGGCCCGCCGCGTGCTGCAGGAGCTGCGCGAGCTCAGGGACCTCTACGGGCAGCTCCGCCCGCACACCCCCGTCCCCGCCCCCGCGCACCGCCCCCCGCACCGCAACAGCCTCATCTGACCCCGGGGCCCCGCGACGGAACGACGGGGGCTTTTTCTACGGACGCCGGACGGCGGAAAGAGCCAAGACGGACCTCGGCGCGGTCGGCTTCGCGTTCACGCACGTGCCTGACTCGGCCCGCCCCGCCCGGCCCCGGCCCCCTCGCCCTCGCTCCGGGTAAATGCGAGGCGGGGGGAAGGGAGGGGTCGCTGGGACCCCAGGGGAGGGGAGGCCCAGGCCGCCCACCGCCCCGGTGGCCCTCGGAGCCCCCCCCCCGGCCCACGGGGCCTCCCGCGGGGCCGGGGCCGGGCGGGAACGCGGCGGGGGGCCGCGGGGCGGGCCCCCCGCCGCGGAGGGGACCTCGCCGCCCACGGCTTCCCGAGGCTCGGCGGGGAGGGGGGCGCGTCCGGCGGGAGGACCGGCCCTCGGGGGAGGGTCCCCCCTCGACCTCCCCACGGCGGAAGCCCGGCCGGGCTCCGTGCGGCCAGGCGTCCGGCCCGTTCGGTTTCGGCCTACGAAAACGCAATCTCAATTTTCTCTCTCTTCCCCTTTATCTGGTTATTTTTGAGGGGGAGGGGCGGGCGGAGGGGCGGGTGGCGGGGGGGGGGGTCTCGTTCCCACCCGGATCCCCCCGACCGACCGGCCGGCCACCGTCTGCCGTCCGAGGGAGGGGAAGGGAGAAGGTCCGGGCCCCGGGGGGCGGGGGGGACGGGGGCCGGGCGGCGGAGGGGGTCGGAGTAGGAGAGAAAGAGGAAGCCCCCGTGGCGGGCCCGAGGGGAATCTGCGGCTCGTTCCCCACACTTCCTTCTCTTCCGCCCCTTCCCCCCACCCCCCCCGGGACCACGGCACCCGGGGTACGAGGCCGACGGCTCCCTCCCGCTCACCGCCGGGCGGGGGGAGAAGAGCCGGTGATGTGCGACCCCGGCCTCTCTTAGAGGTCATCCCGTCCCATCCCCTGCCTCCGCTCCGGGAGACCATCCTCCCCGCTGCCCCCGCACCCCCGATCCTGGCCGAGAACAGAAGAATCGCGTCTTCCATTCCCGCCTCTCTTCCGCTGAACTTCGGGAAGCCCGCCCCCCGCCCCGGGTCTCCTCATCCCCAGGTCTAACCTCGCTCCCTCTCGCTACAAACAGCCCTTCCTTGGGGGGTCCCGCGGCAGTGAGGCAGCTCACGGGGCTGGGGGGGCGGGGATCTCTCCCGGGGCGCAGATTCCGACTTAGCACCTTCCCCCTTTCTCCCTTCCGTTCCTCGGCGCCCCCCGCCCGGGCCTTTTGCTCTGTTTTGTTCTTTCGTCTCCCTCCGGTTTCCCCGCTTTCCTCATCCGCCCTCGCTCCCACCAGCCGGAGACAAAGAGCGCCTTCGGGGAGAGGTGTGTGTGTGCCCCAAACAAGTCACTCAGCCCGGCTCCCCGGGGGGTGAGGGTGGCGCACGGAGACGGGGAGGGAGAGGAAGTGCCGGCGCAGGAGGACACGGGGGAAGGCCGGGGGGACGCGCCGACCGGCCCCTCCGGCCGCCCTCACCGGAGTGGGTGGGTCGGGGGCCCGGGGAGGGGCACGGAGACCCCCTCTCCCCAGCCCCGAGGCCCCCCCCCCCTCCCCCGGTGACCGGTCTGGCCTCTTCCCCGGGGGAAGGCGCCTCCCGCCGCCCCCGTCGGCAGGGCATCCGCCCCCTCTCTGCGCCGGGCCTTCTTGATGACGATGATAATCACGGTGGTACTCGTCGAGCCCTCACTTGCTCGGGGCGCGTACGAGCAAATGGGGGTCGGACCCGGTCCCCGTCCCCCGCGGGGCTCACGGTGTCCATCCCCATTTGACGGACGAGGGACCCGAGGCCCGGAGAAGTGAAGGGACTCGCCTCGGATCACCCAGCGGATAAGTGGCGGGGGGACTTCCCGAGGCCCGGGTTCTAACCACTCCGCCGCGCCGCTGCTTCTTATTTAAGGCCGAGTTTCTCCTCGGTCCAGGCTCCGCCTGTTTGGTGCTCCATTTTCCCCCCCCTCTCGGACCCCGGCCCGAGCTAACCGCCCTCCCTCTCTCCTCCTTGTTGTCTCTCTCTGTCTCCTTCTATCTCTCTCCTCCATCTCCTCCCTCTTTCTGTCTCCGTCTTCCCACCTCCTCTCTGTCTCTGGTCTCTCCCTTCCGATATCTCTCCCTCTCTCTGCCTCTTCCGGTCTCTCCCCCCATCTCTCCCTTCCTCTATTTCTCCCCCCCCCCCCCCCGGCTTTCTCTGGCTGCCCCCCGTCTCTTCCTCTCCCTCCCTCTCTCCGACTCGCCCGTCTCTTCCTGTCTCTCCTCCCTCCGTGTCGTTCTCTGTCTCTCCCCTGCTCTGCGCCTCCCTCCGTCGCTCTCTCTCACTTCCTCTTTCGCTTCCCCCCTCTCTTCCCCTTTCTGTCTCTCTGTCTCTGTCTGTCTCTGTCTGACTCTCTCCCCCTCGTTCTCCCCAGCCCCGCAGCCAATCCCCCGCCAGCTCGAGAGGCGAACCATATATGGAGAAAGTTGGAAGGAGACCGGGATCTCCGCACGTCTCCGCACCCAGGCGCAGACAAACACACTCCCCCTCAGACGCCCCCCGCCCCGGAGACCCTCGAACGCCCACCCTAGGCCCGTGGGGAGACACGATACGCTCCCGCTCGCTCTCGGAGACCCAGAGTTTCCAAGAGAGAGTCTCAGCCGCGCACGCCCGTAGAGCCGCTCAGAGGTCACTCTCTGAGGTCAAACGGGCCGGATTCCTGCGGCTTCGCCTTTGCCCGCTTCCCTCCGCGTCTCCGGCCCGGCCTCTGTCTCTCCGTGCGTCGTCCCCCTCCGCCTTCGTCCCCGACGGTCTCCGTCTCTCTCCGGGTCCGTTTCGGGGTCCGTCTCCCCTGTTTTTCCTCGGCTCGGCCCTCGGGCTCCGGCCGGGGGTCCTCCTAGGACCCGTGGGGGCCGGGGGGCCGCACGCACCCTCTGGGGGGGCCTGGGCGGGTGAAGGATTCTGGGAATATCCGTACGCGCCTGCGTTTCCACCCCCAAAACCGGGGCCCGGGCTCCCGTTGCGGCCCCCGGCCGGCGCGGCCTCGCGAACCCTTGTCCGCCTCCTCTCCCTCCTCCCTTCTCCCCACGTCCTCCCCGTTCCCTCCCGCCAGACGCTCGCTCGGGTGCAAAACCACGGCCGACCTCGATTCGGGGCCCTAATTACAGATTTAACCGGCTCCCCCTCCCCCGTCCGCTCGGCTTCCCGAAATAAAAGAGGTAGAGCCACCGGGGCCGAAGGTCCCCTCCCCGCAAACCCCAATCCCTCCTCACCCCCCCCCCCCCCCAGTCGTTCAGTTCATTCAAACCCATTTACGGAGCGCTTACTGTGCGCAGAGCACTCTGCTAAGTCCCCTCCTCCTCCTCCCCCGGCCTAACTCGTTGGTTACTATTTACGTCTGTCTCCCCCCCCCCCCCGTCTAATAATAATAACGTGGTATCTGTTAAGCGCTTACTCTGTGCAGAGCGCCGTTCTAAGCGCTGGGGTAGGTGCAGGGTCATCGGGTCGTCCCACGTGAGGCTCTCAGTTAACCCCCATTTTCCAGGTGAGGTCACCGAGGCCCAGAGAAGTGAAGTGACTCGCCCACCGTCACCCAGCTGACGGGTGGCGGGGCCGGGATTCGAACCCACGACCTCCGACTCCCGAGCCCGGCTCCTTTCCGCCGAGCCACGCTGCTTCTCTGGACGGTCAGCGCGCTGCGGGCAGGGGACGGGTCTGTCCGGCGGTCCGCGTCCGGGGAGCGCTCGGTCGGTACGACCGACCGCCCCGGCCCCTTTCTGCCCCATCGCCCCCCCGACCAGACGTCCACGGCCTAGTGGCGGGGGCACAACCTTGGGAATCGGAGGACGTGGATCCTAATCCTGCCTCCGCTACCTGTCCGCCGTGGGAACCTCGGGCGAGTCACTCCTCTGGGCCTCGGTCTCCTTATCCGCAGAGTGGGAATTGAGACCGGGAGCCCCATTTGGGGCAGGGATTAACCGGGGATCGATCTACCCCGGCGCTTAGATCGGCGTGGCACAGAGTAAGCACTTCACGGATATCATTATTATCGTGGTTATTATTATCACTGTTACTCCCTCAGGCCCGGAGCCCCCCTCCCCACCCGACAGCCCTCTCCCCTCCCCGCTGCCGCCAACTCTCCTCCAAGAGGTCTTCCCTGCTCGGCCCTTCATTTTCCCTCCCCGCCCTCTTCCTCTCCACCGTCGAATCGCCTTTCCAACCGGCTGAGAACCTCCTAGAGACTCGGATACTCAACCCAACCCCACGGCGCTTAGATTCTGCCCCCGTCCCCTGACCGACCGATCGCTCCGTTCATTCAGTCGCCTTTATCGAGCGCTTCACCGGGAGCAGGGCACTCTACGGAGCGCCGGGGAGAGGACGAGACAGCAACCAACGGATATGTTCCCCGCCCGCGGCCGGCGTACGGCCCCGGGGGGGACGTTAATAGAAATGAATGAGAGATCTGGACGTAAGCGGCGTGGGGCAGGGAGCGGGGAAGAGGGTGATGCGGAAGGGGGTGGGAGAAGAGGAAAGGGGGCACTCAGGGAAGGCCTCCTCATAATAACAATAATGTCGGTATCTGTTAAGCGCTTACTATGTGCAGAGCACTGTTCCGAGCGCCGGGGTAGACACAGGGGGATCGGGTCGTCCCACGTGGGGCTCACAGTCTTCATCCCCATTTTCCAGATGAGGTCACGGAGGCCCAGAGAAGTGAAGTGACTCGCCCACGGTCACCCAGCTGACAAGTGGCCGAGCGGGCATTCGAACCCGCGACCTCTGACTCCAAAGGCCGGGCTCTTTCCGCCGAGCCCCGCTGCTTCGACAGCCCCGCGAAGCGGGGAGGGGAGGAATTTTTACTGAGCACTTGATGCGTGCAGAGCACCGTACTAAGCGCTTGGGCGAGTACAATATAAGAGTTGGTAGACGGGTTCTCTGCCCACAGGAGGCTTCCGGTCTAGAGGGGAAGGCATTCGTCCAGATGAATCGGTTTCAGGTACGTGCTGGGGGACGGGGCGGGCCGAGGGGAGGGTGAATAGAGGGTGCGAGGCAGCGTGGCCTAATGGCTAGAGCCCGGGCCCGCGATTCAGAAGGCCCCGGCTTCTCGTCCCGTCCCGTCCCCCCCCCCCGGCTCTGCCACTTGGAGAATGGGCCTCAGTTCCCTCATCTGTAAAATGGGGATGAAGGCTGTGAGCCCCACGTGGGACCACCCGATTCCCCTGTGTCTACCCCAGTGCTTAGAACAGTGCTCCGCACATAGTAAGCGCTTAACAGATACCAACATTATTAACGGTGACCCCGGGTAAGTGGTTTCGCTCCTCTGGGCCTCGGTTCCCTCATCCGTAAAACGGGGATCGACCGGGAGCCCCGTGAGGGACGGGGGCCGTGGCCAACCTGATGGGTCTGGATCCACCCCAGCGCTTACGGTAGTCTGAGCGCTTAACCAACACCGTTATTCTCATCATCCTCCAACCGGAGGCCCCGGGACCCTCGAGAGCGATTTATCTTAAAGAGTTGAGGACGGCCAGGGTGCGGCGGGGTGGGAGAAGGAAAGGAGGGGGGAGGCAGAGGGGCTGAGGGGTGGGAATCGGGGTGCGGGGGGGACAGAGGGCCCAGGATAAAGGAATCCTCCAGGGCAGGGGGACCTCTACTCATTCCGGAATTTCCTAAGCGCTCACTATATACCAGGCACCGTACCGTGCGCTGGGGTGGACACAAGCGGGTCGGGTTGGACACGGTCCCGATCCCCACTTTCCGGATGAGGGAACCGAGGCCCGGAGAAGTGAAGCGACCTGCCCGGGGTCACCCAGCAGACGAGGGGCGGGGCGGGGATCGGCACCCGGGACCTTCCGACCCCCAGGCCCGGGCTCCATCCACTGCGCTCTAGACCGCGAGCCCGTTGCGGGCAAGGGAATGGATCTGTTTATTGTGCTTTCCTCTCCCGAGCGCTTAGTCGAGTGCTCTGCGCGCCGCGAGTGCTTGCTAATCAGTGGAAAGAGCACGGGCCTTGGGGTCGGAGGTCACGGGTTCGAATCCCCGCTCGGCCACCCGTCAGCCGTGTGACTTCGGGCAAGTCACTTCGCCTTCTCGGTGCCTCGGTTACCTCATCTGTACAACGGGGATCGAGACCGTGAGCCCCCGCGTCTACCCCAGCGCTCAGAACGGTGCTCGGCACCTAGGAAGCGCCTAACAGATACCGACATTACTATTATTACGATTGAGTGAACGGAGGACGGGATGGGTGGCGGGCGGGGGTCCGGAGGGGCAGGGGACGGGAGGTGACGGAGAAGCAGTGGGAAAGAAGGGAGGGCAGAGGGAGTGGGGATAGAGGGGGGAGGACGAGGACGGGAAGGGAGCGAAGGAAAAGGGAGACCGGGGAGACGCCTCCCACGCCGGGAGGCGAGAGAGGCACATACACACACACATACAAACGCACACCCGCACAGCGAGGAGGGGACGCACGGAAGAATTAGTCATTACAGCCCGAAATAGTTGGACGTGACACTCGTGTCTGCCTCCGAGCCCCGCCCCCGGGACCTGGGGTGTCGCAGCTCCGTTCCGCCGGAGAGGACCGTGCGGCCCAGCGGTCGGAGCCCGGGCCTGAGAGTCCGAGGGCCGTGGGTTCCGATCCCCGCTCCGCCCCTCGTCTGCCGGGCGGTCTCGGGCAAGTCCCTTCGCGTCTCCGGGCCTCGGTTCCCTCATCTGTCGAATGGGGATGGAGACTGGGAGTGGGACGGGGATGGGGTCCACCCCGGCGCTTAGGACGGTGCCCGGCACACGGTACGGGCTTAGGCACCACAACCCAACCCTCTTTCTCCGGATCCCAGGAACCCCTCTCCTTTCCCCCGACCCGCATTTTCCAGACAAGGAAACGGAGGCACGGAGCGGTCGAATGGCCGGCCCGAGGTCGTACGGCAGCCGGGGCGGGGAGGCATCCCGGGCCGTGCTGCTTCTCCCTCCTTCCCCCCGCTCCCTCAATCAATTGATTAATTAACGTCGGTATTTGTGAAGCGCTTACTATGTGCAGAGCACTGTTCTAAGCGCGGGGGTAGATACGGGGTAATCAATCAGTGATATTTACTGAGGGCTTACTGTGCGCGGCACACCGTACTAGGCGTTCGGGAGAGTAAAATACGCCGGTCGGTAGACAGGATCTCCACCCTCAAGGAGTTTGGAGTCTAGAGGGGGGCTCGGTGCGGGGAGGCTTCTTGCAGGAGGTGTGATTTTAGGAGGGCTCTGAAGATGGGGAGAGCGATGCTCTATCGGACAACAAGTGGGAGGGAGTTCCGGGCAGGACCCGGGCGAGGGGGGTGGTGAGAAAGACGAAATCGGGGTCCGGTAAGTAGGTTGGCGTTCTAAGGACGGAGGCCGCAGGCTGGGTTGGATTCGGAGAGCAGCGTGGAGAGGCGGGGGGGAAAGAGAGCCCGACTGAGCGCCTTAAAGCCGACGGGACGGAGTTGCCGTTAGACGGGGAAGAGGATGGGGCAACGGCGGCGGGGTTTTTGAGGCCTGGGGAGACACGGACTGAATGCTTTTTTGAGGAAACGGTCCGGGCAGCAGAGTGAAATGAGGCCCGGAGTGGGGAGAGACAGGAGGCAGGGAGGCCAGCGAGGAGGCTGACGTGGGAATCGACGCAGGGCACGATCCGTGGTTGGATCGAGGGCCGTCGGATGGAGAAGAAAGGGTGGATCCTAGCCATGTTGGGAAGCCCTCTTCCCTACCCCTCCGCCTCCCTCCCTTCCGTCCTTCCTCCCTCTTCCCGACCTCCTGTCTTCCCTCCTCTCCTTCCTCTCCCTCTTCCCAACCTGCCTCCCTCCCCCTCTCTTCCCAATCTCTCCGCCTCCCTCCCTTCCTTCCTCTCTCCTCTTCCCTTCCTCCTGTCTTCCCTCCCTTCCTTCTTCTCGCCCTCTTCCCAACCTTTTGCCTTCCCTTCCACCTTCCCGTCTCCCTCTTCCCAACCTCTCTGCCTCCCTCCCTCCCTTCCCCCCTCCCTCTTCCCGACCCCGTCTTCCCTCCTCTCTTTGCTCTCTTCCTCTTCCAACCTCCTGTCTTCCCTCCCCCCTTCCCCTCTCCCTCTTCCCAACCTTTCTGCCTCCCTCCCTCCCTCCCTCTCTCCCTCTTCCCGACCTCCTGTCTCCCCTCCTTTCCTTCCTCCCTCCCTCTTCCCAACGTCCTGCTGTCTCTCCCTTCCTCTCATCATCTCGCTTTCTCCCCTCCCTCTCCGACTCCCAGCCTTCGGTGGAGACAGACGAGTCTTTTTTTTTTCAAAGAGGGGGAGAGGGAGAGCGATGGGGACGTAGGGAGTGTCGTTTGAGAAGGGTGCCGCATTCCAGAGCCCCCCCACCGTCACCACTGCCCTCGCCCTTCCCCCGCGCCGCCCCCCGTACTGCCCCCCGGGCCGGGGGTGAATGCAGTCTTTGAGTGGCCCTCGGCGGCCCACACTGTCCGTTTGTTCCCCAGCCGACTGTTTTCCGGCCTCGGCGGCGGGAGTTGGAGAGCCGGGCCGGGGCCACTCATCCGTCCCGTAACACACAAAAGGCTTAATGAGAAGCAGCGCGGCCTAATGCGGAGAGCCCGGGCCCGGAGGTCAGACGGGCCCGGGTTCTCATCCCGGCTCGGCCGCGGGGTGACCTCGGGCAAGTCGCTTCACTTCCCTGGGCCTCCGTTTCCCCGACTGTAAGGTGGCGATACCCGTTCTCCCTCCTGATTCAGACCGGGAGCCCCATGCAGGGCAGGGACTGTGTTCGACCCGATCCGCTTGTGTTTGAGACACGATAATCGTAACGAGGGCATCTGTTAGGCGCGTACTGATAATGTCGGTATCTGTTAAGCGCTTACTATGTGCAGAGCGCCGTTCTAAGCGCTGGGGGAGATACGGGGTCATCGGGTCGTCCCACGTGAGGCTCACAGTTCATCCCCGTTTTACAGCTGAGGTCACTGAGGCACAGAGAAGTCAAGTGACTTGCCCACGGTCACCCAGCTGACAAGTGGCAGATCGGGGATTCGAACCCATGACCTCTGACTCCCAAACCCGGGCTCTTGCCACGGAGCCACTCATACTATGTGCCAAGCGCTGGGCTAGATAGAAGGTATTGAGGTCGTCCCACGCGGGGCTCACGGTCTTCATCCCCATTTTACAGATGAGGTACAGAGAGAAGCAGCGTGGCTCAGCGGAAAGAGCCCGGGCTTGGGAGTCAGAAGTCGCGGGTTCGAATCCCGACTCCGCCACTTGCCAGCCGGGTGACCGTGGGCAAGTCACTTCACTTCTCTGTGCCTCGGTGACCTCATCTGTCAAATGGGGATGAAGACCGGGAGCCTCACGTGGGACAACCCGATGACCCTGCATCTGCCCCAGCGCTTAGACCGGTGCTCTGCACATAGGAAGCGCTTAACAGATGCCGACATTATTATTATTACTAAGCGGCTGGCCCCAGCAGCCAGAGGGCGGAGCCGGGATTAGAACCCACGTCCTCTGGCTCCCGAGCCCGGGCTCTTTCCACTGCTAAGCCAAGCCGCTTCACGTATCATAAAAAGCAAAAATAACACCAACGGGCCATCCTGTAAGTGGGCCATCCTCTGCACCCAACGCTGGATGTTTTCTGCCGGTGTTCTTTCCTTTCCTCGACTGAACTCCTTGGACGCAGGGATCACGTCTGCGGGCTGTCGGGCTCTCCCGCGTGCTTAGGACAATGCTCCGCACACCGTAGTCGCTTAGTGAATACCTTGAGATTTTAAGCGCCTCGAAGCGGGGATCTTGCCTCCCCCGTGCTTGGAACAGTACTCTGCACCGTATAGTTGCTTAGTGAATACTCTTAGATTGCCAGTTCCTCGAAGCCAGGGATTGTGTCCATTCACTCGATCGTATTTACTGAGCGCCTACTACGTGCAGAGCACTGGACTAAGCGCTTGGGCAGTTCGGGCACGGAGAGAGACCATCCCGGCCCAATGACGGGCTCTGATCGGGGGAGGCGGACGGACAAAAACAAGGCGACGTAATCACGATAAATAGAATCAAGGGGACGGACACCTCACTAGCAAAATAAATACTCTCCCACGTGCTTAGAACAGTGCTCTGCGCCCTGTAGTCGCTCGATGAATCCTTTTAGAGCGTAGGTCCTTGAGGCGGGGATCTTGCCTGCCATCAGACTCTCCCACGTGCTTAGAACCACGTTCTCCACACTCCGGTTACTTGGCGAATATTTCTAGAGAAGCAGCGTGGCTCGGCGGCGAGAGCCCGGGCTTGGGAGGCAGAGGTCGCGGGTTCTAATCCCGGCCCCGCCCCTTATCCGGCATGTGGCTTTGGGCCAGTCACTTCTCTGCGCCTCAGTTCCCTCATCTGTAAAACGGGGATTAAGACGGTGAGCTCCCACCTGATTCCCCTGTATCTCCCCCAGCGCTTAGATCAGTGCGTGGCCTATAGTAAGCGCTTAACAAGTACCATCGTCCTTATTATTTTAGATCGTCAGCTCCTCGAGGGCAGGGATTGTGCCTCCTATCGCACTCACGTGCTTAGGACAGTGCTCTGCACGCTGAAGTCGCTCGGCGAAGATTTGTAGGTCGGAAGCTCCTTGACACCTCTCAGGGTGGCGTCCGGATTTTGATCGGGAAAACTCTCCGGATCCGCCACCGGAACGACTGCAAGCGGAGGTGGGGGCGTCCTGGGAGAGATGCGTCGCTACGGGTCGGACACGGCTCGACGGCGTCGGACGACGACAGCCGCAGGCTCCTGGAGGCGGGGATCTCGTCTCCTACCGTACTCCCGCACGTGCTTAGGACGGTGTCCCGCGCGCCGTAGCTACTCAGTCGATGCCTTTAGATTTTAAGATCCTTGAAGGCGGGGACCCCGTCTCCTAACTCCTGTACTCCCGTGGGCATTCGGAACAGTGCGCCTTAGTCGTTCGATACGGGGAGTTGATTTAGTTAGGCTGAAAGCTCTCCGAGGGCAATACGAACCCCGCCGGACTCTCCCAAGAAGCGGCTTGGCCCGGTGGATAGAGCGCGGCCCTGGGAGTCAGGAGGGCCCGGGTTCTGATCCCGCTCGTGACGGAGGAAGGCTGGGGGATGCAACCGAATCCTGGCCTAAGGGCATCTGCCGATGCTTCTTCTTTCTCCTCGTGGTATCTGTTAAGCGCTTACTACGCGTCAAACACCGTTCTAAGCACCGGGATAGGTGCGATTTAATCAGGTTGGACACAGCCCCTGGCCTGCAAGGGGTTCGTGGCCTAAGAAGGAGGGAGAACAGATACTGACTCCCCCATTGTACAGTTGGGGGAACTGAGGCGCCGAGAAGGGAAAGGACTAGCCCAAGGTCCCACCGCAGACAAGCGGGGGAGGCGGGATTAGAACCCAGGTCCTCTGACTCCCAGACCCGCGGTCCATCCGAACCGGATCGGGGCCGGCGGGAAACCCGATCACCGGCCCCGCCGGCCCACAGCCCACGGGGTTGGCGGGGAGGACCCCGACTGGTTTTTCTGTTCACCCGGAGGGGCCTTCGAAAAGCGACGAGGGACGGTCCGACCGGACCTAACGACAACCCGCCCAAGGGTCGGGAGGCCTGTGACCCTGGAGGCGTCTAAGACTAGAGCAGACACCCATCTGCCTGCGGTGGTTAAGGCAGGGGACTGGACCAACTGACCTCTAAAAGCCTCTTCCTCTCTCTCTCTCTCTTGCTCTTTTCTCTCCTCCCCCCTTTATTCTCTTTCCCCCCCTCTTATTCTCTCTCTTCTCTCTCCCACACACTCTTATTCCCTCCCTCTTCCTCTCCCTCTCTTGCTCTTTTCTTTCTCTGTCACTCTCTTCCTCTTTTAAGCGCTGTCTCTCCCGCCTATTCTCTTTCGCTCTCTTCTATCTGACTCTGGTACTCTCTCTCCCTCTCTCTAGTCTCTCCCTCTTTTATTTTCTCTCTCTCTTTTTTCTCTGTCACTCTTTCTCCCTCTTATTCGCTCTCTTGTTCTTTTTTCTCTCTGTCACCGTCTCTCCCTCTCTCTTATCTCTCTCGCTTTCCTCTGTCACCGTCTCTCCCTCTCTCTTATCTCTCTCTTGCTCTTTTCTCTGTCACCATCTCTCCCTCTCTCTTATCTCTCCTTATTTTCTCTTGCTCTTTTCTCTCTCCATCACCATCTCTCCCTCTCTGTTCTCTCTCTCCCTCTTATCCTCTCTCTTGCTCTCTTCTCTCTCTATCACCATCTCTCCCTCTCTATTATCTCTCTCGCTTTGCTCTGTCACCATCTCTCCCTCTCTCTTATCTCTCTCCTTATTCTCTCTCTCTTGCTCTTTTCTCTTTCTCTCACCATCTCTCCCTATTATCTCTCTTGCTCTTTTCTCTCTCTATCACCATCCCTCTCTATTATCTCTCTCCCTTATTCTCTCTCTTGCTCTTTTCTCTCCCTGGCACCACCTCTCCCTCTCATTCTCTCTCTCTTGTTCTTTCCTCTCTCCATCGCCATCTCTCAATCGCTCTCATTATCTCTCTCCCTCCTAGTCTCGCCCTCTCTCTTATCTCTCCCTCTCCCTGCTTATCTCTCTCCCTCTCATTCTCTCTCGTCCTCTTTTCTCTCTCTCTCTCTCTCTCGTATTCTCCCCTTTCCCCCTCCCTTATTCTCTGTCTGTCTCTGTGTGTCTCCCTGGTCCTCCCCCCGGCCTCTCACCCCAGAGATGGTAGAGGCCGACCCCACCGCTCCCCCGCGCCCCCCCCACCCCGTGACTGTCGCATGAAGAGCATCCTCTAGCGCTCCCACGGAATCCTTCCCGCACCCGTCGCTGAGACCCGTCGCTTCCCCGACCCCAGGGAGGCGGGGAGGCCAGGACGGAGGCCAGAAGGCCTGAGGGAGGCCTCTGGGCACACCCTGACCCCCCCCCCAAAGCTCACCCTCCCCCCCGTGCGCCCCACAGATCGGCGGGGGCAAGCGGCTCTCCTCCCCCGGCCCTTCGCCAGAGGGGTCCGGGCCCGCCTGTTCCCCCGGGGACCTGCTGGGCCTCGGCCCTTAACCCTGGAGCCCTCTAATAATCAGGATGATGATGGTTCTCTGTCAAGCGCCTAGTCTGTGGCAGGGACCGCACGAAGCCCTGGGGTGCATAAGAGCAGACGAGGTTCGCCACGGTCCCGCGTGGGGCTCGCCGTCTCCGTCTCTGTAATTCGTTTATTTATATTAACGTCCGTCTTCCCCTCTGGGCTCCGAACTCGTTGTGTGTTTATTAGTCTACTGTCCTCCCTCAAGTGCTTAGGACGGTGGTCTGCACACAGTGAGTGCTCGATAAATACGACCGACCGACTCGTCCCTTCTGCGCCGTCCCGATTTGCTTCCTTTATTTACCTCCTTCCCTCGGCCCCACGTCCCCCGCGTCCGTATCTGTAATTTCTTTGCGGATATTCAAGTCGGTCTCCCCTCGTTTCGGACGGGGACTGTGTCCACCAATCCTGTTATACTGTCCTCTCCCAAGCGCTTAGTACGGTAAACGCTCAATAAATACGAGTGACTGACAGATGGGTGAGGAAGCGGGTCCAGGGAGGTGAGGTGACTTGTCCAGGGTCTCCCAGCGCGCCAGAGGCGCCACTGGGATTGAGAAGCGGTGCGGCTCGGTGGCAAGAGCGCGGGCTGGGGAGTCAGAGGGCGTGGGTTCTAATCCCGCCTCCGCCCCTTGTCGGCTGTGTGACTTTGGGCAAGTCGCTTAGCTTCCCTGGGCCTCAGTTCCCTCATCTGTGAAATGGGGATGAAGACCGGGAGCCCCACGTGGGACAGCCTGATCACCCTGTGTCTCCCGCAGCGCTCAGAACGGTGCTTGGCGCATAGCAAGCGCCCGTCATTATTATTATGTCTTCCGACTCCCGTCTCCATGCTCCTTTTTTCTTTTTCTTTTTTAAATAGCATTTGCTAAGAGCTTATCACGTATCAGACACCAAACCAAGCGCCGGGGCAAGATACAAGATACTCCGGTTGGACGCAGTCCCTGTCCCCCGAGAGGCTCGCGGTCTTCATCCCCATTTTCCAGACGAGGGAACCGAGACCCAGAGAAGTGCCGTGCCTTGCCCGAGGTCCCACGGCGTGGCGGAGCTGGGGTGGGAACCCCGGGCGCCCTGACTCCCAGGCCTGGGTCCTATCCACAAGGCCACGCTGTTTCTCTTCCCGCAAGGCAATGCCTCCTCCCTCCCTGTCTGAAAATGATCGCCTATTTTTTTTTCAAACCGCGAGATCCGATTTCTCCCAAGCTTCTCTAATATCGACCTCGCTTTTCAACCCCGGTCCTAAGCATAAGGCAGGCGATTAACAAGTCCCAAACAAAAGGAAGCTTGGATTCAGTGACCCGCGACAAGAAACCCCACTGAGTTTCCTCCTCTTTTCCTCTTCTTTTCCTTCTGCCCCTTCCCACCCTTCCCTTTCTCCTTTCTTTTCCCCTGCCCAAATATTGTTTTTAAATGCTCTCTGGGAAGCGCTTACTACGCGCCTAGCACTGGAGCAGAGGCAGAATCATCAGGTTGGACGCGGCCCACGTCCCACGAGGGGCTCACGGTCTTAATTCCCATTTTACAGATCAGGGAACCGAGGCTCAGAGAAATGAGGTGACTTGCCCAAGGTCACGCAGCAGCCCAGAGGCGGAGCGGGGGTTAGAATTCAGGTCATCTGACTCCTAGGCCCGGGATCTTTCCACTAGGCCAGGCGTGCTGCTGCGTGACCTTGGACAGGTCATTTCGGTGACTCGGTGCCCTCGTCGGTAAAATGGGGATGTCCCAGGTGGGACACAGACCGCATCCAACCCGACCGGCTTGGATCTACCCCAGCGCGTGGTAGAGTGCTCGGCACCGAAGGAGCACGTAACAGATACCGACGACCAAAAGGTTTCAGTAGGAAACTCAGAAGCTTCTCGCGGTTTCCAGTGAATTAAGCAGGGTGGCCCAGCGGAAAGAGGCCAGGTCCTAATCCCGGCTCCACCACTTGTCTGCCGGGAGACCTTGAGCAAGTCACTTCACCTCTCTGGGCCAAAATTTCTTCATCTGGAAAACGGAGATTAAGACGGTGAGCCCCGAGTGAGGCTGGGTCCAACTCGATTAACCTTGTATCTCTCCCAGCATTTAGAACAGTGCCCGGCACACAGTAAACGCCTAACGAGTACCAAAAAAAAAAAAAGAGTAAAATCAGACCGGGAGCCCCACTCGGGGCAGGGACTGCGTCCGACCCGATTAGCTCGCTTAAAACGGTGTCTGGCGCATAGGAAGCTCCTAACAAATCCAAAAAAAAAAATGAAAGGTAAGACTGTGAGCCCCATGTGGGGCAGGGACTGTCCGACCTGATTAATTCATATCTAACCCAGCGCTTAGAACACGTAATAAGCGGTTAGCGAATAGCAGAAAAAAAATTAAAATTAAAACAAGGCACCCCAAGCCTCAAGCCCGCCCCACTGACTACCTTCTGAGACGCTTGGAGGCCACGCTTACTTTATGTCGCACGTCATCTCTCCGGAGGGAATAAGAAGCCCCCCAGACTAGGAGACCCCTGTGAGGCTGGCTCCGCGTCCGGTCTGCTTAGACGGTGGGATTTGTTAGGCGCTCACTATATGCCAGGCACCGGAGAGCTTGGGGATCTTCTCAAAGCTGCTATATGATGGGGAGGGGAGGAGGCTGGGGAGGCTGACCACGCCTGGGAAGCTGGAGGCCTCAGTAATAATAATAATAATTGGATTTCCTAAGCGCTTAACTGTGTGCCGGGCACTGTACTAAGCGCTGGGCTGGATACAAGCAGGTCAGGTTGGACGCAGTCCCCGTCCCGCGTGGGGCTCCCAGCCCCCATCCCCATTTTCCAGATGAGGCACCTGAGGCCCAGAGAAGTGAAGTGACTTGCCCACGGTCACCCGGCAGACAAGTGGCGGGGAGGGCCGGAAGACGCCGCCGGTTTCTTAGGCGCCGCCAATAAAGGTGGTTCACAGGCATCGGGGGTCCGGGGGGTCGTACTGAGGGCTCTCCCCATCTCCCCCCGACTCCCGGCTCAAGGTTCCGGGACCCCCTGAGCACCGGGAGTCGGGGGGAGATGGTCCCTGAACCTCGCCCCGGGGTGAGCTGATTCCCTGAATCCCCCCAAGCGCCATCAGGCGAAGAGCGGGCCCTCGAACCGCCTAGCACAGCGCTCGGTCCGAGGACGCGCTTAACGAGTATCGCTGTCATCGTTATCGTAACCGTATTCTGGGAGTCGTGGGTTCTCATCCCGGTTCCGCCACTTACCGGCCGTGTGACTTTGGGCGAGTCACTTTGCTTCTCTGGGCCTCAGTTCCCTCATCTGGAAAAGGGGGATGAGGCCTGGGAGCCCCACGAGGGGCAACCTCATTACCTTGTATCTACCCCAGCGCTTAGAACAGCGCTTGGCACATAGTAAGCGCTCAACAAATGCCATCGTGATCGTCGTTATGATTATTCTGGTTATTCCCTACGATAACTCTACGATCAAGTTTGAGAACGGGCTTGGGCCAGCCGACCGGCAGCTGGAATCTCTCTCTCTTGTTCCCCAGCCATTCATTCGTTCCATCATATTGATTGGGTGCAGAGCACTGCACTAAACACTGGGGAGAGGGCAACACTAAACGGACACATTCCCTGCCCCCAACAGGCGGCATCGGAGGGACAGAGGGGAATTCAGAGAGGACCGCAAATGGAGTCTCCCGTCGGGAAAGAAACGAGGGGCTCCGAAACCCCGCGGCCTAATAAAATACGCCCCCCGCCCCGGGAGGCTCCGGACGTTCCGTGAGCCTTGCTTCCGCTTGAACGCGGACGGAAATTAACCGGAGATGGCTCTAACTTCAGAGGAACGAACGTTTCCATTTTATTCGGACTCCTTGGCCCGGGACAACCCAGAGGGGCTGCAGGCGCGCGGCCCCCTCCGCGACGGCTCGCTCCGTTTCCACGGGGCTCACCGTGGCTCTCTCCTCCCTGGTGGGAGTCGAAGGCCCTCCCCTTCCCACCCTCTCCCCTCACGTAGGTTTCCCGGCCCCGCTCGGTCGTTGACGAAGCCAACTATTTCGGCCTCCCCTCCGTCCCGCTCGGGGCGGGGTGGGCGAGGATTTCCGAGGGGTTCCCACGGGGGGTCGCCAACATTTGTTTCAGCAGAAGGTTGGACATGACCTCTAACTGTCTGAGCATGTCCCGCATGGGCCGGACGGGTAATCTGCCGCCTTGCCCCGAGGCTCCTCGTTCCGTGGCCTCGCCCGCCACCGGGGCCGGGGTCGGGGTGGGGAGTGTGCCCGAGGGGCGGTCTCCGTGAACCGGGAACTTGGCGTGGACCCGTTCGGACTTCGGCGCTCCGGGGATTTTGGGGTGGATCTTTTTTTTCCGTTTCTTCTGGGGAAAGGCCCCCGATAGAGCATGTGTCCTCTTGGGGCCTTGGAGGCTCACTCCCGGGAACACCCGGGGGAGGTTCTGGAGGTCTCGCCCCTGCTCCGGGAGTTCTGGCAGGAGGCGTCCTTCCTCCCCGTTGATGTTGATCCGGTCGCGGAGCAGCGAGTGAAATTTCTTCGTTTTCTTTCTCTCGAACTGCAAGAATCCGGGGTGGGAGGGGACGACTTTCTCCTCGGGGATTTCCAGATCCAGCCAGTGTGAACCCTTCTTGGGCTGCCGGGCCCTGGCCTCGAGGTCTTCCTCCAGGGGTTGCGTTGAGTTGGGGGAGAGGCCTGCTTCCACGTCCTCGAAGATGGCCTCCTTCTTGGGGGATGAGGGACCTACGGTGCCCTCCTCCACGAGGTCTTCCAAGACATTTCTGGGGTTTACCGGTTCCTTTTCTAAATGGTGAGGAAGGGAAACGCAGTGCACTTGGCAAGGACCGTCTTGAGGTCTTTCGCCCGGGTGCCTCCGGAGGCCTTTCGTCTTTCTCTTCGGGGACCCCGAGGGGCTCCTGGGGACGCGGAGGGCCGCCGCCTGGGAATAATTGGGCTCCTTAAAGAAGGGCTTCGGGGCCACGAAAACCCTGGTCCCGGACGGGGCCTCTTTCCCCCGCGCTTCCTTCAACCCCACCCCTTGCCCCTGCCGGACGGCGCAAGGACCCGAGCCTTCCGTCTGCTGCGACCCGGGCTCCGCATCGCAATCCCGCCGCGTCGCGACCTTCCTGAGGCACGGGAGGCTTCCCGACATTTGGGTCTCCCTCAACTCCGGGGCGAGATCTCTGCCCCATCTGGGGCTCGGGGTCGGGTCTGGAGGCTTCGGGTCCCTGCCGGTGTCCGGGAGGCGATCTTCCCCGCTCGGTTTTCTCGCCTCGCGCTTCTGGGTCCGGCAGCCTCCGGGGGCGAGCCGCCTGCCGGCCCCCGCTCCGACGGGTCCCTCCCTCCATTTTTCCGGGAAGTTTCTCCTCCGGTTGGGCGCCTTCCTTCTCTGCTGGGACATGAACGGCGTGGGCGAGAGGTCTCTTTTCTTCAGCAGAGACTCCCCTGGAAACTTCAAGGGGATACACTGAGTCGACCTATCTACGTTCCGGGGCGGATTGCCAGAGCGGGGGGTGATTTTCTTTTTATGACATTTGTTAAGTCCACCGGTCAGTCGGCATCTCTTGAGCGCTTACTGCGTGCAGAGCACTGTGCTAAGCACTCGGGAGAGCACCCGATAACGACAGCCACACACATTCACTGCCCACAACGAGCATCCGGGACGGAGGGGTTTACTGTGCTTACTCCGTGCCAGGCACTGTCCTGAGCGCAGGGGTAGATACCGGCTGATCAGGTTGGACCCAGTCCCTGTCCCACACGGGGCTCGCAGTCTTCATCCCCATTTTCAGGTGAGGTACCTGAGGCCCAGAGAAGTGAAGTCACTCCTCCAAGGTCACACAGCAGACGAGGGGGCGGAGCTGGGATTAGAACCCAGCTCCCGGGCCCGGGCTCTAGCCATCGTCCACGGTGCTTCTGTGCGCTTTCCGTGTGCAGGGCACCGTACTCGGTAGTTGGGAATTTCCCATCCGACCGAGTCGGTGGCCACGTTCCCTGCCCGCGGTAAGCTTACCGTCTACACCTCCTCACGGTCCCCCGTTCGCGCCTGTCCCGCCGGCGCCCACGTCCTCCCGCCGTCCCGGAACGCCCTCCCTCCTCGCCTCCGCCAAACTAACTCTCTTCCCCTCTTCGAAGCCCTACTGAGAGCTCACCTCCTCCGGGAGGCCTTCCCGGACTGAGCCCCCTTTCCCTCCGCTCCCCCTCCCTTCCTCCCACCCTCTCCTCTTCCCCCTTCCCCTCAGCACTGTGCTCACTTGTGTATATTATTTATTCCCCTATTTATTTTGTTCAGGAGGCGTATATCTCCATGATTCCATTTATCTCGACGACGTCGTTTTGTTCCGTTCTCCCGTTTAGACCGTGAGCCCGTCATGGGCCGGGGATGGTCTCATCTGTTGCCGACCTGTCCGTTCCAAGCGCTTGGTCCAGTGCTCTGCACATAGTAAGCGCTCGATAAATACGACTGAATGAATGAAATAGATTACAGAACTGTACCTAAATGCCGTGGGGCTGAGGGCGGGGTGAAGAAAGGGCCCAAATCCGAGGGCGACGCAGAAGAGAGAGGGGGCAGAGGAAGATGGGGTTTAGTTGGGGGAAGGCGGAGATGGGATTTTCTGCTATTATTATTACCCGCTCCTACTACTAGTATCAGTCTTACTACTACGATTCTACCCGCGAAGATTCTTCCAAAAAACAACCAAAAAATAGATTTAGACAAACCCCCGGCCTGGGCTGTTCGGCCAGCCTCATACCTGAGGGCGGGGGGCCGGACCGAACGTCCTCTCGAGAACAAGAGACGTGAGACCATTTTAGAATCTCCTACCTTGACGGCATCTCGGTCCCCCGGCGGGCTGAAATCCTTCGGGGTATTTGCCCACAATCCATCCACTCCTTCCTGGTGTGGGGGCAAGGCCCCGGGGAACGACGAATCTACGGGAGAGGAGGTAAGAGAGGTACGATTTATTTCTGTTTTTTCGAGTGTCGGCTTCGAGTGGGAAGTGGGCTGCATCCCGTTTTTAAAATAATAATGTTGGTATTTGTTAAGCGCTTACTCTGTGCCGCGCACTGTTCTAAGCGCCGGGGGAGATCCAGGGTCATCGGGTCGTCCCACGTGAGGCTCACGGTTCATCCCCATTTTCCCGATGAGGTCACTGAGGCCCAGAGAAGTGAAGCGACTCGCCCACGGTCACCCAGCTGACAAGCGGCAGAGCCGGGAGTCGAACTCATGACCTCTGACTGCGAAGCCCGGGCTCTTTCCACGGATTTGCTTTTATGGCAATTTAAAAAAAAAAACAACCCGCCGAGGAAAGGGAAAAAGTGGCTGGCTGCTAGAGGATGATTAAGAAATAGTAGTTATTGAGCATTTATAATAATAATAATAATAATAATGACGGTATTTGTTAAGCGCTTACCAGGTGCCAAGCACCGTTCTAAGCACTGGGGGAGATACAAGGTCATCAGGTTGTCCCACGTGGGGCTCACAGACTTAATCAGACTTGTGCCTCGATTCCCTCATCTGGAAAATGGGGATGAAGACTGTGAGCCCCACCTGGGACCACCTGATCACCTTGACTCTCCCCCAGCGCTTGGCACATAGTAAGCGCTTAACAAATACTATTATTATTATGACCTCATCTGTAAAATGGGGATGAGGACTGTGAGCCCCATGTGGGATAAGCCGGTGACCTCGTATCTTCCCCAGTGCTAGAATAATGCTTGGAACGTAGTAAGTGCTTAACAAATACAATAATAATAATAATAATAATAATAATAATAATAATATGGACGGGAGAAGAGACAGACTGGAGGCAGGGAGGTCTACGAGGCTGAGTGGGCACTGGAACCCTGGAGCTCTTGATAAGCCATTCAAATTGGACTAAATATATCTGTCGATATATCTGAGCTTCACAACCCTTTCAGTTCACCGGCCGGCCTAGTAGTGGAAAGACCGCGGGGCCTGGGAGTCAGAGGACCCAGGTTCTAATCCTGGCTCTGCCGCTCCGTCTGCTGTGGGACCTTGGCCAAGTCATTTCACTTTTCAGTCTCCCAATCTCCTCATCTGTAAAGTGCGGGCGTTCAACGCCTGTCCTTCCTGGGTAAAATTCGATCCTACTCCCCGCTACCTAAACTGAGAGTCCCGGGTGAGACGGGGGCCGCGTCCGACCGTATTTACTTGGATCTACCCTAGCGCTTAGTACAGTGGTGGGCACAGAGTGAGCGCCTAACAAGTACCGCAGTCCTTTATTATCATACGCAAGTCCCCGAGTACCTTAACGATGATAATAACGGCATCTGTTAAGAGCTTACCGTGTGCCAAGCGCTAAGATAATCAGGTTGGACCCAGTCCTACTCCCCCACGGGGCTCACAGTCTAAGTAGAAGGGAGTGGGATTGAACTCCCATTTTACCGATGAGGAAACTGAGGCCCGGAGGCGCGGAAATGAGACGCCCAGTATCGGGCAGCAGACAAGTTACAGAGCCGGCCCTATGAGAAGCAGCGTGGCTCGGTGGAAGAAGCCCGGGCTTGGGAGTCGGAGGTCATGGGTTCTAATCCCGGCTTCGCCGCTTGTCAGCTGTGGGACCTTGGGCAAGTCACTTCACTTCTCTGGGCCTCAATGACCTCATCTGGAAAATGGGGATGGAGACTGGGAGTCCCACGTGGGACAGCCTGATTACCCTGTATCCCCCCCTCCCCCAGCGCTTAGAACAGTGCTTTGCACATAGTAAGCACTTAAGTGCCATCATGAGTAGAGAAGCGGCGTGGCTCAGTGGAAAGAGCCCGGGCTTGGGAGTCAGAGGCCATGGGTTCGAATCCCGGCTCCGCCACTTGGCAGCCGGGTGACTGTGGGCGAGTCACTTCACTTCTCTGGGCCTCAGTTCCCTCATCTGGAAAATGGGGATGAAGACCGGGAGCCTCACGTGGGACGACCCGATGACCCCGGATCTCCCCCGGCGCTTAGAACAGTGCTCTGCGCACAGTAAGCGCTTAACAAATACCGACAGTAGTATTATTATTATCGGGTCCGCCGACTCCCAGGCCTGGGCTCTTTCCACCAGGCCACGCTGCTTCCCCAGACCATTTCTCAAGGGCCCTCTTGGTTCGGAGAAATTACCCGTTCTACTAATACCTGAATTCCAGGGGTCTATAATGTCGGGTTGGAGTCGTCTGGACTTGAAGAAGCCAACTACAACTTTCTTCCTGTAGATCAGCCTGACCTTTAAAACACACGAAAAGAATCCGACGAGGGATTACAGCATCTTTTTAACGGCGCTCGTTAAGCGCTGACTACGTGCCAGACCCCCGTAATAAGCGGCGGGGTGGGTACGAGCTAATCGGGATGGACACGGTCCCTGTCCCGCTTAGGGCTCGCCCTTCATCCCCGTTTTACAGATGAGGGAACTGAGGCACCGGGAAGGGAACGGACTTGCCCAACGTCACCCGGCAGGCAGGTGGCGGAGCGGGATTAGAACCCAGGTCCTCCTGACTCCTTCTAGGCACCAGACCACACTGCGCCACGCGTGTACGTCCTCTCTTTTCCACCACCACCAGCCTCCCCTCCTTTGAGTCGGGCTGGGAGTCAGAAACGCCACAGTTATTCTTCTTCTTATAATTATGGGCACAGAGATTCACATAAACACGTGCACGATGTGTACTGAGATGCATACGTGCATATATATGTACACTGATGGAAGTAGAAGAGTATATTATCTACGTACACAGACTTTCTGTAATAGATTTTTATCGAGAGCTACATACGAGGGACTGGAACAGAAGTAAAACAAAATTTTACCTGGTGTTTCAGCGTGGGCCGCCTGTCACCTGGGGGGGGGGACGACACAGAAATAACAATGGTCATTCAGGTAACCGGCTCCTCGGCCCTGCCTTTCCAGGAAAAATATCAGGTGGGTTTATTAGGAGCGCTGGCCGCCTAATAAATGCGATCGCTGCTTGACCTATTTAGCTGCCTTTCAGCCCAGTTCCCAAGCAACCCCTCCCCGATCCCCTGGCTCTGGGTTTTGTCGCTCTTCCCGCCAGGTAGGATCTAATTCCTCTCATTTGCGTCGATTCAAGGCGGGCTCCAGGTGGTGGCTTGGGGCGTTAATATCAACACTATTACTAATAAGAAAGACGCAGCGCGGCCCAGCGGAAAGAGCCCGGGCTCGGGAGGCAGAGGTCATGAGTTCGAATCCCGGCTCCGCCACCTGTCCGCTGGGTGACTGTGGGCAAGTCACTTCACTGGGCCTCAGTGACCTCATCTGGAAAACGGGGATGAACCGTGAGCCTCACGTGGGACCACCTGATGACCCCGGATCTCCCCCAGCGCTTAGAACAGTGCTCGGCACACAGTGGGCGCTTAACAAATACCAACGTTATTATGATTATCAATAATATTTGAGAAGCAGCGTGGCACAGTGGATACGGCCCGGGCCTGGGAGTCAGAAGGTCATCGGTTCCAATCCCCGCTCGGCTACTTGTCTGCTGTGTGACCTGGGGCAAGTCACTTCACTTCACGGGGCCTCGGTTCCCTCATCTGGAAAAAATGGGGATTGAGAGCGTGAGTCCAATGTGAGACAGGGCCTGTGTCCAAACCCATTAACGTCTATCTACCCCAGTGCTTACAACAGGGCTTGGCACCTAGTAAGCGCTTCACAAGTGCCATAAGTATTCTCTGATAATCAATCAAGGGTATTTACTGAGCACTTACTATACGCCGAGCACTGTGTTAAGCACCTGGGAGAGTCCTATACCACAGAATCGGTGGACGCAGTCCCTGCCCGTAACGAGCACATAGTAACGTGTCACATAGTAAGCGCTCGCTAAATACGGTTGAACGCACGAGTGTCCGAAGCGCGGGGGAAGATACAGATTAATCAAGTTGGACACAGTCCCCGTCGCACCTGCGGCTCACGGTCTTCATCCCCCTTCTGCAGATGAGACGACTGAGGCCCGGAGAAGTGAGGCCACTTGCCCCAGGTCACCCAGCCCGCATTTCGCGCCCATTTCTACCGAGTAAAGGGGGAACGTTGACCGTTTAAGATTCCGCGTCGGCCCTAACCCCGACATCGCCGCCGGAGAGTTTTACGCCACTCTTTTAACCTACTTACTGGGGAATCGAGGAGGATGACTAAATAAAATAAATGCCTGTTTCCAAGTTCCCAGCCTTCTCCTACTGAATCTCATCTTGCCGGTGCCGGAGAAAACGCCTTCCTACCTCCGAGAGGAATCACGCATGCAGAGCACTGTACTAAACGCTCGGAAGGGGACAGTAAAACAGAGTCGGTAGAAACGTTCCCTGCCCATAAAAAGCTTAGGGTCTAGAGGGAAAGTACAGTACCTGACACATAGTGAGCGCGCTCGATAAACACCATGTTAAAAAAACCCCCAAAAATCCAGTCGGTCACTCAGTCGTATTTATCCAGCGCTTACTCTATGCGGAGCACCGTACTGAGCGCAGCAACGTACTGAGCGCATGGGAGAGGATAATACGATAATAAACAGACACGTTCCCTGCCCACAAGGAGATGACCGTCTCATGGGGGAGACGGACATTATTACAAATAAAGAAATTCGAGATTCCAAGCGCTTAGTACAGTGCTCTGCACATAGTAAGCGCTCAATAAATACTATTGAATGAATGAGATAGACAATAAGGGCTGGAGGGCTGTGAGGGGGGAGTCCCTCAGACATTAGATGTTAGCGGCCACTAAGTGAGACTCGGTGAGGATGCAGTGGGGAGGAGAGAATAAAGGAGAATAATAAATGATGATGGTATTTGGTACGCGCTTCCCATGTGCCAAGCCCTGTTCTAAGCGCTAGGGTAGATACAAGGTCATCACGTGGTTGTCCCACGTGGGGATCCCCGTCTTCATCCCCCTGTTACAGATGAGGCAACTGAGGCCCAGAGAAGTGAAGTGACTTGCCCAAAGTCACGCAGCGAAGAGGCAGCGTCGGGATCAGAAGTCTGTAAACTCTTCGAAGGGCAGAGATCCCGAACTCCAGCTCCGGGGAGAGCGGGCATTCGAACGATTCCGCCGATCGATTAAAAGGGGGCTGGGATTCCCACCCCCTTCCAGGAAGCCATCTCTTCCTCAGAGGGACGGGAAGGATCAAGAAGGGACGGGAAAAGAGACGCAACTTGCCAGCCGAGTGGCCGAGACGGGCCGAGGGGCTGGCGGAAAAAGGACGTCGCCAGCGATCGTACGGCGCTGGGCGAAGCAATCCCACGTACACCTTCCTTCGCCTGCGCTGCCCTGAAATCAATCCACCCATCAGTCGATCGGTGGCACTTACTGAGCGCTTACTCTCGTCATCGTAACCGTGGTATTCGGCAAGCGCTTACTGTGCGCCGAGCACTGGGATGGCCGCCGGATAATCGGGTTGGACGCAGTCCCCGTCCCACGGAGGGCTCACAGTCTCCAATTTACAGATGGGGGAACCGAGGCACAGAGAAGTGACGTGACTCGTCCGAGGTCACACAGCAGTCAGGTGTGCCGAGCACCGCGCCGGCACATCGTAAGCGCCTAACAGATACCGTAATAATAATTATAAGCGCTTGGGAGAATACAACAGAGTTGGGAGACACGTTCCGTGCCCACTAAGAGCTTAAATGCAAACACCTTTTCTGAGGCAGCCTAGGTCTCAGACGGTAGCAGAAAATCCTGGCTTCTTTTTAGACAGTGGTGAAAATTCTGGTTTGTTCTTCTTCCAATAAGTCTATTTTTGGATCCTCCTCCATTTTTGGCAGGAGAGTTAGAACGCCGCAGGGAAAAATAAAAAAATAAACTCCTCCCAAGGTGCTTTTCTTTTCTTTCTCTTTTTTTTTTTTTTGGAGGCCCGAAAAGCCTCAAACTGAACTCGGTGCCCGTGTTTAAGTTTTTATTGAGCTGAAATATTTACAACGCCTTCCTCTGCTAGACAAAAGCTAACCGGGCTGCAAAACCCCACAGAATTCTGCACGAGCACACAGATAACACTCCCCAAGCTGGACCAGAGCCAGTTTGGCAAACCCACACGTGCACAGACACACAGAAAGCAGGTTACAACTGACGGCAATCCAACGCTCCCCTCCGTGTCCGTCCCTCTCGGGGCAGACACGTCGCTGCCGTGCCTCACGCTCCCGGGGAAGAAAGGCTCGTGGCCCGCGATCAAACTGAAACCGAATACTCCGGTGGCGGCTTTTCGACCAATTTCCTTCCCTCGTTACCCCATCATTTACTTTTCCAATTGGCCGCTCTCCTCTAAGCCGGAAAACCAGACTTCCCCGGATCGGCCTAACAGATGTTCCTGTGGGCCAACCGGTGTTCCGGCGTGATTTACTGAGCGCTTACTGTGGGCGGAACACCCTACTAAGCGGCCGGGAGAGGTAATAACGATAGGATTCGTTAAGCGATTACTAGGTGCCAGGCACTGTTCCAAGTGCAGTTAGGAGCGTCCGACCCGAGTCCCACGTGGGGCTGCTCACCGTCCTCATCCCCATTTTACAGATGAGAGGACCGAGGCCCCGGGAAGCGGGGCGACCCGCCCCAGGTCACGCGGCAGACGGGTGGCGGAGCCGGATTAAAACCCAGGTCCTTCTGTTTGCCAGGCCCGAGCTCTAACCGTTAGGCCACGGTCAGGAGACGCGGTCCCCGTCCCCGTCGGTATAAACGCTCGCCCCCCAACCCCCCATTCCTGGATCAGACCTATCCCAGTTTAGTATTTTGCCTCCGGCGGGGAAAAGGTAAGTTTGAACGGACGGATCGGTGGCTGGCCCTCCTGGTTGTGGTCTAATTCATTCATTCATTCACTCAAATGCGGGGAATAAGAATCGTGGTACTTGTTAAGCGCTTACTACGCGCCAGGCCCTGTTCTCAGCGCTGGGGTGGATACGGCGTGATCGGAACGGACAGCGGTCCCCGTCCCATATGGGACTAACGGCCTTAATCCCCATTTTAGAGATGAGGGAACTGAGGCGACGGGGAAGTTACTTGCCCAGAAGTGGCCGAGCCGGGATTAGAACCCAGGTCCTTCTGACCCTCCAGGTGCGTGCTCTATCCACTAGGCCCCGCTCTTTCTATTTGACCAGCGCTTACTCCGTGCCAAGCACTGAACCCCCGAACTGGGTAGATAGAAGAGAATCAGGTTGGGCCTTCGCACCGGGCCTCGATCGCGTCCATCTGGCCGCCGACCCCTCGCCCCCGTCCTGCCTCCGGCCTGGGACGCCCTCCCTCCTCAGATCGGACAGGCAACGACTCTCCCCCACCACCTCCAAAACCTTACTGGAGGCCCATCTCTTTCCTAGAAAAATCCTCTTTTCCTCGTCCCCCACTCCCTTCTGCGCTGCCTCGACTCGCTCCCTTTATAATAATAATAACGTTGGTATTCGTTAAGCGCTTACTACGTGCAGAGCGCTGTTCTAAGCGCTGGGGAAGATACAGGGTTGCCCCACGTGAGGCTCCCGCTCTTCATCCCCATTTTACAGATGAGGGAACCGAGGCCCAGAGAAGTGAAGTGACTCGCCCACAGTCACCCGGCTGACAAGTGGCGGAGCGGAGATTCGAACCCATGACCTCTGACTCCCAAGCCCGGGCTCTTTCCACTTGATTATAATAATGATGATGATGGCATTCAAGCGCTTACTATGTGCAAAGCACTCTTCTACGCGCTGATAATTATAATCATGGCATTTGTCGAGCGCTTCCTAGGTGCCAAGCACTGTTCTCAGAGCTGAGGTAGATACACGGTAATCAGGTTGTTCCCCCCCCCCCCCGGGGCTCACAGTTTTCATCCCCATTTTACAGATGAGGGAACTGAGGCCACAGAGAAGTGGCTTGCCCAAGGTCTCACAGCAGAGAAGTGGCGGAGCTGGGATTAGAACCCACGACCTCTGGCTCCCAAGCCCCTGCTTTTATCCATCCAGGCCTGGCCCCACAGCACTAAAAATGTCCACAGCTGTGATTGATTTCCTTAAATTAATGTCCGTCTCCCCCGCTGGACTGTAAGCTCGCCAAGGGCAGGGAAATGTGACCGTTATATTGTCATAGCGTAGAGCCCGGGCTTGGGAGTCCGAGGTCATGGGTTCGAATCCCCGCTCCGCCACTTGTCAGCTGGGTGACTGTGGGCGAGTCACTTCACTTCTCTGGGCCTCAGTCACCTCATCTGTCGAATGGGGATGAAGAGCGGGAGCCTCACGGGGGACGACCTGATGACCCTGGATCTCCCCCGGCGCTTAGAACGGTGCTCGGCACCTAGTAAGCGCTTAACCGATACCGACTTTATTATTATTATTATTATTATTCTGGGGCACACGAGTTGGACGGTCGGCCGGGGGCCCGTTGGGGCACACGGCGGACCACCGGATCATCCGGGGGTGGACGGGCACCGGCGGAAACCCGCGCGGGAAGCAGCCTGGCCTAGCCTAGTGCAGCGTGGCTCAGTGGAAAGAGCCCGGGCTCGGGAGTCAGAGGTCGAGGGTTCTAATCCCAACTCCCCCACTTGTCCGCTGTGCGGCTGCGGGCGAGTCACTTCACTTCTCTGGGCCCCAGTGACCTCATCTGTAAAATGGGGATTAACTGGGAGCCTCACGTGGGACAACCTGATGACCCTGCATCTCCCCCAGCGCTTAGAACAGTGCTCGGCACATAGCAAGCGCTTAACAGATACCACCATTATTATTCTCGGGGCCTCGGTGACCTCATCTGGAAAAATGGGGATTAAAAAATGGGAGCCCCACGTGGGACAATCTGACTACCCTGTATCTCCCCCAGCGCTTAGAACAGTGCTCTGCACATAGTAAACGCTTACCAAACACCGTCATTATTTAGCGGCTAGAGCCCGGGCCTGGGAGTCAGAAGGTCACGGGTTCAAATCCAGCCTCCTCCCCTTCTCTGCTGCGTGACCCTGAGCAAATCACCTCTCTGGGCCTCGGCTCCCTCATCTGTAAAAATGGGGATTAAAAAACGTGAGCCCCACAGGGGACAATCTGATGACCCCGTACCTCCCCCAGCGCTTACAACGGTGCTCTGCACATAGTAAGCAGCGTGGCTCGGTGGAAAGAGCCCGGGCTTGGGAGGCAGAGCTCATGAGTTCGAATCCCCGCTCTGCCACTTGTCATCTGACTGTGGGCGAGTCACTTCACTTCTCTGGGCCTCCGTGACCTCATCTGTCAAATGGGGATGAACCGTGAGCCTCCCGTGGGACGACCTGATGACCCTGGATCTCCCCCAGCGCTTAGAACGGTGCTCGGCACGTGGTAAGCGCTTAACCGATACCAACGTTATCATTATTAAGCGCTTAAACACCATCGTTATTATCCGTCGAACGGGGATGGGGACCGCGAGCCCCCACCCGGGCCGGGGAGCGGCTCCCGGGCCCGTAGGCCGAGGCCACGCCGTCGTCATGGCGCCGTGGGGACGGTGCGGGCCCTGAGGTGTGAGGTCCCGGGAGCGGGCGAGGCCCTCGGGCTCCTACCTGGCAGGGCGGGCGCCGGCCAGGGGGCGAAGGCCAGGAGGCAGCAGCAGCAGCAGAGCAGGGCGCCCGCTGCCACCTTGGGGGGCTTAGGGGCGCCCAGGGGGCGGATGCCCCTCGCCCCTACCACCCACATGGCCTCATGGCCCCAGAGGGCCGGGCCCTGCTCTCTCCTGCCTCATGCTGAGGGTGTCAGGGCGGGGAAGGCCGATGGAGGCCCAGCAGGACAATGAGGTGAGGAGGCCCCAGGGCAACGGAGGGCAGCTGGTCCTGGGGGGGGGGAGGGGGCAGGATGGAGCAACGGTTATCGCCCCTCTCGTGGGGCGCATGCGCGGGCCTGAGGGAGCGGCGGGCGGCGCCTTCGCGCATGCGCCCTGGAGCCCGGGTCGGCGGGGAGGATTTCCCGCCCCCGCGCCGAAGGCTGGGGGTCACGTGGCGGGCCGGGGTCACGTGGCGGGCCGGGGTCACGTGGCGGGCGAGGGGCGGGGGGAGGGAATGCGGCATTTCTGGACCAATGGGAGGGCGGCTCCGAGGCCTGGCCCCGCCCCGGACGGAAGGAGGGGCTTTCATTCATTCATTCGTTCACCCATCCATTCAATCGTACTTACTGAGCGCTTATTATGTGCAGAGCACTGGACTAAGCGCTTGGAATGAACAGTTCCGCAACAGATAGAGACCGTCCCTGCCCAGTGACGGGCTCACAGTCTAATCCATTCATTCATCCAATCATAATAATAATGTTGGTATCTGTTAAGCGCTTACTAGGTGCAGAGCACTGTTCTAAGCGCTGGGGTAGACACAGGGGGATCGGGTCGTCCCACGTGGGGCTCACAGTCTTCATCCCCATTTTACAGATGAGGGAACTGAGGCCCAGAGAAGTGAAGTGACTTGCCCACAGTCACACAGCTGACAAGTGCTTCTTCTCATTCAGCCATCCATTCATGCATCCATTCATCCATTCATTCCTTCATTTCTTCCTTCAGTCACGCTTAGAGAAGCAGCCTGGCTCAGGGGCAAGAGCCCGGGCTGGGGAGTCAGAGGTCATGGGTTCGAATCCCCGCTCTGCCCCTTCTCAGCTGTGTGACTGTGGGCAAGTTGCTTCACTTCTCTGGGCCTCAGTTCCCTCATCTGTCAAATGGGGATGAAGACCGGGAGCCTCACGTGGGACAACCTGTATCTCCCCCCGGCGCGTCTAACAGTGCTTTGCACATAGTAAGCGCTGAACAAATACCAACATTATTATCATTAGAACAGTGCTCAATACATAGTAAGCGCTTAATAAATACCACCATCATGATTATTTATTCTTGTCACTGCATTCATTCATTCAATAGTATTTATTGAGCACTTACTATGTGCAGAACACTGTACTAAACACTTGGAATCCCTTCACTTCTCGGTACCTCAGTGACCTCATCTGCCAAATGGGGATGAAGACTGTGAGCCCCACGGAGGACAACCTGATTACGCTGTATCTCCCCCAGCGCTGAGAACAGTGCTCTGCACATAGTAAGTGCTTAACAAATAGCATCATTATTATTATTATTATTCAGTCGTATTTATGGAGCACCTGCTGCGTGCAGAACACTGTAGTAAGCGCTTGTGTACCCAACAACGGGCTCACGGTCTAGAAGGGGGGAGACAGATACCAAAAGAATAATAATAATAATTTTGGTATTTGTTAAGCACTTACTATGTGCCGAGCACTGTTCTATAGCGCTGGGGTAGATACAGGGTCATCAGATTGTCCCATGTGGGGCTCACTTTTTCCCCCCCCATTTTTACAGATGAGGTCACTGAGGCCCAGAGAAGTGAAGTGACTTGCCCCAGGTCACACAGCAGACAAGTGGCGGAGCCGGGATTAGAACCCACGACCTCTGACTCCCCAGCCCGGCCTCTTTCCACTGAGCCACGCTGCTTCTCGGTGGATCTACCCCCCCCCCCCCAAGGAAGCCCCTGACAAATACAATCATTATTACTACCGTGATAACGCCCGAGAACGACGCCGCTCCGAGAACCGAAATCTGAGGAGGAAAAGAGACTCTTCCACAGAGGACAAACGCCACTCTCCCCGGTCGCTCGGTTTAGGTGGTGGGCGCCGGGGACCGACGATCCCTGCGGGGCAGCAGAACCTGTCGTCTTTCAAATTCCAGACTGGTGACGGCGACCAGAAGCAGCTGCCTTTTTTTAATTTTCAATACGGTCTTCGATAAAGGACTTACAGCGCGCCAAGCACCGCTCTAAGCACGGGGGTAGATACACGTTTATCCGAGCGACACAATCCCACGAGGGACTCACAGTCGAGACCGTGAGCCCGTCGACGGGCAGGGACCGTCTCTATCTGCTGCCGGTTTGTCCATTCCAAGCGCTTAGTACGGTGCTCTGCGCATATTAAGCGCTCAATAAATACTACTGAACGAATGAATGAGTTGAAGGGTGGCGGATTTAATCCCCGTTTGACGGACGAGGTGACGGGCACCGAGAAGTTGAGCGACTCGCCCGAGGTCACACAGCAAGCAACTGGCAGAGCTGGGGTTAGGACGCAGGTCCTCCTGAGAGGTCCTCAGAGAAGCGGCGTGGCTCAGTGGAAAGAGCCCGGGCCGAGGGGTCGGAGGTCCCGGGTTCTAATCCCGGCTCCGCCGCCCGTCAGATGACTTTGGGCGAGTCGCTTCACTTCTCGGTGCCTCAGTGACCTCATCTGTCAAATGGGGATGAAGACGGGGAGCCCCACGGGGGACGACCTGATGACCCCGTATCTCCCCCCGCGCTTAGAACGGTCCTCGGCCCCTAGTAAGCGCTTCACGCATACCGACATTATTATTGATCATTATTCCAGGCCCACGCTCTTTCCACTAAGGCCGTATGGCTTCCCCGGCCTCAGCGACCAATCCGTCGGTGGAATTTATCGAGTCCTTTCCGTGTGCGGAGGATTGTTTTCAGCGGTCGGTAGACTCCCTGCTCCCAATTCATTCGTTCAATAGTATTTATTGAGCGCTTCCTATGTGCAGAGCACCGTACTGAGCGCTTGGAATGGACGATTCGGCAACAGAGACCATCCCTGGCCATTACAGGGGAGACAGACGTTAATATAAGTGAATTATGGATCTGCACATGGTGCTGTGGGGTGGAGGAAGAGGCGACGCCCATTTGGTACGTATGAAAGGGGCTTGCGAGCTGAGAATGTTATTAATCGACAGCTGCAGAATATCATTACACTCCAGCGCAAGACGCCAGTGAAGAAGTTTTCAGCTCCGGAGAGAACAGAGGCCTTTTATGCCAGGGGTCAGGTTCTCCAAAGCCGTATTTTTTCAGATACACACGGAGAGAAGCAGCGTGTCTGCCGCGTGACCTTGGGTAAGTCACTTCACTGGGCCTCGGTCACCTCATCTGCAAGATCGGGATCGGGAGCCTCTTGTGGCACCGTGTCCGACCTCATTAACTCGTATCTACCCCAGCGCTTAGAACAGTGCTAGTAAGCGCTTAACAAACACCGTATTATTATTACCATTCTAGGAAAGAACTAGAACGGATCAAGCAATTCTACGTCCTAACCGATCTACGCCTCTTCTGTGATGAAGATGAGTCCGGCAGCCCGCGCTCGAGCCACAGAAAATACTCGATTTTTTGGCTGATAATAATAATAATTACGGTATTTAAGCGCTTAATTATGTGCCAGGCACCGTACTAAGCGCCGGGGTGGATACAAGCAGATCGGGTTGGACGCAGTCCCCGTCCCACGTTGGGGCTCCCGGTCTCGATATGGTTTACGGTATTTGTTAAGCACTGAACGTGGCCTCTGAACTGTAAGCTCATTTTGGGGGCAGGGAATGTGTCTGTTAATGCTCTCGTATTGTCCTCTCCCAAGTGCTTTGAACAGTGCTCTGCACCTAGTAAGTGCTCAATAAATAGATGCAAGATAACCAGGTTGGACACAGTCCGCGTCCCGTATGGGGCTCATTTTACAGAGGAGGTCACCGAGGCAAACGGAAGTATAAGGTCACACGGCAGTCACGTGGTGGAGCCGGGATTAGAACCCAGGTCCTTCGAACCCGCAGGCCCGGGCTCCATCCACCACCGCGCCCGCGAGTGGGGTGAGAGTACTTGACGTTTTTCAAATGCTAACTCGAAGAAAAATCCCCCGATGAATACTCTCATAAATAACGGAAAAACGTCCCCTTTGTCATAAAACTCTAGGAATAAATTTTTTTCATCTAAAATCACTAGGGCAGAGGTGTAGAGGAAAAAAATGGGGATGTGACACCTTGGTAAACCGTACCACGGTCTAGTGGGAAAGAACATGGGATGGGGAGTCAGGAGACGTGGGTTCTAAATAATAATGTTGGTATTTGTTAAGCGCTTACTATGTGCAGAGCACCGTTCTAAGCGCTGGGGGAGACACAAGGGAATCGGGTTGTCCCACATGGGGCTCACAGTCTTCATCCCCATTTTGCACATGAGGTAACTGAGGCACAGAGAAGTTAAGTGACTCGCCCAGAGTCACACAGCTGCCAAGTGGCAGAGCCGGGAATCGAACCCATGACCTCTGACTCCAAAGCCCGGGCTCTTTCCACTGAGCCACGCTGCTTCTCGTGCTTCTAAACCAAGCTCCGCACTGGCTTGCGGCGTGACCTCGGGTAAGTCACTCCGTAAAATCTCTCGAGGATCTAGGAGGAGGAGAAAACATAAAAAAGAGAGTCATTGAAGAGATTCTACCCAGGCACATTTCAGCCAGCAAAACCCATATGCAATTTGCAGATCGTGCGCCAAGCACTGCGATACGCCGTACTGAGCACTTGGGAAGTATAAGACAGATTAGCGTCACAGTTCTCCACCCACGGGGATCAGACGATAAAATTCAACTCCTTTTGACAGATCAGAACTGCCTAGATTCTCCAAAAGGCAGCACCCGCGTTACTGTAGAAAGACCAGAGGGAGGGCCCGGGTTCCAATCCAAGCTCCGCCACTTGTCTGCTGGGTGACCTTGGGCAAGTCACTTCACTGGGCCTGTAAAATGAGGATTAAGACCGTAAACCTCAGGCGGGGCAGGAACTGGAGCCAACCCACTCTGCTTGTAGCCACCCCAGTGCTCAGTACGCTGCCCGGCACCTAGTAAGCGCTTAAATACCGCGATTATTATTAATAATATTGGGCAAGGGCCAAGTATTTTAAGCAGCACAAAAATGCCGAACTGGTGATAAAGGAAGAAACTAGGGGGAGATGAGGAATTAATCAGGGAAGACCTCCTGGAGGAGAGGCGACTTTAGAAGGGCAGGTACGTTCAAGTCAAAAACCTTCTCTGAACTGCGAAGGGCCGAGGAGCCGGCCTCCTCCCGTTCGTCGGAAGAACCCTTTTATACCCTCCCGTGCGCTTAGTACGGTGCTCCGCACAAAGGAAGCGTTCAAGGAAAACGATGGACGGGAAAGAGCGGAACCGCTCGGGCAGCCGGGCGGAGTCGAGAGCGACCTACCCGTTCCCCAGAAGGCCAAGAACGCCATTTCGCGTTGCCATCCGGAACCTTCACCCGAGCTGGCCTCGGCCCCCATTCGTTCGGATTCCACCTACCTGAAACGACTTCAAACTGCAAGCTTAAGGGAAGGTACCAATTACAAGGCATCAAAAGGATCGTAAGTAGAGGGCCTGGGAGATGCCAATTAGCTAATAAAAAACAATTAACAGCAGCAGTAGGGGCCCAAAGATTCTAAATTAACACCGAGTTACGGATCCGTATTCCGAGGCAAGAGTTACTCGAGGTTCGAGTTTTTGAATCCCCCTTTTATAACGCACACCTAGAAGACTCCCCTCCGAGCGGGCGAGACTCCGGTTTTAATAACCGTAATATCCGTTGAGCGCTTTCTTGTCCTCAGCCCCGGGGTTAGTCGGGTTGCATGGTCTCAATCCCTATTTTGCAGATGAGACGTGACCTGGCCAAGGTCGTTCGGCAGCCAAGTGGCAGAGCCGGGATTAGAACACAGGCCCAGGCTCTAGCCACCGGGCCACGCTGAGCTCCAGAGCCGACACCTAATACGATCGCATTTATTAAGCGCTCACTGTGCGCGGAGCGCTGTACTAAGCGCCGGGGAGGGCGGGTAACGGCAGATGGCTTTATCTCTATTAATATCCGCCTCCCCGCCTACACCGGAAGCTCGCCGTGGGCAGGGGATGTGTCCGTTTACCGTTTGATCGCACTCTCCCAAGGGCTCTGCGCGCAGTAAGCGCTCGATCCAGCGGACCGTCCGCGAAGGCCGGAACCCGTCGATCCCGCGATAAACCCTCGATTTACCTGAAGCGGTTCGGTTTGAAAAAACTTTTAATTTAAAATTTACAGCACACAGAGGGAAGGAACACCCAACAATCCGCTATTAATTGTCGAGTGCCACCGTTCTTTTATTATTTAACACTGTCATGGCTTTATTCAAAACACAGTTGCGAGAAATTAATCACTTCAAAGTTTTTAAGAGGAGAGAAATTCATCAGGAACTTAACACACTATATACAGACTGTCGTAAAAAGAGCATTAAAATAGGACAAAAACCTCTACAAAATATAAAACCCACCCTTACGTATTTGCATGAAAAGATCACCCACCAAGCAAAATGAAAGATTTGAAAGTTATCCGGAGGCTCTAGATGGTAAGTTTAAAGAAAAAACAAAATCGAAAACTGCATAAGGTGATCGGTATAAATACTGAGAACCAAACATTTGGATGATTAGGCTTTTATGACGACGACGATGATTTTTTTTAATTCCGTCAAGCGCGAAGTTTTGGGCTCTCGGTGGCTAACACCTGACACTTCAGTTGTTAAAAAAAAGGATCGGGAGAATTTCTGGAAGATCTTCCAAAACACGAGTCGGGTTTTCCTTTGCCAGAGACATGTTTATTTTTTTTCCTCTAAGTTTCCACCCCACTTAAAACGTCCTAGGTGTGTTTCTACGGAGACTCAAGTTCCTAGAAATCGCGACATTTCGAGCTCAAGAGAAAAGAACCGACCGACGATCTCTCTCCGGTCCTCCGAACGGGCGTCGGAATGGGAAAGGGGCGCTTCTTACTCCCGGCCAGAGACGGATCGCCGGCGGGGTTGGGGAAATCCCGGTTTTAAAAGAACTTACAAACGCACCCAACCGACTTCTAGAAAAGACTTTGAGATAGTAAAGAGACTAAAAAGCAACTGCTTTGAATATCGAGCCTCCATGACAAAAAGTACAGGATGTGCACTGGTCTAAACTTATTAAAAAAAAAAAAAAGAGGGGGTGTCTTACAACTGACAAGCACACACACGCAGACACACATTCACTTTTGCCAACGGTTTCCCCAAATACTTTTCTTTTTTTTTTTTTATTACGGATGCCGGTTTGTTTTTTTTTTTGTTATTTAAAAAAAAAAAAATCTTTTCGTACACTTCATCGAGTTTCAAAGATATTTCAAAGATATTTTTGCCAACCACCTGAAACATTCCATTCGGATGCTTCCCGAGCTTTACCGCTACAGGAAGAATGATTTATGGCTCTAGTCGGGATTTTTCTTTTTGTCTTTTTTTTGCCCCCCCCCCCCCACCCCCCTTCAAGGCTTCGCAAAGCTTCCGTCTGCAGCGTCTGGACGTGATTGAAGGATTAAACGGGGGCGGGGAGTGTCGGGGGGAGAGGAGTGGTGGTGGGGAGCCCTGCCCTTCCCCAATCCCGGCTCCTTCCCGCCTTCCCGATCCGTCGGTCACGACTGTTAATCGGGAGGGACCCGGAGGGTCACGGTCGCGTGAGGCTACGGGGGGCCGGGACAAGTCCCGGGGGCCCCGGGGGGTCTCTCCTAAGGCCGCATCTCGACGAGACCGTTGATCTCGACGAGACCGCTCCTCGACGAGAGGAGGGTGACGGGAGAGACGGAACTTTCTACCTCGAAAGGGGCAGCGTCTCGGCCGGTCCGGGGTGCCCACGAGCCGGGGCGGAGGGGCGGGAGAGTAACTCGCGCCGGAGGCGGGAATCCGGCCGCCAAAGGGGCTCGCGAGGAGGGGCGGGGGGGCGGGGAGAGGGGTTTCGGGCACTTGATGGGGGTCAACTGCTCCTTGGGGAGAAAACTGAGACAAGAAAAAGAAAAAATTAACCACCCGCTAAGATGGAGAAGGGTTTTCCCCAGCCTCTCCGGGTAAAGACCCAGGATTTCTTATTGCTGAAGACAGCTTTTGGCTGTGTGGGCGACCGCTGGGTCTCTCAGAAGGACACCGCTCCGTGAGCCTGTTCCCACCCCGCCGGGCCTCCCGGCCGGCTTTCAGACGCGACAGGCCGACTCTTCGTCCGCGCGCGCGCGTGCCAGAGAGAGAGACAGCGAGAGGGAGCGTGAGAGAGCGAGGGGTGGGGGAGAGGTACGGTGTCTTCCCAGGTTTAAAGTGTCTGCAAGTGCCATCGCTTTATAAATAACTTGGTAGGCCTTAGGAGGAATGGGGCGGGCCACTCTAAACCGGCGGAGAGCTGACTGGGCGGGCGGGAGTCTGGCTAAAATGCGGCAGGGCTTCGACGGGGGCCGGGGGGGGGGGGGGGCGCGGAGGTCTGCTCTACCTACTGCTTGGGATCGCTAGAAGGGGCTAGTTAAGTCTCGTCTGGAATGATAAAAAGGCAAAAATAGTTAAACCACGCTTTCCTATAAAAGTTCCCGGTTCTCTTCCCGGAGGGTCACCTAGGGTACACGGAGGGACACACGGACGGGGTCCCGCTCGCTCGGTTGCAAATCCGGCGGCGGGGTGGGGGCGCGGGCGGGGGGGCGGGGGGGAGGGGGCGTCTTCCCGGCCTGGGTCAGTCGTCCTCCTCCTCGCCCTCGTCGGCGGCGTCCCGTTTTCGCTTCTCCCCCCGGGTGCCCTCCTCTTCTGCGGGGGAGGCAGAAACAGAGGCGGGGTGGTTAAAGACGCTCTCGCGGGCCCAGCCCCATTCGGTCACGCCCCGGCCCGCACGGAGGCGGCGGGGCTCGGTGGCGAGAGCCCGGGCTGGGGAGTCGGAGGTCGCGGGTTCTAATCCCGCGTCCGCCACTTGCCGGATGGGTGACCCCGGGCAAGTCACTTCTCTGGGCCTAAGTTTCCTCGTCCGTAAAATGGGGATGAAGCCTGTGAGCCCCACGTGGGACAACCTGATGACCTTACATCCCTCCCAAGGCTTAGGAAAAAAAGAATTAAAAAAAAAAAAGAAAAAGAAGGCACTTGTACTACGTGCTAAGCACCGTTCTAAGCGCTGGGAGGGGATACAAGGTCATCGGGTTGTCCCACGTGGGGCTCAGAGCCTTCACCCCATTTTCCAGATGAGGGAACTGAGGCATGGACAGGTGAAGCGGCTCGCCCGAATTAGAACCCAGGACCTCTGACTCCCAAGCCGGGCTCTTGCCACCGAACCACGCTGCTTCTCACGGCGCTTGGCACGTAGTAAGCGCTTAAGAAATATCACTGTTATTATTCTTCTCCTCCGAGTTGACGTCTTCCCGGCCGGGATCGATCGGGACGGGTGGGACCACGGAAGGCGGAGCGCGGGTCCGGAGTGTCCCACGGTGCCTCTCCGGCCTTCCCGGAGACCGGGGTGGGGGGCTGGGACACTAGCGGGTTGTTTTTTTGGCACCCGGGACGATTCCACACATTTCCTGGAGTTGCTACCCTCCCCAAAATCAATCAAGGGTATTTATCGAGAGCCTGCCGGGTGCAGAGCACGGTACGGGGCGCTTAAAGAGAGGACAACGTTGCCGTTCCCAACGTGAAAGGCAGCGGGGTCTGGCGATAGGAATAATAATAATAATAGTATTTGTTAAGCGCTTACTGTGTGTCAAGCACTGTTCTAAGCACTGGGCTAATCAGGTTGGACACAATCCCTGGCCCACACGGGGCAGGCGGTCCGAAAGAGCCCGGGCCCGGGAGTCAGAAGGATCTGGGTTCTCCTCCCGGCTCCGCCACTCGTCTGCCGTGCGGCCTTGGGCGAGACGCCTCGCTTCTCCGGGCCTCATCTGAAAGACGGGGTTCGAGACCGTGAGCCGCACGTGGGACTGCGCCCGATCCGATCGTCTCGTCTCTACCCCAGCGCTTTGAACGGCGTCTGGCACGTAGGAAGCGCTTGAAGTACGATGGGAAAGAAAAAAGAGGCCGGAGGGGAACTCTCTCGGCACCACTCTTCCACGGGGGGTCACGAACTTCAGAGAAAGCACAGCTATCGGACGGCCCGGGGCGGGAGGAGGGGAGGAACCGGACCCCTCTGTAAAATAAGTAGCCGCCCACCCACCCCCAAGACGTCAACGCGGGCCTTACTAAGGGCAACTCACCTTCCTCCTCCTCCTCCTCTCCTCCTTCTTCAACGTAATCGTCGTCGTCTTCTTCGTCCTGAAAGCGCAGAGGGGCGGGGTGAGGCTGGGCTTCTAGACGATTTATGCGCTTGTGTCCCTATCTTTAAATCCTATATTATAAACTCCTTCTTTAGTCGTTTTAGGGTCTTTCTCCCCCTCTAGTTTGCAAGCGGGGTTTTTGTTTCTTTGAAATGGTATTTGTTAAGGGCTTACTGTGTGCTAGGCACTGTACTGTGTGCTGGGATAGAGCCAAGCTGATCGGGTCGGACGTGGTCCCGGTCCCACGTGAGGCTCGCGGTCTTAATCCCCATTTTCCAGATGAGGAAAGCGAGGCCCAGGGACGCGAAGCGACTTGCCCGAGGTCACGCGGCGGACAAGGGGCGGAACGGGGATTAGAATCCAGGTCCTTCCGACTTCCGGGCCGGTGATCTATCCACTAGGCCGGCCTGCTCGTTATGGGCAGGCAACATGTCTTTTTTCTATTTTGGACTCTCCAAAGCGCTTAGTCCAGTGCTCTGCACATGGTAAGCACTCAATAAATGCCACTGATTGATTGACTGATTGGGGGGGAGTGGCAACCCCCCGGTCCAGACAGTGGTGCCCACCTCTAGGATTAGAACCCAGGACCCCTGGTTTCGCAAGGGCTTGGGAGTCGGAGGACGTGGGCTCTAACCCGGCTCCGCCTCTTGTCTGCCGTGTGACCTTGGGCAAGCCACTTCACTTCTCTGGGCCTCAGTTACCCCATCTGTAAAACGAGGATTTAAGACCGGGAGCCCCAACGCGGGCCAAGCTGAGGACCTCGTATCTACCCCAGCGCTTAGAAGAGTGCTTGGCGCGGAGTCAGCGCTTCACAAACACCAACATTATAATAATAATAATAATGTATTATTATTATAATTTCCACCGGGCCAGGCGGCCTGCAGGAACTTCTAACGCCCCTGAACCTTCTCCCGTCACGGCCGCCGCCCCGCTTCCAAGCGCGGACAACTGGCGACGACAGTCCGGTGACACGTTCGGTGGGGCTCCTGGGGGGGGGGGGGTGGGGGGAATCTCAAGCTCGCGACATTTCTGAGGTCTGGTTTCACCTAAAAATAATTAGGTCGACCGAGTCGAGACTCCCGCCGGCCCGTATTTTCGAAATCGCCGCCCGGGGCCGCGACCTCGGAGGAGAGGCCCTCCCCCGAGAGCTACCGAGCGCTCGGAGCGGGCCGGGCCCGGGCCCGGAGAAATCGGCCAAAGGAATTCACCAAGAAGCTTCTTCCCGCCCTTCCCCAAGTCGGGCCCTCCGGCCCTCCTTATAATCATAATCGTTATAATGGTTGTGGTATTAAAGCACTACGTGCCAGACACCGTACTAAGCGCTGGGGTAGATACTGGGTGATTGGGCGGGGCTCTGAGTACCACAGTGCTTTGTGCACGGTAGGCACTCAGTAAATCCGAATGAATTGAATGAATAAATGAGCCCCTGTCCCACACGGGCTCATCCCCATTTTATAGACGAGGAAACTGAGGCCCGGAGAAGTGAAACGACTCGCCCAAGGTCACCCAGCAGATGGGCGGCGGAGCCGGGATGGGAACCCGGGCCACGCATCCCCACGGGTTTCTCATTCTCCCCAGACTCCAGCCCCGCCGGCACTTCTACGCCGATCGAGCACGGCCTAGCGAGGGAGCGCGGAAGGACCTGGGTTCTAATCCCGACTCTGCCGCTCGCCTGCTGCGTGACCTCGGGCAGGCCCCTTCCCAGCTCCGGGCCTCCGTCTCCTCATCCGGAAGGTGGGCATTCGATCCCTGTTCTCCCCCTCCCCCGGTCTGTGAGCGCCGCGCGGGACAGGGCCCGTACCTGACCTGATTAACTCGCATCCAGCCCAGTGCTTGGGCCAGCGCTCGGCACGCGGTAAGCACTTAGACTCCACGACCGAGCGAGCTGGGAGAACGGCCCCGAATCCCCATTTTAGAGATGAGGAGACCGAGGCCCAGAGCCGCCGGCTCGCCCTCGGTCTTCCGCGTCGCCTAGCGGAACGAGCCCGGGGCCTGGGAGTCGGGAAGGATCTGGGTTCTAATCCGCTCCTTGTCTGCTGTGTGACTTTGGGCGAGTCACTTCACTTCTCGGGGCCTCTGTTTCCTCAGCTGGAAAACGGAAGACTGGGAGCCCCGTACGGGAAAGGGACCGGATCCAACCCGACGGCCATCTATCCATCCCCGGGCTTAGTAGAGTGCCTTTCACGTAGTAAGCGCTTAACCTACACCACAGTTGCTATTATTATTCCAGCGGGAGAGTGGAAGAGGACCTCCGGGGGTTGCCCCCGCACCTCCGCATCAAAAATGCTCCTCCCCAGCGGCTTTAAAGCCCTCAATCCCCTCGCCCACCTCCTACCTCCGACCGCAACTCGGCCCGGACACCTCTCTCCTCTCGTCGCCAGCTTCCTCGCCGTGCCCCGATCTCGTCTATCTCACCGCCGGCCTCCCGCCCTCGTCCCGCCGCCTCCGGCCCGCCCTCCCTCCTGGAATCCGACAGACGGCGACTCTCCCCCGGCTTCGAGGCCACGTCGGAGGCCCGTCTCCTCCGAGAGGCCTTCCCCGACCGAGCCCCCCTTTCCTCCCGCGTCGCCCTGCCTCGGTCCCCTTACCCGCCCCCAAACCCCCGACGTCCCTATCCGTCCCTTATTTATTTCTACTCACGTCCGTCACCCCCTCTAGACGGTAAGCTCGTTGCGGGCGGGGTTTACTGCTGCACTGTCCTCTCCCCAGCGCCGAGTCCAGTGCTGTGCACACGGTGAGCGCTCAATAAATCCGACCGACCGAGGTGGGACGAGAACCCGGGCTCTCCCCACCAGGCCGCACTCCGGGTTACCTGAATCTCTTCTTTCATCAGGTAGGACAGGCCCACTTCCTCCTCTTCGCCTTCCCCGGGGTCCGAGCCCGCCTCGTCCTCGTCCTCGTCCTCGTCGTCCTCCTCGTCGTCCTCGTCGTCGTCGTCGTCCTCCTCGTAGCCCCCGGGGGGCCCGGCCTCGTCCTCCTCATCCTCCTCGTCGTCCTCTTCCCCGTCTGAAAACCCCATCCCGGCCGGGGGAGAGGAAGGGGAGCGGAGAATGACGGGGGAGCCGGGGGCCCGCCCCGTTCTCCTATTTCGGCCCGTCTCCCCCTCGAGGCTGTAAGCTCGTCGCGGGCAGGGAGCGCGCCTGTTTCTGTCGCTCCGGCGGACTCTCCCGAGTGCTCAGTACAGAGCCCTGCACGTGCTAACCGCTCAATGAATATCACCGATGGAGCCACTGATTCTCTGGCTCTCTCCGGGGCCCCGGCGGCCCCGCCTCTCCCACCCCCTGCAGGTCTGCTCTCAATCAATCCATTAATCAGCCGATCAGTCGACAGTATCTTCTGACCACACGCTTTATCCCTGGACCCTAAGGCTCGCCGGGGGCGGGGAATCTCTCTTTTGATGTGTACGTATCGCTAATTCCACTTATTTCTATCGACGTTATCGACGCCTGTTCACCTGTTTCCGCGTCTGCCTCCCCGCTTCTGGACCGTGAGCCCGCTGTGGGCCGGGACTGCCTCTCTTTACTACCGAAATGTACTTTCCCAGCGCTTAATACAGTGCTCCGCACGTCGTAAGCGCTCGATAAGCCTGACTGACTGAATATTGTTGCAGCGGCCTCTCCCAGGCGCTTAATACAGTGTTCTCTGCACACGGTATTTACTGATCGCTCACCACCGACAGACTGATTCTCTCTCTCCGGGATCCCACCCTCCTCGACCTCGCCTCTCCCTCCCCCCGCGGGTCTGCCCAACCACACCTCCCAATCGAACTTCTCTGTGCCTCAGTTCCCTCATCTGGAAAATGGGGATTAACCGTGAGCCTCCCGTGGGACCACCTGATGACCCTGTATCTCCCCCAGCGCTTAGAACGGTGCTCTGCACGTACTAAGCGCTTAACAGATACCAACACTATTATTATAAATCAATGGTCTCTCCTGCCCGTAAACTCGCCCGTTAGCTAGCTGTGGGCAGGGAACGTGACCGCTAATTCCGTCGTGCTCTCCCAAGCGCTTAGTACGGTGTTCCGCACACATTAGGCGCTCGGTAATTACCAGCGATGGATTTATAAAGCGCTTTACGTATCCAGAGCACTAGACCCGGTCCTTGGGAGAGGACGTCGGGATAGAGCTGGTACGGCACGATCCCCGCCCGCACCGAGCTTCCAGTCTTCCAGTGGATTACAGCACGGGTTTAGGGGTCAGAGGACCCGGGTTCTAATCTCCCCGCTCTGCCGCCTGACTGCCGGGTGACCCTGGGCGAGTCATTTCCCTTCCTCTGGGCTTCCGTTCCCTCACTTGCAAAATTGGGGATTCAACGTCTGTTCTCCTTCCTATTTAGACGGTGAGCCCGATGACCTCGTGCCAACCCCAGTGCTTAGCCCGGAGTAAATGCTGGACGAATACCAGTTTTGATCATTATTATTGCTTAATAATAGAGAAGCAGCATGGCCCACTGAAAAGGGCACAGACCCGGGAGTCACAGGACCCGGCTTCTAATCCTAAGTCGCCACGGGTCCGTCGTGTGACCTTGGCCAGGTCGCTTCGCTTCTCTGTGTCTCACTTCCCTCACCTGCAAAATGGGGACTCAATACCCATTCTCCCTCCTACTTAGACTGTGAGTACCGCGGGGGAGGGCCTGATTATCGTCTAGCTACCCCAGCACTTGGTATATTGCTTGGCACAGAATAAGCGCTTAAATATCACTATAATTATTATTACTCTCTATCCTCCCATCCCTATGTAAATTGGCCTTGATGATGATTAACAATAATAATAATAAACTTGGTACGTATTAAGCGCTTACTGTGTGTCGAGCACTGTTCTGAGCGTGGTGGGGGTGGGGGGGAGGGATACGAGGTAATCAGATAGTCCCACGAGGGGCTCCCAGTCTTCATCCCCGTTTTCCAGATGAGGGAACTGAGGCCCAGAGAAGTGAAGTGACTTGCCCAGAGTCACCGAGGAGACAGGTGGCGGAGGCGGGATTAGAACCCACGCACCCCTGACTCCCCAGCCCGGGCTCTTGCCACTAATAATAATAATAATGTTGGTATTTGTTAAGCGCTTACTATGTGCAGAGCACCGTTCCAAGCGCTGGGGGTGACACAGGGGAATCAGATCGTCCCACACAGTCTTAAGCCCCATTTTACAGATGAGGTAACCGAGGCCCAGAGAAGCGAAGCGACTTGCCCACGGGCACACAGCTGTGGCAGATCCGGGACTCGAACTCACGACCTCTGACTCCCGAGCCCGGGCTCTTTCCACTAAGCCACGCTGCTCCTCTCCCGAACGCTTCCTCTCTTCTTGTTCTCTCCCGAACGCCTAGTACGGTGTTCGGCCCACGGTAGGTGCTCCATGACTACCGCTCACTTTTTACTACGGTGAGCCCGTTGTGGGCTCTCTTTGTTGCTGAATGGTACTTTCCCTGCGCTTAGGACAGTGCTCTGCACCCAGGAAGCGCTCAATAGATACGACTGAATGAACGAAGGGACCGAGCGATCGATTAACGGTCTACCCTGAGCACTTACTGTGTGCCGAGCACCGTGCTAAGCACTCGGGAGAGCACAAAAATCGCAGTAAGCGCTCAATAAATACAACTGAATGAATGATCAGTCAGTCGCATTTACGGAGCGCTTACCATGTGCAGAGCACGGTCCCAGGTGCTCGGGAGAGTAAAATAATCCATCGGTCTTATTTATGGAGCGCTCATTGTCTGCGGAGGCCGGTACGAGGCGCTCGGGATTAAGAGTACGCTTATTAATGACGACGGTATTTGTTAAGCGCTTACTATGTGCCAAGCACTGTCCTAAGCGCCGGGATAGTTACGAGGTCATCGGGTCGCCCCACGCGGGGCTCACAGTCTTCACCCCCATTTTCCAGATGAGGTCACTGAGGCCCGTGTGACTTGCCCAAGGTCCCACGGCAGACGGGCGGCAGAGCCGGGATTAGAACCCACGCCCCTCCGGAGCCCAAGCCCGGGCTCTCCTCACTAAGCCCCGCTGCTCAGCGCGTGCGGAACGCAACGCTGGGCGCGCGGGAGGGAAGAACCCGACAGAGTCGCTAGACACGTTCCCCGCCCACCGGGAGCTTCCAGTCTAGACATGGCTCGGTGGAAAGAGCCCGGGCTTTGGAGTCAGAGGTCACGAGTTCGAATCCCAGCTCTGCCACTTGTCAGCTGCGTGACCGCGGGCGAGTCACTTCACTTCTCCGTGCCTCAGTTCCCTCATCTGTAAAATGGGGATGAAGACCGTGGGCCCCACGTGGGACGACCCGATTCCCCTGTGTCTACCCCGGCGCTCAGAACAGTGCTCTGCACATAGTAAGCGCTTAACAAATACCAACATTTTTTTTTTTTTAAAGACGGCGGGCCGCTCCCGGGGGGAGCGCGGAGGAGGAAGGATTACCGTCGTCGTCCTCCTCCTCGGAGTCGGGGGCCTCGTTGTCCTCCTGGTCGAAGCCGTCGAGGTAGGTGATCTGCTGGAGCAGCTCGAAGACGCTCTCCCGGTAATCCTCCAGGTTCGTGATCTCGCAGTTGAACAAGTCCAGGCTCTTCAGGCTTTTCAGATTTTGCTGCCGAGTCCCCAGTTGCCGCGGTCAGCCTCCCGGCCGCCGGGCCCGTCCCCGCCCTGGGGTCCCCCCGCCCCGGCCCACCCGCCCCTCCGGGGGGAAGAGACCCGGCTTCCCCGTCGCTTTCCCGAAGTGACGCCTCGCGCCCGGGGGGGGGGGGGGGGGGGGGGGGGGGGGGGGGGTGTCGGAGGGACCCGGGTTTTCGCAGCTCGGTCACCCAGGCGTGCCGAGTGGGGAAATCAAGTCTGGGTATATATACAAATACCACTTGGAAAAAAAAAACCCCGTATATACTTATATTTCTATAGGAAATATACAGCGATAATGATGACGACGATGAGGGCATTTGTTAAGCGCTTCCTATCTGCCAAGCACCGTTCTAAGCGCCGGGGTAGATACGAGGTAATCGAGTTGTCCCCCCGTGGGGGGGGGGGGGGTCCACAGTCGCTATCCCCATTTTACAGATGAGGGAACCGAGGCCCAGAAGCGAAGCGACTCGCCCAAGGTCACACAACGGACAAGCGGCGGAGCCGGGATTAGAACCCACGGCCTCTGACTCCCAAGCCCGGGATCTTGCCAGGGGGCCACGTTTAAATAACGTGGTTTTTTTTTCCAAGTGGTACTCGTTAAGTCGCCTCCTCTGTGCCGAGCGCTGTACCGAGCGCTGGGGCCGATCCAAGCTAATCAGTTCGGACCCAATCACCGTCCCTCATGGGACTCACTGCCTTCACCCCCATTTTAAAGATGAGGGAACCGAGGCCCAGAGAAGTGAAGGGCCTCGCCCGAGGTCACCCAGGGGACAAGGGGAGCCGGGAGCAGACCCCCCCCGGCGTGGGCTCTAACCACTCGGCCACGCTGCTTCCCAAGGGGCGTCGAAACGGTCATTTTGGCCACTAACCGCGGTTCCCCCCGCGGCTACCGAAGCGGTCACCGCAAGGCTGATCGCCTGGATAGGCTTTCGCCCGCCACCTCCCCCGCCCCGCCCGGGAAATGGCGGTGCGGGGGCCGGGCGGGGTGGGAGGGGATTCGGAAACTCTGGACCCGGCCAGTCCCAACAGCCCGATAATCGGCTCCGGGGGAGTAAAAGCGTTAAGCGGCAAGGAGCAGCGTGGCCTGGCGGAAAGAGCACGGGCCGCGGAGTCAGAGGACCTGGGTTCTCGGCCCGGCTCCGCCAGTTCCTTGCCGTGGGACCTGGGGCGAGCCGCGTCACTGCTCTGGGCCTCGGTTTCCTCATCCGTCAAATGGCGATTCGATACCTGCCCTCCCTCCTGCTTCGACCGCCAGCCCAGATGAGACGCAGACCGTGTCTGCCCAAATTGACTTGCGCCTACCCCGACAGTAAAGGCGTAACAAATACCATAAAAAATAACGATGACGACAAGAACAACAACAGCAGAATCAACAAGAGTGGTAAGCGCCGCTTGCTTTTCTCCTTTCTGTTAAGCCCTTGCTCTGTGCCAAGCACCGGGGTGGATACAGGCAAATCAGGTTGGACACGGTCTCTGTCCCACCCGGGGCTTCCCAATCGTGAACCCCGTTTTCCAGATGAGGGAACCGAGGCCCAGAGAAGTGAAGTGACTCGCCCGCGGTCACACGGTGGACAGGTGGCAGAGCCGGGACCCAGGTCCCGAATTTTTTCCGCCAGGGTCAAGCTGACTCCTGAATAATCCAGGACGTCCGGGGGCCGGGGGAGGGGGGCGGGGGGGGTCCCCGGCTCACCAGGGCTTCCACGGTGCTGAGGTCCTTGATCTTGTTACCGCTCAGGTTGAGGTACGTCAGGTTGGGACACTTCTCCGCCAGGACTTCCAGCCCCCCGGAAATGATGTTGTCGCTGAGCTCCAGCTGCTCCACGCGTCGGGGACACACGGACACCCACCCGGATGACCACCGGACTCAGCCCTCGCCCCCCAAACGCCGTGAGCGACTCCCACTCCACCACCCCCACCAGGGTGCGAGAGACGGAGGGAAACTCCTCCTCTCCTGCCCACTTTTCCTAGAATTTCTTCCCCGAATCGAGGAGCCCCATCGACCGATCCCGTTTTCTCGGGGCAGAGCCCTGCGCTGAGCGCTCGGGAGAGGACCCCGGGCCGAGAAACGGACCCACCCCCCGTCCCCGTGAGCTTCCGGCCTAGAGGGGAGACCGACTTCGACAGAAATAAATTAAGGAGACGGAAGGCGGACGTTAATGGAAACGAATAGATGACGGATTTGGACCCGAGAGGGGTGGGGCCGGGTGATGAATAAAGGGAGCGAGTCGGGGCGACGCGGAAGGGAGCGGGAGAAGAGGAAAGGAGGGTGTAGTCGGGGAAGGCCTCTTGGAGGAGACGGGCCTTCGATAAGGCTTTGAAGCGGGGGAGTCGGGGGCGGGGAGGGGGCACGGCGCTTCGTCCAGTGCTCTGCGCACAGTAAGCGCTCAATAAAACACCCTTGACTGACTGGTCGGGTGAGAAGGCACGGTGTCCGCCCTCGGGGAGTGACACACGGAATGGGGGAGACCACCTCCAAACAGTCTCCCCTGCCCCTCTGGACTAGGTTCGTCGTGGGCAGGGAGCCCGTCCCCCGTTTCCGTTGGATCGTCCTCCCCTAAGCGCTCAGTCCATGCCCTGCATATAGCAAGCGCTCAGTAAATACCCCCGACTGACTGACTGTCCTCTCCCGAGCCCTCAGTCCAGTGCTCTGCACATAAGTGCTCAATAAATACCACTGACCGCCACTGACTTCTCCCAAGCGTTCAGTGCTCTGCACACGGTAAACGCTCAGTAAAAACCCCTGACTGTCCCCTCCCAAGAGCTCAATCCAGTGCTCTGCACAGAGTAAGCGCTCAATAAATACCACCGAGCGACACCGTCTTCTCCCAAGCGTTCGGTCCGGCGCTCGGTAAGCGCTCGGCAACTACGACCGGCTGCCCGCTCGGGCGGCGGCCCACCCGTCCGCCCGCCCCCGGTCCCCGCGGCGCGGGCCTGACCTTGCGCAGTTTGCTGAGGCTGGGGAGCCGGGCCAGGGAGGTGAGCTCCACGTTGGCCAGGCTGAGGAACTCCAGCTCCTTGAAGGTGTCGCTCAGCCCCTCGATCTCCCCGTTGACGGAGTGGCAGTTGTCCAGGACCAGCTCCGTCACCTGCAGCCGGGCACGCGGATCGGATCGGCCCCCGAGGCCCGGCCCCCACCCCTCCGCCCTCACCTCCTCTTTAGAAAGGGGACCGCGATCCCTACGTGGGTCAGGGATTATGCCCAACCCCATCTGCTGTTATCCATCCCAGTGCCTCGCACGGTCCCCCGGCTCTGAGGAAGCGCTTAACAAATACCGTCGTTATTAATTATTATTTCCGCTCCCGCCCCAGCGCTTAATACAGTGTTCGACACACACCAGCACCGCCTACTTAACAAATTGCAAACAGACAACACCTACGGAGCAAACCTCAAATACCCACCCCGATCGTCACTCACCAGCCTCCCCGACTGATTCGGCACCCCCAAATCTTTTAACCTTTCGGCTGCCTCTTATATCTGCGAATTGATTTGCTGCCCACAGGGCTTGGGAATATACGTAGATCCGACCGAACCGTTTTCTTTATTACTCCCTTCCCAGAGCTTTTGAATGTTTTCGGCTCTCCCGTCAGAATGTAAGCTGCTTGCGGGCTGAGGGCACGGCTTTAACGGTAATAATAACAACGGTATTTACGAAGTGCTTCCTCTGTAGCGGGCACGGTACGTTCTGGGGCAGATACAAACTAATCAGACCGGACGAGACCCGACGCCTCCTCCACGTGAGGCTCGCGGACTAAGGGGGAAGGGGCACGGGCTTTCGGTCCCGTTTTCCAGACGAGAAAACGGAGGCACGGCAAAGCTGAGTGACTTGCCCCACGTCCCCCAGCAGGCGGGCAAGTGGCAGAGCTTCTGCCCGCCTCGTTGAACTTCAGCCCCGATTAAAAATAAATCAATCTTGAAGAATAGAGAAAGGAAAGTTCTCATCCCGGCTCCTCCGCTTGTCTGCCGTGTGACCTTGGGCGAGTTCCTTCACTTCTCTGCCTCAGTTCCCCCCACCCCATCCACAAAAGGGGGATTAAGAAGCGGTGTCCTGACGCCCATCTGATTCAGACTGGAGATAATAATGATGTGGGTAGTTGTTAAGCGCTTACTACGTGCAGAGCACCGTTCTAAGCGCTGGGGGAGATACGGGGTCATCAGGTGGTCCCACGGGAGGCTCACGGTGAATCCCCATTTTCCAGATGAGGGAACTGAGGCACAGAGAAGTGAAGTGACTCGCCCGCAGTCACACAGTTGGAGATCCGTCGCCTCAGACGAATAGATAAAAGTTTCGCCGAAGTAGAAGGGAATCCCGGGGACGCGGGGAGGTCTCATTCACGCATTCATTCTTGTCGAGCGCTTACTCTGTGCAGAGCACCGTACTAAGCGCTCGGAAAGTACAATTCAGCAACAGATAGAGACAATCCCTGCGTGCAAGGGACCCTCTGGGAGAGGGAAGCCAGGGAGGGTCCCGGGGGGAGAAAAAGGGACAGGGGTGGGGGTGGTCCTGGGGAGGAAGAGGCGGGTAACACAAGCAGCGTGGCTCAGTAGAAAGAGCCCGGGCTTGGGAGGCAGAGCTCATGGGTTCGAATCCCGGCCCCGCCGCTTGTCAGCCGTGTGACCGTGGGCGAGTCCCTTCACTTCTCTGAGAAGCAGCGTGGCGCAGTGGAAAGAGCCCGGGCTTTGGAGTCAGGGCTCATGAGTTCGAATCCCAGCTCTGCCATTTGTCGGCTGTGTGACTGTGGGCGAGTCACTTAACTTCTCTGTGCCTCAGTTCCCTCATCTGTAAAATGGGGATGAAGACTGTGAGCCCCACGTGGGACAACCTGATTCCCCTGTGTCTACCCCAGCGCTTAGAACAGTGCTCGGCACATAGTAAGCGCTTAACAAATACCAACATTATTATTAACTTCTCTGGGCCTCAGTTCCCTCATCTGGAAAATGGGGCTGAAGACCGGGAGCCCCACGTGGGACAGCCTGATGACCCTGCATCTCCCCCAGCGCTTCGAACGGTGCTCTGCACCTAGTAAGCGCTTCCCAAATCCCAACATTATTAATGATGGCATTTGTTAAGCGCTTATTAGGGGCCAAGCCCTGTTCGAAGCGCCGGGGGGGGGGGGGGGGGAGCCCAGGTGATGGGGTGGGGCCTCGCGGGCTCCAGCCCCGTCTGACGGCCCAGGGGAGGGACCGGCCCGAGGTCACCCGGCCGTCAAGGGGCGCCGGCGGGATTGGAACCCACCACCTGGGGAGCCCCGCCCACCGTGACGTCACATCGCCTTGCCCCCACCCACCCGTGACGTCAGCTCCCCCCACCGAGGGGGGTCAACGGCCGGGAGGGGGAGGGCAGGGGCCCCCCGTTTCCCTCCCCACCGAATGGGGGGGCGACACGACGTCACGCCCCGATTCCCCCCCTTCCACGCGACAGCAGCTCCACGACCTCCCCCCCAACCCCACCGGGCCCCTCCTCGAGGCTCCCCGGCTGGCCCCGGCGCTCGGCTCAGTGCTCCGCACCCGGCACCGCCCGGGACCGGGGAGGAGGGTCCCCCACCCCCACCCCCTCGATCCGGCCTATTTAGCGTGCGCTTGCCGCGTGCGGGGCGCCGGCCCAAACGCTTGGGAGCGCGCCCCGGGACCCGGCCGGCATCCACGCGGTCGGATTTATCGAGCGCCCGCTGGGCGCGGGGCACCGCGCTGAACGCCCGAGGGAGGCCAATGCAACATTAAAGGCACACTGAAGCGCGCGTCGACCCCGGCGCTGGGGACGACGCTCGGCACCCGCCAAGCTCTTAACGGGGGCGGGGGAGGTGTCGGCGAGGTGGCCGAAGGGGGCCCCTCCCCAGCGCCCAGCTCGGGAAATGCCACCGGTCGATAACCGATCCGTCGAGGGGGGGGGGGGTCTACCGAGCGCTTTCAGGGCGCGGAGCGCTGCGCTAAGCGCTGGGGAAACAGGAGAACATGGCGTTTCCGGTCCGGAGGCGGCATTCGACCAGACGACCGCCGTTAAACACGGCGGTCGTCAATACCCTTTCCGCCTCGCCACTTCCCGCTCCGGGTCTGAGCTCGGGCGGGCGGTCCGTCGCCCCGCCGCCTCGCAACGCTCGGCCCAGCGCTCCGCACCCGGGGAAGCGCTGGGCGGCTACGACCGTTGGCGTGATCCCGGCAGACGTCACTGGGCCGACCCCTCCCCCGGATCCCCGGGTGGGGTGGAAAAATCCCACGCCGATCGACCTCAAATAAGAGAATGAGAGTTAATGATAGTCACGCTGCTGTCCGTTAGGCGCCTACCGTGGGGCTGGGGCGGGCTCCTCGGGTTGGGCCCACGTGGGCCTCGCGGTCTCCCCATTTTCCCGATGAGGAAACCGAGGCCCAGGGCGGGGGGGACCGACCCAAGCGGGTCGGCCTGACGACCCCGGACCCGCCGCGGCGCTCACCACGGTGCCTGGCCCGTAGCGGGCGCCCACCCGACACCCTCGAGGGGCGGCGAGGCCTAGCGGAGAGGCCTGGGACTCGGCGGGCTCTGGGTTCCGATCCCGCCCCCGCCGAATGCTTGCCGCGTGACCTTGGGCGCTTCGCCGTGAAAGGGGGGTTCGACCCGAGCGTTTAGAAGGGGGCTGGGCCTCTAAGGAGCGGCGGCATCACCTGCACCGGGAGCCCCCTCCCCACCTCCATGGGGGGGGGGGGGGGTGAAAAGGATCCCGCGTGGATTCGGGCCTTTCGGTCCCCCCGCACGAGGTCGGGGAGGAGCATCCTCGTGGGAGGGCCCGGCCCCGCACCCCCTGACCCCGCTCCCCCCCCCCCCCCGGGTCACGGCGGAGGGTGGGGAGGGGTCCCCCAACACTCGGAAAAGTTGGGAGGTCCCTCGCACCGCCCCCCCCAGGACCGGCCCCTTCCGCCCCCCTCCAAACGCCCCCCCCCCAGGGCCGAGTCCTGGCCCCCCCTCCCCCCACGAGGACGACGAGGGCGGGGGTCTCCCCCCAAGGACGCAGAGTTGGCCCAACTTCTCCCATCCCTCGGGCGAAGCGGCCCCCGCCCCAAAGAAAAGTGCATCTGCAAGGGGGCTCCCCGATATTCCCTCCCCCCAAAAGCGAGGTCCCCTGGGACCTGACTTGGGGGGGGGGGGTTTGTTGCAGGGGAGCAGGATGGTCCCCTCCCGCGGGCCGCATGGAGCCAGGCCTCTGGAGGCGGCGGGGAGAGAGCGGAAGGATGTCCTCACCTCCTCGGGGGCTCTGTTTCTCAACTCCAGGTTAATCCTCTTCTTCATCTCCATTTCCTCTTCCTCCGCCCTCCTCCTCCCCCCTCCCCCTTTTGGAAAAAAAAAAAAAAAAACCCGAAAAAGAGAAATTCCCCCTCCCCGAATGGGAAATGAATGAGCGAGGGGGTATTTGGGGAAAAGAAAAAAAACCACCCAAAAATCAAATCTTCAGCCTTTTCCCCCCCAAAAGGTGAAAAAAGGGGGGGGGGTGGGATGGAGAGAAGGAGGAAAGAGAGGAAAAGGGGGTGGGGGGTGGGAAAGGGAGTCGCCACGAAATGGTGTCCCCGGAGTTTGGGACTGGGAAAAAAGTCCCTGGCTGGTTGGCCGGCCCCCGCCCCCTCCCCCCCCTCGCTGGCCCCACGCAGTTCCTTCCCCTTCAATGGCCGCTGGGGGACTGAGCCTCCATGACACGGCGCCCCCGGCCCCCTGCCCCACGCCCCGCCCCCCTCGCGGCTCCCCATTGGCCGCGGCCCCGGCGGCCCCGCGCCCCATTGGCCGGCGGCCGCGTCCGTCAGCCTCCCCCCGCGCGCCGGCCGGGACCTCGTCGCCCCCTCGAAGCCCATTGGTCCCGGCCGGGCGCGCAGTCGCCTCCCATTGGTCGCCGCCCGGCGTCCGGCCGGGGGAGGGCGAGATTTCGAAAAGACGACGCCCCCCGCCCCTTCTTTGTGCGTTTGGCGCGCTTTCCCACCCCGCCGTCCGGGCACGCGGCGTCTCCTGGGGGGAGGGGGCGGGCGGAAGTGCGGCGGCGCGCGCGCGCGCGCGCGCGGGCGGGCGGGAGGGAGGGCGCGCGGGCGGGCGCGAGGACCGAAGAGCCGTTCCCGCGCGCCGCCCCGGCGCATGCGCGGGGCCGGGCCTGCCTCTCCCTCACCTCAACCAAGCCAGTCGACGCCCCCCGCCCTTAATAATAACAATAATAATAATATAATGTTGGTATTTGTTAAGCGCTTACTCTGTGCGGAGCACTGTTCTAAGCGCTGGGGTAATAATAATAATAATAATAACGTTGGTATTAAGCGCTTACTCTGTGCCGAGCACTGTTCTAAGCGCTGGGGGAGATCCAGGGTCATCAGGTGGTCCCACGGGAGGCTCACGGTCTTCATCCCCATTTTCCAGATGAGGGAACCGAGGCCCAGAGAAGTGAAGTGACTCGCCCACAGTCACCCAGCTGACAAGTGGCAGAGCGGGGAGTCGAACCCATGACCTCGGACTCCCAAGCCCGGGCTCGTTCCACTAAGCCACAGTGCTTAATAACGTTGGTATTTGTTAAGCGCTTACGCTGTGCCGAGCACTGTTCTAAGCGCTGGGGGAGATCCAAGGTCAGCAGGTTGTCCCCCGTGGGGCGCCCAGGTTTTCATCCCCATTTTACAGATGGGGTAATAATCATGTTGGTGTTTGGTCAGGCGCTTACTCTGTGCCGAGCACTGTTCTAAGCGCTGGGGGAGATACAAGGTCATCAAGTGGTCCCACGTGGGGCTCACAGTCTCCATCCCCATTTTCCAGATGAGGGAACTGAGGCACAGAGAAGGGAAGGGACTTGCTCAAGGTCACACAGCTGACAAGGGGGAGAGCAGGGATTAGAACCCACGACCTCTGACTCCCAAGCCCGGGCTCTTGCCACTGAGCCGCGCTGCTTCTAGTGATAACGCTTTAATGACAACGGTCGTATCTGTTAATAATAATAATAATAATACTAATGATGGTATTTGTGAAGCGCTTACTATGTGCCGAACACTGTTCTAAGTGCTGGGGGAGATCCAAGGTCATCAGGTTGGCCCACGTGGGGCTCACGGTCTTCATCCCCATTTATAGATGAGGGAACTGAGGCCCAGAAGATAATAATAACGTTGGCATTTGTGAAGCTCTTACTATGTGCCGAGCACTGTTCTAAGCGCTGGGGTAGATACAAGGTAGATACAGGTTGTCCCACGTGGGGCTCACAGTCTCCATCCCCATTTTCCAGATGAGGTCACTGAGGCCCAGAGAAGTGAAGTGACCTGCCCAAAGTCACCCAGGTGACCAATGGCGGAGCCGGGATTAGAACCCACGACCTCTGACTCCCAAGCCCGGGCTCTTGCCATTGAGCCACGCTTACTACGTGCTAGGCACTGGACTAAGCGCTGGGGTCGACACGAGGAACTCGGGCTGGACGCAGTCCCTGGCCCACGCGGGGCTTCCCGTCTCCACCCCCGTTTTACAGAGGAGGGAACTGAGGCCCAGAGCAGGGAAGTGACTTGCCCGAGGTCACCCAGCAGCCATTCACTCAATCGTATTTATTGAGCGCTTATTGGGTGCGGAGCGCTGCGCTAAGCGTTTGGAAAGTACAGTTCGGCAACAAAGGGAGACACTCCCTGCCCACAGCGGGCTCACAGTCTAGAAGGGGAGAGACAGAGAGCGAAACAAGTAGACAGGCGTCAATAGCGTCAGTATAAATAAATGGAATTATAGATATAGATGCATCATTAACATAAATTATTGAATAAATAGAATTATAGATACGTACATATATTCACAAGTGCTGTGGGGCGGGGGGTAGAGCAGAGGGAGGGAGTCGGGGCGACGGGGAGGGGGAGCGGAGGAAAAGGGGGCTCAGTCTGGGAAGGCCTCCTGGAGGAGGTGACCTCTCAGTAGGGCTTTAAAGAGGGGAAGAGAGCTGGCATTTCGGGCCGGAGGGAGGACGGGGGCCAGCGGACAAGTGGCGGAGCCGGGATTAGAACCCAGGTCCTTCTACCCACTAGGCCACGCTGCTGCTATTGCTACTGAATTGGAAATATCCACCCAACGGGCACGCTTACCACTTATTCAGAACAATAAAAACAATACTAATGGTAATAATTGTTAAGCGCTTACTATGTGGCAAACAGAAGATTAAGCAGGTCGGACCCCGGCCCAGTCCCGCGAGGGGCTCACAATCCAAGGAGGCGGGAGAACAGGTATCGGATCCCCCTTTCACAGAGGAGGAAACCGAGGCACGGAGAAGGGAAGTGACTTGCCCGAGGTCCCACAGCAGGCAAGCAACAGAGCCAGAATTAGAACCCGGGTCCTCCGACTGCAAGGCCCAAGCGCTTTCCATTAGGCCACAGTGCTCCTCACGTTTATTCCCCTGCCCAGAGCAGGTACACATATTCTCGATTTACCTGAATTTACCTTCATTCTCTTATTTATCCTGCCCCACTCCGGGCATAGGCAGCTCCAAGCAATCAATCAAGGGATTGGAGAAGCAGCGTGTGCCTTGTGGAAAGAGCCCGGGCCTGGGAATCAGAGGACCTGGGTTCTAATCCCGCCCCGTCTGCTGTTTGACCCTGGGCAAGTCACTGCACTTCTCTGGGCCTCGGTTTTCTCATCTATACGATGGGGATTGACTCTTACTCCCTCCTATTTCGACCTCAGTCGTATTTACTGAGCGCTTACCGGGTGCGGAGCGCTGTACTAAGCGTTTGGAAAGTACGGTTCGGCAACAAAGAGAGACGATCCCTGCCACGTGGGACAGGGACCGCTTCCAATCTGGTTACCGTCTATCTACCCCATCGTTTAGAACATTGTCTGTCCCATTGTAAGCACTTGATCAATACCCCTGGGAAGCAGCCTGGCCTAGTGGAAAGACTCCGGGACCTGGGAGTCGGAGGACCTGGGTTCTAATCTCAGCTCTGCCAATTGCTTGCTGTGTGAGCTGGGGCAAATCACTTCACTTCTCTGGTCCTCAGTTTCCTCAACTGTAAAACGGGGAGTCGATCCCTGTTCTCCCTCCTACGGAGCCTGGGAGCCCCATGGGGGACGGGAACTGGGTCCGACCTGATTAACTTGTATCTACCCCAGCGCTGGGAACAGCGCTTGACACAGAGTAATCAGTCAGTCGCATTTATTGAGCGCCTACTGCGTGCGGAGCACCGTACTAAGCGCTTGGGAGAGGACAATATTACAATATAACTGATACATTCCCTGCCCACGGAGAGCTTACAGTCTAGACTAAGTGCTCAACAAATACCATAACATAATAATAATATTCATTCGTTCCATCGTATTTCTTGAGCACTTACTGTGTGCCGAGCACTCTACTAAGCGCTTGGGAGAGTCCAATACAGCAAAAAACCGACACGTTCCCTGCCCACAACGAGCTTACAGTCTAGAGGGGGAGACAGACATGAATTGAAATAAATTACAGACAGAGACACAAGTGCTGCGGGGCCGGGAGGGGTCGTGAATCAAGGGAGCCGTAATACCGGAATTATTATAGGTTGCATCTTTTCAGGGCGGATTGGGGTGGGTCTGGGGGTCCGGCGGCGATGTATTCCGAGCCCGGGGAGTGGGGGTCTGGGGCCCTCACCTCCCTAGCCCGACCCCTTCCCCACCAGGACACCCTCAAACCCAATTTAACTTCTCTGTGCCTCAGTTACCTCAGCTGTAAAATGGGGATTAAGACTGTGAGCCCCACGTGGGACAACCTGATTCTCCTGTGTCTATCCCAGTGCTTAGGACAGTGCTCTGCACATAGTAAGCGCTTAACAAATACCAACATTATTATAACTGGGAGAGAAAGGCCAGGACAGTCACTCAATCGTACTCACTGAGCGCTTACTGTGTGCCCAACGCCGTGCAACGCGCCTGGGAGAATACGACACAACGATAAACGTACATTCCCTGCCCACGGCTAGCTTACAGTCTGGACTGCTCAGCACAGTGCTCTGCGCGCAGTAAGCGCTCAATAAAGCATCATCAGCGATGGTATTTACTGGGTGCTGACTGTGTGCAGAGCATCGTAGTAAGCGCTGGGGAGAGGACAAGACAACAGAGTTGGCAGAAACGTTCCGTGCCCACAGAGAGCCATACCACTGATCGACTGACTCGTTGATTGAAGGGTGGAGACATTTATATACAAATAACAATAATAATGGTGGCATTTGTTAAGCACATCTTTATTTATTATGTCGGGAAAATGTTCATTATATCTGTGACGTTTCTATTCATGTCCCTCTCCCCCCTCTAGACCGTAAGCTCGTTGTGGACAGGGAACGTGTCTCCTGTACTCTCCGAAGCACTGAGTACCGTGTTCTGCAAACAGTAAGTGCTCAATAAATGCGATTGACTGACTTTCTGTGTTCCGGGCACACGTACTAAGCCCTGGACTGAATGCGAGATCATCAGCTGGACACGGTCCCTGTCCCCCCTGGGGCTCACAATCTAAAATCCCCATTTTATGGATGAGAAAGCCGAGGCCCGGAGAAGCTCGGTGACCTGCCCGAGGTCCCACGCCAGGTAAGTGAGGGAGGCAGGATTCAAATTTAGCACTGCTATGTCTGATCTGGGGGAAGCAGCGCGGCTCAGTGGAAAGAGCCCGGGCTTCGGAGTCAGAGGTCATGAGTTCGACTCCCCGCTCTGCCACTTAGCTGGGTGACTGTGGGCAAGTCACTTCACTTCTCTGGGCCTCAGTTCCCTCATCTGCAAAATGGGGATTAACTGTGAGCCTCACGTGGGACAACCTGATTACCCTGTATCTACCCCAGCGCTTAGAACAGTGCTCTGCACATAGTAAGCGCTTAACAAATACCAGCATTATTATTATCCCAGCGCTCAGCACACTGTTTGGCAGATGGAAAGTGCTGAACAAACACCACGGCGATTATTTATTATTCCTATTATTATTGCGTGGCTCAGTGGAAAGAGCCGGGGTTTGGGAATCCGAGGACGTACCTTCTAATCCCGGCTCCGCCACTTGCCGGCTGGGTGACCTTGGGAAAGTCACTTCCCTTCTCTGGGCCTCAGTGACCTCATCTGTAAAATGGGGGGGGGGAAGACTGGGAGCCCCATGTGGGACAACCCGATTACCTTGTATCTCCCCCAGCGCTCAGGACAGTGCCTGGCACATAGTAAGCGCTTAACAAATACCGTCATTATTAGTATTATCACCATCGACTGACCAAAGCACTGAGGGAAACACTAAGCACCGTTTGGGGCCTGGGCGGCCTGCAGTTCTCGGAGAGGGCCACGAGGGGGCGCCGAAGCTCAGCACGTGGCCCGGAGAGACACGGGGAAAGAGAGACACGGGGGAGAGACACGGGGGAGACAGGAGAGACAGAGGAGAGAAGGGAGAGACAGGGGAGACACGGGACAGAGGAGAGACAGAGGAGACGGGACAGAGGAGAGACAAGGGAAAGAGGGGAGACACGGGAGAGACAGGAGAGACAGAGGAGAGAGGGAGAGACAGGGGAGACACGGGACAGAGGAGAGACAGAGGAGACGGGACAGAGGAGAGACAAGGGAAAGAGGGGAGACACGGGACAGAGGAGACAGGGGAGAGACAGGAGAGACAGAGGAGAGAGGGGAGAGAGAAGAGACAGGGGAGAGACAGGGGACAGAGGAGAAACAGGGGAGACACGGGACAGGGGAGAGACAGAGGAGACAGGGGAGAAGGAAGAGACAGGGGAGACACGGGACAGAGGAGACGGGGGACAGGAGAGACAAGGGAGAGAGGGGAGACACGGGACAGAGGAGAGACAGGAGAGACAGAGGAAAGAGGGGAGAGAAAAGAGACGGGGAGAGAGGGGAGAGAGAAGAGACGGGGAGAGACAGAGGAAAGAGGGGAGAGAGAAGAGACAGGGGAGACACGGGACAGAGGAGAGACAGGAGAGACAGGGGAGATAGAAGAGACAGGGGAGACACGGGACAGAGGAGACAGGGGAGAGAGGGGAGTCAGAGGAGAGAGGGGAGAGAGGAGAGACGGGGGGACAAGGGACAGAGGAAAGACAGGAGAGACAGGGGAGACACGGGACAGAGGAGAGACAGGGGAGACACGGGACAGAGGAGAGACAGGGGAGACAAGGGACAGAGGAGAGACAAGGGAGATCCGGGACCGGGGAGAGAGGAGAGACGGGGAGACAAGGGACAGAGGAGAGACAGGGGCGAGAGGGAAGAGAGCAGAGACGGGGGACAAGGGAGACAGGGGAAAGACGAGAGACAGAGGAGGGAGGGAAGAGAGGAGAGACTGGGGCGAGAGGGGAGAAGGGAGACAGGGGAGAGAGGAGACAAGGGAGAGGGGAGAGAGACAGAGATGCCACCAAAGAGAGGAGGGAGGGAAGACAGGGGAAGGCAGGGGAGACAGCGGAGACACGGAACAGAGGAGAGACGGGGGAGGGAGGGGAGACTGGAGAGATAAGAGAGACAGGGGAGAAAGGGGAGAGGAGGGAGGCGGGGAGAGATCGGAGACACGGAAGAGAGGGAAGAGAGAGACAGGGGAGCCGGGGCCGACGGGGGAGGAAAACAGGGGAGAAAGGGGAGACGGGGAGGGACAGAGAGCGTCTGTGCGGCATTCCTTCATTCGATCGTATTTATTGAGCGCTTACTCTGTGCAGAACACTGTACTAAGCGCTTGGACAGTCCAATTCGGCAACAGATAGCTACCAGCCCTGCCCCATCACGGGCTCGCCGTCTAAACGGGGGGGAGACAGACCCCAAAATAAGTAGATAGGCATCGGTAGCATCACTCCTCCTCGGGGAGACCCCCCACCCTACAGAGTAACCGCTTAACAGATATTATTATTATTATTATTATTATTATTATCCCGCCCCTCCAGGCCCCTCCCGGGACTCTGTCCTTGGTAGCAGGAGCTCCCAGGGGCGGCTAGGGACGCCCGGGTCCCCCGGTAGGCCCGGCCCGACTCCTGGACAGGGACGCTCGGGCTCCTGGAGAGGGACGGGTCCCGGCCGCTCGCGTCCGTCGTTAAATAATAACGACGGTATCTGTGAAGCGCTTACTATGTGCCCAGCACTGTTCTAAGCGCTGGGCACTGAAGACGTCCGCGTCCGGGGGTAGGGACACCCGGGCTCGTGGATAGGGAGACACGTGTCCCAGTTTATCATTATTATTTATTATTCTTATTATTGTATTTTTAAGGGCTTACTACGTGCCGGCCACTGTACTAAGCGCTGGGGTGGATACAAGCCAATCAAGTCGGGGACAGTCCCGGTCCCGGGTGGGACGCACGGTCTCCGTCCCCATTTTCCAGCTGAGGCCCCGAGAAGCCAGGTGACTTGCCCGGGGTCACACAGCAGACGAGGGGCCGAGCGGGGATTAGAACCCACGACCTTCTGCCTCCCGGGCCTGTCCGTAGCCACTACGCCAGGCTCTTTACTTATTTCGATGTGTACAGATCTAGAATTCTGTTTATTTACATTGATGCTATTGATGCCCGTTTACTTGTCTTGATGTCCGTCTCCGGCCTTCAAGACTGTGAGCCCGCGATGGGCAGGGATTGTCTTTCTTGTTGCTGTATTGTACTTTCCAAGCGCTCAGTACAGTGCTCTGCACCCAGTAGACGCTCAATAAATAGGATCGAGTGAATGAATGCGCCTCTAGGAGAGTGTCAGAAGGTTGGGGACGCGGGTGAGCCTGGCTAGGGTGGGCCGGGCCCTCGCCCTTCTCTTCCCCCTCCACATCTCCGGTTTCCCTTATTCATTCAATAGTATTTACTGAGCGCTTACTATGTGCAGAGCACTGTACTCGGCGCTTGGAATGGACAATTGATTTGATTTATTTCTCCCCCCTTGATTTTCTGCCGATCGATTTCAGCGTGGGCCCCTCTTCCGCGGGAGCCCCCTCCCCAACCCCCTCCGATCTCCCGGGGCGCCCCCTCTCACCCCTGACCTCTCACCCCTGACCTCTCACCCCCGACCTCCTCCCGCTTGCCCGGTTCCCTCGCCCGCCCAAGGCGCCCACGGAAAGCCCACCGGGACACATCCGGAGGCCGAAGAGACCCCCGCCCGAGAGCAGCGTGGCCTAGTGGCTCCGGCCCGGGCTCGGGTCGGGGGTGGGTCGGAGGGACCCGGGTTCTAATCCCGGCCCCTCCCCTCGTCTTCCGTGTGACCTTGGGCAAGCCGACTCACTTCTCTGCGCCTCAGTGCCCTCACCTGTCAGATGGGGATTAAGACGCGGGACGGGGACCGGGCCCGACCCGATCTGCCGGTATCCGCCCCGGCGCCTGGTACAGTGCCCGGCACACAGTAAGCGCTTAACAGATACCGTCGTTATTATGATCAGTGGAGAGAGCGAGGGCTTGACAAATGCCATTATTATGTGCACATTATATTATTACATAGTACATACGATTATCACGAGGCGCGGCGCGGCCCGGCGGCCACAGCCCGGGCCCGGGAGTCGGAAGGTCACGGGTTCCGATCCCGGCTCCTCCGCTTGTCTGCCGCGGGACCTCGGGCGAGTCTGGGCCTCAGTCTCCTCAGCCGGCTAATGGGGATGACGGAGACTGGGAGCCCCTCGGGGGGCGGGGGCCGTGTCCAGGCCGATTTGCCCCGGCGCTGGGCAGGGGGCCCGACGCCTAGTAAGCGCCCAACCGATACCACCGTCATCATTATTGCATCCTGATGATGACGACGACGACGATGATTGTGCCCCCGACCCCCTGAGCGTTCTCGGGGGGGCAGCTTGGGCCTTTAAGAGTCCGGGCCCCCCTCCCCCCGGCTGGGTTCCGTCCCTGGCTCCCTCCCCGGCTGGGCCCCGGCCTCCCCCCCCCCCCCCCCGCCCGTCCTGCGCCGGCCTCCCTCCGACGGGCTCCGGGGACAAAAGCCGCCCTAGATCGGCCGTCCCGGGGGAGGGGGCGGCGGGGGAGGGGCCGGCCGGCGGCACCGGGTGGCGCGGCCCCCTCCCCCGTCCCGCACACAAACGACCTTTCTTTACCCCGCGCCCGGGTTTCCTCCGCGGCCATCCCACGGAGGGGAGGGGAGGGGGGCGGCCGGGATGGGACGGGATGGGGTGGGGACCCCCGCCCCGTTCTCCCCTCGGCTCACCGGATGACCCTCCCCGCCCTCCCACCTGGGGGGGGGACCCCCCCCCGCCCCCCACCCCGTTGACACCTCCCACTTCCCCGCCCGGCCCAGGACCGGCCCCTGGCAGTGGGACTAGGCCCGGGGTGGGGGGACGGGGAGGGGGACCCCGCTTTCCTGGGCCCGGGGGATTGGGGGGGGGGGGGTCGAGGTGAGGAAATCTCCGGGCGGCCCCCGTTCCCCAGCCGAGATTCCCGGGAAGCCGACGACCGGCCCCAGTGGCCCGTTGTGCATGCCGAATGGGCTATTTAAGGAGTTGGGAGGCGCGGCCCGGCCGAGCCCCCTCCTCCCTCTCCCCCTCCTCCTCCCTCTGTCCCCGACCCCCCCCCTCCCCCGACCCCCCCCCCCCCGGACAGAGCCACCTTAAAACCCGGAGTCGCACGAGGTCTTGGCCTGCAAGTGAAGTGAGAAGAGGGAGAGAGACACACACACAGCCAGAGACAGAGAGAGAGAGAGAGAGATCTGTCCTGGGGGGCGAGGGCAGAGACGGTAGGAGAGACACAGGCAGACGGAGAGATTAGGAGTCCCGGACACAGACACTCACAGACACACACACACACACACACACACACACACACCCCAGAGAACGGTCCTGACCCCCGGTGGTCCCTGCAGCCCCTTTCTCTCCCGCTGTCACTCTCTCCCGCCCTTTCTCCCCAGCCCCTTCCCCGGGCTTGCGGCCCCTCCCCGGCCCGGGCCCTGACGACCACCCCCCAGCCCCCCGACCCCACCACGCACCATGTTTCTGCTCGTCGCCTCCCTGCTGCAGCTGGTCCAGATTGCAGCCGCGGCCCGGGGTGAGTGAGGGAGGGAGTTGGGGGGGGGTCTCCGTGGGTGGGGGGCCCAAGGGAGGGCTGAGCTTAGGGGGAGGGAGGCCTCCTCCCCCCTCCCTTACTCTGTGGGGTCCCCCCTCAAACACACGCTAGGCTGGAAGTCACAAGTCCACGGGACAACGGGCCCTGGATTTGGGGGGGGGGGGGGGGTCGTCTGAGCCAGGAAGAGGGGAGGGGAAATGAGTTTCGACTGGAACCTCGAGACGCCCCCCGACCCGTCACCCAACACAGCAGGCCCGGGGTCCCCTAAGACAAAAGTCACAACCCCAGGGGTGCCCCCTCGGAGGGTGGGAGCGGGGAGGGGTCCGCAGGGGAAAGGGGGGGTGTCTGTGCCGGGGAGGGACCCATGGGGGGGCGGGGGAGGGTCCTCTCCCCTCCACTTTCCCACGCTCTGCCGGGCGGGACGGGCTGGAGCCCACCGGGGCGGGGGGTCCCGGGGAGGGAAGGGGGAGACGGGGCGGGGGAGAGCGAGGGGCGGGGGGCGTCTGAGCGGAGCGGGGCCGTTGGCTGGGGAGGGGGCGTCGGACGCCCCGGACAGAGGCCCGGCTGGGCCCGAGGCCGGGACAAACCCCCCGCTTCTTTTTGGGTGGGGGGCGGGGAGGGGGTCCGGGGAGCCTCGAGGGCTGGAGGGGGGGCTGGGGGGGGCGACCCTCCCCCGCAGGGACCCCCCCCCCCGGTGGGGAGGGGGCGGGGAGAGAGGCGCCCCCAACTCCATCCCCGAGAGCAAGGACCGGCCGGCCATGGGGTGCGCGTGTGACTGCCTTTGGCCGCCTTCGCTGGGCCCGTGTACACGCACGTGTGCACACATACTCACGCTCTCCCTCCCTCCCTCATTCATTCAGTAGTATTTATGGAGCGCCTACTACGTGCAGAGCACTGGACTAAGCGCTTGAAATGCACTCACATCTACACTCTGCCCCGTTCAACCTGCCACCTCTTGCCCCGGTCCTCCCCGGGGGTGACGTGGGGGGGGTGGACACACAGAGAAGCCCCCTCCCCAGTCAGTGACCCCCCCCCCCCCTCCACCAGCTGGGGATTCAAACAGGGACGGGGGTCGTTTGCATCTCGTTTGCATCTCATTTACTTCCCTGCCGAGCGCACGGGAGGAGAAGCCGGCCCCGCCCCCCGCCCCGATTTCCCAGATTCCAGGGTGACCCCCCCCCTCTAATCCCCCCAGCTGGGTCGGCTCTCGGGGCAAAGTGCCGAGGGTGGGCCCCGCCCCCTCCCCAAATCCGTCCCATCCTGGAGGGCAGGTTAATTTTAGCCCCCCTGCCCAGCCCCCACCCGACCTTTTCCCACCAGGAGGTGGGATTTCCCGAAGCGGGGGTCAGGGGGTCGCAGAGGCGGGGGGACCGGAGGGAAAAGGGGAAGGGTCGCGGGAGGGGGGGGGAGGGAGGGTGTGGGCTGGAGCCCCCCCGACCCCGATCCACCAGCAGCCAGAGGGGAGACACCCTGAGCCCCCTTTTCCCTCTCCCTGCAGATTCCCACTGGACCTACGAAGGTGAGATCTGCCCCATCCCCGTCTCCCCCTCCTCCCCCCTCGGGAAGCCCCCGGGGCTTCCGACCCAGGAGGTCCCGGCCCCCCCCCCCATGTCCACCCCAAACCTCCCCGACCCCAGTGGGACCCCCCGACCCCCAGTTGGACCCCCCCCACCACCAATTCGGTGGTGGCGGCTCGGAGGGTGTGGGGAGGGGGAGCCGTTGGAGCCGGACTGGACTGGCCCCCTCCCTCTCCGGGCTCCCCCCTCCAGCCCCCAGACTCAGGACGTCTCCCCCGGTGAGGGGGGAGGCCAAGAGAGCCGGACTTTCTGACCCCCGGCTCCCCCCACGACCCCCACAGGCCCCCCGCCCCCGTCCGGTTCACTCATTCAATCTTCAGGGCGCGCTCGCCGGGCGCCGAGCGCTCCACCGAGAGCTTGGGGGTCGGGGGGAGGGGCTGGGGGACCCTCCCCCATCCCGCGTCCGAGGGGGTGGCGAGCTGGGGACGAGCAGGATGGGGGGAAGGGCCCGGGCTGGTGCCCTCTGACCTTAGGCCGCTGACCCGAGAGAGGCCGAGAGAACGCCCAGTGGGCCGCTGGAGGGGGAGAGGGGGCACGGGGGAGGGGGATCCGGGTTGGGGGGGGGGGGTCTTCCCTCCTCCGCCCCCTCCCCCCCCCGGCCCCGCGAACCCCGCCCCCGCCGCCCCCCACCCAGGCCCTCACGGGCAGGACCACTGGCCGGCAAGTTACCCCGACTGCGGGGGCGGTTCCCAGTCGCCCATCGACATCCGCACGGACGGCGTCGTGTTCGACCCGGCGCTGGCCCCCCTGCAGCCGGAGGGCTACGACCGGCCCGGCCCGGAGCCCCTGGTCCTCAAGAACAACGGCCACACCGGTACGACCCCGGCGGGCCCGCCGCGTGACCCCGGCCCGCTCGCTTCACTCCTCCGGGCCTCGTCCCCCTCCTCCGGCCCGTGTCGGACAGGGAGCCCCACGCGCGCCGTGGATCCGATGGGCTTCCCCGGCGCTCAGTACGGTGCCCGGCGCGGCCGACGCGTCTCGGGAGGGACACGGGGGAGCGCCGCGGCTCGGTGGATAGAGCCCGGGCCCGGGAGGCGGAGGGACCCGGGCTCCGATGCCGACTCCGCCCCACGTGCGCTGTGTGAGCTTGGGCGAGTCACTTCTCCGAGCCTCGGTCCCCTCATCTGTGAAACGGGGATTGAGACTGCGAGCCCCACGTGGGACAGGGACCGTGTCCAACCTGACTGGCTCGGATCTACTCCGGTGCCCGAGACGGCGTTGGCGCTTAGTAAATACTTAACAAATACCATCGTTATTAAATAGGTACCCCGGTACTCGGTACGGCGCCCGGGACATAATAATAAATACTCGTGTTGGTATTTTTTAAGCGCCCGCTCTGTGCCGAGCACCGTTCTAAGCGCCGGGGTCAATACGGGGCCATCGGGTCGTCCCGGGCGGGGCTCCCGGTCTTCATCCCCGTTTGACGGACGAGGTCACTGAGGCCCAGAGAGGTGAAGCGACCTGCCCCGGGTCACCCAGCTGTCAAGCGGCGGAGCCGGGATTAGAACCCACGACCTCTGACTCCCCGGGCTCTTTCCACCGAGCCCCGCTTGCTTCCCGAAGCACTTGAGAAATATTAACTATGCGCCCCGGTGCTCGGTACGGCGCCTGGAAAATGGGGGTCAGATTGGGCAGGGGAGGGGGCATCTTCAACGTCCTATCTCCCAGCCCTCCCCAGAGGCTGAAGGAGGGGTCCTTTCAGGATGCAGCCACTTCTGGGGTGGGGATGAACGATCGATCGGGAGGTCCGGGGGCGGGACCGTCGGCCGGGCCCCGTCCAGGGCGGGGAAGGGGCCCTGGGGGTGACCCCCCCGGGGCATCGACGCCTTTGTCCCCCTCTCCCGCGCGGCCCCCAGTCCAGCTGTCCCTGCCGTCCACCCTGCGCCTCGGTGGCCTCCCGGTGACCTACGCGGCCGCCCAGCTCCACCTGCACTGGGGCCAGCCCGGACAGCCCGGGGGCGCCGAGCACCGCATCGACGGCAGAGCCAGCGCCGCCGAGGTGGGTCCGGGGGACCCCCCCCCCCCCCGGGGGGAGGGGGGGCACCCCGGGAGGGAACCTCTCTCTGATGATGAAGGTGCTATTTGTTAGCGATAATAATCGTAATAATGATAGTATCTGGTAAGCACCGACTAGGTGCCGGGCGCTGTACTGAGCGCTGGGATGGATACAAGCAAATTGGATTGGACGCGGTCCCGGTCCCGCGTGGGGCTCACAGACTCCATCCCCCTTTTCCAGATGAAGTAACTGGGGCCCAGAGAAGTGAAGTGACCTACCCAAGGTCGCCCAGGAGACAAGTGCCAAGTAGAACCCTTGACCTTCTGATTCCCGGGCTCCATCACTCATTCATTCAATCGATCGTATTTATTAAGCGCTTACTGTGTGCAGACCACTGTACTAAGCGCTTGGGAACGTACGATACAACGATAGACAGTGACAATCCCTGCCGACAACGCGCTCTATCCGCTGCGCCGTGCGGTTAGGCGCTTCCTATGTGCCGAGCACTGTTCGAAGCCCTGGGGAAGATACAAGTCACTCAGTTTAGACACAGTCCCTGCCCTACCCGGGGCTCGCGGTCTTCATCCCCATTTTACAGATGAGGGAACTGAGGCACAGAGAAGCGAAGGGACTTAATAATAGTGGTGTTTGTTAAGCACTTACTGTGTGTCAGGCACTGTTCTAAGCGCTGGGGTAGACACAGGCTATTTAGCCTGCACCAATCCCTGTCCCACATAGGGCTCCCAATCGTAATTTTACAGATAATAATGATAATAATGGCATCTGTTAAGCGCTCACTATGTGCAAAGCACTGTTCTAAGCGCTGGGGAGGATACAAGGTGATCAGGTTGTCCCACGTGGGGCCTGCAGTCTCAATCCCCATCGTACAGATGAAGTCGCTGAGGCCCAGAGAAGTGAGAAGACTTGCCCAAGGTCACCCAGCAGACGAGTGGTGGAGGCGGGATTAGAACCCACGACCTCCGACTCCCAAGCCCGGGCTCTTGCCCGGCAAGTGACTCGCCCAAGATCCCCCGGCGGACGTGTGGCGGAGCTGGGACATCTAACCCGTTCGCTCGTTTCCGGCCCAGCACGTAGCACAGTGTTTGACACAGCGCGTAGCCGCGATGGGTGGATGAGTGACCGTAAACCCGTCGTGGGCAGAGAATGTCTCTTCCAACTCTGTTCTACGGTCCCGTCCCAAGCGCTTAGCCCAGTGCTCTGCGCGCCGTAAGCGCTCAACAGACGGCACCGATGGCTGGATGGTTGGACGGATGAACCGTAAGCTCGCGGTGGCCAGAGAACGTGCCCGCCACGGACGAGTGCGTAGAGTCCGGGCCTGGGAGTCAGAAGGTCACGGGTTCTAATCCGGGCTCCGCCGTGTGACCCCGGGCAGGTCACTTCGCTTCTCTGGGCCTCGGTTCCCTCGTCTGGAAAATGGGGATGAAGATGGGGAGCCCCCCCCCCCCCCCCCCCCCCCGGTGGGCCGCGGACTGGATCCAACCCAATTATCTTGTACCTGAGGCAGTGCTTTGAACAGTGGCGAGTAGTGAGCGCTTACCAAATACGATGATTATCGTTACGACCAACTCTGTTGTAGCGACCTCTCCCAAGCGCTCAGCCCAGTGCTCCGCACGCGTAAGCGTTCGGTAAACAGCACTGACGGTCGATCGACTTGGCTCGTCGTGGGCAGAGAACGCGTCTACCAACTCTGCTCTGTTGTCCTCTCCCGAGAGCGGAGTTGCCCCGCACGCAATAAGCGCTCAATAAATAGCCCTGACGGACGGACGGATGGCTTGATTGACGGCTGACGGGGACCCCGGTCTCCCGGCAGCTGCACGTGGTTCACTACGACTCGGACACCTACGGGAGCCTGCAGGAGGCCGCGCCCCAGCCCCTGGGCCTGGCGGTCCTCGGGGTCCTCATCGAGGTGAGACCCTCCCCGGCCTCCCCCCGCGACCCCTCCGGCGTCATCATCATCATCAAGTGCCGTCGCGTCGTCGCTTAGCGACTCCACGGATCGACTTTGTCCGGAACGTCCTGTCCTCGGCCAGAACCCGCACCCTTTCTAACGGTCCTTCCCCTCTCCTCGCCACGGTCTCTACCCATCTAGCCGCCCGTCTGCCTCCCCCGCGTCTTCCCTGGACTTCTCCTACCCTTAGTGTCTTCCGACGACGTGTCCAAAATCCGCTAATCTGAGTCGAGTCATCTGGCCTTCCAAAGACCGCTTTGGATTCATTTGCTCCTAAATCCATTTATTCGCTTTTCGGGCAGTCCACGATATTCGCCGAAGCCTCCGCCGCGTTTCAAAAGAATCGAGGTTCTCTCCAGCCTGCGTTTTTTTCACCGTGCAGCTCTCGGACCCACGCGACGTCACCGGAGACACCGCGGAGTTGGCGATTCGTATCTTGGGGGCGATCGTTACATTTCCAGGCTCTTCCTAGCGAGTCTCCTTAACATTCGTCCTCGGCGTAGGTCTCGGCCACCCGTTCCTTTATCGCCGCTTACCGATCGGCGGTCAGTCCGTATGGACGATCGATGGATCCGGCCAGCGCGGCCGAGGAGGGGCAACCGATTCCTGCCGGGTCCCCCGGGCCCAGCCCCGGACTCTCTCCCCACCCTGACTTTTTCATGATTTCCCTCCCCGTCCCCTCTCCCTCAGGTGGGGGACGGTGACAACGAGGCCTACGAGCACATCCTGAGCCACCTGCAGGAAATCCGGCGGAGAGGTGAGGCCCGTCTTCCCCTCCGCTCCTCCGGTCCCGGGCGGCTGCGGCGAGAGGGGAGCGGTGTAGACGGATGGATAGAGCCCCGCCCTGGAAGTCAGAACGCTAATCGTGACGGAACTCGTCAAGCGCTCACTGTGCGCCGGGCACTGCGGGTCGGATGCAAGTCAGTCGCGTCGGGCGCAGTCCCCGTCCCACGTGGGGCTCCCATTCTCAATCCCCGTTTTCCAGACCGAGGCCCAGAGAAGCCAAGTGACCTGCCCGAGGTCGCGGAGCAGACACGTGGCGGAGCCGGGGTCAGAACCCACGACCTCCTGACTCCCGGGCCCGGGCTCTACCCGCAGTTTTATTACGATTGAGTGGCTTCACTTCCCTGGCCCTCAGTTCCCTCATCTGCAAAATGGGGATGAAGCCCGGGAGCCCCACGTGGGACAGGGTCCAACCCCATTAACTCGGATCTACCCCAGCGCTTAGTGTGGTGTCCGGCCCATAGCAAGGGCCTAACGGATATCACTGAAAAGAGGGAGGGCGGTTAGATCTGGGGGAGATCTAACTCCCCCGTCCGCCCCCGGCTCTCACCCCCGCAGGGGAGGAGACGGAGGTGGAGCCTTTCGACGTGTCGGGGCTCCTTCCGCCGGACCTGGGGGCGTATTACCGCTACAACGGCTCGCTCACCACGCCCCCCTGCTACCAGAGCGTCCTCTGGACCTTGACCCGTCACCCCGTCCAGCTGTCCCCCGGCCAGGTAGGGTCCGCGGCCTCACCCGTCCCCCCGACCCGCTCCCCTCACCCCGATCCCCGCCTCCGTCCCTCTCTAGACCGGGCACGAATGCGTCCGGCGGTGATAACGACGGTGTCTGCTGAGTACCGAGCACTGTTCTAAGCGCCGGGGCGGAGCCGAGGGGATCGGTCCCCGTCGCCCGCGGGGCTCGCGGCCTTCATCCCCGTCTTCCAGAGGAGGGAACCGAAGCACAGGGGAGCAGAGCGACTCCCCCGAGGTCACCGAGCAGACGAGTGGCGGAGCCGGGGTCAGAACCCGTGACCTCATGACTCTCAGGCCCGGGCTCTACCCACCGCGCCACGCTGCAGCACTTAGTACAGCGTCCCGCACGCAACCAGCGCTCGATAAATCCCGCCGACCGGGAGCTCTGTGACACGCCTACTATCGGAGGGTGTTTATTGAGCGTCTGCCGCGTGCAGGGCACCGTCCTAAGCGCTAGGAATGGACAGTTCGCCTGCCGGTCCCGCTGTCCGTTAGTCAGTGGTATTTACTGAGCGCCCGCTGTGGGGCGGAGCACTGTACTCGGCGTTTGGGAGAGAGCACTACGAGACCCATTCGCCGCCCACATCGAGCTTAGCGTCTAGCGGGGCAGTTCACAGTCATCTCTCTCCGGCCGCGAAACGGGGCGGCCCGGCGTGGTGCCGTCGAGCCGGGGCCTGGGACTCAGGAGGTCACGGGTTCTAATCCCGGCTCCGCTGCTAGGCGGCCCCGGGCCGGTCACCTGGCTCCTCTGAGCTTCGGTTCCCTCGCCTGGAAAATGGGGGTGAGGGCCGCGAGCCCCCTGCGGGACAGGGACTGGGTCCGATCCCATTTCTTTGCATCTACCCCGGCGCTTAGCTCAGTCCTTGGCATCTAGTAAGCGCTTAACAGACACCACAGTAATTACCAGTGGATAGGGCAGGGGCCTGGGAGACGGAGGGCCCGTCGCGACGGACTCTCCCAAGCTCCGAGTGAAGGAAGCGGCGTGGCCCCGTGACTGTGAAATGGGGATGAAGACTGTGAGCCCCACGGGGGACAACCCGAGTCCCTTGTATCTCCCCCCAGCGCTTAGAACAGCGCTTAGCACAGAGTAAGCGCTTAACAAATACCATCATCATCATCGGAGCCCAGGCCTGGGAATCAAGAGGTCCTCATCCCGGCTCCGCCACTCGCCTGCCGAGCGACCTTGGGCAAGTCACTTCGCTTCCCTGGGCCTCAGTTCCCTCACCTGTCAAATGGGGATGAAGACTGGGAGCCCCGCGGGGGACAACCTGATTATCCCGTCTCTCCCGCAGCGCTCAGAACGGTGCTCGGCACATAGCAGGCGCTTAAAGACCAACATTATCATCTATCATTGTGCTAGCGTGGTATCGCGGTAGCCCCAGGTGGGACCGAGACCGTGTCCGACCTGGCTAGCTCGTCTCTTACCCAACGCTTAGTACGGTGCCCGGCACGTAGTAAGCGCTTAACAAATACCCTAAGAAAAAAAGTCACCTGGTTCTCCGGGCCTCGGTTCCCTCAACTGGAAAAAGGGGGCGGAGGCGGCGAGCTCCACCCGACCCGATCCGCTTCCGTCCGCCCCGGCGCCCGGTGGAGCGCCGGGCCCGTAGTGAGCGCTTGACAAATCCCACCGGGCGAGAAGAAATAGAGCGGCCCGCACGTGGCGAGCGGTCGGTCGACGTCAGGGCCGGACCGACTGAGCGAGCGCTGTGTCGGTGCCCAGCTGGAGCGGCTGCAGCTGGTGCTGTTCTCCACGGGGGACGAGGATCCCGGGCCCCCCCTGCCCCTGGTCCACAACTTCCGGGACCCGCAGCCCCTCAACTCCAGACGAGTCACCGCCTCCTTCCCCGACGGTGACCGCCGAGGCCTGGGGGTCGGGGAGGGCCGGGCCGGCGGGCGGGGGGGGGGGAGAGGCTGGGGGGAGGAGAGAGGGGGTGGGGGGGATGAGGGAGGAGCGGGATGGGTGGCGGATGGGGGGGTGGGAAGGGCTGGAGACCCCCCCACCCCCAACCTTGTCTCCTTCCCTTTCAGAGGGCTCCTACTCCATCGGTGAGTCCTGCTTCTCCCCCCACATCCTCCCCCTCCCCCCCGGGCCTACGTCCTCCGCCCCGTTCGGCCCTCCATCCCCGGGGTGACCGTCCGTCCGTCCGTCCGTCCCCATGGTAACCGTCCATCCATCCGTCCTCCCGTGCCGCAGGCAAGCGGGCGGCCCTGGGGCTGGGGGTCCTGGCCGGCGCCGGCGCCCTCGTCGTCGCCCTCCTCTTCGTCGTCGGGAAGATTCGGTCAGAGACCCCGCTCGACGCTCCCGCCCCCGCGCCCCCCCCCCAACGCTCCAGCCCCGCCACCTCCCTCCCCTCTCCCTTCCTGCCCGCGGCCCCGCTCTAATCATCATTATTAATAATAGCCGTATTCACTGAGCGCTTTCTACGTGCAAAGCACTGAACTGAGCGCTCGGGAGAGTCCAAGAGAACATCGGACCCATTCCCCGCCCACAAGGAGCTCCCAGCCTCTGCTCCCGTACTTCGCCCCCCCATCCCGGTCAGCCCCGTCCCCCGCCCCTCCCCCTGCTCCTCTTCCAGCCGTTGACGCCCCCGCCCCCACCCTACACAGGAGGAAGCGGAGGGAAGACCCCAAGAGCGTCGTGTTCACCTCCTCCAGGAGGACCAACGCTTAGCTGTAGAAGCAGCCCCTCGCGCAGGGGGCAGCCCGGGGGGGGGGGGGGAGCGGAGGGAGGAGCGGCCCCGGCCGGGTCAGCGGCAGAGGCGCCGAGGTGGGGCGGGGGGCGGGGGGGGGCCCTCGGCCGGGTGGGCTGGGCAGAGATAAGGGCGGAAGGGTGGGGAGGGGGCAGGAGGTCCCTCGGGCTGTGGCGTCGTCCCCCCCCAAACCGTCTCCCTCCCCGAGGAACTGGAAATAAAATCGCCTCTGCCCCCACCCCCTGCTTTCTTCGTTAAGGCCTTCTTGGAGGGTCGGGGGTGGGTTTTTCCGGTGGTATCTGTTAAGCGCCTACTCTGTCCCAGGCACCGTCGTGAGCGCCGGGACGGATCCGAGCCGATCGGGTCGGACGCCGTCCCCCACGGGGCTCACGGTCTTCATCCCCATTTTCCGGATGAGGAACGGGGGCCCGGGGGAGGGAAGCGACCCGCCCGAGGTCACGCGGCAGACGGGCGGCGGGGCCGGGATCAGAACCCAGGTCCTTCCGCCTCCCGGGCCCGGATCCGCCGCTGTTCGGAGGCCCCTCCCGCTCGGGAGAGGGCTCGGCTCACTCGGGGAAGGAGTGAGAGTCGTTCGCCCCCGATACCGCCCCCCCCCCACGCCCCACGGTGAGTGACAAGCGGGGTGACCCCTGAGGGACCCCAGCCCCAAGGCCAAAACTGGTTTCGCCTTACTTTTCCTCTGGACCGTAAGCTCCCGGCGAGCAGGGGGAACGTCCGTCATACCGTCCTCTCCCAAGGGCTTAGCGCGGCGCCCTGTACGCGGTAAGCGCTCAATAAATAGGACGGACCGGCCGACCGCCCTCGCCCCCCCAGAAACGGGCCCACAGGCGGCGTAGAAAAACCGGTTTATTCGTCCCTTATCACAATCACCTCGGTTAAAAGGGGGAGGACCACCCGCCCTCCGAAGAAGAAGGCAAAAAAAAAATCAGTTTCTAGAAAAGCGGCGTGCCCCGCCGCGCCCCTCCCCTGCGCCATCTCCCACCCCGGCGGCCCGGGGGCGAGTAGAAACCGTCGCGCCGTCGCCCCGCCCCGGTCCCCGGGTCCGGCTCCCCGCCGGGCCCGGTCCGAGGGAGCCGCGCGGGAGCGGGGGGGGGGGTCCGGAGGGAGGGGCTCCCGGGGGGGGGGGGTCCCCTCTATCTCCCCCCTCCCCACCCTGGGGGCCGAGGGCGGGTGGGAGGGTGAAAACGGAGGCCATTAGGATCCAGACGCCTCGGCTCCTGCCCGGGCCTAACCGTCCCTCGCCTCAGTTGCCCCAGGATCTCGCGGGGGGAGGAGGAGGGGCAGAGAGGGGTCGACCGGGGGCGGGGGGGTGGAAGGAGGAAGAGACCGAGGGGTCGGTGACCCGCTCCCCCTCTTAAAAACAGACCCATCCGGGGCCACGGGCCCGAGAGAGCGAGGCGGGCTCCAGCCAGACTGGTCGGCGTGGGCCTGGGGGGAGGGGGCTTCCGTCCCACCCTCCCGCTGCCCAAACCCCCGCGTCCCCTCTGCCCCTCTACCCCCTCCCCGCCGGCTCAGAGTCCCATCTCCACGGCAACCGTCGAGTCTCCCCCCCCCCCACACACACACTTCCCCCGCCGCCCCGGGTCACCCAGGGATCCGGTGACCGGGGGGAAGGGGCCTCCCCAGCCCCTCTCCCCCCGCCCGTCCCTCCCTCCCGCCCGCTCAGTCCTCGGTGGGGAAGCGAAGGGCCGAGTACATCATCACGCCGCTGTCCTCCGCCCGCCCGCCTGCAGGGGGGAAGGGCCGTCAGACGGGGGGGGGGCGGGGCGGGGGCCCGGAGGGGGTCCGGCCCGCCGAGCGGAAGGGGGCGCGGGGAGACGCGACGGAGGTCCCCGTCCCCGGGCCGACCGGCTGACCCCCACCGAGCGGCCGGCCTAGAGGGCAGAGGTCGAGCGGCCGGCGGGCGGGGTGGGGGGGGGGACGGGCACGGCCAGGCGCGCGCACACACGCACACGGACACGTAGACGCCCCGGCGGACGGAGGGGGGGCCGGGGGCGGGATGGGGCCGGGGGGGAGGGAGGGCGGCTCGGGCGCGCCGACTGGTCAGTCCTTACACGAGAAGCTGCGTCGGACGCCGCCGAGGGAGCCGCCGGCCGTGACGAAGGCCCACAGCCCCATGGCCACGGTCACCGCGTAGACGGGCAGCAGGCTGGCCTCGTACCGGGGGTTCAGGAACGTCTGCGGGCGGCGGCGGGGGGAGAGCGAGTCGCAGATGTCGGGGGGGGGGGGAGGAGGGTCCCGTCCCGCGCGCTTCGGGGAGACGCCGCGTCGCCCGGGTCACGGGAGAAGGGCCCCGCTACACGTAGGGGGGCGGGGAGGGGAGGCCGGGTCGCACGAGTGGCGGGAGAAGGGTCCCGTTACGCACGCGGGCGGGGGTGACCGGGTCACACGAGCGGGAGGAGGGTCACGCTACACGTACCGGGGGCGTGGGGGGGCGGAGACCGCGTCATACGAGAGGAGGGAGAAGGGTCACGCTACACACGTGGGGAAGAGACCACGTCGTACCCACCAGGAGATGGGGAGACATCGCGTCACACAAGGGACGGGGAGGGAGAGGGTGAGGAGGATCCCGCCGCACACGTGCCGGAGGAAACCGGGGGGAGAGACCGGCTCACGCGGGGTGGGAGGAGACCCCCCGCTAGACACGAGGTGGGGGAGAGACCGCTTTACGCGCGAGGGGGGGGGAGAGACCGCGTTAGACACCCGGGGCGGGAGAACACGCTCCCCTCGTGTGTCAGGGGAGGACCGATTTAGGCACGAGGCCGGGGAGAGACCCCTCTTCCCACGTGGGGCGGCGGGACGAAGCACTCCACCGCGGGACACGACGGCAGACCCGCGACGGGAGGGCGGGGACCCCCGGCCTCCCCGCGGACCCTCCCCCGCCCCGACCCCGCCGCTCACCAGGCCCGAGGTCAGCAGGTGACTGGTCACCACCAGCCCGAGGGCCCAGTATCTGTGTCGCTCGCAGGCGTCGAAGAACACGACGCCCCAGAAGGTGTGCAGCAGGACCAGGGCCGTGGTCAGGAACGCTGGCGGGCGGGTGGACGCTCAGCCCAAACCGGGACAACCCGGTGTCCCCCCCCCGGCCCGCCGCCCCCAACCTCCCGCGCCCCACGGAGGGGCGAGGGTCCGATCCGACCGGCCGCCCCGCGGCCTCACGTCCGGCCCGGAGGCGCCCCGACCCCGTCCCCTGAAACGGGGGGCCGCAGAAACGACGCCGGGGGCCGGCCCCAATCCGTCGACGGCACGACGCGCGCAGAGCACCGGACCGAGAGCCCGGGCAAGTCCGACGCGACGGAACCGGCCGAAACGTCCCCCGCCCCTGACGGGCGTCCGGTGCGGGGTGGGGCTCGGACCGGTGTGCGTGCACGCGCGCGCGCGCACTGTACACACAGACAGTCTCTCCCAAACGCGGCACCTCGAGACGGAGGCAGGAGGGGCTACCGGGGACCAGGCTCGGGCCGACGTCCCAAAAGCGAGGCGGACGCTAACCATCCGCCGGGCCGCGGCGGCCGCTCTCCCGGTCGCCGCTCTGGACCGTCGGCTGGCTGCGGGAGGGGATTCATCCCCTCCCGAGCGCTCAGCGCGGCGCTCCGCACACGGTGAGCGCTCGACGGATCCGACCGGCCGACCCGGCAGCACGGCCCCTAGAAGCGGGGAGGACGGCGGACCGACCGTAGACTGCGAGGTCGCCGTGGGCGGGGAAAGTCCTCCCCCGGGCGCTTAGCCCGGCGCCCCGCGGAGAGCGAGCGCTCGCCCGGCCGACGGCCGGAGGGACTGGGTCCAGCCCCCGGGGGGTGGCCGGGCGGGGGGGGCCGACGCGGAGGAAGGGACTTACCGGACGTGAGGAAGTAGTGGGGGGAATCCCCGTGGATCCCGACTATGCCGGGCCCCAGAGCGTCCGCCAGGATGTTGATGACGGAGAAGACGCCGCTGATGATGCCGAAGGACAATCCGGACACTGGCGGGGGGGGGACGGGGAGGGGCCCGGGGGGAGGGTGTGAGGTCCGGGGAGGGAGACGGGACGGGAACGGGGCGGGCGGGCCCCCCGCCCCTTCCCTGGCCCACCCGACTCCGACTGGGAGACGTGACCCGGCTCCTCCCCGCCGTCGGCCCCCTCCTCCGAGAAGCCTTCCCCGACCAAGCCCCCCTCGCCTCCTCTCCCACTCCCTTCCGCGTCGCCGCGACCCGCTCCCTCTCTTCATCCCCCGGCCCCCCCCCCCCGGACCACCCCGCTCATGTCCATCCCCGTCGTCCCTTTATTTCTCTTCGCGTCCGTCTCCCCCCGCGGACGGCGAGAGCTCGCCGTGGGCCGGGAGCGTGTCCGCCGATCGTTGCGCCGCCCTCTCCCGAGCGCTCGGTCCAGTGCTCCGCGCTCAATAAACGCGACCGGGTACTCACCGTAGGCCATCTGCCGGATCGATATGGGGGACCGCCCGTCCTCGCTCAACGACGCTAACCCCTCGTCCGCTTTCCTACGGGCGGGCGGGGGTCAGGGGGGCGCGGGGCAGGGGAGGGGGCTCCGCGGGGGTCCGATCCCGGCCGGAGGGAGCCCCCCGCCTCCCGTCCCTCCCCCCACCCCGCCGCTTCCCGGCGCCCCCGCGGCCTCCCCCCGCCCCCGCCCGGCCCCTCCCCTACTTGAGCAGCTTGTAATAGGCGAAGCGGAAGGCTTCCTGGAGGAGGACGGCCACGGCCGCCCCGAAGAGCAGGAGTCCGGTCTGGAGCCGGGCGTCGCTCCGGTCGCTCCACTGGACCGACAGGAACCAGACCACGGAGGCCAGGAGCAGGGAGACCAGCCAGAAAAAGGCCCTGGATGGGGACGGAGGAAACCGAAGGAAACGGGAGAATTGGGATGCAGCAGGAGGGAGCGGGGTCAGACCGGGCCGGGGGGGGGGGGGGGGGGGAGCCTCCCCAGCGGCGCTCGGGACAGCGGTGGCACACGGTAAACGCTTAACAAACACCACCGTCGCCGGTCGGGGTTTCTTCTGTCAGCCCGCGGCGGGCGGGGAACGGGTCCGCCGACTGAGCGACATCGGATTCTCCCGGGCGTTCAGTCCGGTGCCCTGCACGCGGTAGGCGCTCGACAGATACGATCGACCGACGGACCGGTCCCCGTCCGGGGGAGCGACGTGGGGGAGGAGAAAAGAGAGAAGCGGCGCGGCTCGGTGGCGGGAGCCCGGGCTTGGCAGCCAGAGGAGCTGGGTTCTAATCCCGCCCCCGCCACTCGACCGCCGCGGACGTCGGGGCGGGTCACTTCACCTCGCCGGGCCTCGGTGCCCTCGTCTGGAAAATGGGGATGGAGATGTGAGCCCCAAGTGGGGCCACCCGATCACCTGGCATCTACTCCAGGTAGACGGACCGGACCGGTCCCCGTCTGGGGGAGCGACGCGGGGAAGGAGAAGAGAGAGAAGCGGCGCGGCTCGGTGGAAAGAGCCTGGGCTTGGGAGTCAGAGGTCATGGGTTCGACTCCCGGCCCTGCCACTCGGCGGCTGTGTGACTGTGGGCGAGTCGCTTCACTTCTCTGGGCCTCGGTTCCCTCCTCTGGGAAACGGGGATCAACCGGGAGCCTCACGCGGGACGACCCGATGACCCTGGATCTCCCCCGGCGCTTAGGACGGTGCTCTGCACATAGGGAGCGCTTAACAGATACCAACATTATTAGTACTCCAGCGCTCGGCACATAGTAGGCGCTTCACAGATGCCATCGTCATCATTATTATCATCAAATAACTCGCGGTGGGGAGCCAAGCGGAGGAGGCCGGATTGGCTCGGCCCAACCGCCGTCCCGCTTTATTGGCAGGCGGGGCCCGGGGGAGGCAGGAAATCCTGGGTCTCTTCCTGGGGCGTCACCCTCCCCTCCGCCCCACGGTCAGCGGGCCTCGACTGGGGGTCAGAGGCCGCCTGCTCTTCCGGGGAGCGGGGGACCGGCCTCTCCCGGGCGTCTGACACAGCGCCTCGCACCCGGCGACCCCTCGGCGAACGCGACTGATCGATTCCTCCCCCGAGCGCCTACTACGGTGCACGGGACGCAATAAGCGCCCGGGGAATACGACCAAATACTCTCTCGAGCGCTTAGTGCCGGGTTCTGCACCCGCCAAGCGCTCGGTGAACACGATGGATCACCCTCCCGAGCGCTCGGTACAGTGCTTTACGCTCAATAAGCGCCCGGTGAAGAGGATCGGTCTCCCGAGCGCTCGGTTCAGTGCTTCACGCCCAGTGAGCGCTCGGTGAAGAGGATCGATTGCTCTCCCAACCGTTTAGTCCAGTGCTCCGCGCCCAAGAAGGGAACACGATCCATGACTCTCCCAAGCGCTTGGTCCGGGGTTGCGCACCCAGGAAGCGCTCGGCGAATAGGATCGGTGACTCTCCCAAGCGCTCAGTCCGGCGCTTTACCCTCGCTAAGGGAATAGAGGAGCAACGTGGCTCAGCGGAAAGAGCCCGGGCTTTGGAGTCAGAGGTCATGAGTTCGAATCCCAGCACTGCCACTTGCCAGCTGGGTGACGGTGGGTGGGTCACTTCACTTCTCTGTGCCTCAGTGACCTCGGCTGTAAAATGGGGATTAAGGTTGTGAGCCCCACTTGGTACAACCTGATTCCCCTGCGTCTCCCCCAGCGCTTAGTACAGTGCTCTGCACATAGTAAGCGCTTAACCAATACCAACGTTAGTATCATGACTCTCCCGAGCGCTTAGCACAGTGCTCTGCACCCAAGAAGATCGATGACTCTCCCAAGCGCTTAGTCCGGGGTTCTGCACCCAAGAAGCGCTCGGTGGATACGATCGATTAGCAGAGCGTGTCGCACAGGCCCCGGGCCCCCCGGGGGCCCCTCCCCCGCCCCTCCCCCGCCCCCCCACCCCGCCCCCGGCCCGCACTGACCCCGCCACCAGGATGATGACCCGCAGCGGGTCTCCGGCCACCGTCAGCAGGAAGAGGGCGAAGGCCGGGCCGAAAGCCACGAAGGCGCAGCCGAAAAACACGGCGGCCCCCATGGCGGGCAATCAGGGCGGGCGGCGGGGAGGCGGCGGCGGGAGGGCGGCGGGGAGGCGGCGGCGGGAGGGCGGCGGGGGCGCCCCCTTCCGGCCCCGGACTGTGGGGCTTCGGGCCGCGGCCGCCCCGATGGCAGCTCCCTCCGGCCCCGCCCCCCCGGCTACGGCGGCCGCGCTGGGACAGACGCCGGGCCCCGCCCCCTCCCGCCTCCGCAGCCAATGAGGAACGGGCGGAGGGGCGGGGCCCGGCGCGCGGCAGCCTGGGAGTCGTAGTTCCAGGCCGCGCGGCAGCCTGGGAGTCGTAGTTCTGCAGGCACTCACGCGCTCCCCCGCTACGGCGGCCGCGCTGGGACAGACGCCGGGCCCCGCCCCCTCCCGCCTCCGCAGCCAATGAGGAACGGGCGGAGGGGCGGGGCCCGGCGCGCGGCAGCCTGGGAGTCGTAGTTCCAGGCCGCGCGGCGGCCTGGGAGTCGTAGTTCTGCAGGCACTCACGCGCTCCCCGCCGCGCCTCGCTTACGGGGAGGGGCGCGGTCGTCGCCATCCTGTTGGCGTCTGTTAATAATAACGTTGGTAGTTGTTAAGCGCTGACTATGTGCAGAGCACCGTTCTAAGCGCTGGGGGAGACACAGGGGAATCAGGTTGTCCCACGTGGGGCTCACGGTCTTCATCCCCGTTTTCCAGATGAGGTCACGGAGGCCCAGAGAAGTGAAGTGACTCGCCCAAAGTCACCCAGCTGCCAAGTGGCAGAGCCGGGATTCGAACCCGTGATCTCTGACCCCAAAGCCCGGGCCCTTTCCACTGAGCCCCGCTGTTAAGCGCTGACTGTGTGCAGAGCACCGCGCTAAGCGCTGGGGGAGACCCAGGGTCATCGGGTTGTTCCTCGTGAGGCTCCCGGTCTTCATCCCCATTTGACAGATGAGGTCACTGAGGTCCAGAGGAGTGAAGTGACTTGCTCAAGGTCCCACAGCTGACAAGGGGCGGAGGCGGGATTCAAACCCATCACCTCTGACTCCTAAGCTTGGGCTCTTGCCACTGAGCCGCCCCGCGGCTGCAGGCCTGGGCGCGCGGCATCCCGGGACTCACACTGTCGCACACACTCTGTCTCTGTTCTCTTTCACACATTCTGTCTTCCTCTCTGTCTCTCAGTTTCTTTCTATCTCTCTCTCCCCCACCATCCCTACACCCCGCTTAGAGTGAGGATGATGATGATTCATTCATTCAATCGTATTTCTTGAGCGCTTACTGTGTGCAGAGCGCTTGAAATGTACAATTCGGTGACAGATTCATTCATTCAATGGTATCTATTGAGCGCTTACTGTGTGCACTGCACCGGACTGAGCGCTTGGACTGTACAATTCGGCAAGAGATAGAGACAATCCCTGCCCAACAACGGGCTCACAGCCTAAAAGACGGGCTCAGGGTCTTTCATTCAATCGTATACGATGATATTTGTTAAGCGCTTACAGGGTTCCAAAGTACCGTTCTCAGCGCCGGGGGAGATCCAAGGTCATCGGGTTGTCCCACGTGGGGCTCCCAGTCCTCGCCCCCATTTTACAGATGAGGTCACTGAGGCCCAGAGAAAAGTGACTTGAGCAAGGTAACGCAGCAGACGAGTGGCAGAGGCGGCATTAGAACCCATTTCCTGGGACTCCCTGGCGTTCCCTGGGGCGCCCGGAATGCTTGGAGCTGTAGTTCAGACCCCTTCCACCCCCCAGCCTCCCCACCCCCGGCTCGGGATCATAAGAATTAATGATAATTCATTCATTCATTCAATAGTATTGATTGAGCACTTACTATGTGCAGAGCACTGTACTGAGCGCTTGGAGTGGACAAATCGGTACCAGCTAGAGACAGTCCCCGCCCTTTGCCGGGCTTACAGTCTAATCGGGGGGGAGACGGACAGACAAGAACGATAGCAATAAATAGAATCAAGGGGATGAAATCTCATTAAAACAATAGCAAATAATTGTGGTGTTTACTACGGGCAAGGCACTGGACTAAGGGCTGGGGTGGCCACACCGCAAACCGGTTTGGACACAGTCCCCCGTGCCACGTGGGGCTCCCAGTCTCCAATCCCCATTTCCCAGATGAGGGCACTGAGGCCCGGAGGAGCGAAGGCACTTGCCCAAGGTCACACGGCCGACAAGGGGCGGGGCCGGGATCAGAGCCCTCGCCGGGCCCGAGGGGCGGGGCTACAGGGAGTGGGAATGGCAGGGCCGGGCGCGCGGCATGCCGGGAGGTGTAGTTCAGGGGGCGCGCGGCATGCCGGGAGGTGTAGTTCAGGGGGCGCGCGGCATGCCGGGAGGTGTAGTTCAGCGGGCGCGCGGCATGCCGGGAGGTGTAGTTCAGCGGGCGCGCGGCATGCCGGGAGGAGTGGTTCCGCGGGCGCGCGGCATGCCGGGAGGAGTGGTTCCGCGGGCGCGCGGCATGCTGGGAGGTGTAGTTCAGCGGGCGCGCGGCATGCTGGGAGGTGTAGTTCAGCGGGCGCGCGGCATGCTGGGAGTTGTAGTTCTACTCTTCCTCCCCTTCTCCCCAACGCTCCGCTTGATTGAGGGGCCGGGCTGGCGGGAAGCCGGGCCTTTGATGAGGACGGGTCGGGCTGGTCTGCAAAGCCCCCTGGGCCCGTCGTTCAGTCCCTGCCGCCTCTGGTGGCCTCAGCGCTTACAACAGTGCTTGGCGCGTAGTAAGCGCTTCAAAAAAATACCATCATCCTCTGCCTCCTCCTCTTGGTGCCTCCATCTCTCAGTTCGATTTTATCTCTGGCCGGTGGAAGAAATGGAGAGGCACGGGGAGAGCTGGGAGAGAGAGACAGGCAGGGAGAGGGGAGGAGGAGGTTGAAAATGCTTGGCAACGGGGAGCAGACTGCAGTTGCAGTGAGAGAGATAACGTTGGTATTTGTTAAGCGCTTACTATGTGCAGAGCACCGTTCTAAGCGCTTGAGGGAGATCCAGGGTCATCGGGTCGTCCCACGTGAGGCTCCCGGTCTTAATCCCCATTTTACGGATGAGGGAACCGAGGCCCAGAGAAGTGAAGCGCCTCGCCCACAGTCACCCAGCTGCCGAGTGGCAGAGCCGGCATTCGAACCCACGACCTCTGACTCCCAAGCCCGGGCTCTTTCCACTGAACCACGCTGCTTCTCTAGATTGAGCCTAGACTGCAGGGAGGGCTTCCTGAAGGTGGAGGCGGGGCACCTCCATTCCCCTCCATCTTGGGGGGCAGAATCTCTCCCTGTATGAGTCGAGGGCCTCAAGGCATGGAGAGGGCCTGGACGACCCCCCTAATCTGAAACGTTGCGGGCAGGGAGTGTGTCATCTTGTTGGTAGAGAAGCAGCGTGGCTCAGTGGAAAGAGCCCGGGCTTGGGAGTCAGAGGTCATGGGTTCGAATGTCAGCCCTGCCCCTTGTCAGCTGTGTGACCGTGGGCGAGTCACTTCGCTTCTCTGGGCCGCAGTGACCTCATCTGTAAAATGGGGATTAACCGTGAGCCTCCCGTGGGACGACCTGATGACCCTGGCTCTCCCCCAGCGCTTAGAACGGTGCTCTGCACCTAGTAAGCGCTTAACAGATGCCAACGTTATTGATATCATTATTGTCGTCCTCTCCCAAGCGCTCAGTCCAGTGCCGCGCACACGGTAAGTGCTCAGTAAGTGCCATCGAATGAAAGAAGGCAGATGAAACCAAAGCTCAGACCGTCCTGTGGTTAAATCGGAACAAACGGCGCCCTCCACCCCCTCCTCTCCACCCTATCCACCCTCTTCACTCCAAGGAAGGTTCTTTTGTCCGTGACTTCCTCTGTTTATTGTTGAAAACCATATTTCCTGGTGTCTCACGCCTCCCCGCTCCAAGCCGCTGGACCGTGAAGGGAGGATCCTTTCTCCCCTTCCCGACTCCGCCGCACCAGAGAAGGAAACTCAGTCAATCGGTCAGTTGTATTTGTTGAGCGCCTACCGGGTGCTGGGCACTTGGGAGGATACACCGCAACAAGCAGCGTGGCTCCGCGGAAAGGGCAGGGGCTTGGGAGTCCGAGGTCACGAGTCCTAATCCCGGCTCCACCGTTTTGTGTGACTTTGGGCAAGTCATTTAACTTCTCTGTGCCTCAGTTCCCTCATCTGTAAAATGGGGATTATGACTGAGCCCCACGAGGGACGCTCCGATTACCTTGTATCTACCCCAGCGCTTGGAACAGTGCACACTGCGCATAGTGAGCGCTTAACAAATACCAACATTATTATTATTGCCCCAGCGCTTAGTGCTTGGCACATAGGAAGCGCTTAACAGATACCTCCATAATTATTATTAATATAACAGAGACACATTCCCTGTCCACAACGAGATTACAGTCTAAAGGGGGAGACAGACATCAAATAACTTACGGATACGGGCATAAAGTGCCGCGGGATTTGGGGGTGAGGGGCGCTACCCTAACCAACGGAGCCAATAGTGATAATGACGGGATCTGTTAAGCGCTTACGTGTGTTAAACACTGTTCAAAGCGCTGGGGTAGATAGAAGGTCATCAGGTCGGACGCGGTCCCTGTCCCGCCTGGGCTCCCCGCCTTCATAAGAGTCTTTAGCCGTGATCGGGTGAAGACGAGTTTGGTTCAGAAGGATTTCCTTCCAGTCCCGAGGCTCGCGGGAGGCCGAGAGGCGGGGAGAAGTCCGTCGGTATGAGCCAGGGCGGCGCGGAGGCAGGGGAAGAGACAGAATGACCTCTGGTTGGGGGGGGGGGGGGTGGTCGATGGGCCTTGGGTCTCTGTAGCATTCTGAGAAGCCGGGTGGCCTAGTGATCCCCCGATTAGACCGTGAGCCCGTCGTTGGGTGGGGACGGTCTCTATCTGTTGCCCAATTGTCCATTCCAAGTGCTTAGTCCACTGTATATATTTTCATCACCCTATTTGTTCTGTTAATGAGATGTACATCGCCTTGATTCTATTTATTTGCTATTGTTTTAATGAGAGGTTCATCCCCTTCATCCTCTTTATTGCTATTGTTCCTGTCTGTCCGTCTCCCCCGATTAGACTGTGACCCCGTCAAAGGGCAGGGACTGTCTCTGTTAGCGATTTGTCCATTCCAAGCGCTTAGTCCAGTGCTCTGCACATAGTAAGCACTCAATAAATACTACTGAATGAACGAATGCTCTGCACAAAGTAAGCGCTCAATAAATACTATTGAATGAATGAATGAATTAGAGCACAGGAGTCAGAAGGACCTGGGTTCCCATCCCGGTTCCATCGCGTGTCTGCTGTGTGACCTTGGGCAAGTCACCTAACTTGTCTGCGCCCCAGTGACCTCAGCTATAAAATGGGGATTAAGATCGTGAGCCCCGGGCGGGACGGGGACTGTGTCCAGCCTCATCCCCTCGTATCTTCCCCAGTGCTTAGAACAGGGCTTGACACATAGTAAAGCTGTGTGACTGGGGGCAGGTCCCTTCACTTCTCGGGGCCTCAGTTCCCTCATCTGGAAAATGGGGATGAAGACTGGCAGCCTCACGTGGGACCACCTGATGACCCCGGATCTCCCCCAGCGCTTAGAACGGTGCTCCGCACATAGTAAGCGCTTAACAGATACCAACATTATTTAATTAAATACCGTATTAAAAGAAACCCTAAACATCCTACCCAGGATAGCAGGGTGGGGTTGGGGGAGCCGTCACGGACGGGGGAGAGTCAGGGAAGGAGAACAATAACCCCTGGTGGGGGGCGGGAAGGGGGCTGTGGTCCCGCGGAGGCTAGAATGCTTTGGGAGGTTGGGGGATGGGAGAAGAAAGCGGGGGACACAGAGTCTGCCACTTTGCTGTGTGACCTTGGGCGAGTCGCTTCACTTCTCTCTGCCTTGCTTACCTCATCTGTAAAACGGGGTTCGAGACCGGGAGCCCACGTGGGACGGCAACTGCGCCCAACCCGATCTGCTTGTATCCACCCCAGCGCTTAATACGGTGCCCGGCGCACGGTAAGCGCTTAACAAATACCGCAGTTATTCATTTCTTTCATTCATTCCTTCAATCGTATTTATTAAGCTCTTCCGGTGTGTGGAGCGCTTTAATAAGCGCTTGAAAAAGGACAATGCAATCATAAAGAGTGATGATTCCCTGCCCACAATGAGCTCATAGTCTCGGTGGGGGGGGAAGCAGACATCAGTACGAGTAAACAGACATCAATACAAATAAATAAAACGACAGCAATATACAGAAGGGGTGTGGGGCTGGGAAGTGGGGGGAAAAGCAAAGGGACCGTGTCGGGGCGACGCAGAAGGGAGCGGGAGATGAGGAAAGGTGGGGTTTAGTCTGGGAAGGCCTCTTGAAGGAGGCGATAAGACTTTGAAGCGGGGAGAGGAATTGTCTGGCGGATTTGAGGAAGGAGGGCGTTCCAGGTCAAAGGCAGGACGTGAGCCGGGGTCGGCGGCGAGACGGCGGCCCGGGGAGAAGGTGAGCGGCACCAGAGGAGCGGACTGAGCGAGCCGGGTTGGAGAAGGAGAGAAGCCAGGTGAGGCAGGAGCGAGAAAAGGACTCAGGGAGATCGGGTTTGGGCCGGGGAGAGCCGGGTCCGGGCCAGAATTTTCTTTCTGACGGTATTCATTAAGCGCTTATTACGTGCCAGGCGCTGTTCTAAGCCTAGAATAAGCACAAGATCATTAGGTCGGACGTCGCCTCTGTTCCCCCGTGGGGCTCCCGGTCTTCGCCCCCATTTTCCAGATGAGGGAACGGAGGCCCAGAGAAGTGAAGCGACTTGGCCAAGGTCACCCAGCAGCAGGTAAGTGGCGGAGCCGGGACGAGAACCCAGGTCCTTGTGAGTCCCAGGCCCGGGCTCTACCCCCGGGCCACGCTGTGGAGGAGTGTGACGGCGGGGAGGACGAATGGGATGGCGGCCCCCAACTAGGAGTGGGGAGAGAAGCAGCGTGGCTCAGTGGAAAGAGCCCAGGCTTGGGAGTCAGAGGTCGTGGGTTCGAATCCCGGCTCTGCCACCCGTCAGCTGGGTGACCGTGGACGAGTCACTTCGCGTCACTGGGCCTCAGTGAACTCATCTGTCAAATGGGGATGAAGACCGGGAGCCTCACGCGGGACAACCTGAATGACCCCGTATCTCGAACGGTGCTCTGCGCGTAGTAAGCGCTTAACAAATACCAACGTCATTATCATTATTATCCATGCTGGGTCCCGCTGGGTCCGACGCTCCCGGGCGGGCTGCGAGGTGGCCGGAGAGGATCCCGGCGGGGGGATTTCCGGGAAGCGGCCCGGGCGGCTTCCTCTGGGGGCAGGTGCCGGCGGGGGCCCCGAAACAATGGAGCTCACGACGCGGGGGGACCCGAGACAATGGCGCTCTCACATCTGGAGGATGGATCTGCAGATGGGCCGCGGGGGGACCGGGAGAGGCCGGTGGGCCGGCGGAGAGCCCCGGGGCCCAGCCCAGGCTGATCCCGGAGCAGGCCGGCTTAACCTCCCCGAGGGTCTTCCCGGGGGTCGGGGCCGGAGGGGCGGTGTCGTCCTTTCGCGGGGACCGAGATGATGAGATGCCCTTCTTCTTAATAATACTGGTGGCATTTGTTAAGCGCTTACTATGTGCCAAGCACCGCTCTAAGCGCCGGGGTGGATACGAGTCTGTGAGGTTGGACGTGGTCCCCGTCCCACGTGGGGCTCACGGTCTCAATCCAATTTTACAAATGAGGGGACCGAGGCCCCGAGATGTAAAGGGACCGGGCCCGAGGTCACGCAGCAGATCGGTGGCGGCGCCGGGATTAGAACCCAGGTCCTTCAGGCTCCCAGGCCCGGCCTCTCCCCACCGGGCCACGCGGCTTCTCTAACCAGCTACAGCCGGCCCAGGGGCCCAGAGGCAGGGGAGGGATGCGGCGACAAGGCAGTCGATGGTATTTATTGGGAGCTTACTGTGTGCGGAGGACTGTACTGAGCGCTTGGGAGAGGACAGTACAAGCGAGCTAGCAGACACGTTCCTGCCCATACCAAGCTGTATTATTAGTATAATAATTATGGTATTTTTAAGCGCTTCCTATAATGATAATGCTGGTATTCGTTAAGCACTTGCTATGTATTGAGTACTGTTCTAAGCCCTGGGGTAGGTAATAATGATGACATGTGTTAAGCGCTTACTCTGCGCAAAGCACTGTTCTAAGCGCTGGGGGGGAGACAAGGGGATCAGGTTGTGCCACGTGGGGCCTGCAGTCTCAATCCCCATTGTACAGATGAGGTCCCTGAGGCCCAGAGAAGTGAAGTGGCTTGCCCGAGGTCACCCAGCTGACCAGCGGCGGAGGCGGGATTAGAATCCACGACCGCTGACTCCCAAGCCCGGGCTCTGGCCACCGAGCCACGCTGCTTAACTACTACTAATCATAATGTTCTACGTTAAGTGCTTACTGCGTGGCAGGTTCGATGCTAAGCGCTGGGGTAGAAACAAGATGATCGGTTAGGACACAGTCCCTGCCCCGGCATGGGGCTCCCAGTCTTAACCCCCGTTTTAAGATGAGGAAACGGAGGCCCAGAGAAGTGAAGTGACTTGTCCAAGGTCACCCAGCAGACAAGCGGCAGAGCCAGGATCAGGACGCAGGTCCTCTGACTCCCAGGCCCGGACTCTTTCCGCCAGGTCACGCTGCTTCTCGACATCTGATCCCCCAGTCATTCATTCCGTCGTATTTATTGAGCGCTTACGGCGTGCAGAACGCTGTACTGAGCGCTTGGAAAGTCCGATTCGGCAGCGGGTAGAGACCGTCCCCGCCCGACGACGGGCTCGCAGTCTAGTGCCCCGGCGCTTAGAACGGTGCTCTGCACATGGTAAGCGCTTAACAAATACCAACATTATGATTATTATTATATATCGGTGCTTACCGTGTACCGTTTAGACTGCGAGCGCGTCGTTGGGCAGGGATGGGCTCTATCTGTTGCCGAATTGCACGTGCCAACCGCTTAGTACAGTGCTCTGCACACAGTAAGCGCTCAATAAATACGATTGATTGAACGAATGAATGCAGAGCACTGAACGTAGCACTGGGGAGAGTAGAGTACTGCACAGGGAGCAGATACGTTCCCTGCCCGTAAATCGCTTACAGTCTAGAGGGGGGAGACAGACACTCAGAGGCATAAATAATTTATTCTATGGAACGTAAAGATCTGGACATTAAGCGCTGTGGGGTTGTGAGTGGGGCCGAATATCAAATACCCACCGGTCACAGATCCAAATGCGGAGAGGAGGGGGAAAAGCGGGCACGATCAGGGAAGGCGCCTTGGAGGAGAGGTGACCTCAGTAATGCTTCGAAGGTGATTTTAAAGCCGTCCACCCCCCGGCCCCCCGCCCAACTCACCTGGCTTCTCTCCTTCCCCGTCGCAGGCCGCACGCTCCGCTCCTCCTTCTCGCCCGGCCCGCCGTCGACCCCTGCCCCACGTCCCGCCTCTGGCCCGGAACGTCCTCCCTCCTCTCATCCCACAGCCCACCATTTCCCCCCCGCCTCGAAGCCTTACCGAAGGCCCGTCTCCTCCAAGAGGCCTTCCCGGACTAAGCCCCCCTTCCCTCATCTCCCGCTCCCTTCCGCATCATCCCGACCCGCTCCCTTTGCTCTTCCCCCCTCCTGGCCCCGGCGCCGCTTATGTCCAGCTCGTCGTTTATTTATCCGTACTGGTCTCCCCCGCTTTAGACCGTGAGCCTACCGAGGGCAGGGAAGGTCACCGTTTGTGACGGTATTGTACTTTCCCAAGTCTTTAGTACCGCGCTCCGCACGCGGGAAGCGCTCAATAAAAACGAACCGGAACGGTGAAATGGATGAATATGGGGGGAGGGTGGGAGTTCCAGGCAAGGGAGAGGATGTGGGAAAGGGGTCATCGGTGGAGAGATCGAGGAGACGGGGGCACGGTGAGGAGCGGAGCGGAACGTGTGGGCCGGGCTGGAGTAGGAGATTAGTAAAGTGAAGTAGGAGGGGGCGAGGGGATCGAATGTTTTCAACGAGATAGCGAGGACTTTCTGTTTGACGATCACCCAACCCTCTGCCCCGCCGCACTCATGCCCGTATCTGTCATTTCTTTCTTTCTGTCATCGTCCTCCTCCCCCTCTTGACTGTCAGCTCGCTGCGGGAAGGGAACGTGACTGATTACCCTTGTACCGGACCCTTCCGGACTCTTAGTCCTGTCCTAATAAGGGCTCAGTAAATACCGCCGACGGATCCCGGGAACTCAGCCCCTTTCCCCCTCACCCGTCAGTCAGCCGTCGTCCGTTAGCCCAGTTGCCCCGGGAAGGGGTCCGGCCCCGGGGGACGGCGGGCAGGGGGGAGGAGGCCACCAAAGAGTCCAGAGGAGTTGCTTCCCTTTCAGCGGCCCAGACCCCTCCCCTCTTCAGGCTCCCCTTGGCCGCTCTCAGGGAGGGGGGCCGTGGGGACCGTGTAATTTCCTGTCTTCCAGAGTAAGACATCGCAGAGTCCACTCCTTTCCCGCCCGCGGCCGGCCGAAGGGCCAGCATGGACCTCCCCCTCCTCACGGCCGCCGTCTTCACCGCCCACCTCCTCCTAGGTAAGGGGCTTCCCCGCTCCCACCCCGGCCCCTCCGCCGGGGCCCGGCTTCTTGGATGCCCAGGGGATGGGGAGAGGATGAGGGGTGGGGCGGGACCCCCGGGGGAGAGGGTAGGTGGTCCGCGCCCATGCTGAGGGGCAAAGTCGGAGAGGAGTCTACAGCGGGGGGGAGCGAGGTTAGACTACTTGGGATGGGGGGCGGGCAGGAGTCCCCAGAACCTGGGAAGACGGGGGGGGGGAAGTCATGTCCCACTCTCCTGTCGGGCAAGTCCTCGGGCTGGGGTTCCCTCGGCGGCGGGGGCCCGGGACCTTGCGGGGAGGGGGGTGTTCGGAAGCGGGACGGGTCGGGGGGAGGCGGGCTGTGGGAGGAGAAGGTCCTTCAGCTTTCAGACCGTCCCCCCTCCCTCGCCCCCCCCCCCCAAGCCTTTCCCCCTTTTGTTCCCAGCTGTCCAGGTGGGAACTGCAAAGTTTCCTCAGTTTCCTCCCGGGCCCTTGAGCGGTGGAGGGATGGGGAGGGGGGAGATGGGGGCCGGGGAGGGGCCGTCGTCTGGAGAGGAATTTGGTCCGAAGCAGGATGCGGGGTCGGGGGAGCGGTGGGGTCTAGCGGACGGAGCCCGGACCCGGGAGGCAGAGGACCCGGGTTCTCGTCCCGGCTCCGCCACTCGTCTGCCGGGTGACCTCGGCCCGGTCGCTTCGCTTCTCTGGGCCTCGGTTCCCTCGTCCGTCAAATGGGGATTAAGAGCGTGAGCCCCACTTGGGACAGGGACTGGGTCCAACCTGATGGACTTGCATCTACCCCGGCGCTCGGCACGTAGTGGGCACGCAGTGAGCGCCCGACGAATACCCTCGTCGTCGACCTCGGGCCTTCGGTTCTCCGGGCCTCGGGGCCCTCGGCCGTCAAATGGGGATTCCCGTTTAGACTGTGAGCTCTGCGTGGGACGGAGACGGCGGCTGACCTGATGATTTTACATCTTCCCCAGCGCTCGGGACAGCGGTCGACACATAGCACGGGCTCAACGGATACCGCGGTTAGCGTCCCCGGGGGGGAGCGGAGGGACCCCTTCCGCCGCCGCCTTGTCACTCCCCGCTTCTCCATCTCTACCCAGCCCCCGTCCCGTCACGGCTCTTTCGCGCTCCGCTTCGGCCCCGCACCTGAGTGAGAAGGAAACAGGAAACTCTGGGGAGTCGTAAGGGACGGGAATTTCCAGAGCGGTGACTTGGCGAGAAACTGGGGCAGAGGGGTTCTTCTCGACCTCCTCCCGTTGAATGGTAGGAACGGTGATGACGATGGGGATTGTTGAGCCCGCACCAGGTGTCCAGGGCTCTCCCAAGCGCTGGGGGACACCCAAGTCAGGTTGGACACGGTCCCCGGCCCACGTGGAGCTCTCGCACTCTTATCCCCGTTTTCCGGAGGAGGGAACCGAGGCCCTCAGCAGAAGCGACGTGGCTTAGCGGGAAAGAGCCCGGCCTTGGGAGCCAGAGGTCGTGGGTTCCAACCCCGTTTCTGCCGCTTGTCAGCTGGGCGACTCTGGGCCAGTCACGTCGCTTCTCCGGGCCTCGGTTCCCCCATCTGGGAAACGGGGTTGAAGCCCGTGAGCCCTACGTGGGACACCCCCAGTACCTTGGATCGACCCTGGCGCTTGGAAGGGTGATTTGCACACGGTAAGCGCTTAACAGATGTCATCATTATGATTATTATAAGTGAAGCGACTGGCCCGCGGTCACCCAGCGGACGTGTGGCGGAGCTGGGATTGGAACCCAGGTCCTCCTGACTCCCGGGCCCGGGGTCTAGCCACTAAGGCACGCTGCTTCTTAAGGGATGCTCTTTCCTCCCCTTCCGCCCCTCCTCCTCTCCTTCCTCCCTCACCCCGACCCCCCGACCGGTCCCGTCCCCGCCCTGGTCTCTCTCCCCCGCCGCTCTCCCACCTCTTCCCGATGCTCTGGCCAGTTTCCCACGGCCACTTCCTGCAGCTCCCGGGAACTCTGAGGAGAACGAGCCAAGGCCGGGGGCGGGGAGGGGGGTGGAGGGGAGCGGAGAAGTGACCGTAGTAATCGTAATTGCCGGGGCACTTGAGAAGCGTAGTCTGGGGTAGAGACAAGATAATCGGGCTGGACGCTGTCCCCGTCCTCACGGTCTTCATCCCCATTTGACAGAGGAGGCCACTGAGGCACGGAGAAGTGACCTGTCCAAGGTCACGCAGCAGACGGGGGGGGCGGAGCCGGGATGGGCACCCAGTCCCTCCGACTTCCGAGCCCGGGCTCTGTCCACACTGTAGCAGACCTCTATGCTCATCACCTACAGTGATAATCCATCGATCGATCAATCAGTGGTATTAATTGAGTGCTTACGGCGGGCAGAGCGCTGTACTAAACGCTTGAGGGAGGGCAGTAGAGACACAGTCCCTCCCCACGGTGAATTGACGGTCTAGGGGGAGGCGGACGTGAATAGAAATAAATAAATGACGGAGAGGGACCTAAGTGCCGGGGGGCTGAGGGAGGAGTGAATGCAGGGCACGAATCCAAGTGGAAGGGCGACGCAGAGGGGAGTGGGAGAAAAGGAAATAACCACTGTGGAATTTGATAAGCGCTTGAGAAGCAGCAGGGTGTAGTGAAGAATAATAATAATAATAATAATAATAATAATTCATGTTGGTATTTGTTAAGCGCTTACTATGTGCCGAGCACTGTTCTAAGCGCCGGGGGAGATACAAGGTCATCGGGTTGTCCCACGTGAGGCTCCCAGTCTTCATCCCCACTTTCCAGGTGAGGGAACTGAGGCGCAGAGAAGTGAAGTGACTCGCCCACAGTCACCCAGCTGACAAGAGGCGGAACTGGGATTAGAACCCACGACCACTGACTCCCGAGCCCGGGTTCTTGCCATTAAGCCACGCTGCCGCGACTTGCCCAAGGTCACGCAGCTGATAAGCGGCAGAGCCGGGATCAGAACCCGCGTCCTCTGACTCCCAAGCCGGGGCTCTTTCCACTAAGCCACGCCGCTACTTGTCCTCCGTGTGACCTCGGGCTAGTCACTTCACTTCTCTGTGCCTCAGCGACCTCACCTGTAAAATGGGGACGAAGACCGTGAGCCCCACGTGGGACGACCTGATCGCCTTGTATCCCCCCGGCGCTCAGAACGGTGCTTCGCACATAGTAAGCGCTTAACCCCATTATTATCATCATTACTCTTAGAGCCGGGGCCCGGGAGTCAGAAGGACCTGGCTTCTCCTACCGGCTCTGCTCCTTGCCTGCTGCGTGACCTTGGGCCAGTCACTTCACTTCTCCGTGCCTCAGTTCCCTCATCTGTAAAATGGGGATAAAGACCGTGAGCCCCACGTGGGACCACCTGAAGACCTTGCATCTCCCCCAGGGCTTAGAACAGTGCTTGGCCCAGAGTAAGCGCTTAACAAATACCAGCATTATTACTTAACTTCTCTGAGCCTCAGTTTCCTCATCTGTAAAAGGGGAACTAAGACCGTGAGCCCCATGTGGGACAGGGACTGCGTCCAATCCGACTGTCTCGGATCTACTCCCGGCGCTTACAACGGCGCCCGGCGCCTACTAAGTGATCAACAAATACCACAGTTATTATTAGTAGTAATTAATAGCTTTACTACTAACTAATCACTGTGGTACTCCTTCATTCATCCCTTCCGTAGTATTTACTGAGCGCTTACTATGTGCGGAGCACTGGACTCAGCGCTTGGAATGGACAGTTCGGCAACAGATAGAGACGGTCCCTGCCCATCGACGGGCTCACGGTCTGACGGGGGGACACGGATGGACAAAAACAATAGCAATAAATAGAATCAAGGGGATGGACGTCTCATTAACGAAATAAATAGGGTAATGAAAATATATACAAATGAGCAGATGAGCGGAGTGCTGAGGGGAGGGAAAGGGACGGGGGGGGGGGAGCAGAGGGAAAGGGGGGACAAGAGGGTTTAGCTGAGGGGAGGCGAAGGAGGGGTAGAGAGGCGGCAGAAGGAGCAGAGGGAAAAGGGGAAGCTCAGTGTGGGAAGGCCTCTCGGAGGAGGTGAGCTCTCAGTAGGGCTTCGAAGAGGGGAAGAGAGTCGGTTTGGCGGAGGCGAGGAGGGAGGGCGTTCCGGGACGGCGGGAGGACGCGGCCCGGGGGTCGACGGCGGGACGGGCGAGAACGGGGGACGGCGAGGAGGCGGGCGGCGGAGGAGCGGAGCGTGCGGGTGGCCGGTGGAGAGAGAGAAGGGAGGAGAGGTAGGAGGGGGCGAGGGGATGGACGGCCTCGAAGCCTAGAGGGAGAAGTTTTTGTTTCGCGCGGAGGTCGATGGGCAACCGCTGGAGGTTTTTAAGAAGGGGAGTGACTGGCCCGGAGCCTTTCTGCAGGAAGATGAGCCGGGCAGCGGAATGAAGAATAGACTGGAGCGGGGAGAGACGGGAGGAAGGGAGATCGGCGAGCGGGCTGACACGATAATCCAGCCGGGATATCACGAGAGCCCGTAACAGTAAGATAGCCCTCTGGGTGGAGGGGAAAGGGCGGATCTCGGCGATATCATAAAGGTGAGACCGGCGGGTCTCGGTGCCGGGTCGGACGTGCGGGGTGAACGAGAGAGCCGCGTCAAGGATGACACCGGGGTCGCGGGCCCGAGAGACGGGAAGGATGGTCGTACCGGTCCCCGGTGATGGGGAAGTCGGGGAGAGGCCCGGGTTCGGGAGGGAAGATGAGGAGCTCGGTTTTGGACATGTTTCGGACATGTGGTATGTGTTATTATTATTATTACAGTGCTTGGTATATAGTAAGCGCCTAAAAACCACCACTGTGGTCCCTGTCTCACATGGAACTCAATACCCCGAGGGTTCGGGAAGGACGGGGGCGAAGGTCGACCCAAGAAGGCCGAGTGGGATCGAAGGAGAATCGTCCCCGCCTTGGGAGTAGAAGGAGAGGGGCTGCCACCGCAGCGGGCGGGAGTAAGGTCAGACTCGACGGGGGTGGGAATCGAGAGGTCCAGGCGGGGTGGGCGGGCCGGGGGCCTCCTTTGCTAAAGCAGAGACTGTAAGCTCCCTGTGGGCAGGGAATGGGTCTGCCAGCCGTCCTACTGCACTCTCCCAAGCGTTTAGTACGGTGCGCCGCACGCAGTAAGCGCTCAGTGAAGACCCCTGATTGATCGATTATAACTTGAACTTCCTTTAGACCGTGAGCTCTCGGTGGGCAGGGGATGGGTCTGCTCCGTTGTTCTTTCGAACTCTCCCAAGCGCTCAGTACGGTGAGAAGAGAAGCGGCGTGGCGAGGGGGAAAGAGCCCGGGCTCGGGAGTCAGAGGATGTGGGTTCTAATCCCGGCTCGGCCTCTTATCGGCTGCGTGACTTTGGGCAGGTCACTTCCCTTCTCTGGGCCTCGGTCCCCTCGTGTGGGACCACCTGATGACCTTGTATATACTCCAGAGCTTAGAGCAGTGCTTGGCACACAGTAAGCGCTTGGCAAATATCATCGTCGTCGTCATCCCGATTATTACAGTGTGTCCCGCACACGGTAAGCGCCCAATAAATACCATCGATCGATTGGTTGGTGGAGTTCCCCCCTCCCCTTCCCGTATCCCCCACCCGCTCCCTTTACTCTACCTCGCCTCACGAGACTTGCGTATACATGTTCATATACACGAACATATTTATAATAATAATTCTATTTATTATCAGTGGTGTGTACATATCTATAATTCTATTTAGAATGCTGCTCCTGGCGCCTGTTTCCTTGGGTCGATGTCTACCTATTTATAATAATAATTCTATTTATTGTTATCGATGATGTGGACATATCGATAATTCTATTTATAATGCCGCTCCTGACGCCTGTTTCCTCGGGTTGATGTCCGTCTCCCCGCTTCTAGACCGTGAGCCCGTCGTGGGCGGGGGTTGTCCCTATCCGTTGCCGAACTGTACTTCCCGGGCGCTTAGTGCGATGCTCCGCACGTCGTAAGAGCTCAAGAAGTAGGATTGAATGAATGAACGGACGGTGGGGAGGGAGGGGAGCCGACCGTCTCACCGACCCCGGGCGGTTTCTCCTCCAGGTCACGCGTATCTGCACCCCGACTCCGAGTGGGACGAGGACGACGAGGCAGATATGTTCGCGCACACCGAGGGGGATCAGTATTACGACTATAACTCTTATACCGTCACCCCGGACTACGGTGAGTAGGGCGGGACGGGCCTCTGGTGGATGAATCCCCTCGGCCACCCGCTAGCCCACAGCTTGGGGGGGGTCACAGGGGGGATCACCCTAAAGGGGAGGGAGAGAGAGAGAGATCGGGTTGCAGGCCTGGCACCGAAATCGGGCCGTAGGCCGAGGAAAAGAAACCGGGCCGGGAGGGAGGGAGAGAAATCGGGCAGCGATCGAGGAGGGGAGATGGCGCTGTCGACGGAGAGGGACCGGGCCGCGGGCCGGGCACTGAAATCGGGCTGTGGGCCGAGGAAAAGAAACCGGGCTGTGGGGGAGGGAGAAAAATCGGGCCGTCGGGGAGGGAGAGAAATCGGGCGGTGATGAAGGAAGGGAGATCGGACTGGCGGGGGAGAGAGAACGGGCTGCGGGCCGGGCGCTGACATCAGGCTGTGTGCTGAGGAAGAGAAACCGGGCTGTGGGGGAGGGAGAGAAGTGGGGCTCTGGGGGAGGGAGAGAAATCAGGCGGTGATCAAAGAAGGGAGATCAGACTGTCGACGGAGGAGAGAGAACAGGCTCTGGGCCGGGCACGGACGTCGGGCTGTGTGCTGAGGAGGAGAAATCAGGCTGAGATTAAGGGAGAGAAATCAGGCTGTGGGAAGAGGGACAGAAATCGGGGTGTGGGGGAGGGAGAGAAATCGGGACGTGATTAAGGAAGAGAAAGTGGACTGCAGATGAGGGAGACTGACCAGGGTGTGGGCCAGGGACTCAACTCACGCTGGGGACCGAGGAAGAGAGACCGGGTTGCGGGGGGTGGGGAGGGAGAGCGGCCTGGGATTCAAGGAGGGAAATCAGGCTGCGGGGGTGGGAAAGAAATCAGGCAGCGATCCAGGAAGAGGGATGGGTCTCCGGTCGAGGGAACGGGACCGGGCTATGGGCCGGGCAATGAAATCAGGCTGTGGGCCGAGGAAGAGAAAATCCGGCTGTGATTAAGGGAGAGAAATCGGGCTGCGGGTGAGGGAGAGAAACCAGCCTGCGAGCAGGGAACGGATGTTGTCGTTCTCGCTCTCTCTCCCGAGTCCCTTTCCGAGGAATAACCCGAACCCCAAGATGGGGTCCCCGGGCTCCCGGAGCCCCCCCCCCCCCCCCCCCCAGCAGAGTCCCCCTAATCCGGGGTCCCTGGGCCTCCTCTCTCCGCCCCCGCAGACAACGAATCTTCCATACTCAATTTCACGCTCGACTACTCCCTCTTCATGGAAGAAGATGCCCGGGTGAGTGTCCGGGCCCGAAAAGAACCCGGGAGGCGGCTGGAAGAGCGGGGCGGCAGAATCAAAAGAGAAAGGGGGGCGGGGGGTGGATGTGAGGAGAGGGCGGGCGTGGGGCGCCCGGCTCTTTCCTCTCTCCGTCGGCGGGGAGAAGGGGGTCTCCCCGGGTCCGGGGAGGGGGGCTCGGGGAGCCGCCGGAGGCATCCGACCGGGGGTTCGCCCTTCCGCCGGGATCAGGAGCGGCGGACGGTGGCGGTGACGGTGGCCCCGGAAAGGACGACGGGGAAGACGACGGAGAGTAGGCCGGAGATCCCGCTTTCCACCACCCCTACGCTGGAGCGGGAAGCCCCCGGACAGGTGAGGGGTGGTGAGAGGTGGTGAGCAGCAGCGTGGCCTAGCGGGTAGAGCCCGGGCCCGGGGGGTCAGACGGACCCGGCTCCGCCGCTCCTCGGCCGCGTGACCCGGCTGTGAATCCCGGGTGGGACGTGGACTGTGTCCGACCTGACTAGCTTGTACTGAACCCCAGCGTTCAGTACAGTGCCTGCCACGTAGTAGGTGCCCGGGAGGGGCCTTGGGAGGCGGGGAGGCCTGAAGGACAGACCCGCAAGGGGATGGGCGGGAGGAAGAAGATTGGAGGGTGACCAGTCCGGAGAGGAGGAGGTGATGGGGGGCGGGTGGGGGTTCACCCAGAGGGAGAGAGGGACCCGCTGAATAATCGTAATATTAATTTTTTCTTATTACCGTGGGCCAGAGGGCGGGAAGGGTGGGGGGTAACGAGGCTGCGGCGGGAGGGAGCGAGGTTAGACCTCAGGGCAGGTTCTGATATTCAGGGCAGGAGGGCCGGGAGTGGAAGAGAACGGGGAAGGGGGTGGGGCCGAGGCCCGGAGGCAGGGGGAGGGACGACTGGGTCAAACGTTGGCGGCGCGGCTCAGTGGAAAGAGCCCGGGCTTAGGAGTCAGAGGTCGTGGGTTCTAATCCCGGCTCCGCCACTCGTCAGCTGGGTGACCTTGGGCGAGTCACTTAACTTCTCGGTGCCTCAGGGACCTCATCTGGAAAATGGGGATTAAGACTGGGAGCCTCACGTGGGACAACCCGATGACCCCGTATCTCCCCCAGCGCTTAGGACAGTGCTCGGCACATAGTAAGCGCTTAACAGATACCACCACTGTTATTACTATTGGCAAACGGGTGACTGGAGGTGGCGGGTCGGGGGTTGGGGGGGGTGGGGGGCTTCTCTGCCCCCAGTCCGGAGCTCACGCGCGCGTGTTTCCCTGCGTGTCTTCCCGTGTTCAGACCACCCCGCGCCCCACTCCCGGTAGCGCCGGCAGACCCCGGCCCCTGGTCTTTCCCGTCCTGCTGTGCTCCCTGCTCCGCGGGTGGATGCCGGGCCTCTGATCGTGTCCAGGTGAAGCCCCCTCGCCCACCCCGTCCCCCCACCCTCAGCTCACTCCGCCCGGGAGACCACGGCGGGGGGCGCGGGGAGACGGGGGGACGCCTGGGGAGCCCATCTTTTCCATCCCCCGGCCTCCATCCCCAAACCCACGGGTCCCGGGGCCGGAGCCGGGCGGCGGGCCACGGCGGGGCGGGGAGGGGAGGAGGGCGGGGGTCCTGAAACACGTCCCCCATCCACGACCCCTATCCGTGTCACAGTCCGGTGGACGGACAGTCAGAGTCGGACCAGACAGATGGACGGGAGAAGCAGCACGGCCTAGCGGTCAGAGCCCCGGCCCGGGAGTCGGAAGGACCCGGGTCCTCATCCGGGCTCCGCCGCTCGGCCGCCGTGTGGCCTTGGGCCGGTCACTCCGCTCCCCTGGGCCTCAGTTCCCTCAGATGGGGATGAAGACCGTGAGCCCCACGCGGGACGGGGCCCGCGTCCCACCCGACTACTTAGCACGTGCCCCGGCGCTCAGTACCGCGGCCGGCCCGTAGCCGGGGCTCAACGAACGCCATTAAAAAATGCGACGGAACGGAAGTGGCGGGAGGAGGTGGAGGGAGAGGAGAGGGTGGAGGGAGGGGCCGGAGGCCGGAGAGCGGGCACGGTCAATCCTGGCAACCTTCCTGGAGGAGAGGGCTTGGGGAACCGGGCCGGACGCGAGCGGGGAGGCGGGGGTGGGGAGAAACGGGAAGAGCCCGGGAGATGCCGGGGCAGGACGGGGCGGGATAACAGGAGGAAGGGCGGGGTTGGGGGCACGGTGTCCGTTCACGCGGCTTCTGGGGTCAGAGTTCGAGGGCGCGGGACGGCCGGGGACGGGGGCAGAGAGAAGAAGGAACGGGGGTCTTCGCCCGGCAACCTTTCGAGTGCGCGGAGGCAGGGGGAGGGACGACTTGAGAGGTGAGGGGACCGTCCCGACCGCCCTCTTTCCTCCCTCTTTTGCAGGACAGATGAGGCCTGGACGCAGCAGGGTGTGTGTGTGTGTGTGTCTGGGTTTTTTTGCGGGTGCGTCCGTGTGCTTGTGTTTTTGTGTACGTGCGCCCGCGTGCGCGCGCGCGAACGGCCAATAAAGTCTTCGGGTGACTCACCCCAATCGTGTCTCCGTCTCTCGGCCACAACAAAGATGGGGAAGCCACCAGGCTCCTTAACTTCCGGCCTTCCCCGCCCCAAGTCTGGGGGGGGCCCTCCCTTCCCCCTTTGAAGTCTAACCTCGCTCCCTCCTGCTTTAGTCCCCCGAGAAGCGGCGTGGCCTACTGGAAAGAGGGTGAGTCGGAGGGACTCTCCCCTCTCTCAACTGGAAGCTCGCTGCGGGCGGGGAACTCCGCTCCCCCGCACTCTTGATAATGATGTTGGTGTCTGTTAAGCGCTTACTATGTGCAGAGCACCGTTCTAAGCGCTGGGGGAGATACAGGGTCGTCAGGTCGTCCCACGTGAGGCTCACAAATAAACCCCATTTTCCAGATGAGGGAACTGAGGCACAGAGAAGCCAAGTGACTCGCCCACAGTCGCACAGCTGACAGGTGGCCGAGCCGGGATTCGAACCCAGGACCTCGGACTCCCAAGCCCGGGCTCTTTCCACTGAGCCGCGCTGCTTCTGCACTCTCCCAAGCGCTCCGCGCACGGGAGGAGCTCGATAAACACTATGGATCGACTGATCGATCGACTGATTGAGCGGGGTCCCGATTCCCGCTCCGCCGCTTGTCCGCTGCGTTACCTTGGGCGAGTCACCGGACTCCTCTCCGTCCCCGTTCCCTCGTCGGCACCGTGGGGCCGCGGGCCCTGTGCGGGACCCGGCGTGATGAGCTTGTATCTGCCCCGGTGCTTAGCACAGTGCCCGGCACGGAGAAAGCGCTCAACAAATACCGTTTAAAACAAAAAATTCCCCGTCCACCCTTAGATTGGGAAGGCGGAGTGAAAGGGCTATCAAATATCCCCTCGAGGACCTGGGGGGGTGTCTCCCTTGCTCCCCCTCGAAACCAGCTTAGCCTCGTGGCTAGAGCCCGGGCCTGGGAGTCAGAAGGACCTGGGTTCTAATCCTGGCTCCGCCGTGTGTCTGCCGTGTGACCCCGGGCAAGGCGCTTCGCTTCTCTGGGCCTCAGTTACCTCATCGGCGAAATGGGGATGAAGAGTGTGAGCCCCATGTGGCTGATGAGCTTGTATCTACCCCAGTGCTTATTACAGTCCTGCTACATAGTAAACGCTTAACAAATAGCCTTAAAAAAGGAAAGGCTCCTCCCTCGCGTGGCTTCCGCCGCTCTCTTTTGGGGTTTAGGGGGGTTAATGCGGCACCGGGGACCTCACCCCCTCCCACCGTCAAGACCCCCCCTCCCCATTTGCAGAGGGGCCGGGGGATGGGACTGGGGTGCCCACAAGGTGAATAATAATGATATTAATAATAATGTATGTGTTAAGCGCTTACTATGGGCCAGGCACTGTCCCGAGCGCTGGGGGGGGGGGGGAATACAAGCAAATCGGGTCGGACACAGTCCCTGTCCCGCGCGGGGGCTCACGCTCTCAATTCCCCATTTTCCAGATGAGGTAACTGAGGCCCAGAGGAGTGAAGTGACTCGGCCAAGGTCACCCAGCGGACAAGCTACGGAGGGATTAGGCGGGACCCAGCTGTCCCGGCTCCCCCCGGGAGCGGGGAGGATTATGTAAAGGCAGAGCCTGGTGCCCGCCGAGCCCGAGGTCCGGCCGCCGGATGGTCCGTTGGTCCGTTCCATCGTATTTACTGAGCGCTTACCGTGTGCAGGCCACTGTACTGAGCGCTCGGAAGGCTCCCACTTTCTAAGCCCCCCCCTCCCCCCCCCGGAAAAATCCACACAGACCCACATCGGGTCCCAATCTGAAATCCGCAAGTAGCCGGACAGACTCTTCATTCTTTCAATCATCTCTATTGAGCGCTTACTGGAAAGGGAGGCTCAGTCCGGGAAGGCCTCCCGGAGGAGGTGAGCTCTCAGGAGGGCTTTGAAGAGGGGAAGAGAGTTAGTTTGGAGGATGTGAGGGGGGAGGACGTTCCCGGCCGGAGGGAGGCCGGGGGCCGACGGCGGGACGGGGACGGCGGGAATGAACAGACTCCCGGGGATTCACACCCCCGCCCAAAATTCGGTGTCCGGCCCCCATCCCTCCCCTCTCCCGCTCAGGGCCACACGGTCGCCGTCACACGTCCTCGGGTGCCGTCGCGCACGGGCCGTGGGAGCGTGCCCTCTCCCGAGCGCTCAGTCCAGGGCTCTGCACCCAGGAAGCGCTTAACGGAGCCTGGGCTTCGGAATCAGAGGTCGTGAGTTCGACTCCCCGCTCCGCCACTTAGCTGTGTGACCGTGGGCGAGTCGCTTCACTTCCTCTGGGCCTCAGTGACCTCATCTGTAAAATGGGGATGAACCGTGAGCCTCACGTGGGACGACCCGCTGACCCTGGATCTCCCCCAGCGCTTAGAACGGTGCTCGGCGCATAGTAAGCGCTTAACAGATACCAACATTATTATTAAAGACCATCAGGCGAATGCATAAATGAATGACCCGTCAGTGTCCGCGCTTATTAAGGACGATTGAGGGAATGAATGAGGGCCTGTCAGTCTCTCGTTCACACGCACACTCTCACACACTGAGTGTCCGGCCAAGCAGCGTGGCTCGGGGGCAAGAGCCCGGGGCTTGGGAGTCGGAGGCCATGGGTTCGAATCCCCGGCTCCGCCCCTTTATCAGCCGTGCGACCTTGGGCGAGTCACTTCACCGTGCCTCAGTTATCCCATCTGTAAGATGGGGAGGAAGCCTGGGAGCCCCGCGGGGGACAACCTGATGACCCCGTTGTCCACCCCAGCGCTTAGAACGGTGCTTTGGACAGAGTAAGCGCTTAACAAACACCACCGTTATCATCCTCCCCTTCCCCGCCCGGGGACACACAATCACAGGCAGGCGTCCTCGGCTGGCGTCGCGCACAGACTGTGGCGGGAGCGTGTCCTCCCCGGAGCGCTTAGCCCAGGGCTCCGCACCCAGAAAGCGCTTTAACAAGGACCATCTCCGTTACCGGTTTGTCCGTTCCAAGCGCTTAGTCCAGTGCTCTGCACAGAGTAGGCGCTCCATACCATACTAGTGAATGAATGAATGAACGAATGAACGACGGAATGAACGAAGTAAGGAATGAATGAATGAATGAATGAATGAATGAATGAATGAATGAATGAATGAGCTGTCAGTGTCTCGCTCTCTCGCGCTGTCACACACACACACACACACGCACGCACACGCGCGCGCACACCAGTTTTCCCTCCACGTGTCGGACTCGTGACTGGGGGGGGCGGGGCGGGGGGGAGTAATTTCCCCCCCCAGAGACACACACACACACACACACACACTCTGCACCCCAAGGGCACACGTCCCCCGCCCTCTCGCGATGACGTCACTCCCCTCCCCCACCTTCCGCCCCAGCGTCCTCTCCGGGAGCCGCCTGCGGGGGCGGGGCCCGGCGGCCCCGCCCCTCGTCCAATCGGCGCCTCGGCGCCTCCCCATTGGCCGAGGCCCCCCGCCGGCTCCGGCCAATGGCGTCCCGGCTCCCCGGGCCGGCCGGGCGGGGGCGGGGGGGGGGCCGTCACGTGGCGCCGGCGCGCCGGCCAATGAGGAGGGCGGAGGGCGGGCGCGCGGGGGCGGGCACGTGCGGCGCGGCACGTGGCCGGGAGCGGGGAGGAGCGGGGCGGGGGGGGGGGGGAGGGGCGGGAGCGGGACCCGGCTCCGGGACTCGCCGGGCCTCGCACTCCGCGCTCCGCACCCCGCACTTCGGCGCCGCCGCACGCTGGGGTCTGTGTCCGTCTGTCCGTCTCTCTCTCTCTCTCTCTCTGCTGCGGGGGAGTGTTGGGGGGCTTCTGTCTGTCCCGGGGGGGGGGGGTGTTTGTGTGTATGTGTGTCTGTGTTGTGCAGGTGACGTTCCTGGGGTAGACTGTGTGTGTGTGTTGGGAGGTTGTCTGTTCCTGTGTGTGTGTGTGTGTTGGGGGGTTGCCTGTTCCTGTGTGTGTTTGTGTTATGCAGGTGACGTTCCTGGGGTAGACTCTGTGTGTGTGTGTGTGTGTGTGTGTTGGGGGGGGTTGTCTGTCCCTGTGTGCGTGTGTTTGTGTTGTGCAGGTGACGTTCCTGGGGTAGAGTGTGTGTGTGTGTGTGTGTGTGTGTTGAGGGGGTTGCCTGTCCCTGTGTGTGTGTGTTGGGAGGTTGTCTGTTCCTGTGTGTTTGTGTCTGTGTTGTAGAGGTGACGTTCCTGGGGTAGACTGTGTGTGTGTGTGTGTGTGTGTGTGTGTGTGTTGAGGGGGTTGCCTGTCCCTGTGTGTGTGTGTGTTGGGAGGTTGTCTGTTCCTGTGTGTTTGTGTCTGTGTTGTAGAGGTGACGTTCCTGGGGTAGACTCTGTGTGTGTGTGTGTGTGTGTGTGTGTGTGTGTGTTTGGGGGGGGTGTCTGGCTCGGTGTGTATGTTTGTGTGTGTGTGGAGGGTTGTGTGTGTGCAGGGGGGGTCGGGATGAGGTTACTGGGGCAGACTGGTGTGTTGGGGGAGCCCTTACTAGGGAAGACTGGGCCGTGTTTGGGGGGGGGCGATGGTACTGGAGCAGACTGGGGTGTTGGGGGAGCCCTTACTGGGGCGTACCGGGGTGTGTTTTGGGGGGGGAGATGTTACCGGGGTGTGTTTCGAGGGGGTGATGTTGCCGGGGAAGGCCGCAGGGTTGGGGGAGCCCTTACTGGGGCACACTGGGGTGTGTTTGGGGTGGGGCGGTGTTACTGGGGTAGACCGGTGTGTGCGTGTGTGTGTCGGGGTGATGTTATTGGGGCAACCTAGTATGTTGGGGGAGCCCTTACCGGGGCAGACAGGTGTTGGGGGGGATTGGGGTGACGTTACTGGGGCGGACGTGTTGGGGAAGTCCTCACTGGGACAGACCGATGTGGGGGGGTGGGGGGGGGGTTGGGGTGACGTTACTGGGGCAGACCGGTATGTTGGGGGAGCCCTCACTGGGGCGTACTGGTGTATTGGGGGAGTTTTGATCGGGGGGGGCCCTTACTGGGACAGAGGGGTGTGTCGGGAAGCCTTTACTGGGATAGACCGTGCGTAGGGGGTGGGGGTCGACGTAACCGGGATAGACCGTGTATGGATCGGAGGGGACGTTACTGGGGCGGACCGGTGCGTTGGGGGGGCCTTTGCCGGGGCAGACCGGTATGCGGGGTGGGGGGGTCGGGATGATGTTACCGGGGCAGACCGGTGCGTTGGGGGAGCCTTTCCCGGGGCAGACTGGGGTCCGGTGGGGGGTGGAGGTGACGTCACTTGGGCAGCTTGGCCTATGGGGGGGCCCTTACCGGGGCAGACCGGTGCGGGGGGGAGCCGGTACTGGGGCAGAGCGGCGTGGGGAGAGGCGAGGGGAGGGAGCCTCCTCAGCGGGGATCCGGGGAGGCGGGCGCGGTGCCGGCCCGGGTGGCCAGCGAGGGGGCGGCGCGGAGGGCAGACCGGGCCGGTCGGGACCCCCGTCCCGGCCCCCCTCCCCAGCTCCCCCCCCCCGGGCGCGGGCACCGGGTCGACCCCGGCCCCCCCGTTGCGGTCCCGGGCCTGAAGCTAACTCGCTGTCCCCCTCGCTGTCCCTCTCGCAGATTCCGAGGACCCCGGGCGCCCCCGGGATCCGGACCCCGCGCCCCTCCGCCACCCGGATCCGGCCGCGACGCCCCATGGAGCCCCCGCGGACCCCCGCCGCCCTCTCCCCCCGGGACTCCGTCTCGTCGTCGTCGTCGTCGTCGTCCCCCGCGGCCGGCGGCGCCCCGGGCGAGGCCGCGGCGAGCCCCCCCTCCTTCCGCTCGGGCGGCCGGGGGAAGGACCGGCCCCGGGCCGGCCCGCTCCGCTGCCGCCGGCGTCGCCGGCCCCCGGGGCCCGGCGGCGGCCCCGAGGGTCCGGAGCCCCCCGGGAGCCGCGGGGGAGACGGGGTCCGCGCCGGGGGCCGGGGCCCCGCCACCGAGGGAGACCGGCTCTTTGCTCGGAAGGTGAGGGAGCGGCCCGGGGCCCGGCGGGGAGTGGGGGGGGGGGGTCCCCTGGGGGGAAGCGCCCGCGGGGGTCCGGTCTCCCGCCCGCTCACGGCCTCCGTCCTCTCCTTCCCCCCCGGCCCCAGTGCCAAGAACTCCAGGGGTTCATCCAGCCGCTGACCGACCTGCTGAACGGACTGAAGATGGGCCGCTACGAGAAAGGTGCGGGGTCCGGCCTCTCCCCCGAGCCCCCACCGCGCCCCTCCCGCCCCCCTCCCGCCCCCCCGGCCGCCGGGCCCCGACCCTCACCCCGTCTCCCCTCCCTCGCTCCCTCCCAGGGTTGAGCAGCTTCCAGCAGAGCGTGGCCATGGACCGCATCCAGCGCATCGTGGGCGTCCTGCGGAAGCCGGAGATGGGGTGAGCCCCCCGCCCCCTCCCCGGCCTCGCCTCGGCCTCCTCTGCGGACCCCCGGCCCCCTCCCTCGGCCCCTCTGTGACCTCCTCCCCCCCCCACCCCCCGCAGGGAGCGGTATCTAGGGACCCTGCTGCAGGTGGAAGTGATGCTCAAGGTGTGGTTCCCCCACGTCGCACCCCGGAACCGCCGGCGCCCCGCCAAGGTGAGGGGGCGGCCCCGGGGGGGGGGTTGGGGCGGGGAGGGCCGGGGGGAGCGGCGGGGGTCCGGCCCCGCTCGGGGTCGGCCTCTCCCACTTCCCCGTTGGGGGCGGGGAGCGGCGTGGGGAGGGGGTGCCGAGGAACAGGAGGGCGGGGGGCGGGGGGGGGGTCTCTCCCCCGGCCCAGGTGGGGTGGACGTCTCGCGCTCAGCCCTCCTCCCGCTCTCTCCCCGCAGGCAGCCGGCGGCCCCCGGGAGAAGCCCCCCGCCGCTCAGACCCCCGCCCCCCGGCCCGACCGGAGCCGCCTGCCCGGGACGGACGAGGAGGAGGAGGAGGAGGAGGAGGAGGAGGAGGAGGACGGCGAGGACGAGGGGTCGCGGTGGGCGCGGCGAGCCGGCCCGTCTCCCGAGGGGTCGCCCCTGCGCCTGACGTGGGTCCACGCCGCCCCCCTCTGCGACCCCCCGGGCCCCCCCGCCCCCCGGGCCTTCGGCATCATCCTCTTCCTCCGGGACGCCCCCCGGCCCCTCCCCCGCTCGGCCCCCGCCTCCCCGGCCCCCCCGGCCGAGCCCCCGGGCCCGGGGACCCGCTGTCACAGCCTGCCGGGCCGCCCGCCGTCGCCCCCGGGCCCCGCGCCGTGCCAGACGCCCGCGCGCTTCTCCCCGTGGCTCCCGTCCCCTCCTCCTCCCCACGCCCCCGGCAGCCTCCACCCGGAAGGCTGAGACTTCTGGAGGGGGGGGCGCTCCCCGCTGTCCGACCGGCTGGTCCATCTGGCCGCGTGCCTCCGTTCTGCTCCGGCTGCTCCCGCCTCGCGTGCTCTCTCTCTCTTTTTTTTAATCCGAAAAACGTGTATGCGTACGTCTCTGCCGCCGCGGCCTCCGAGCCGCGTGGCTCCGTGTCGGGGGTGGGGGGGGTGGGGGGGCGTCTTCCCATTAAAGGGGCTTTAAAGCACTCGACTGGCGTCGCTCGCGGGGGTGCGGAGGGAGGCGGGTGAAGGCCGCCCCCTCCCCGTCCGGCTCCGTCCCGTACTGGCCGCGGAGGGTCTCGACCCCCGGCCCGAGTCGCCCGGCTCCGCGCCGAGCGGGGAGGACGCCGCTCGGTCGTGGTCACTGAGCACCGGCCGGGCGCGGGACGCTCGACCGAGCTCTTGGGAGAGGGTGGTACGGCGCGGTCGGGAGACGGGTCCCCGGCCCGCGGCGAGCCTACGGTCCGGACGGGGAGGGGGGCGTGGATAGAAATAAACGACGGAGATCTACGTAAGTGCGGCGGGGGCGAGGGCGGGGAGAAAGGGAGCGGGTCCGGGCGACGGAGAAGGGAGTGGGAGAAGAGAAAAGGAGGGCTTGATCGGGGAAGGCCTCTGGGAGGAGGCGTGCCCTCGGCCTGCGAAGGAGGGGATCGTCTGTCGATACGAGGAGGGCGGCGAGAGGCGGGACGGGGGGGGGCGAGAGGCGGCCGGGAGGACGAGGGTGCAGAAAGCAGGTCGGCACCGCACTTGGGTCAGAGGCGTTTATCGAGCGCTCGCTGTACACTTGGGAGAGTACGACGGTAGTAATAATAATAACGTTGGTATTTGTTAAGCGCTTCCTATGTGCGGAGCACTTTTTTAAGCCCCGGGGAAGATACAGGGTCATCGGGTCGTCCCACGTGAGGCTCCCAGTTAATCCCCGTTTGGCAGGTGAGGTCACTGAGGCCCAGAGAAGTGACGTGACTTGCCCACGGTCCCACAGCTGCCAAGGGGCAGAGCCGGGAGTCGAACCCACGACCTCCGACTCCCAAGCCCGGGCTCTCGCCACCGAGCCGCGCTGCTTCTCAAGTCATACTCCCCGCCCACGACGAGCTGAAGGTCTAGAGGGGGAGAAAGATAGCGGTAGATTCCAGGCCCCCTCCTCTCCCCGGGAACCCCCTCCCTGCCCCCTGTGTGGACTCAAGCGCTTAGTACAGCGCTCTGCACATAGTAAGCGCTCAATAAATACTCCCGAATGACGGCTGGAGGCGGGGAGTCCGTGAGTCATCTAGGAAGGGGAGGGAGGCGGGGGGTCCCTTGAGGGGACGTCAAACCCGGCGGTCTGCTCTTCATTCTCCGAAACTGGGCCCCGAGACCTGCGGTCTCTTTCATCCATCCGTTCATTCAGGGTATTTACTGAGCGCTTACCGGGTGCGGAGCACTGTACCCAACGCCCCGGAGAGTATATTTCAGCAATAGAGACGATTCCCGTCCGCAACGGGCTTAAAGTCTAGAGGGAGTCGTGTCTCTCGTCTTCCCGGGGCCCGCCGCCCCCCGCCCGGCGGGAGAAGCCCCCGGCCCTCCCACCCTCCGTCCGGGTCTGAGGGAGAAGCGAGGGAGGGGTGGTGGGGCCCGCAAGGGCGGCCATCGGGGCGCGTGTTCGAGGGGCACACGTGGGTTTGTGCACGTGCTGATCTCTCCAGGTCCGGCTCCCTCCCTCCCCGATAACCTTTGACCCCCCGCCACTCTCGGGACCCTCCTTCCTCCCCGCGCCCCCTTTTCTCTCCACGGGCACCCGTGGCGCCAGCCTCTCGCTCCGGTGCCTCCGCCCTCCGCCCCCTCCCTCCTGGCCACCCCGACTCCCTCCTCCGCCCCCCCCCAGGCCTCCCCTCCAAACTCCCCCTCCGTCCCGTTGTCGGGAAGGAGGTTGGGGGGCCTCGTCGGGCCGCGGTCTCCCATCCGGGGGATCTCCCAGCGACGGGGGGAGACCCCGAGTCGGCTTCCGCAAGCGGAGGGGAACGTGTGGGGCCCACGTGCCCGTCTCTCCGTGCGGGAGCGGTTCTCTGGCTCTCTGGGTCTGTGGGGGCAGCTCGGCTGGGGCGGAAGCAACAACGTGACTGGGACTCGTCTTCCCCCGCCGCCGCCGTCGCCTCGGACGCCCCCCCCCCCCCCGCCGCCCGCGCCGCGCTGCCCTCCCCGCGTCGGGCCTCCTGACGCCGATGACTCTACGTGGATGAGGCCCGGGCCGGAAACGCCGAGGACGGATGAGGAGGGATGAGGAGGAGAGGACGGCCGTCTCCATGGAGACACGGCGCGGCGGGGGGACCGGGAGGGAGTTGTCCCCCTCCCGCCGGGACCGTCACCATCATCTAGAGGCCACGTGTGTGCGGGGGGATCCGCACCCCCTGACCTCCTGCCTCCCCCTCCAAGCCAACAACAGGACTGATAATGATAATGTGGTATTTGAGAAGCGTCTACTGTGTGCAGAGCACCGTTCTGAGCGCTGGGCGATCAGGTCGTCCCGCGTGAGGCTCCCAGTCTGCATCCCCATTTTCCAGATGAGGGAACTGAGGCCCAGAGAAGTGAAGTGACTCGCCCACAGTCACCCGGCTGACGAGTGGCGGAGCCGGCATTCGAACCCATGACCTCTGGCTCCCAAGCCCGGGCTCTTTCCACTGAGCCGCGCTGCTTCTCTACTCTGCCGCTTGTCGGCCGTGTGGCTTTGGGCGAGTCACTTCCCTTCTCTGGGCCTCGGTTCCCTCGTCTGTAAAATGGGGATTGAGACCGGGAGCCCCGCGCGGGACGGGGACTGCGTCCAACCAGAATTGCTTGTATCTCCCCCAGCGCTTAGTACAGTCCCTGGCACATAGTTAAGCGCTTAAATACCATCATCATTATTATTATTGTATTTACCTCAAAGCCTAGAACAGTGCTTGGCACAAAGTAAGTGGTTAACAAATACCATCATCATCATCTATAAAAGCATGGTGGTTTAGTGGCAAGAGCCCGGGCTGGGGAGTCAGAAGTCGTGGGTTCCAATTCTGACTCCGCCACTTGTCAGCTGTGGGACCGTGGGCAAGTCACTTCACTTCTCTGGGCCTCGGTTCCCTCATCTGGAAAATTGGGGATGGAGCCTGGGAGCCCCACGTGGGACGGGGGGACAGTGTCCCACCTGATGACCTTGCATCTACCCCAGCGCTTAGAACAGTGCAAGGCACATAGTAAGTGCTTAACAAATACTGTCGTCATCCTTATTATTATCTGTAAAAGAGGGTGGCTCGGTGGCAAGAGCCTGGGGTGGGGAATCAGAGGTCGTGGATTCTAATCCTGCCTCCGCCGTCTGTCGGCTGTGTGACCCGGGGCAGGTCACTTGGCTTCTCTGGGCCTCAGTGACCTCATCTGGAAAATGGGGGTGAAGACTGTGGGCCCCACGTGGGACAACCTGATGACCTTGTATCTCCCCCAGCGCTTAGAACAGCGCTTGGCACATAGGAAGCGCTTCACACATACCAACATTATCATTATTATGACCGCGGGGCTTAGAACAGTGCTTGGCACATGGGGAGTGCTTAACAAATGCCAACGTGATTAGAGAAGCAGCGTGACTCAGTGGAAAGAGCCCGGGCTTGGGAGTCAGAGGTCACGGGTTCGAATCCCGCCGCTGCCACTTGGCAGCTGGGTGACTGGGGGCGAGTCACTTCTCTGGGCCTCAGTGACCTCATCTGGAAAATGGGGGTGAAGACTGGGAGCCCCACGTGGGACATCCTGATTCCCGTGTCTACCCCAGCGCTTAGAACAGCGCTGTGCACGTAGTAAGCGTTTAACAAATACCAACATTTATTTTATTTAGGGCTGAGGAAAAGTGCGGCCTAGTGGGGGGGGCGGTTGCTAAGGGAGACGAGCGCGCTTCCCTGGGGCCCCCGGGCGTGACGTCACTTCCGCTTCCGGCGGGGCCGCCGGAAGTGGGCCCGGTCTGGAGGACGGAGGGTAAGGGGGTCGTTGGCGCGCGGAGGGGGAGCGGCCACTACAGCGCCCGCGCAGAGGAAGCGCTCAATAAAGTCGACGGAATGAACGAAGGAGCGCAGTCCCGGGGGCCCCAGGACCCGGGTTCTAATCCCGCTTTCCTCTTTTAGAATGAGACGTCTTAAGCGCTTCCCCGGGGGCAGGCACTGGACTGAGCGCCGGGCTAGAGAGGCCGCGGGGCTCAGGGGGAGTCAGAGGGCGTGGGTTCGAATCCCGCCGCCGCAGTCGAGCGGCTGGGTGACCGTGGGCCAGTCACTTCCCTTCTCTGGGCCTCAGTGACCTCATCTGGAAAATGGGGAGGGAGCCCCACGGGGGGCAGGCCGATGACTGTCCCAGCGCTTAGAACAGTGTTTGGCACACAGTAAGAGCTTAGCAAATGCTATCAGTATTATTATCATTATGGTTGTTATTCTCATCCAAGCTCACCCAGTCCTTGTCCCCCATGGGCCTCACGCTCTTCAACCCCATTTTTTGACAGAGGGGGAAACTGAGGCACGAGACGGGAAGGGACCTTTCCCTGAGGTTTGTTAAACTACTTAGGGCGTGCCAGGCACTGTACTGGGCGCTGGAGTGGAGAAGCAGCGTGGCTCAGTGGAAAGAGCCCGGGCTTGGGAGTCAGAGGTCATGGGTTCGAATCCCGCCGCTGCAACTTAGCTGGGTGGCTTTGGGGAAGTCGCTCCCCTTCTCTGCGCCTCAGTTCCCTCATCTGGAAGACTGGGAGCCCCGCGTGGGGCAATCTGATCACCTTGTATCGTCTCCCCCAGCGCTTAGAATAGTGCTTGGCACGTAGTAAGCGCTTACGTGGCTCAGTGGAAAGAGCACGGGCTTTGGAGTCAGGGCTCATGAGTTCGAATCCCAGCTCTACCACTCGTCGGCTGTGTGACTGTGGGCGAGTCACTTAACCTCTCTGTGCCTCAGTTCCCTCATCTGGAAAACGGGGGTGAAGGCCGGGAGCCCCACGTGGGACGACCTGATTCCCCTGTGTCTACCCCAGCGCTTAGAACAGTGCTCGGCACATAGTAAGCGCTTAACAGATACCAACATTATTATCATTATTATTCTCTGCACCTCAGTTCCCTCATCTGTGAAACGGGGATGAAGACTGAGCCCCACGGGGGACAACCTGAATACCCTGGATCTACTCCAGTGGTTAGGATGGTGCTCGGCACATAATAAGCGCTTAACAAATATCATAATTATTATTAATAATGTCTGTCTCCCCTTCTAGACTGTAAGTTTGTTGTGGGTAGCGAATGTGTCTGTTATTTCATAATAATATAAATGACATTCGTTAAGCGCTTACTATGTGCAAAGCACTGCTCTAAGCGCCGGAGAGGATACAAGGTGATGAGGTAGTCCCCCATGGGGCTCCCAGTCCCCATTTTCCAGGTGAGGCCACCGAGGCTCAGAGAAGTGAAGTGACTTGCCCAAAGTCACAAAGCAGACAAGTGTCAGAGCCGGGATTTGAACCCATGACCGCCCCAGCCCGTGCTCTTTCCACTGAGCCACGCAGCTTCTGTTTATCGTTATATTGTACTCTCTCAAGCGCTTAGTACAGTGCTGTGCACACAGTAAGCGCTCAATAAATACGATCGTGAGACACAGAGAGGTGAAGTGATTTGCCCAGGGTCACCCAGCAGACACAAGTGGCGGAGGTGGGAGGAGAACCCGGGTGCTTCTGACCCCCAGGCCATACTCCGCCCGCCACGTGACCTTGGGCAAGTCCCTTCCCTTCTCTGGGCCTCAGTTTTTGCCATCTGTAAAATGGGGATTTCATACCTGTTCTCCCTCTTCCTTAGACTGTGAGCCCCTTGTGGGACTGTGTCCAACCCGATTTACTCGCATCCGCCCCAGCGCCTGGCCACAAAGCGATCTTTTAATAAATGCCACTGTTATTATTATCACAATTATTAGTATCATCTTAATATATATCAATATCATCTCCATATGATAATGTTTTATATTAATATCGTATCTTACCATCACAATTATTAGTATCATTTTGGCAGCGCCGGACGCACAGTAAGAACTTAATAATAAATACCATCATCTTATTCTTAGCTGAGCCCTGTATTGAGGAGCAGTGGGGCTCCGTGGAAGGGGCCCGGGCTTGGGAGTCAGAGGTCACGGGTTCGAATCCCGGCTCCGCCGCTTGTCAGCCGTGTGACCTGGGGCAAGTCACTTGACTTCTGGGCCTCAGCGACCTCACCTGTAAAATGGGGATGAAGACTGTGAGCCCCACGTGGGACAACCTGATGACCTTATATCTCCCCCAGCGCTTAGTACAGTGCTTGGCCCATAGTAAGCGCTTAACTTATTATTATTATTATTATTATTATTTTTGTCCCTTACGGATATCGGGAGCCGGGCAATCCCAGTGCCAAGGATTCCCTAAATTGTGCTGCCGATCCTAGGACCCCTCCCCTCCCGTCTCCCTCCCCACCCTCTTCCTCTGCCTCAGTTGCCTCCTCGCCCCGCTCTGCTCCCAGCGGCTTCTTCTCCGTGGAGCGTCGCCGGGTTTTGCCCCCCGAGATTATGGCGAATCACTTGAGGTTCATCGCCAGGACGGTGATGGTCCAGGACGGGAACATGGAGGGAGCGTACAGGACCCTCAACAGGTCAGTCCAAGGTGGTGGGGAGGGAGTTGGGGGGAGTCGGGTCGTGTCTCCCCACCCTCTTCATCGCCAGGCCTCCGCTTAGACCGGAGAAGGGAAGGCAGAGGGGCCTCTTAATCATTGATTGATTGATTAAGGTATTTATTAAGCGCCTACTCTGTGCCAGGCTCCGTACTAAGTGCTGGAGTAGATACAAGCGGATCGGGTTCGACGCGGTCCCTGTCCCTAATGGGGCTCCCGGTCTTAATCCCCGAACTGAGGCCCAGAGAAGGGAAGTGACTCGCCTAAGGTCACACCGAGGAGCCTGGATTAGAACCCGTGACCTACTGACTCCCAGGCCCGGGCTCTTTCCACTACGCCGTGGACTGGTTTGCCGCCTACAACGAGTTAATATTCTAGAAGGGACTTGCGGTCTCATTCACCACCTTTGTGCTTCTGGAGGGCTTTTATTAACTTCTCTGTGCCTCAGTGACCTCATCTGGAGAATGGGGGTGAAGACTAGGCGTCCCACCTGATGACTTTGTATCTCCCCCAGTGCTTAGCACATAGTAAGCGCTTACCAAATGCCATCATTATCATTATTATGGGGGGGCAGCCGAGCGTTCTCCCGGGCCACCGAGGACCAAGCGGTGCGGCCTAGAGGAAAGAACACGGGCCTGGGGCCGCGGGTTCTAATCCTGCTCCACCCCTTGCCTGCTGGGTGACCTCGGGCGAGTGATGTAGCTTCTCTGGGCCTCAGGTCGCTGAGCTGTAAAATGGGGATCAGCTCCCTTGATCTTCCCCTTTAGACTGAGAACCCCATGTGGGATAGGGTCTGTGTCCCTATAATAACGATAAGGATGGTATTTGTGAAGCGCTTACTATGTGCCAAGCACTGCTCTAAGCGCTGGGGGAGATACAAGGTGATCAGGTTGTCCCAGGTGGGGCTCCCAGTCTTCATCCCCATTTTACAGATGGGGTCACGGAGGCCCAGAGAAGTGAATAATAATAACAATAATAAAAATGTTGGTATTTGCTCAGCGCTTCCTATGTGCCGAGCACTGTCCTGAGCGCTGGGGGAGATAGAGGGTCATCAGGTCGTCCCACGTGGGGCTCACCGTCTTTATCCCCATTTTCCAGAAGAGGTCACTGAGGCCCCGAGAAGTGAAGCGACGTCCCACGTGAGGCTCACAGCCTTCATCCCCATCTCGCAGATGAGGTCCAGAGGAGCGAAGTGACTGGCCCACAGTCACACGGCTGACAAGCGGCAGAGCCGGGATTTGAACCCATGACCTCTGACTCCCAAGCCCGGGCTCCTTCCCTGGGACTCCGTGTGTGTGTTTGTCTATATATTTATATATCGTCATAAGGATACGCCCACACCCTCACAAACCGCAGTATTGAGAGAGGGTGTAGATGCATGGGTTGCCGAGACTCAGGCTGTGGGGAGTTAATCTGAGAAGGCTCGTCGGAGGAGGAGGGCTGGCCTGTGTCTGGCGCCAAGCCCCGGCCCCTCTTCTATTTTTGGACCGGGAGCCGCGGGAGGGCCATGGCCGAGCGTCCTTCCGTCCGTCTCGGTCCCTGCCGCGCCCTTTCCCAGGCCTTAGTCACCGTGCTCCGCGCCCGCACGGAAGATGCAGTGCGGCCTGCGGGAAAGAGAGCCCGGGGCCGGGGTTCTCATCCCCGGCCCCGCCCCGCGCCTGCTCTGAGACTCTGGGCAAGTCACTTCACTTCTCCGGGCCTCAGTTTCCTCGTCTGCAAAATGGGCTTCAATCCTACTCGCTCCTACCTAGCAGGGACACCCGCGTGGGTCCGACCGGAGGAGCTTGCGTCTCCCCCGGCGCTTGACGCCCACTGAGCGCTTAAGAGATGCCGTTGAAAAAGGAAGGGCTGAATAAATTAGTCATTATCATGTAATGCTGGTATTTGTTAAGCGCTTAAGAGAAGCAGCGTGGCTCAGTGGAAAGAGCATGGGCTTGGGAGTCAGAGGTCATGAGTTCGAATCCCAGCTCTGCCACTTGTCGGCTGGGTGACTGTGGGCGAGTCACTTCACTTCTCTGGGCCTCAGTTCCCTCATCTGTAAAATGGGGATTAAGGCCGTGAGCCCCATGCGGGACAACCTGATTCCCCCCGTGTCTCCCCCAGCGCTTAGAACAGTACTCTGCACATAGTAAGCGCTTAACAAATACCAACATCATCATTATTACGCGCGGAGCACTGCTCTAAGCGCTGGGGGAGATACGGGGTCATCAGGTCGCCCCACGTGAGGCCAGTCTTCATCCCCATTTGACAGATGAGGTCACTGAGGCCCAGAGAATAATAATTAGAGAATAATAATAATAATGTTGGTATCTGTTAAGTGCTTACTATGTGCCGAGCACTGTTCTAAGCGCTGGGGGAGATACAGGGTCATCAGGTTGTCTCACAGTTATTCCCCATTTTACAGATGAGGGAACTGAGAAGTGAAATGACTTAATAATAATAATAATAATGTTGGTATTTGTTGAGTGCTTACTATGTGCTGAGCACTGTTTTAAGCGCTGGGGGAGAGACAGGGTCATCAGGTTGTCCCGCGTGAGGCTCACAGTTAATCCCCATTTTACAGATGAGGGAACTGAGAAGTGAAATGACTTAATAATAATAATAATAATAATAATGGTGGTATTTGTTGAGTGCTTACTATGTGCTGAGCACTGTTTTAAGCGCTGGGGGAGATACAGGGCAATGAGGGTGTCCCACGTGAGGCTCACAGTTAATCCCCATTTTACAGATGAGGGAACTGAGAAGTGAAACGACAATAATAATAATAATGTTGGCATTGGTTCAGCGCTTACTATGTGCACTGTTCTAAGCGCTGGGGGGGATACAGGGGAATGAGGTGGTCCCATGTGAGGCTCACAGTTAACCCCCATTTTACAGATGAGGGAACTGAGGCACAGTGAAGTGACTGGCCCACAGTCGAGGCGGGATTCGCACCCATGACCTCGGCCTCCCCAGCCCGGGCTGTTTTCCCCGGAGCCGCAGGGAGGCCCAGAGAAGGGAAGTGACTTGGCCAAGGTCACCCAGCTGAGAGGAGGGGGAGGGGCGGGAGCCCCCGCCTGTGGGGCCGCCGGCGTTACGCAACCCCCCCCCCCCCCCCCGGCCGCTCATTGGTCGGCGGCGGGGCGGGGGAGAGAGCGGCGCCTCCCGATTGGCTCTTTGGCCCCCGCGCGCCGCGGGGGCGGGGCCTCGGGCCTCGTGGACGGCCTCGAGACCGCGCTCGCGCCCTGCGGCCGGCGCACGTGACCCCCGGCACGCGGGCTCCCGGCGCGCGCCCCTCCCCCCTCGGCCCCGCCGCCTCAGCCACAAAATGGCCCCCAGATGGCCTTCACGCCCCCCCCCCCCCCCCGCTTTCCTCTTCCCCCTCCATTCAGTAGTATTTATTGAGCGCTTATTATGTGCAGAGCACTGCACTAAGCGATTGTGACCTCTGGACACTTGATATTCGGGCCCCCCCCCCCCGCCCCCCAAGGCCACTTAGGCCCACAGCTAGAAATGATTCGCCACAGATTGCTTATTTCTTCTTATAACAACCAAAAGAGTGATGATGATGATGATGGGAAGCAGCGTGGCTCAGTGGAAAGAGCCCAGGCTTTGGAGTCAGAGCTCATGGGTTCGACTCCCGGGCTCTGCCACTTGTCAGCTGGGTGACCGTGGGCGAGTCACTTCACTGGGCCTCAGTGACCTCATCTGGAAAATGGGGATTAACTGTGAGCCTCATGTGGGACAACCTGATTCCCCTGTATCTACCCCAGCACTTAGAACAGTGCTCTGCACATAGTAAGCACTTAACCAATACCAACATTATTATGATGGTATTGGTTAAGCGCTCACTATGTGCCAAGCACTGAGCTAAGCCCCATGGGGGGGCAAGGTGATAAAATAAATAAATGTGAGTATGTGTTAAGGGCTTACTATGTGCAGATTAAGTGCTTACTACGTGCAGAGCACTGTTCTAAGCGCTAGGGTAGATACGGGGTAATTAGGTTGTCCCTCATGAGGCTCACGGTCTTAATCCCCATTTTGCAGATGAGGGAACTGAGGCACCGAGAAGTGAAGTGACTCGCCCACGGGCACCCAGCTGACAAGCGGCAGAGCCGGGATTCGAACCCATAACCTCTGACTCCCAAGCCCCGGCTCTTTCCTCTGAGCCACGCTGCTTCCCATGAGGAGCTCCCAGTCTTCATCCCCATTTTTCAGAGAAGAGAACTGAGGCCCAGAGAAGTGAAGGGACTTGCCCAGAGTCACCCCGCTGACAAGCGGCGGAGGCGGGATTAGAACCCACGACCTGGGACTCCCAAGCCCCGGCTCTTGCCACTGAGCCCCGCTGCTTCATGACCTTCTCTTCTGTTGTATTCTAATCCCGTCTCCGCCACTTCGTCCGCTGTGTGACCTTGGACAAGTCACTTCCCTTCTCCGGGCCTCAGTGACCTCATCTGAAAAATGAGGATTAAGACTGTGAGCCCCACGTGGGACAACCTGATTGCCTTGTATCTATCTCCCCCAGCGCTTAGAACAGTGCTCGGCACGTAGTAAGCGTTTAACAAATGCCATTATTATTATTATTATTATTATTATTATTATTATTGGACTCTCCCAGGGCGCCTAGTACAGTGCTCTGGACATAGTAAGCGCTCATTAAATACCATCGATTGTCTCCACCCCCTCCTGCTCTTGCCCCCCATCTGTTTCTGCCCCGAAGGACGACGATCCCACCTCCCGGGAGCAGCGTGGCCTAGGGGGTAGAGCCCGGGCCCGGGAGTCAGCAGGTCCTGGGTTTTAATCCCGGCTCCGCCGCTCGTCTGCCGGGTGACCACAGGCAAGTCACTTCCTCTGGGCCTCAGTGACCTCAACTGTAAAATGAGGAATAAGTCTGTGAGCCTCACGTGGGACGAGGACGGCGTCCAACCCGATTTGCTCGTACCCACCCCGGCGCTTAGTACGGTGCCTGGCCCGTAGTAAGCGGTTCAACAAATACCGTAATGATGATGATGATTGTTCCCGCGATTCCCTTTGCGCCTAGTCCGGCTCCAAGCGCCTGGTAATTCCTCTGTGCCTCAATATGCCCACTAATTCTCTCCACACCCTTCTCCCCGGGCAGGAAGGGAGGATGAGTGGCACAGTGGCTCTCAGGCCCAGCTCCAGACACCCCCCTCCGTGATCAGTCGGTGGTATTTATTGAGCGCCTACTGTGCGCTAAACACTTCACTCCCACGTGCAACACGCGAGTGCTTACTTCCGTGCCCCGCTCCACCTATCCTGGCCTCGCCTGTCACCTCTCCCCTTCTCCTCTGCTTAGCCCCCTCCCCTCTTAATAACGATTACGGTGTTGGTTAAGCGCTCACTTTGTGCCGGCCACCGTACTAAGCGCTGGGGTGGATCCAAGCCAGCCGGGTTGGACACGGTCCCTGCCCCACGTGGAGCTCACGGTCTTCACCCCCCCCCAATTTAAAGGTGGGGCCACCGGGGCCCAGAGAAGTGAAGTGACTTGCCCGAGGGCCCCACGGCAGACAAGTGGCAGAGCCGGGATTGGAACCCAGGTCCTTGTGACGCCCAGGTCCGTGCTCTATAATAATAATAATGCTGGTATTTGTTAAGCGCTTACTGGGTGCCAAGCACTGTTCTAAGCACTGGGGTAGTACAAGGTAATTAGGGTGTCCCACGGAGGGCTCACAGACTTCATCCCCATTTTCCAGATGAGGTCACCGAGGCCCAGAGAAGTGAAGGGACTTGCCCAAAGTCACACAAGTGGCGGAGCCGGGATTAAAACCCATGACCTCCGACTCCCGAGCCCGGGCTCTTTCCACTGAGCCGCGCTGCTTCTCTATCCACTAGGCCACACTGCCCAGGTCCTCGGAGATGCTTAGGATCCCCGTCAGTCCCCCCCCCCCCCCCAATTCATTCATTCGGTAGTATTTATTGAGCGCTTCCTATGTGCAGAGCACTGGACTGAGCGCTTGGAATGGACAATTCGGCAACAGATAGAGACCCTCCCGGCCCAGTGACGGGGTCACGGTCTAAAGGGGGGATCACGCGCTCCCTCTCCCCGCGCGGAGAACCGTTGGGAGGAACCGCCTCCCAGTCGTCGTCATCCCGGCCGCCCCGCTCCCTCCCCTTGCCTCCCCCGGCGCCCCGGAACCCGTGATGCCGCCGGCGCGGCTCCCAGCGGGGGCCCCGGGGGAGGAGCCCGGCCGGGCTCACCCGCCTCCCTCCCGTTGGGGCCCGTTCGCGTGACCGGATGTCCGGAGCGGCGGCGCCGGGCCCCGCCGGGAGGACCGGCCGCTCGACGGACGCCCCCGCGCCGCCGGCCCCTCCTCCCGCCCCCACCCCGGCTCCCGCTCTCTCCGGGAGCGGCTGTCGCGGCCCTGGCCTTGCCCTCCCCGACTGAGTCATCGGATTGAGCAAGGCCAAGGGGTAACCTGGGAACGGGGGCACCCAAACAAACAAGCCCGGAGGGAAGGAAACCCGCATCCGTGGGGACGGCATGAGCGTTGGCCTCGGGAGAGGGACGAGGGGGGAGAGGGCGAAGTCCCCTGACCTGCGGGACGGGGAGGGGGCCTCCCTTTTCATTCATTCATTCATTCATTCAATAGTGTTTATTGAGCGCTTAGCGCGTGCAGAGCACCGGACTAAGCGCTTGGAATGAACAAGTCGGCAACAGATAGAGACGGTCCCCGCCGTCCGACGGGCTCACGGTCTGATCGGGGGAGACGGGCAGACGAGAACGGTGGCGATAAATAGAGTCGGGGGGAAGAACGTCTCGTAGAAACAATGGCGACTAAATAGAATCGAGGCGATGTACAATTCATTAAAATAAATAGGGTAAAGAAAATATGTACAGTTGAGCGGACGAGTACAGTGCTGAGGGGACGGGAAGGGAGAGGGGGAGGAGCGGAGGGAAATGGGGGGAAAAGGGGGTCAGGCCGCGGAGAGGTCATCTCTCCCCAGGCCCGTCGGTCAATTAGGTGCTATTTGCTGAGTGCTTACTTTCTGCAGAGCACTCTTGGGAGAGTAGGTTCGTCCGTTCCGTTGTCTCCGGGTGCTTACTGTGTGCGGAGCACTGTACTGAGAGCTTGGGAGCTTAGCGCGACAATCAACAGGCGCATTCCCTGCCCACGAGGAGCTTCGGGTCCACAGTGCAGTGCAGCAGGACAGCAGAAACGTTCCCTGCCTGTAAGAAGCTTAAAGCCTAGTCCGGGGTGCGAGCGAAAGAGAAGTCGGCGGGGGGGAGGAGGGGGGGGGTCTCGAGACGCGGGCTGGCTACGGGAAGGGGGGGGTCCCTTTGGGCCGCCCCACCGGAGGCCCCGATTCCCAGCTCCCCCCTCTCTTTCCCTCGCACCCAGCCCTCCACCCCCTCCCTTTATGGAATATCATTTGATTTATGGTATTTTGTTAAGGGCCGAGTATTTGTCGAAGAGGAGCTGGGATAGGTGCGAGTTAATTATGGACACAGTCATTGTCCCATATTAAGAGGGTGGGCGAAGAGGGATCGAATCTTCATTTTACGGTTGAGAGAAGCGAGGCCCAAAGAGGGGATTTTCCCCAGGCCGCCCAGCAAAGTCGGCAGAGCCGGGATTAAAACCGAGATCCTCTGACTTCCGGGTCGCGCTGCCGCTCCCGCCGGCCCGGGAGGAGAGGAAAACGGGGCCCCCGGAGGACCCCCGTGTGGCCGGGGCTCACGGCCCCAGGCTGCCTGCCCTCCCGGCTTGTTCGTTCGGGGGTCCCTGTTCCCGGGTCACCCCGGTCCTCCCAGCTGAGAGCAGGCAAAGCGGGGGGGCCGGGGGGGCAGGTCTCCTGGATCCTCCCCCTCGCTCACGCACCCCAGATCCGAGAGGCGGCCTGAGGGGGGTTGGCAAAGCTGGGTTCCCGTGAGACTCTCTGAGAAGCAGCGTGGCCTGGCGGGTGGAGCCCGGGCCCGGGGAGTCGGAAGGACCCGGGCTGCTCGCATCACGGCTCCGCCCTCTGTCCGCCGTGTCCCAGAGTCCCTTCGCCTCTCTGGGCCTCAGTTCCCTCGTGCGTAAAATGGGGACGGGGACCGGGTCCAACCTGAGGAGCGGGTATCGACCTCAGCGCTTAGTCTGGTACATGGTAAGCGTTTAACAAATACCATTCGAGAAAGGGGGTGGGGGGCAGAGGTGAAGCTGGCGAGTGACGACCCGCCGCTCCCCCCCCCGCCCCCCCCAGGATCCTGACCGTGGATGGGCTGATCGAGGACGTCAGACGGCGCCGTTACTACGAGAAGCCGTGCCGGCGGAGGCAGCGGGAGAGTTACGAGACCTGCCGGCGAATCTACAACTCCGAGATGGCCCGCAAGATCAACTTCCTCATGCGCAAGAGCCGGCGGGACCCCTGGCAGGGCTGCTGAGGGCCCCCCGGGCCGGGGGGCTCGGGGCGGGACCGGACCCTCCACCCCACACCGTCCCGTCCTCCCCGGCCCGGCCGGCTCCGTCCGGGCGGACCGGCCGCCCGCCGGAAACGCCGGGCCCGTTGTGGGAGCCGAGCCTTCCCGAGCCCTTCTCCTCCTCCTGCCCCCGTCCTCCTCCCCCTCGGCACGTCCAGCTTCCCGGACACGCGGCGTGAGGATCCTCCGAAGAGCCGGGGGGAGCCGGGGTCCCTCTCGGCCCTCCCTCCCGGAGGGAGAGGGGGCCGCGGCCCGGAGACTGGCTTCGAACGGGGGGACCCCCCGTCCCCGCCGTCCCCGCCGTCCCCTCCCAGGGTCCGGCAGAGCCCCGCACTGAGGCGGAAAGCGAGGAGCGGAAAGTGAGGGGGCGGGGGGCAACGGAGGGGGGCGGGGAAGGGAGCCGCCGCCTCCGAATAAATCTCCCACCGAAAAAGCCTTCCCCGCGGGGGAGCGTCTGTTCCTTCCGTTCGTCCCCCCGCGGGATAGGGGCGGAGGGGCGCTCGGGCGAGGACGGAGGGGTGCGGGGCGGCGGGTGCCGCCGGGGGGGGTTCTCCTGGCACGGACGTCAGGAGAATCAGGGCCGCCGAGCGGAGGCGGGGAGGCCCGGGCCACGTGCCCTCGGGGCCCACCGGCGCCCCCGGCCCGCCGCCCGCTTCCTCCGCCCCGCCGCGCCGGAAGCTCGGGTTCCCGGGAGGCCCGGGGGGGGGCGCCGGGCGCCAGCCCCCAGGCGGGAGAGGGGGCGGCCGGCCGGTTCGCCGGGCGGGCGGCCTTGGCCCAGGCGGAGATAAACGGCCGTCACGGGGCCACGGTGCCAACTTCGCCGCGCGACGGCGACACGACTGCTCCCTCTGTTGGCCTCCTCTTTCTCCTTCCCTTCCTCCTCCTCCTCCTCCTCCTCCTGGTGTTCACCGAGCGCTTTCCGGGTGCAGAGCACAGCCCCGAGCACCCCGGAGAGGCCGGCACAACAGATCCGGCAGGCGCCTTCTCCGCCCGCGGCAATAACGAGCGTAGCATAAGGCGCCTCGCGTGTCCAGGCGCCGGTCGGGGCCGGGGCCGATAGAGGCCGATGGGGTCGGGCGCGGTTCCCGTTCCGCATGGGGCCCCCGGCCCCCGGCCCCGTCTTCCGGATGGGGGAGAGGAGGCCCGGAGAAACAGAGGGGCGGCGTGGCTCGGCGGAAAGAGCCCCGGGTCTGGGAGTCCGAGGCCGCGGGTTCGAATGCCGGCTCTTCCACCTGTCAGCTGCGTGACTGCGGGCAAGTCACTTAACTCCTCTGTGCCTCGGTTCCCTCATCTGTAAAATGGGGGGGAAGACTGGGAGCCTCAGGTGGGACGACCCGATGACCCCGGATCTCCCCCGGCGCTTAGAACGGTGCCCTGCACGTCGGAAGCGCTTAACAGATGCCACAGTCATTAGCATTAGGAGTCGCCCTGCGGGACGGTCGTGCCGGACCCGAGCCTCAGACCTCCCCGACCCTCCGCACCCAGGGGCGACATCCCGTCGCCCGTCCCCCCGACGCGGGAGAGCGTGGGGAGGGGATCCTTCCGGCGGCTTCCCGTCGTCGCCGCCGCCCCGGCCGGGAGAGTCCGGCCGACGCGGGAACGAAAGAGAACCATCTGGTCTCCGAGCCGGGGCCAGCTGGAGAAACGGTGAGGGGTGGAAATCGCCCGTCCTTCCCTTCGAAGACACTCCGGGCTCCGGCTCTCTCTCCCTCCCTCCGTCCCCTCTCATCTCCCACCCCGACCCTCTCTCCTCTCTCCCCGATTCTCTTCCTTTCTCTCGCCCCCTCCCCGTCCCCCCTCCTCCCGCTCAGCCCCCGGCCTGGGAATCGGAAGGACCTGGGTTTTAACCGGAGAAGCAGCGCGGCTCAGTGGCGAGAGCCCGGGCTTGGGAGTCGGAGGTCGTGGGTTCGAATGCCGGCCGCGCCCCTTGTCGGCTGGGTGGCTGTGGGCGGGTCACTTGGCTTCTCCGGCCCTCAGTTCCCTCATCTGTCAAATAGGGATTAAGACCGCGAGCCTCACGCGGGACAACCCGCATCTCCCCCGGCGCTTAGGACAGTGCTCTGCGCATGGCGAGCGCTTAACAAATACCAACGTTGTTACTGTTATTAATCCCGGCCCCACCCCTTGTCTGCTCCGTGACCTTGGGCAAGACACTTTTCTGGGCCTCAGTTCCCTCATCTGTCAAATGGGGATTGAGACTGAGAGCCCCATGTGGGACAGGGATTGTGCCCGCTCCGATTGCCTTGTACCTACCCCAGTGCTCAGAGCAATTCTTGGCACGTAGTGTTTAACAAGTACCATGATTACCATAAATATTATTCCTCTCTCCCCCTTTTCCTCTCCCTCTCCTCCACCCTCTCTCTCTCTCACCCCCTGTGTCTCCGTCTCCTTTCTCTGACCCTCCTCTCCCTTTCCTCCCTCTCCCCAACTCTCCCTCTCCCTTTCTTCATCTCTCTCCTCCTCTCCCACTCTTTTCCTCTCCTCCCTTTCTTCGTCTCCTCTCCCCCTCTCTTTTCCACTCCTCCTTCCCCCCCACCCCCCCCCCCCGACTCTCTTTTCCTCTCCTCCCTCTCCCCATTCCTCTGCCTCCCGCCCGTCCCCCCCATCCTCCTCCCCCGTCCCTCCCCGGGAAGATGAAGTGACGCCTTCTCTCCGTAATCCGATCACGCGGCCTCTCCTCGGCAGGTCAAGAACTTGGCAAACCCCTCCTCCGGCTCACGCGTCTCCCGGGGGCCCCGGCAGCTATCGGGTAACGGAAAGCTCCCGCCGAAAGGTCTTACCAAGTTAGTCCCGGTATCTATTAAGGCCCGCGCTAGATATGAGGTCGTCCGATCGGACCCAGCCCCCGCCTCGCACGGAGGAAGGGACGGCGGAAATCTTAGCCCCATTTTACAGGTGAGGGAGCGGGCTCAGAGAGGTTAAAGGATTTTCCCCAGGTGGCACCAGGCCAGGACAGATTTGGGGGTAAAACCCAGAGCTCCCCACTCCCAATTCCGCCCGCCTGGCGGAAAGAGCCGGGGCCTGGGAGTCAGAGGACCTGGCTCTGCCACTTCCCTGCCGTGTGACCTTGGGTAGATCACTTCCTTGGGCCTCGGTCTGCTCATCTGTGAAATGGGGGTGAAGACCGTGAGCCCCACGTGGGACAGGGGCCGCGTCCAACCCGATTAACTCACACCTACCCCGGCTCTGAGGCCCGTGCTCGGCGCTCAGTAAATCCTTCACAAATACCGTCGTCGTGATTACTGTTTCCCACGCTGTTCAGAGAGGGATAAGAGGGTCGCGTTTCCGGCTCCTTCCCCTCACTAACTGTGTTGCCTTTTCAAGTTGCGTTTCCCTCCGGCAGATTCCTCCTTCGCTGAAGCCATGCGCTCGTTGACTCTGAATCGGCCGTTCACCGCCCGTCTTCATTTTCCCCTCCGTAAGACTGTAGACTTCTCTAGGGCAAGATTGGAATGTGCCATCCTCCCCTCGCGAAGGACCTTGAGAAGCAGCGCGGCTCGGCGGAAAGAGCCCGGGCTTGGGAGTCAGAGGTCCCGGGTTCCAATCCCGGCTCTGCCCCCTGTCAGCTGTGTGACTTGGGGCGAGTCGCTTCATTTCTCGGGACCTCAGTGACCTCCTCTGGAAAAGGGGGGTGAAGACTGAGCTTCACGGGGGACAACCCGATGACCCTGTGTTTCCCCCAGCGCTTAGAACAGTGCTCGGCACGTAGCGCTTCACAAATGCCAACGTTATTATTATTATTATTATTATTATTCAAGCGGGGGTGAAGACTGTGAGCCCCACGTGGGACGACCCGATGACCCTGGATCTCCCCCAGCGCCTAGAACGGTGCTCGGCACATAGTAAGCGCTTCACAGGTACCAACATTATTATTATTCAAGTGGGGGTGAAGACTGTGAGCCTCACGTGGGGCGACCTGATGACCCTGTTTCTCCCCCAGCTCTTAGAACAGCGCTGGGCACGTAGTAAGCGCTTCACAGATACCACCGTCGTCATCACCGCGTACGGTGTTCCGCACTCTGCATCGGTGTCGACGCTGCTGACGGTAAAATACCGCATTTAGATTCGCGCCCTTTATTCCCCGCCGCCCCCGCTCGGCTCCAGAGCCCTTTTGTGCATATCCGTACCTTATATTACTCTCTGTCCCCGCCTCAGACTGTAAACTCGCTGTGGACAGGGAACGTATAATAATGACGTTGGTATTTGTTAAGCGCTTACTATGTGCGTGAGCACTGTTCGAAGCGCTGGGGGAGATGCAGGGTCCTCAGGTCGTCCCACGTGGGGCTCCCGGTCTTCATCCCCATTTGACAGATGAGGTCACGGAGGCACCGAGAAGTGAAGTGACCTGCCCACCGTCAGCCAGCGCACAGGCGGCGGAGCCGGGATTAGAACCCGTGACTCTGACTCCCAAGCCCGGGCTCTTTCCGCTGAGCCACGCTGCTTATTTATGGTATTTGCTAAGCACTTCCTATGTGCCATAGACAGTTCTGGGTAGACACCAAGTAATATGCTTGGACCCAGGGGCTCACAGTCTGAATCCTCATTTTCCAGATGAGGAAACTGAGGCCCAGAGAAGTGAAACGACTCACCCCAGGTCACACAGCAGACAAGCGGTGGATGCCTCGTCTACTTTCGTTTCGCCGTCTGTCTCCCTCTCCTAGACTGCGAGCCCGTCGCTGGGCAGGGATCGTCTCTATCGGTCGCCGAATCGGACCTGCCAACCGCTTAGTCCGGTGCTCTGCGCACAGTAGGCGCTCGGTAAATACGTCGCGTGAATGAATGACCGCCTCCCAGGCCCGCGCTCTATTCATTCATTCACCCTGTCCACTAAGGCACGATGCTTCTCAACTAAACCACCAACCCGTTTAAACAGAACTCTCCCAAGCGTTCGGGACAGCGCCCTGCGCGTGGGAAGCGGGCAGTGAACACCGGGCCGGGGGCCGCGGCGTCCTTCAGCCCCGAGCGGCTGCAGGAGGGGTGGGAGGAGGAGGAGGAAGGAAACGGCGTCTTCCACACCAGTCCAAGTAGGAGGAAGATGGAGGTCATCAGCCAGAAGTTTATGAAAGGGCTCTTTCTTCACCTCTGCCCTCGCACTAACCCGGTCTTTCGAAACCAGCGGAGGCTCATGCTAAGTAAGTGACATTCCTCGGGGAATTAACTCCAAAAATAATAATAATGATGATGGTGTCTGTTAAGCGCTTACTCTGTGCCGAGCACCGTTCTAAGCGCCGGGGGGATACAAGGTCATCGGGTGGTCCCACGTAGGGCTCCCGGGCTTCATCCCCATTTTCCAGATGAGGTGACTGAGGCCCGGAGAAATGAAGTGACCTGCCCACAGTCGCACCGCTGACAAGCGGCGGAGCCGGGATTCGAACCCACCGCCTCGGGCTCCCAAGCCCGGGCTCTTTCCACTGCGCCGCTGCTTACTGTTCAGCTCTCTAACGGGTCACGTTTGAGAACGGGCCCGGTCCCTGCCCTCAGAGGAATAATAATAATAACGTTGGTATCTGTTAAGCGCTTACTATGTGCAGAGCACCGTTCTAAGCGCCGGGAGAGATACAGGGTCATCGGGTGGTCCCACGTGAGGCTCACGGTTAATCCCCATTTTACAGATGAGGAAGCAGCGGGGTGGGGGGGGGGGGCTGGTGGCTAGGACGCGGGCCTGGGTTCTAATCCCGGCTCCTCCCCTTTGCTGTGGGACCTTGGGGAAGTCTGGGCCTCAGTCACCGCATCTGGAAAATGGGGGACGAGAGGGTGAGCCCCAAGTGGAACAGGGATAGTGTCCAACCCGATTTGCTTATATCCACCCCAGTCCTCAGTACAGTGCCTGGCACATAGTAAGTGCTTGAAAAATATCACAGTTATTATTATTAGACATATTCCTTGACCACGGGGAGGTTACGGTCTAGAGATCGTGGGGCTTGGCACACAATAAGAGCTCGATAAATACAACTGAATGAATTAATGTATGCGGGACCGGGACTACGTCCAACTTGGTTAGCTTGTATCCACCCCAGTGCTTAGAGCAGTGTTTGACGCATAGTAAGCGCTTAACCGATACGGTTATTATTATTATCTTTGCAGTCTGGGCTCATGCCACTTGTCTCCTGGGTGACCTCGGGCGATTAGACCGTAAGCCCGTCGATTAGACCGTAAGCCCGTCAAAGGGCAGGGACCGTCTCTATCCGTTGCCGATTTGTCCATTCCAAGCGCTTAGTCCAGTGCTCTGCACGTAGTGAGCGCTCAATAAATACTATTGAACGAATGAATGAGTCACTTAGACTGGGAGCCCCGTGTGGGACAAGAACTGTGTCCGCCCAGATGAACCCGTAGCGACGCCAGCGCTTGGAGCAGTGCTCGGCACGTAGCAGGCGCCTGACGAATACCCCGGTCATCAGAGAAGCAGCGTGGCTCAGTGGAAAGAGCCCGGGCTGGGGAGTCAGAGGTCATGGGTTCTAATTTCGGCCCTGCCACTTGTCAGCCGTGTGATGTTGGGCCAGTCACTTGACTTCTCTGGGCTTCAGTGACTTCATCTGTCAGATGGGGATGAAGACTGTGAGCCTCACGTGGGACAACCCGATGATCCCGTTATCTACCCCAGTGCTTAGAACGGTGCTCGGCACAAAGTAAGCGCTTAGCAAATACCAATATTATTATTATTATTATTATTCACTTCCCTGGGCCTCAGTTCCCTCTTCTGCCAACTGGGGATGAAGACTGTGAGCCCCAGAGTGGGGACGACCTGATCACCTTGTATCCTCCCCAGCGCTTAGCACAGTGCTCGGCACATAGTATGCGTTTAACAGATGTGGTTAAACGCCCTCGTCATTATTACCTTGTATTTATCCAAGCTCTTAGGGCGGTGCTCGGGCACATAGTAAGCGCTTAACAAATGCCCTCATCATTATTCTATTTATTCAAGTACTTAGAACAGTGCTCGGGCATATAGTAGGCGCTCAGCAAACGCCTTCGTCATCAGTATTACCTTGTATTTATCCAAGTGTTTAGAACAGTGCTTGGCACATAGTAAGAGCTCAATAAATGCCCTCATCATCATCATCATTAACTTGTGCTTATCCAAGCGCTTAGCGCATAGTAAGCGCCCAACAAATGCCCTCATCACCATGATTATTACCTTGTGTTTAGCAAGTGCTTAGAACAGTGTCCGGCACATCATAAGCGCTCAACAAATGCCCTCATCGTCATGATTATTATTAACTTGTGCTTATCCAAGCGCATAGTAAGCGCTCCACAAATGCCCTCATCATCATCATCAACTTGTGTTTATCCCAGTGCTTAGCACATAGTAAGCGCTCAACAAAAGCCCTCATCATCACGATTACCACCTTGTGTTTATGCAAGTGTTCAAAACAGTATTCGGCACCTAGTAGGTGCTCAACAGATGCCCTCGTCATCATCGTGATTATTAACTTGTGCTTATCCAAGTGCTGAGCACATCGTCGGCGCTCAACAAGCGCCCTCATCATCATGATTATTACCCCGTGTTTACGCGAGCGCTTAAAACAGCGTCCGGCACGTAGTAAGCGCTCAACCAACGCCCTCACGCTGATGATGACGCCCCTCACGCGGCCGGGCCTCGTGGGCAAGAGGGCGGAAGTCCCGCCCCCCCGGCCTCCGCACTTCCGGTCCCCTCGTGGGAGGGAGGGCGTCGGGCGTGACGGCACGCCGGGGGGAGGGGGGCCGGCGCATGCGCGCGGCGGCGTCGGGCGTGACGGCACGCCGGGGGGCCGGCGCATGCGCGCGGCGGCGTCGGGCGTGACGGCACGCCGGGGGGGGGGGACGGCGCATGCGCGCGGCGGCGTCGGGCGTGACGGCACGCCGGGGGGGGGGGCCGGCGCATGCGCGCGGCGGCGTCGGGCGTGACGGCACGCCGGGGGGGGGGGCCGGCGCATGCGCGCGGCGGGCGGTCCCCTGTCACGTGCCGGGGGGGCGCGCGCGCGCGGGGCTTCCGGTTCCGGTGTAACGTTCGGGCGCCGTCTCGGCGGTCGAAGTTGGGGCGGTGAGTGGCGGGGGGGGGGGGGGGGCCGCGCGCGCGCGGGGGGGGGGGGAGCGGGAGGGGGGGGGGGGGGAGGGGCGGGGGTCGCAGCGCGGCCTTGACGTCCCGGCCCCGCCGCTCGCCTGCTCGGCGGCCTCCTCCGGGCCTCGCTTTCCTCGTGGGGCACCCGGGGCCCCGCCCCGCTGCCCCTCCCCCGTCCCCCCCGTCCCCCGTGTCCCCCGTCCGGCCCCGCTTTGGCGGCTGCCACAGAGGTGGCCCCGCTCGCCGGGCCCCTCCTAGTCGATAGCCTTTGCCGATGATGATGATGATAATGGTGATGTGTGGTAAGCGCCTGGTAGGTGCAGAGCGCCGTTCTAAGCGCTCCCGGTCTGCGTCCCCATTGTACAGACGAGGGAGCCGAGGCCCAGAGAGTAATAATCAATCATGTTGGTATCTGCTAAGCGCCTACCCGGTGCAGAGCGCCGTTCTAAGCGCCGGGTGGGGGGGATCCGGGGTCGTCAGGGGGGTCCCACGTGGGGCTCCCGGTCGTCATCCCCATTTGCCAGATGAGGGAACCGAGGCCCAGAGAAGTGACCAAGTGGCAGAGCGGGGATTCGAACCCACGGCCTCGGACTCCCCTGCCCGGCCTCTTGCCACCGAGCCACGCTGCTTCTCTTTCATAATAACAACAATGCTGGTGTCTGTTAAGCGCTCGCTGGGTGCCGAGCACCGTTCTGAGCGCCGGGTGGGGGAGATCCGGGGTCAGCGGGCGGTCCCACGTGGGGCTCCCCGTCTTCGTCCCCATTTGACAGATGAGGGAACCGAGGCCCGAGGAGGTGACTCGTCCACAGTCACCCGGCTGACAAGAGGTAGAGCTGGGATTCGAACCCACGATCTCCGGCTCCCAACCCCGGCCTCTTTCCACCGAGCCGTGCCGCTTCTCTGTAATGATAGTAATGCCGGTATCTGTTAAGCGCTTAGTATGTGCGGAGCACCGTTCTAAGCGCTGGGGGAGATCCAGGGTCATCGGGCGGTCCCACGTGGGGCTCCCCGTCTTCGTCCCCATTTGACAGATGCGGGAACCGAGGCCCAGAGAAGTGACTCGCCCACAGTCACCCGGCTGACAGGTGGCAGAGCGGGGATTCGAACCCACGACCTCCGACTCCCCAGCCCGGCCTCTTTCCACCGGGCCACGCTGCTTCTCTTTAGTGAGCGCTCACTTACGTGCAGAGCGCTGGACTGAGCGCTGGGATGGACAAATCGGCAACAGAGAGACACGGTCCCCGCCCACTCCCGGCCCGGGGTCGACACTCCCAGAGGTCAGAGATCCCCCCGCAAACCTCCTCCTTTCCTTCCCGCTACTGTTTGGACCCCCCCCCCCCCCCCAAAATCGATGGTGGTATTTAAGCGCTTACAATGTGCAAAGCGCTGTTCTAAGCGCTGGGGGATACGAGGTGATCAGGTCGTCCCACGTGGGGCTCCCAGTTTTTAATCCCCATTTTTGCAGATGGGGGAACCGAGGCACAGGGAAGCGAAGCGACTTGCCCGGGGTCACGCGGCAGACGGGTGGTGGAGCCGGGATTAGAACCCACGACCTCTGACTCCCAAACCCGCGCTCTTCCCGCTGAGCCACGCCGCCTCTCACCCTCGCGGCAGCCGGGTGACTGTGGGCAAGTCACTTGGCTTCTCCGGGCCTCAGTTCCCTCATCTGGAAAATGGGGATTAACCGTGAGCCTCCCGTGGGACGACCCGATGACCCCGCGTCTCCCCCGGCGCTTAGAACGGTGCTCTGCGCCTAGTGAGCGCTTAACGGATACCAACGTTATTATTTTACAGATGAGGAAACTGAGGCACGGAGAAGTGAAGCGTCTCGCCCACACGCCAATCAATACCCATTCTCCCTCCCGCTTAGACTGTAGTAATAACTGCGGTATTTGATAAGCGCTTACTATGCGCCAGGCACCGTGCTGAGCGTCGGGGTGGAGAGAGGCAAAGCGGGCCGGACGCGGTCCCCCTCCCGGCCTCACCGTCTCCGTCCCCGTTTCGCAGCTGAGGAAACCGAGGCCCGGAGGAGCGAGATGCCGTGCCTCGGGAGAGCGGGGGACGGGGCGCGGTGTCCGTACCCCCCCGGCGCTTCGCACGGCGTGTGGCGTACGCAGTGGGCGCTTAACGAGCAGGCGAGAGGCCGAGCGGGGATCCGAACCCGGGTCTCGCTAGGCCCAGGCCGGTTTGAGGTCCGGGGGGGGGCCTCAGGCACCGGACCCCGGACCCCCCCCCCCCCCCCCCCCCCGGCAGTCGATCGGAGGTATTTATTGAGCCTCCGCGGGGGAGAGGACGCCGTCATGTCGCGGTATCTCTAATAATCGCGCTGCTGTTGGTTAAGCGCTTACTACGTTCTAAGCGCTGGGGCAGATGGAAGCTCGTCGGGGCGGACCCCGTCCCCGCCCGCGGCCTCCTTCCCCCGTTTTATAGACGAGGCAACCGAGGCCCGGAGAAGTGAAGCGACTTGCCCCGGGTCGCGCAGCTGGGATTAGAACCCAGGCCCGCCATGCTGCTTCTCTGGTATTTATTGAGCGCCGACTGGGTGCAGGACACCGCCCTAAGCGCTCGGGACCGTTACGACGGTGTACTCTCCTGAGCGGCGTAGCGCAGTGCTCTGCACATAGTAGTCCCAGCTCTGCCACTTGGCAGCTGGGTGACCGTGGGCAAGTCACTTGACTTCTCTGGGCCTCGGTCACCTCATCTGGCAAATGGGGATGAAGACCGGGAGCCTCACGCGGGACGACCTGACGACCCCGTATCTCCCCCGGCGCTCAGAGCGGTGCTCGGCACCTAGTAAGCGCTTAAAACACCGACGCTGTAATAGTAGGGAAGCAGCCGCGGCTCAGTGGGAAGAGCCCGAGCTTGGGAGTCGGAGGTCCTGGGTTCTAATCCCGGCCCCGCCGCCCGTCGGCTGTGCGGCCTCGGGCGAGTCACTTCTCCGCGCCTCGGTGACCTCGTCCGCGGAACGGGGCCGAAGACGGTGAGCCCCACGTGGGACCACCTGACCGCCTGGTGCCCCCCACGGCGCTTCGCGCACAGTAAGCGCCTCACGAGTGCCGCCGCCGCCGCCGCCGTCGTCGTCGTAAGCGCTCGACGGACACGATCGGCCGCCGGGCCACGAGCCGGTCGGCCGCCCCCGGCCTCGGGGAGGGTTTTCACCGGCCCGTCTCTTGCAGGGAAGCGAGGTCTTAGGACGGCGCGAAGGAGACCGGCCCTTCCGGTCCTTCCCGGCCCTTCCCGGAGGACGGATCCCGAGCGGGCACCCGGAGCCGGGCGCGGGACCCGCGGGGACCCCCGCTGAGGGCCGGAAGTCGGGACTGCAGACGGGCAGGGCCGGGGGTGGGGATGGGGCCGGGGGAACGACCGGGCAGGCGATCGTGACGATGATGAGAATTAATAGTGGCATTTATGAAGTCCTTACCCCGCGCCGGGCGCCGGCCCAAGCGCCCCATCGGGTCGGACACAGTCCCCGTCCCACGGGGGGGGGGGGCTCACGTTCCCAATCCCCGTTTTCCAGATGAGGGAACCGAGACCCAGAGAGGCGAAGTGACCCGCCCAAGGTCACGCGGCAGACGTGGTGGAGCCGGGATTAATGATAATAATAATAATAATAGTGATGACGGTGGTGCTTGTTAAGCGGTTAGTGAGTTCTTCAGTAGGAACGTCTCCGTGATTCGTTAGAAGCGGCGCGGCTCAGTGGCAAGAGCCCGGGCTTGGGAGGCAGAGGTCGTGAGTTCTAATCCCGGCGCCGCCGCCCGTCAGCTGGATGACTTCGGGCGAGTCAACTTCACGTCTCTGGGCCTCGGTGACCTCATCTGGAAAACGGGGAGTAAGACCGAGAGCCCGACGCGGGCCAACCCGCTGACCTTGGGATCTCCCTCAGCGCTTAGAACGGCGCCTGGCGCAGAGGAAGCGCCTAACCGATACCGTCGTCATTATCATCACTGAATCTCTTAGTTGGTCCGAGCGTGAACCCGCCGTGGGGTAGGGAACGTGCCCGTTCCTTGACGGATCGCGCTCTCCCGAGCGCCGAGTACAGTGCTCTGCGCACAGCGGGCGCTCGATAAACACAGTGGGACGGGGATGCCGGGACGGACCGCGGTCCGAGGCTCCCGGCCGAACTCCTCCCCGGGGAACGGAGGAATCCGTCGGTCGAGGGGCCGGTTCCCCGGAGCCGGGGAGGCTGGGGGTCGCGGGGGTGGCGCCAACCGGGCTCCCCTCGGCACGTCCCACCCGCCGCCGCGCCGCGGTTCCTCGTCCCGCGGGGGGGGGGGGGGCGGTCCCAGGCTAGGACGAGGGGGAGCGGGTGGGGAAGACGGGCTCGGGGAGGGCAAGTGACCTACCCGAGGTCACCCGAGAGGCCCGGGGCGGAGCCGGGATTAGAACCCGGGTCTCCCGGCCCCGTGCTCTCTCCACCGGGCCACGCTGCCTCTCGGGAGGCGTGCGCCGTGTCGGGCGGGGGACGCGGGTCCGGGGGAGGCCGGTGACGGAGGGGCGGGGGCGGGGGGGGGGTCTCGGGTTCTAATCCCCCACCCCCTCGCCTAAACTCTCACTCCTCGTCGTCCCCCCAGCCGCCCGGTCCGCCGCCGGGGCCCCGCGGCCTTCCCGCCCCTCCTCTTCCTCCCCCTTCCCGCCACCCCGCGAAGATGGCGTTGTCCAAGCGGGAGCTGGACGAGCTGAAGCCGTGGATCGAGAAGACGGTCAAGCGAGTGCTGGGCTTCTCGGAGCCCACCGTGGTCACGGCGGCGTTGAACTGCGTGGGCAAAGGCATGGACAAGAAGAAGGCGGCGGGTAGGTCCCCTCCCCCCCGGCCCGGCGTCCCCCGTCTCCCGGGGAGGACCCCCCCCCGACCCCGAGGGCGACGTCCCCCCCCCGGGGAGGGGTCCCGCCCGTCGCGCTTCGTCTCGGACCCCCGGAGAGGCCGGCTCGCGCGGGCGTACTCGGTCCGTGCAGCGCCCGGCGCCCTCTCCGCTCTCTCGCCTCCCCGGCTCCCTTTGCACGCGAAGCTCCTGCCCCCCGAGAGCCGCTCCCGTGTTGTCAAGCGCTTAGCGTGTGCCGAGCGCCGTTCTGAACGCCGGGGCGGGGGGAGGTTAATCGCGAGGAGCGTGGCCGGCCTGTCCGTCCCCGGCCGGCCCGAGGGTCCGTCCGACGGGGACCAGCGGAGCCGTACTCCCGCAAGCGGAGCGCCGGCCCCGGGAGACGCCCCCCCCCCCCCTTTCTTTTTTTTTAACGGTACTTAAGGGCTTAACCACGTGCCGGACGCTCCACGGAGCGGCCGGGCGGAGGCGAACCCATCAGGTCTTTCCCGCGTGGAGCGCTGGGCCTCCGTCTGTAGAGAGGAGGGAACCGAGGCACGAATAATAATAAAGACAGTGGCGTTTCCCAAGTTCCCACTACGTGCCGACCGCTGTACTAAGCGGCAGGGTAGATAGGGGATGGTCGCGCCGAGGGAACTGAGGCACGGAGGACGAGGACGATACCATTCGGAAGCGCTTACTATGGGCCGGACACCGTGCCCCGCGCCGGGGTAGATATAAGGTAACGGGGTCGGCCTTAATCCCCGCTTTGCAGATGAAGCGGCCGAGGCCCGGGGCGCGCGAAGCGACCGGCCCGGGGTCGCACGGGAGCCGAGCGGCGGAGCCGGGATTAGAACCCGGGTCCTCCCACGAGGCGTGGCTCGGTGGCGAGAGCCGGAGGTCGTGGGTTCTGATCCCGACTCCGCCCCTTGCCCGCTGGGCGACTCGGGGCCTCAGTCGCCTCATCCGGAAAACGGGGACGCAGCCCGCGAGCCCCGTGGGGGACGCCCGGGTGACCTCGGATCCGTCCCAGCGCTCGGAACGGTGGTCGGCACCTAGCCAGCGCTTGGAAAATACCATCGCGATCATTATCGTTATCATGATTGAGTCGGGGGGCGGGGTTTCGGCGCCCGTCCGGCCACGGGGGGCTTGACGACCGATGGCTCGACGAGACGGATTTTGCGCGTCTCCCGGCGTGCGGGGCCCCGGGGCCCGTCCTCTCCAAATAACAAGCCTCCGGGGATTGCCGCCCCCCCCCGTCCCCCGTCCCCCCGGGACCTTAGATGACGCTCCCGGCCCGCTCGGCCGACACCTGCGCCCGGGGCCCCGCCTCGGTTCGTCCGGTCGTATTTATCGAGCGCTCGCTGCGTGCGGAGCACCCGGGGGAGGACAGTACCCCGATAAACAGACGCATTCCCCGCCCACGGGGAGCTCGTCTCACCGCGGCCGAGGACCGTGCCCACCAGCTCTCTTGGGGTCCGTAGCGCGCGCGCGCGCGCGCTCCCAGGCGCTTAGTATTCCTCCGTTCGGTGGTATTTATGGAGCGCTTACCGTGTGTGGAGCACCGGGCGATTCGGCGACAGGGAGGGACCGTCCCTGCCCACCCGCGGGCTCGCAGTCCAAAAGGGGGAGGCAGACGGCGGAACAGTGCCCCGCGCGCGGCGAGCGCCGACTGCGTGCCCGGCTCCTCTTCCGTCTACGCGGCCGGCCGGCCGCACCCACCGAGCGCTGGCCCTGCGCGGGACGTCGCGCGGAGCGCCTGGGAGAGAACGTCGATCCGACAGAGCGGCCGCGTTCCCCGCCCGCGGCGGGCTCACCGTCGAGAGGGGGAGACGGACAGAAGCAGCGCGGCTCAGGGGAAGGAGCCCCGGCTTGGGCGTCGGAGGTCCCGGGTTCGAATCCCGGCTCCCCCGCGTGTCAGCTGGGTGACTTCGGGCAGGTCACTTAACTTCTCTGGGCCTCAGTTCCCTCCTCCGTAAAGTGGGATTGAAGACCGTGAGCCCCACCTGGGACAACCCGATCGCCTCGCGTGTCGTCCCCCGTCCCCCGGCCCCCCCCCCCCCCCCCCGGGCGCGTGGTGAGCGCTTACCAAATGCCGTCGTCGTCGTCATCATTATTGATCGAAATGATAGAGCGCGGGCCCGGCGGTCGGAAGCACGTGGGTCCTCCGCCGCTGGTCTCCCGCGTGACTTCGGGGAAGTCACTTCACCTCTCCAGACCCGTCGGCTTGTCGCGGGCAGGGAATGGGACTGTCGACGGCTCTCCCGAGCGCTCGGTACACGTTAGGCCGCTCAGTAAATGCGCCCGCCTGACCTCCCTGGGCCTCGGCCCCCTCCCCGGAGAATGGGGATGAAGAGCGCGAGCCCCCCGTGGGATGGGGACGGCGTCCGATCCGAGGGGCCGGGGTCACCCCGGGGCTCGGTGCGGTGACTGGCACCCGACGGGCGCTTAACGGGTGCCATCGAAGCGGACGAGAGGCGCCACGTCTCCGTTGCGAGGTAGAAGGTGGGTCGGGGAGACGGTCGGTCGTGTATCCCGCCTCGCCTCCGGGGAGGGCCGAGGGGACCCGGCCGTCGGGCCCGCCCGGGGGAGGCGGCGGCCCGGGGCCGGCCGGACCACGGAGCCCCCGACCCGGGGTCCCGTCGCGGAGGGGGTCTTCCGTTCCCGGGGCGGCCTTCCCCGTGGCGGGCGAGGGCCGCGCGGAGCCTTTCCCCCGTCGCGTCCGCTCGGCCGGGCCCCGGACGGTCCGCCCGCCCACGTCTCTCTGCGTCCCCGTCTCTCCCGGCCCCCCCGCCAGACCACCTGAAGCCGTTCCTGGACGATTCGACCGTGCGGTTCGTGGACAAGCTGTTCGAGGCGGTGGAGGAGGGCCGGAGCTCCCGCCATTCCAAATCCAGCAGCGACCGCAGTCGGAAGCGAGAGCTGAAGGTGGGTCCCGGCCGGGCCCCCGGGGCGTGAAACGGGGGTCTCGGGCCCCGTCACGTCCCCCGCCGTCGGGCGACCGGGACATCCCGAGGGGCCCGAGGGCGCGGAGTCCCGAACCCGGGGGCCGAGGGGCCCCGGCAGCCCGCCCCCGGACAGCGCGGAAGGGCGTCTCCTTGCGCGCTCCGCGGGCGGGCCGGGCTTCCCACCCGTTCGTTCGGTGCTGTTTATCGAGCGCTTCCCGTGCGCGGAGCACCGTACCCGGCGGTGGGAGGGTACAGTTGGGCCACAGAGGGAGACGATCCCCGCCCGCCGGCGGGCTCCCGGTCCGGGAGGAAGCCGGGCGGGGAGCCCCAGATCCAGGCTCCCGCGGAGGCGAACGCGTCCCTCCCGTCAGGTGGGATCCGTCGAGCGCCTGCCGTGTGCCGAGCGCTGGACCGAGCGCTCGGGAGAGGACGGCACGACGAGGAGGGGAGAAGGACGTTAAGATCGGAGGCGGGGAGGACGTGGAAGGGAAAGGGGAGCGAGAGCCCGGCGGGGGCGGGCCGCCCCTTCCCCCGGAAGGCGGTACCTCCGCCCACCCTCCCCCTAACCACCCCCGGGGCAGCGGGGACCCGGCCCGCTCCCGTCTGCGTCGCCCCGACCTGCTCCCTCTATTCCTCTCCCCCTCGCCCGGCCCCCCGGCGCTTACGTCCTCATCCGTCGTGCCTCTGTCTCCGTTAGAAGCGGCGGCGTCTAGAGGATGGGATACGGGCCCGGGAGTCGGGAGGTGCCCGCCGTGTGACCTCGGACGAGTCACTTCTCCGCGCTGACCCGTACGAGGGCAGTTAGGAGGGCTTGGCGGAACGGGGACCGTGTCCGACCCGACCGAGTGATGATAACGGTATCCGTTGGCACTCGGTAGGTGCCGGGCACCGTACTGAGCGGCGGGGCGGACAGAGGCAGGCGGGGTTGGACCCGGGCCCCGGCCCGCGTGGGGCTCCCGGTCTTCATCCCGTTTCGCGGACGGGGGAACCGAGGGCCGGGGAGGTGAAGCGACCCGTCCGTGGCCTCGCGGAGGAGCGGGGATCAGGACCCAGGCCCCCACCGACTCCCGAGGCCCGGGTTCCAGCCGCCGGACCCCGCCGCCTCCCGTAGACGGAATAGAGTCGGGCGGGCCGCGGCTCCGTCCCCGCTTCCCCCTCCCGGCCTCGGGCCGGTGGGGTCGGCGGCCGTCCCGGAGACGGGCCCCCCCCCCGACTGCCTTCCCGCCGGACGGCGGACCGGGCTCCCTAGCCGCGATGGGCCACCGTGGCCTCCCTGGGCTTGTTGGGGGGAGATGGCGCCTGTCTCCGTTGTGTTCGCCGAGGCACGGTGCCCCGCGTGGAGCGGGCGCTCAGCGGATACGATCGCGAAGCGGCGTGGCCAAGAGCCCGGGCTCGGGAGTCGGAGGTCGTGGGTCCTGACCCCGGCCCCGCCGCTTGTCGGCGAGTCGCTTCCCTTCTCTGGGCCTCGGTTTCCTGGCCTGGGGAACGGGGCTGGAGACCGCGGGCCCCAGGCGGGACAAGCCGATGAGCTCGCGTCTACCCCGGCGCTTAGAACGGCGGTCGGCACGTAGCGGGCGCTCAACGGTTACCACCGCCGTTCTTACCCGGTGCCGGAGTTCCGGGTCTGAGGCCGGCCGGCCGGCGGGCCCCGCGGGAAGGGCGTCTCTCGGGCGGCCCCCGCGGGGACGGCGCGGCCCGGATGGGGCCCTCGGAGGCACGGTGGACGTCACGGCCCCGGCCCCCTCTTCCCCGGGCTCCCAGTCCCGCCCTGTCTCCCCCCGGGGCCTCCCACGGCCGCTCCCCCCGGCGACCCCCGGTCCGTCGGGTCGGCCCCCACGGTCACCCCGCCGCGCCTGTCCCGGTGGGTCGTTCGTTCGGTCGTATCCATCGAGCGCTCGCCGCCGTGCAGAACGCAGCCGGGAGAGGACAGCACGGTGATTCCCCGCCCTCATCGAGCCCCCCCCCCCGCGTCCAGAGGCGGAGACGGACATTAATAGGGACAAATCACGGAGGCGGACCCCGGCGCTGTGGGGCCGGGGGGGGGGGGGGGGCGGTTAGCGAGTAAAAGGAACGAGCCAGGGAGGCGCAGACGGGGAGAGGGGGGTTTAGTCGGGGAAGGCCTCCCGGAGGAGACGGGCTTTGAAGGCGGGGGGCAGTAATCGATGTCGGATCAGAGGGGGAGGGTGTCCCGGGCCAGAGGCGGGACGTGGGCGAGGGGTAGGCGGCGAGATGGAGGCCCCGGAGCGGGTTGGCGTTAGAGGAGTGAAATGCGCGGGCTGGGTGGGAGAGCAGCGAGGTGACGGAGGAGGGGGCAAGGGGATCGAGGGCTTTAAAGTCGACGGCGCCCTCCCCCGCCCGGCCCCCGGGCCGCCCCCGCCCGGCCGGGGACCTGAAGTCCGGCCCGGCCCCGGTTCCCCTAGGAGGTGTTCGGTGACGACTCGGAGATCTCCAAGGAGTCGTCGGGGGTGAAGAAGCGGCGCATCCCGCGCTTCGAGGAGGTGGAGGAGGAGCCCGAGGTCATCCCCGGCCCGCCCTCGGAGAGCCCCGGCATGCTGACGAAACTCCAGGTGAGCGGGGGCCCGGCGGGGGAGGCGGGGACGCGGCCCGGTCGCCCCGCCCGCCGAGTCCCGACCCGGAGACGCCGGCCCGGGGCCACCCGGGGACCCCGGGAGAAGCGGGGGACCCCCGGCCCCCGCCGATCCCCGCGGGCCCTCACCGCCGAATCTCGCCCTCCCCCCCGCAGATCAAACAGATGATGGAGGCCGCCACCCGGCAGATCGAGGAGCGGAAGAAGCAGCTGAGCTTCATCAGCCCCCCGGCCCCCCAGGTACGGCGGGCCCCCGGCCGCGCGGCGCGCCGTCCGGGGCGCTCGGGGGAACGTGGCGCGACGGGGTCGGCGGACACGGTTCATTCATTCATTCAGTAGTACTTATCGAGCGCTTACTATGTGCAGAGCACTGTACCAAGCGCTTGGGACGAACGAGTCGGCAACGGATACGGTCCCTGCCGTCCGACGGGCTCGCGGTCCGATCGGGGGAGACGGACGGACGAGAACGATGGCGGTAGATAGAGTCGAGGGGAAGGACGTCTCGTAAAAACGGTGGCAAGTAAATAGAATCGAGGCGCCGTACAATCCATTAACAGAATAAATAGGGTAACGAAAACATATGCAGTCGAGCGGACGCGTACGGCGCCGTGGGGATGGGAAGGGAGAGGGGGAGGAGCAGAGGGAAAAGGGGGAAAAGAGGGTTTAGCTGCGGAGAGGTAAGGGGGGGGCGGCAGAGGGAGTAGAGGGAGAAGGGGAGCTCGGTCCGGGAAGGCCTCTCGGAGGAGGTGAGTCTTAAGTAGGGTTTCGAAGAGGGGAAGAGAGTCGGTCCGGCGGAGGCGAGGAGGGAGGGCGGCCCGGGACCGCGGGAGGACGCGGCCCGGGGGTCGACGGCGGGACGGGCGAGACCGGGGGACGGCGAGGAGGCGGGCGGCGGAGAGAGAGAAGGGAGGAGAGGCAGGAGGGGGCGAGGTGACGGAGAGCCTCGAAGCCTAGAGCGAGGAGTTTCTGTTTGGAGCGGAGGTCGACGGGCGACCACCGGAGTCGTTTAAGAAGGGGAGTGACAGGCCCGGGTCGTCTCTGCGGGAAGACGAGCCGGGCGGCGGAGCGAAGGATAGACCGGAGCGGGGCGAGAGAGGAGGAAGGGAGGTCGGAGAGGAGGCCGACACGGTAGTCTAGCCGGGATATGACGAGAGCCCGGAGCGGTGAGGTAGCCGTCCGGGTGGAGAGGAGAGGGCGGATCTCGGCGATATCGTAGAGGTGAGACCGGCGGGTCTCGGTGACGGGTAGGACGCGCGGGGCGAAGGAGAGGGACGAGTCGAGGACGACACCGAGATCGCGGGCCTGCGAGAGGTCCCGGCCCTCCGCGGTGTCGCGGAGGTGGAGGAGCCGCGGGGTCGCCGAAGTCCCGGGGTCGAGGCCGGCTCGGGGCGGCCGCCGGGCCGGAGGGAGTGAATCGGGGAAGGCTTCCCCCCGGGGAGGTGGGGTTTCGGGACGGGGGTGGCCGGGGCGACGGGGAGAACGTCCGGGCCCGTTGGCGGCAGAAGAAGCGGTCGTGACGGTATCCGTTAGGCGCTTCCTCTGCCGAGAGCCCCGTGCTAAGCGCCGAGAGGACGCCTGTAGTCGTAATCAGGGTCCCTGCCGAGCGCTTACTACGTGCCAGGCGCCGGGGTGGATGCGCGCGGATCGGGTCGGACACGGTCCCCCGCCCCGCCCGGGGCTCCCGGTCGCCGTCCCCGTTTTCCGGAAGAGGGAACCGAGGCGCGGAGGAGCGGATCGACCGGCCCGGAGTCGCACGGCGGGCGAGCGGCGGGGCCGGGATTAGAACCCGGGACCGTCCGACCCCCAGGCCCGCGCTCTGCAGCGTGGCTCAGTGGAAGGAGCCCGGGCTTGGGAGTCGGAGGTCATGAGTTCGACTCCCGGCTCCGCCGCCTGTCAGCCGGGTGACCGTGGGCGAGTCGCTTCGCTTCTCTGGGCCTCGGTGACCTCATCTGGAAAATGGGGATGAACCGTGAGCCTCACGTGGGGCGACCCGATGGCCCCGGATCTCCCCCGGCGCTCGGAACGGCGCTCTGCGCATAGTAAGCGCTTAACGGATACCAACGTTATCGTTATTACTTATCATCGCCGGCCTTCACGGCGTAACGGTCGTCAGAGCGGACGGTCGGTCGTATCCGCGGAGCGCTTCCCGCGTGCAGAGCGCTGAGCCGAGCGCTTGGGAGAGGACAGCGGAAAAATAGACGCCTCCGTCGCCCCCCCCCAACGAGCCGACGCTCTAGAGCTCGGGGGCTAGGGAGGGTCCGGTCCGTGGGCTCCTTCCCTGCCCACGACAGGCTGCCGGCGCTCAGAACAGCGCCTGGCACACAGTAAGCTCTTAACGGATGGCGGTGTGGTCGTTATTCCAGGTCCAGGTCCAGGGGAGGGGGAGGCGGACGGTCGCGGAGCGTAAGGGGGACGGAGGGATCGGAGCCGGGGGCGTCGGAAGGAGCGGGGACGCCCGCGCCGCGGGGGCCGAGCGTCGGGGCGGGGGCCGTTCCCGGCCCCGTCCTCACCGGGCCCTTCCTCCCCCCGCTCGGGATCGCAGCCCAAGACCCCGTCCTCGTCCCAGCCGGAGCGGCTCCCCATCGGCAACACGATCCAGCCGTCGCAGGCGGCCACCTTCATGAACGACGCCATCGAGAAGGCCCGCAAGGCCGCCGAGCTGCAGGCCCGCATCCAGGCCCAGCTGGCCCTGAAGCCCGGCCTCCTGGGCAACGCCAACATGGTGGGGCTGGCCAACCTCCACGCCATGGGCATCGCCCCCCCGTGAGTACCGGGCCGCCCCGTATCCCCTCCCCCGGGAGGGGGACGCCGGGCCGGGGGACCGGAGGGAGCGCGGCGGGGGGCCGGGGGGGGGGGACGGCCGCGTGTGGCTCCTCCTCGCTGAGCTGTTTAAAACAAGCTCCGGCTGGCTCGGGGGGCCAGCGATCCATCGGTGGCTCTCGGAGGGCGCCCACCCGGTCCCCGGGACTGTACTGGGCGCCTGGGAGGGGACGGAGTCCCCCAGTGTAGCGTAGGGGGGCCCCGTGCCGCCGCGGAGTCTCTCCGTAAGCCGGGTCCGCTTTCCCCGGACTCCGCTCTGCCCGTGCTTTCACGCCTCGCCGGCGTCCCGGAGAGCCGCCCGTCGAGCACCGGGTCCATCGGGCGGCGAACGAGTCGGCGGTCGTGGGCCCGTCGATCCCTCGGGGGCTTTTAATGATGACGGTAACGGTCACGTTGGTGTTCGTTAAGCGCCTACCACGTGCCGAGCACTGTTCTGAGCGCCGGGGGTAGACGCAGGGGAATCGGGTCGTCCCCCGCGGGGCTCACGGTCGTAATCCCCATTTGACAGATGAGGTCGCTGAGGCCCAGAGAAGCGAAGCGACTCAATTCAATTCAATTCAATGGTATTTATTGAGCGCTTACTATGTGCAGAGCACTGTACTAAGCGCTCGGGATGAACAGGTCGGCAACAGATAGAGACGGTCCCTGCCGTCTGACGGGCTTACGGTCTGATCGGGGGAGACGGACAGACGAGAACGATGGCACTAAACAGCGTCGAGGGGAAGAACATCTCGTAAAAACCGATGGCGACTAAATAGAATCGAGGCGATGTACAATTCATTAACAGAATAAATAGGGTAACGAAAATATATGCAGTCGAGCGGACGAGTACGGTGCCGTGGGGATGGGAAGGGAGAGGTGGAGGAGCAGAGGGAAAAGGGGAAAATGAGGCTTTAGCTGCGGAGAGGTAAAGGGGGGATGGCAGAGGGAGTAGAGGGGGAAGAGGAGCTCAGTCTGGGAAGGCCTCTCGGAGGAGGTGATTTTTAAGTAAGGTTTCGAAGAGGGAAAGAGAATCAGTTTGGCGGAGGTGAGGAGGGAGGGCGTTCCGGGACCGCGGGAGGACGCGACCCGGGGGTCGACGGCGGGACGGGCGAGACCGAGGGACGGCGAGGAGGCGGGCGGCGGAGGAGCGGAGCGTGCGGGGCGGGCGGTAGAAAGAGAGAAGGGAGGAGAGGTAGGAAGGGGCGAGGTGACGGAGAGCCTCGAAGCCTAGAGTGAGGAGTTTCTGTTTGGAGCGGAGGTCGACGGGCGACCACTGGAGTTGTTTAAGAAGGGGAGTGACACGCCCAGATCGTTTCTGCGGGAAGATGAGCCGGGCGGCGGAGTGAAGAATAGACCGGAGCGGGGCGAGAGAGGAGGAAGGGAGGTCGGAGAGAAGGCCGACACGGTAGTCTAGCCGGGATATAACGAGAGCCCGTAACAGTAAGGTAGCCGTCTGGGTGGAGAGGAAAGGGCGGATCTCGGCGATATCGTAGAGGTGAGACCGGCGGGTCTCGGTAACGGATAGGACGCGTGGGGTGAACGAGAGGGACGAGTCAAGGATGACACCGAGATCGCGGGCCTGCGGGACGGGAAGGACGGTCGTGCCATCCACGGTGACGGAGAAGTCTGGGAGCGGACCGGGCTTGGGAGGGAAGATGAGGAGCTCAGTCTCGCTCACGTCGAGTTTTAGGTGGCGGGCCGACATCCAGGCGGAGACGTCCCGGAGGCGGGAGGAGATGCGAGCCCGAAGGGAGGGGGAGAGGACAGGGGCGGAGATGTAGATCTGCGTGTCGTCTGCGTAGAGATGGTAGTCGAAGCCGTGAGAGCGGATGAGTTCACCGAGGGAGCGAGTGTAAATGGAGAACAGAAGAGGGCCGAGAACTGACCCTCGAGGAACTCCGACAGTTAAAGGATGGGAGGGGGAGGAGGCTCCGGCGTAGGAGACCGAGAATGATCGGCCAGAGAGGTGAGAGGAGAACCGGGAGAGGACAGAGTCCGTGAAGCCGAGGTGAGATAAGGTACGGAGGAGGAGGGGACGGTCGACGGTGTCAAAGGCAGCAGAGAGGTCGAGGAGGATCAGAATGGAGTAGGAGCCATCGGATCTGGCAAGAAGGAGGTCACGGGTGACCTCAGAGAGAGCGGTCTCGGTAGAGCGGAGGGGACGGAAGCCAGATCGGAGGGGGTCTAGGAGAGAATGGGAGTTAAGGAATTCTAGGCATCGATCGTAGACGACTCGTTCTAAGATTTTGGAGAGGAAGGGTAGTAGGGAGATAGGACGATAACTGGAGGGGGAAGTGGGGTCGAGAGCGGGTTTTTTTAGGATGGGGGAGACGTGGGCGTGTTTGAAGGCAGAGGGGAAGGAGCCCTTGGAGATCGAGTGGTTAAAAATAGACGTTAAGGAAGGGAGGAGGGCAGGGGCGACGGTTTTAAGAAGGTGAGAGGGAATGGGGTCCGAGGCGCGGGCGGAGGGGGTGGCACTCGCGAGGAGGGAGGAGATCTCCTCTGAGGATACCGCAGGGAAGGATGGGAAAGTAGGGGAGGGGGTCGGTGGGGGGGAGGGGAGAGGCGGAGGGGTGACTCTGGGGAGCTCAGACCCGATCGTGTTGATTTTCGTGAGGAAATAGGTGGCCGGATCATTAGGGGTGAGAGATGGGGGAGGGGGAGGAACGGGGGGCCCGAGGAGAGAGTTAAAGGTCCGGAACAGTCGGCGGGGGTGACGGGCGTGGGTGTCGATGAGGGAGGAGAAGAAGCTTTGCCTGGCGGAGGAGAGGGCAGAGTTAAGGCAGGAAAGGATGAATTTGAAGTGTGTGAGGTCGGCTTGGTGCTTGGACTCGCCCGCAGGCGCACGGCCGACGGGTGGCCGAGCGGGGATTCGAACTCATGACCGCCGACTCCCAAGCCCGTGCCCTTCCCACCGAGCCACGCTGCTTCTCTACGGGGCGCTCAGCGCGTGCAGAGCACTGGACCCGAGCGCCCGGGAGAGGCCCGTAGAGCCACCGGAACGGTGCTTGGCACCTAGTAAGCGCTTAGTAAATACCACGATTATCATCGTCGTGGTTATAAACGGGCACCTTCCCCGCCCGCGAGGAGCCGGAGCGCTCACCGGGTCCCGGTGTCCGTCCGTTCATCCAGCCCCATTTGCGGAGCGCCCACCGGACCGTAGCGAGCGCTTGGAAAGTGCCGTTCGGCCGCAGAGAGAGAGACAGTCCCGGCTCCCAGCGGGCTCGCAGTCTAGAAGCGGGGAGGCCGACGGCAGAAGAGGTCAACGGGCAGCGGCGTCCGTTCATTCGACGGTGTTTATCGGGCGCTCGCCGTGGGCAGGACACTGCGCTGAGCGCTTGGAAAGTAACGACAGTACCGATTGCAGTTGGCAAGCGCTCACTATGCGCAAAGCGCCGTTCTGAGCGCTGGGGAGGATACAGGGTGATGGGGGTTGGCCCTCGTGGGGCTCACGGTCCTCGTCCCCGTTTTAGAGTCGAGGGAACTGAGGCCCAGGGAAGCGAGGCGACCCGCCCAGAGTCACGCGGCCGGCAAGGGGCGGGTTTTCGAACCCACGACCTCCCCGGCCCGGGCTCTCTCCCGTGAGCCGCGCCGCACGATCGGGCGACGGGCGGAGACGACCTCCGCTCACGACGTCGGGAAGGGGGAAGGGGGACGGCGGCAGGACAAGTCAACAGGCAGCAGCATTCATTTCGGTCGTGTTCGTCGAGCGCTTCCTGGGTGCGGGGCACCGTACTGAGCGCTTGGGGAGTACAGTTCGGCCGCAGAGAGAGAGACGATCCCTGCCCGACGAGGGGCTCGCGGTCCGGAAGGGGGGAGACGGACCGCGAGACGGAAGCGGAGGAGGGGCCTCGAGAGCCGCGGTATAAATAAATAGAATTAGAGGCGTGCGCCCATCGTTACCGGAAACGGACAGAATTACAAACAGGCACCCACCTAGGCGAGAGGGGGGCCTACCGAGCCCCGCCGAACCGGCGGGGACCCCTCACCCCGGCGAGCCGACCCACCCTAGCCGTTGGGCAGATCAGAGCGAAAGTAGAAGCCCCGGGTGCCCCAGTGAGCCGAGCGGGGTCCGGGGGGGGCGCCCCCGGGGAAGCCGCCCGCTCGCCCCCCGCCCCGGGCGGTCGGTCGGTCGGTCGTATCCGTCGAGCGCCGGACGCCTCCGGGCGGGCCGGGCCGTATCGGCCGAGCGCCTCGGGGGACGATCCCCGGCCACGTGGAGCTGGCAGCCGAGCGGGGGAGAGCGACGCGAAGCCGTCGGGGCCGGGGGACGCGGGGGGGGGGGGGGGAGGGAACCGGGGGGCGGGAGGGGGAGAGCGGGACGGGGGGGGCCCCGGCCCAGGGCGCGCCTGGACCGGGGCCCGGGGCGGGGGGCGGGGGGCGGGCCGGGGCGGGGGGCGGCGGAGGTGAGAGCCGGTGGGTCCGGTGCCAGACGCCCCCCCCTTTGCTTCCTGATGCCCGGGACAGGTCTGGTTGGTGCCAAATCCTCCCCTCCCACCCCCCCGTCAGCCTCCGCAAAGGTGTCCCATCCCACAGGAAGGTGGAGCTGAAGGACCAGACCAAACCGACACCGCTCATCCTGGACGAGCAGGGCCGCACGGTGGACGCCTCGGGCAAGGAGGTGGAGCTGACCCACCGCATGCCCACGCTCAAGGCCAACATCCGGGCCGTGAAGCGCGAGCAGTTCAAGCAGCAGCTGAAGGAGAAGCCCTCCGAGGACCTGGAGGCCAACACCTTCTTCGACCCCAGGGTCTCCAGCGCCCCTTCCCAGCGCCAGAAGCGCACCTTCAAGTTTCACGACAAGGGCAAGTTCGAGAAGATCGCCCAGCGGCTACGGACCAAGGTGCCCGCCCGCCCGCCCGCCCGCCCGCGGGGATGGAGAGAGACGGGCCCGCCGGGGCGGGGGCCGCCCCCCCCCCCGGCCGGCTCCCCCGTCCCCACGCTCCGCGACCGGCGCAGGAGGACGCCCCCTCCCTCCCCGGCCGACCCGGCTCCCCACGGACGGACGAGCCCCGCCGGGGCGAGAAGCGGCCGGGGGAGCGGCCCGCCCGGAGGAAGCGGTGGCTTTAGAGGAGGGCGTCGACCGGCTCGCTCTCCTTGCTTTCTTTTTCGTGCGTTTGTTTCCAGACGGTATCGAAGGGCTTACTAGGTGCCGGGCACTGTGGTAAGCGCCGGGGTAGGTACGAGCGGACCGGGTCGGCCGCGGGACCGCGGCCGTCCGTCCGATGGTTTTTAGGGAGCGCCGGCCTCGTGCCGAGCGCCGCCCCACCTGGGGTTCACGGGCGCCGTCTCCGATTCACGAACGGGGGGACCGAGGCCCAGGGGAGCCAAGCGGCTCGTCCGAGGCCTCCCGGCGGACGGGGCGGGGGCGGGGCCGGGATCGGAACCCGGGGCCTCCGGGTCCCGGGCCCGCGCCCTGCCCGCTAGGCGTCGGGAACGGGCCCTGGGGGAGACCGGAAGGGAGCGGGGGCCCGGGGCGGGGGTCGGGTCATCCCCGACTCCTCAGTCGGTTGGGTCGGGGCACCCGCCGTGTGCCGGGCGCCGTTCCGGAGGCTCGGGGGTGCCCGGAGGAGGAGGCGGACGTGGTTCCCGTCCCTCGGAGCTCGCGGCGGGGCAGAGGAGCCGTGTGATAGGATAAATCGCGGGGAGGAGAAGCCGGCGTGGACGCGGACCTGGCCGGGAGGGGGGGCGGGGGGGGGGACCGGGCCGCCGGGACCGTGAGCCTCGGCGGGATGACCGGCCCTCACCCCGCCTCCCGTCCCGTCCCCGGCCCCCCCCCGTCCCCGGCCCGCAGGCCCAGCTGGAGAAGCTGCAGGCGGAGATCTCGCAGGCGGCCCGCAAGACGGGCATCCACACGTCCACCAAACTGGCCCTCATCGCCCCCAAGAAGGAGCTGAAGGAAGGCGACATCCCCGAGATCGAGTGGTGGGACTCGTACATCATCCCCAACGGCTTCGACCTGTGAGTGCCCGCGGCCGCCGCCCGATGGACGCCCGGCGGCGGGGGTGGAGACGGCACCCTCCCCCCCAACCTTCCTTTATTCCTTCCCTTCCGCTCCCCTCCCTCCTCCCCTCGCTTCTCCTCCGTCCCTCCCTCCTCCCTTTCTCCTCCATCTCCCTCCTCTCCTCCCTCCTCCCCTCCCTCGCCTCCCTCCCTCAGTCTCTCCTCCGTCCTCCCTCGCGCCTCCTCTCCCTCCCTCTCTCCTCATCTTCTCTTTCACGCTCTCCTCCATCCTCCCTCCGTCAGTCTCTCCTCCGTCCTCCCCCCTCCCTCGCTTCTCCTCCGTCCTCCATCCGTCCCTCCTCCCTCTCTCGTCCATCTTCCTTCTTTCCTCTCTCCTCTCTCTCCCTCAGTCTCTCCTCCATCCTCCCTTCCTCCTCCTCTCCCTCCCTCCGTCCCCCCTCTCATCCTCCATGCTCTCTCCCTCTCTCCTCATCCTCTCTTCCATCCTCCATCCTTCCTTTCTCCCTCTCTCCTCATCCTCTCTTCCACATCCTCCTCCATCCTCCCTCGCTCCTCCTCTTCCTCTCTCCCTCAGTTTCCTCCTCTCTCTTTATCCTCTCTCCTCCATCCTCCCCCCTCCCTGGTTCCTCCTCCCCCCTCCACCCCTCCCTCCTCCGTCTTCCTTCTTTCCTCTGTCCTCTCTCCCTCGCCTCTCTCCCCCAGTCTCTTCTCTGTCTTCCCTTCCTCCTCTCCCTCCCTCCATCCTCCCTCTCTTCATCCTCTCTCCCACACTCTCCTCCGTCCTCCCTCCCTCTCTCCTCATCCTCTCTTCCACATTCTCCTCCCTCCTCCCTCCCTCCTCCTCCATCTCCCCTCCAGATCCGCACTCTGTTAAAGTCTGCCTCCACCCCTCTAGACTGTCAGCTCATTGTGGGCAGAGAATGTGTGTTTATTTTCATACCGGCCTCTCCCAAGCGCTCAGTACAGTGCTCCGCAGACAGTAAGTGCTCAGTGAATACGAGTGAATGAATGACTCTCCCCTTCCTCCTCCATCCCTCCCCCCTCCTTCTCTCCTCCTCCTCCCTCACTTCCCCTCCCTCCTGCCATCTCCCTTGGCCCCCCGGCCCCCCCCCCCTTTCTCTTTTCATGCCCTCCGTTAAGCTCCTGCCACGTGCCGGGCAGCGATCGAAACGCTAGAGTAGGTACGGGGTAATCGGGTTGAACGCAGTCCACGCCCCACAGAGGGCACCCGGTCTTCATCCCCGTTATACAGATGAGATCACCGAGGCCGAGAGAAGCGAAGTGACTCGCCCGAGGTCACGCAGCGGACAGGAGCCGGGCTGAGAACCCAGGTCCTTCTGACGCTCAGGCCCTCTGGGTCTCGCCGCTTCTCTTCCTCCTCCCTCCTCCCTCCTCCCTCCCCGCAACCCCTCGAGAGCGACCGGTCAGCGAGTCGTTCGGATTTATTGAGCGCTTACCGTGGGCAGAGCGCCGTGCTGAACGCCGGGGCGAGGACAGTATGGTACCACCCCCCACGAGCCCAGCCCCGCCTCTCTCCCCCCCCCCCCCCCCAGCAGCAACGAGGCCCCCAAGAAGGAGGAGTATTTCGGAATCACCAATCTCGTCGAACACCCCGCCCAGCTCAACCCGCCAGGTACCGACCCGGGGAGGGCGAGCCGTAGCCGGGGGTCGCGGGCGGCTGTCACGCCGGAGATGGGGGCGGCCGGGGCCCCGGGACCCTCCCTCCCGGCCGGTCCATCGGCGACGCCGGTCGAGCGCCGACCGTGCGCGGAGCACCCCGCCCGGTCCCCGGGAGGGCACGGTCCGACCGGATCGGCGGACGCGGTCCCCGTCCGGTCGGGGCTTGGGGGGGGTCTCTGATCCCGGTCCCGCCACTTGTCTGCTGCGTGGCCTTGGGCCAGTCACCTGGCCGGGCCTCGGTTCCCTCGTCCGGAAGATGGGGATTAAAAGCGTGAGCCCCGCGTGGGACAACCCGACGGCCCCGTGTCCACCCCGGCGCTCGGGACGGGGCTCGGCACGTAGGAAGCCCTCGGGCGCTTAAGAAGTACCACGCTCATCGTCAGTCGGTGGCGTCCGTCGAGCGCCGGCCACGGGCAGAGCACCGGGCCGAGCCCCCGGGAGAGGGCGGCACCCGGAGAAGTGAAGCGACCCGCCCGAGGCCGCCCGGCGGACGGGCGGCGGAGCCGGGCCGAGAACCCGGCGGCCGGCCCGCGCCGCTTCCCCCGTGGGGAGCCGACAGTCGGGAGGGAAGGCCGCGGCCCCGGCCCCCGGGGGTCCCGCCCCGACGGGGGAGGCGGCCCCGGGCGCGCGCCGTCCCGCCCCCGACCCTCTCCGGCCCTCGGCCCCGCAGTGGACAGCGACACCCCGGTGACCCTCGGCGTCTACCTCACCAAGAGAGAGCAGAAGAAGCTGCGGCGACAGACGCGGAGGGAGGCGCAGAAGGAGCTGCAGGAGAAGGTCAGGCTGGGCCTCATGCCTCCGCCGGAGCCCAAAGGTGAGGGCCGGGCCGGGCCGGGCCGGGCGGCGGGGCGGGGGGCCCGGAGTCCGCCGTCGGTCCGGGGGTTCACGTCTCCCCTCCCCGTCCCCGCCGCGCAGTGAGGATCTCCAACCTGATGAGGGTCCTGGGGACGGAAGCGGTGCAGGACCCCACCAAGGTGGAGGCCCACGTCCGGGCGCAGATGGCCAAGAGGCAGAAGTGAGGAGCCGGGGCGGCGGGGCGGGGGCGGCCGGGGCTCGGGGGGCCGCCGGCGGGCGCGGCGAGGGCGAGAGAGACCCGCCCCGCCCTTCCTCCCCCGTCCGTCCTCCCCCCGGTTTTCTGTCCTCCCCCCGCCCCCCGCCGCCTCCCACGGGGTCCCGCCCTCCCCCGCCCAGGGCGCACGAAGAGGCCAACGCGGCCCGGAAGCTGACCGCCGAGCAGAGGAAGGTGAAGAAGATCAAGAAGCTGAAGGAAGACGTCTCCCAGGGGGTGCACGTATCCGTGTACAGGTGAGCGCGGGCGGGGCGGCGCCCGTTCCCGCCGCGGGCGGGCGGGACGGGACCCCCGGGGTCGGCCCGGGGCCGCCGTTCTCCCCGACCCCCCCCCCCGGGACGTCGGGGCCGACCGGCACGGTCCGGCCGACGGGCCGCGGGCCGCTCCCGGCGTCGGCTCCCGGCCGGCCGGCCCTCCTCCTCCTCTCCCTCCCCCTTCCTCCTCTTCCCCTCCGCCCCGTCCCCGGGGCGGTGACCGCCTGGCTCCTCCACGCCCCCGTCGCCAGGGTCCGGAACCTGAGCAACCCGGCCAAAAAGTTCAAGATCGAGGCCAACGCCGGCCAGCTGTACCTGTCGGGGGTGGTGGTGCTGCACAAGGACGTCAACGTGGTGGTGGTGGAGGGAGGTGAGAGGCCAGCGGGGCGCCGGGCGGGGGGGCCGGGACCCCTTGCGGCGGACGGGGCCCCCCCCGCCTCCCCTCCCCACCGGCCGACCGGCCTCCTGCCGTGCCCCGCCAGGTCCCAAGGCCCAGAAGAAGTTCAAGCGGCTCATGCTGCACCGGATAAAGTGGGACGAGCAGACGCCCAACACGAAGGGCGACGGTGAGCGGGGCGGGGGGAGGGGGCCGGAAACGCGCCGGCCGGCCGGGGGTCCGGCCCGGGAGCCGCTCGCGGGCCGCCCGCGTCCCGACGGTCCCCTCTCCGGGACCGTCGGCCCTCCCTCGCCGGGCGGAAGCGGCCGACGACGATGGCGTCGGTGAAGCGCTTCCTGCGTGCCGGGCGCCGTTCCGAGCGCCGGGGGAGCCACCGGGTGATCGGCTCGTCCCACGTGGGGCTCCCGCCCTCCTTCGCCCCCACGTACGGATGAGGGAACCGAGGCCCGGAGGAGTGAAGCGGCTCGCTCGGAGTCGCCCCGCCGACGAGGGGCGGGGCCGGGGCCGGGACCCGCGACCTCCGACTCCCGGGCCCGGGCCGTGGCCGCCGCGCCGTAAACAGACGGTCTAGCGGGCGGAGCTCGGGCCCGGGCCTCGGGAGGAGCCGGGTTCTCATCCCGGCTTCGCCGCTTCCCCGCTGGGTGACCTCGGGCGAGTCGCTTCGCTTCTCCGGGCCTCGGCGGCCTCGTCGCCCAGTCGATCCCCGGGGCCCGTCGAGCGCTCGCCGTGTGCGGAGCATCGCTCGGCGCGCTCGGGGGAGGGGGCGACGCAAGGGGGGCCGGCAGCCGCGTCCCCCGCCCACCCCGTCTGTCAACGGGGAGATCAAGACCGGGAGCCCCACCTGGGACGGGGACCGCGTCCCACCCGATTGGCTTCTCTCCATCCCCGACGCTCGCCCGGCACGTCGTAAACGCTCGGCGACCGCTGTACAGATAAAAAACGGATTTAGGGGTCCGGTGGGCGGCGAGGGACCGCGAAGGGAGGAGGGCCGGGGTTAGGTCGGCGGGGGTGTCCGGCGGCTCGCCGGTGACCGGGCCCGGCTTTGGCTCTTCCAGACGAGGACGAATCCGACGAAGAGGCCGTCAAGAAGACCAACAGATGCGCGTTGGTGTGGGAGGTGAGTGTCGCCCCCCTCCCGCCCCCTCGGCTCTGAGCCTCGTTCCCGGCCCCCGGGCTCCCCGCGGAGGACGGGATGACGACGGTGACGACGATGACGGCATTTACGGAGCGCTCACTATCTGCCGAGCACCGTTCCGAGCGCCGGGACAGCCGCGGGGTCACGAGGTCGTCCCCCGTGGGGCTCGCGGTCCTGGTCCCCGTTGCGCAGATGAGGGAACCGAGGCCCAGGGAAGTCAAGGGGCCTCCCCGAAGTCACACGGCTGACAAGGGGCGGAGCCGGGATTGGAGCTCCCCGACCCCAAGCCCGGGCTCTCGCCACCGAGCCGCGCCGCTTCTCCGAACGGAGCGGGCGAGGGCCGAGGCCGCGGTGGAAGGGAGTGAGGTTAGGCCCCGCGGAGAGGAGGCCGCGGTGGCCGGCCCCGGGGGGAGAGGAAAGTCCCGTCCGGGGGCCCGCCGCGGGCCGAGCGCCGCGCGCGCGCGCGGGGGACGCGGTCGGGAGCCGCCACCGTGAACGGGGAAGGCGGGAATTCTTTCCGGAGCGGGGGGGGGGACGCGGGAACGCCCCGTCCCTCCGCCTCTCGATCGGTCCGTCCGCCGACGGACGGCCCGCCTCCGGCGCGGTCGCCCCCCGCTCGACCCCGGCCGCTCGGCACGGCGCCCGGGCTGACGGGGGTCGCTCGCCCCGCCAGGGCACGGCCAAGGAGCGGAGCTTCGGCGAGATGAAGTTCAAGCAGTGCCCCACGGAGAACATGGCCCGGGAGCACTTCAAGAAGCACGGGGCCGAGCACTACTGGGACCTGGCCCTCAGCGAGTCCGTGCTCGAGTCCACGGACTGACCGCCGCCGCCGGGCCGCCCCGCCGCCCCCTCGGCGGCGGGGGAGCGCGCCCGCGCGTCGACGAGACCGCGAGAACCGGGCCCAGCGGCCACCCCGAACCGAGAGAGGGGACGCCCCGGCCCGGCCCCTCCGCTCCCCCCCCCCCCCCGCCCCCGCGCGTGCAGACGATTAAAGGATTATTTTTCAACGCAGCGCAGCGTCCCTCACACCCGCACGCGCGCACGCACGGACGGAGAGAGGTAGGGCAGAGGGCGCCGGGCTCCCGTCCTCCCGTCCGCCGGTGGGTACGTCGGGGTTTTTTGGGGGGCGTTTTGGGGTTGTGTTTTTTTTTTCTACGACATCGGTTTCCCCCTCCTCCTCTCCCCGCCCCCCTCCCCCCGGGCGATTGACGGTCGGGCGCGACCCGCGGCGCCTCGCCCGGGGTCCGTCTCCGAGCCCGGGCGGGGGCCGACGGCCGCCCCGGGTCCCCTCCCTCGGTGGGGTGAGCCGGATCTCGCCCCGAGGAGGGGTCGCCGCGGCGGGGCGGGGGGAGGCGGGGCGGGGGGGCGAGAACGCAGTGGGCGAGTTTGTAAAGCCGAGTAGGATATGGGGATTTAGCTCACGTCCTCTCTTTGCAGAATAAAGAAAAACCAAAAAAAACCAAAAAACCCAACCAAAAAAAAGGTCCGTCAGAGACCGTGCTCTGTTCTTCATTTCCCTTTTGGCCCCCGATGCCCGTCTCCCACCCCCGGCTAAGCAACCGTGAGCCCCCCGGGGCCGGGGGAGACCGTTCCCCGAGGGCTCGGAAGGGATCGGTACCGTCTTCCGGCCCCAGGCCCGCCCTCCAGGAGCTCTCTGGGGGGGGGGGGGGGGCGCCGATCACCGTGGTATCTGTCCAAAGCTCTCTACGCCCCGAACGTTGGGCTGCACGCCGGGGCGACGCGAGATGCCCCGTTTACGCCCTTCTCCCCCTCTCGACCGCCGGCTCACCGTGGGCGGGGAACTCGCTTCCGACTCTGTCGTACTGGACTCTCCCAAGTGCGTCGCGATAACGGTGGTATTTGTTAAGCGCTTCCGACGTGCCAGGCGCTGTTCTAAGCCCTCGTCTGCCGTGCGACCTTGACCGAGTCGCTTTCCTCCTCTGCGCCGCGGGTCCCTCCTCTGGAAAACGGGGAGGGGGACGGTGAGCCCCACGGGGGACGGGGACCGCGTCCAGCCCCGTTTGCTCGTCCCCAGCCCGGCGCTTAGTACGGTGACTGACCCCCGAGTAGCCGCTCGATGATAACTGTGGCATGTGTTACCATGTGCCGGTCACTTTACTGAGCGCTGGGGTCGATGAGCAAGTGGGGTTGGGCCCAATCCCCGTCCCACGTGGGGCTGGCAGTCCCCTTCCCCATTTTCCAGATGAGGGAACTGAGGCCCAGAGGAGCGAAGGGACTTGCCCAAGGTCACCCGGCAGACGGGCCAGGGTTAGAATAACAACGATGGCATCTGTGAGGCGCTGCCTCTGCGCCGAGCACCGTTCCAAGCGCTGGGATATCCGCAGCGTCGTCCGACCGTCCCACGCGGGGCTCACGGCCTCCACCCCGTTTTCCAGTGGAGGTCACTGAGGCCCAGAGAAGTGACTTGCCCAAAGCCCCGCAGCAGACAAGTGTCCCGGGGGGGGGGGGGGGAGGGGGTTTAATAATAATGTTGGTATTCATAATAACGTCGGTATTTGTTAAGCGCTTACTCTGTGCACAGCGCTGTTCTAAGCGCTGGGGGAGATTTACAGGGTAATGAGGTCGTCCCACCTGAGGCCCCCCGGGCTTCATCCCCATTTTACAGATGAGGGAACTGAGGCCCGGAGAAGTGACTTGCCCACAGTGCCCCAGCTGCCCGGTGGCAGAGCCCGGCATTCGAACCCATGACCTCTGACTCCCCAGCCCGGCCTCTTTCCCCTTCGTGAGCTGCTCTCGATCATTATGGATGGTGCCGCGGGGTACTTTCCCAGGCGCTTAGGACAGTGCCCCGCACGCGGTGAGGGCTCAATAAATACGAGCGAATGCACTCAACAGTAAAGAGAGAGTCGCTGCCCCCAACTTTCCAAGCGCTTAGTACGGTGCTCTGCCCACGGTGAGCGCTCCATAAATAGTATCGAATGAATGAAGCACGCGGCCTGCAGGGAACGTTTTATGGCGGTGCGGAGGAAATGTGTCCCTCCTGACGCCCCGTCGGCCACTGGATGGTGGGGGGGGGGGGAGAGACACGCTCCCCCCCCCCCCCCACTTCGGTCCAAATGGTTTCGTCCGAGGAGGGAAAGTGCGCGGGGAGACGCTCCCTCGTTCCTGCCGGGAGGGGGCGCGATGGAGGGGGGGGGGGCCGCGGCCGACGTTACGGCGCATGCGCGGCCCCGCCGGGAGGGAAGGAGGGAGCGTCTTCCGAGGCGCTGCAAGATGGCGGCCGGCCGCATCGCCTCGCGGCCCGCGGGGCCGGCGGCCGCCGCGGACTAACAGTAGCCGTTTGGCGCCGGGAACCCCCTCTCCCCCGGGCGTGCCCGTGAGCAGGAGGAGCGAGGCGGCCCGGGAGGCCACGGGAGGCGTGGGGAGCGGAGCCGACGCCGCCCCCCCCCCCCCAAACAAATCCCGTCTTCGCGGCTCTCTAGGCGCCCGGGCGGCTGTGCGGCCTCCGCGCAGGCGCGCGCTCTCCCCCCCCCCCCGATTGGTCGAGCCCATCCGCCCTGCCCCCTCGGGCCGCGGGAGGCTCGGCGCGTGCGCCGTAGCGCCGCCGCTCGCTCTACGGAGGGGGGGCGGGCCCAAAAAAAAAAAAAAAAGCGTTTGCGCGCCTCGCGCCGCCGCTCCCGGGGTTCCCTTCCGCCCTCCCTCGTAGGGATCGAGGGCCATGCGGGCGAGGGGGCCTCGGGGGAGCGCGGGAAGGGGGGGCGGGGGAGACTGAGCCGCCTCCTCCCCCGCCCTCCGGGGGAGCGGGCGCGTGGAGCCGCGCGGGGGGGGGGGGGTCTGGCGCGCGCGCGCAGGCGCAGTAGGCGTGGGCGGCCGCCCCTCCCCCTCCCCCGCCCCCGTCCCCTCAGCGGCCCGGGCGCTCGTCCGGGCGCCCCCGCGGTCATTGTTTGGCCGCCCCCGGGGCCTCAGGGGCCTCCGGGCCTCCGGGGCCCGCACGCCGCGGGGGGCCCGCCGGGGGCCAAGATGGCGGCGGGCGGCGGCAAGGCCTCCTCCTCCTCCTCCTCCTCGTCGTCGTCGTCGTCGTCGTCCTCGTCGTCGTCGTCGTCCTCGGCGGCGGCGGCGGCGGCGGCCTCGTCGGCCGGAGCCCTGGAGTCGTCGCTGGACCGCAGGTTCCAGTCGGTGACCAACACCATGGAGTCCATCCAGGGCCTGTCGTCGTGGTGCATCGAGAACAAGAAGCACCACGGCACCATCGTCTACCACTGGATGAAGTGGCTGCGCCGCTGTGAGTGGGGCGGGGGCGGGACGCGGGACGCGGGACCCGGGACGCGGGACCCCCGGCCCAGGTGACCTTGAGGCCCCGAGGGGGCGGACGGCGCCAGCCGTTAGCGGACGGGGCCGCGCTCGCCCCGCCGCCGCGCACCCCGGGCCTCCGCTGCCCAACGGGGACCCGCCTCTCCAGCACCACCCTCGTCTTCTCCTCCTCCTCCTCCTCTTCCTCTCCTTCTCTTCCTCCCCATCTCCTTCTCTCCATCCCCATCCCCTCCTCCTCCCGCCTTCTCCCCATTTTCTTCTTTCTCCCCTCCTCCCCATCCCCTTCTTCTCTTCTTCCCCCTCCCCTTCTCTGCATCCCCATCCCCTCCTCCTCCCTCTTTCTCCCTATTTTCTTCTTTTCTCCTCTCCTTCTTCCCCTTATCCCCGTCTCCTTCTCTCCATCCCCATCTTCTTCTCTCCATCCTCTTCTCCTCCTCCTCTTCTCTCCTTCTCCTCCTCATTCTCTTTTTTCCTCCTCCCCATCCCCTTTTTCTCTCCGTCCTCTTCACTCTCTCCTTCTCCCCATCTCCTCCTCTCCATCCCCCCCCCCCATCTTCTAATCTCCGTCCTCTTCTTTTCATTCTCTCCTTCTCTTCCCCATCCCCTTCTCCTTATTCCCATTCCCTTCCCTCCATCCCCATCCCCTTTTCCCCATCTTCTTCTCTCCATCCTCTCCTCCTCCTCCTCTTCTCTCCTTCTCCTCCTCATTCTCTTTTTTCCTCCTCCCCATCCCCTTTTTCTCTCCGTCCTCTTCACTCTCTCCTTCTCCCCATCTCCTCCTCTCCATCCCCCCCCCCCATCTTCTAATCTCCGTCCTCTTCTTTTCATTCTCTCCTTCTCTTCCCCATCCCCTTCTCCTTATTCCCATCCCCTTCCCTCCATCCCCATCCCCTTTTCCCCATCTTCTTCTCTCCATCCTCTCCTCCTCCTCCTCTTCTCTCCTTCTCCTCCTCATTCTCTTTTTTCCTCCTCCCCATCCCCTTTTTCGCTCCGTCCTCTTCATTCTCTCCTTCTCCTCCCCATCCCCTTCTCCTCTCCAACCCCATCCCCTTCTCCTCTCCATCCCCATCCCCTCCTCCTCCTCCTCCTCCTCTTCTTCTCTCCTTCTCCTCTCCATTCTCTTTCCTCCTCTCAATCCCCTTCTTCTCTCCATCCTCTTCTCCCTATCCCCTTCTCCTCCCCATCCCCATCTCTCCATCCCCATCATCCCCATTCCCATCCTCTTCTCCTCCCCATCCCCTTCTCTCCTTCTCCTCTCCATTCTCTCCAACCTTTTCTCTCCATCTCCCCATCCCCTCCTTCCCATCCCCGCCTCGTTTCCTCTCCGTCCCCTTCTCTTCCTCTCCTTCCCCTTCTCTCCGTCTCCCCATCTTCTTCTCCTCCTCCTCGCCATCCCTTTCTCTTCCTCCCCGTCCCCTTCTCTCCCTCATCCCTTCTCCGGTCCCGTCCCCCCCCGCCGTGTCCCCCCGTCCGTCCGTCCCCCCCCCCGACCCCCAGGAAGGGAGCTGGGCGGTCTGGATGGAGAGACCGGCGTCGGGGCGGCGCGGAGACTTCTCTCCCGGAGACTTCCTGGGTGAAGCGCGGAATCTCCTGCCGCGACTCGGGTGGCAGAAAGCGTCCGGGGGCTGAGCCGCCCCCGACCCCCTCAGACGGCGAAGGGGCGAGGGGGGTGGCTTAGCCCTGGCTCCCCGGGGGCGAGCTGCTTCCGACTCGGGGTACCAGGCAGGCGCCCTCCCCAGCACCCCCCTCTCCCGAGGAGCCGGTGGGCAACTTCTCCCTGAAGGGCACGGCGCACGTCCACCCTCTCTGTTGACGGTACGTGGCAGGCGCTTACTCTGCGCCGGACACTGCGCCGAGCTCTGGGAGATGCCCAGCGGGGAGGTCGGACACGGTCCCCGGGTCCCACGGAGGGCTCACGGTCTTAATCCCCGTTTTACAGCCGAGGTGACCGAGGCGGGGAGAGGTGAAGTGACTCGTCCGAGGTCACGCGGCGGACGAGTGGCGGAGCTAGGCTGAGAACGCAGCTCCTGCCGAGTCCCGGGCGCGGGCCGCTAGGCCGCGTCGCTCTGGATGCGATCGGTTCCTCGGGCTCCTTGGGGCGTCTGGGGGGTTTTTTTTGTTGTCGTTCTTTAAAAAAAATGGTACTTGCGGAGCGCCCGCCGTGCGCCAGACGCCGTTCTAAGCGCCGGGTAGGTAGAAGCTAATGGGGTTGGGCCCGGTCCCTCTCCCGCGCGGGACCCCCCGGTCTTCCTCCTCACTTTCCAGACGAGGGAATTGAGGCTTGGGAAAGCAAAGCGACTCGCCCTAGGTCGCACGGCGGACGGGCGACGGAGCCGGGATTAGAACCCAGCTCCTTCGGGCCCGCCGGCCCGGCCTCCTTCCGCCAGCTGCTCCCCGATGCTCTTCCTACGCAAAAGGGGGACGCCCCGGATGGTGGTGAGATCGGCCCGGGGTCGTGTCTGGGGCCGGGGAGACCGTTCTTGCATTCAGTCGGATCTGTCGAGCGCTTACGGGGGTGCGGGACGCTGTACTGAGCGCCTGAGACCATCGTGGGGGACCCTCGGACGCCCCAAGAGGCCCCCCCTCCCCGGGGTGGTGTCGTGGGTGAAGTTGGCCGTCGCGGGAGCGGTACCGGGTGCCTGGCGACACCGGTCTCCCGGGGGCCTTTATTGAACGCTTTCTGGGCGCGGGGCTCTGTACCGGGCGCTTGGGAGAGGACGGTGGAGTGGAGGCGGAGGGCACCTCCCCCGCCCACGAGGAGCCCACGGTCCAGAAGGGGAGGCGGATATTAAATTACGGAGACGTTCTCGCGGGCCGCGGGGGCCGTATCAAGCGCTTGAAGGGCACGGAGCCGAGGCGGCCGGTCGCTCGTATTTATCGAGCGCTTACCGCGCGCAGAGCGCCGCGCCGAGCGTTTGGGGGGGGACGGGACGGTATAACGATAAACAGACGCGTCCCCTGCCCGCGACGAGCCGACGGTTTGGGGGGGAGATGGTCGCGGCTCGGAATCGGTAAATGACGGAGGTGGACCGGAGCGGTGCGGGGCCGGGGGATGGATGAAGGGAGCGGGTTCGGGCCACGCGGAAGGGAGCGGGAGAAGAGGCGAGGGGGATTTAGTCGGGGAAGGCCCCTTGGAGGGGACGGGCCTCCGATGAGGCTTCGGAGGGCAAGGATGAGGCAGAAGGGAGAGCGAGGAGGGGAAACCAAGGCTTCGTCAAGCACTCGGTCGTATCTGCCGAACGCTCGCCCGGGACAGGGCGAGGAGGAGCGTAATACAGCAGAACTGGCAGGCCCGTGCCCCGCCCACGACGGGCTCACGGTCCGGAGGGGGGAGGCTTAGTCAGGGAAGGCCTCCTGGAGGAGACGGGAGGCCCACGGACCTCCGAGCGGACCCGGGCCTTCCTTGCCCCCCAGGGAGCTTCCCCCGTCGGGGTCCGGGCAGTCAGCGGGTCAGCGGTCGGCGCCGGGCGCCTGAGGGGGAGAGGAGACGGGGGCGGGCCGGGAGGGCGCACCGGCGCGTCCCTCGGACCGTCGGATCGTCCTCTCCCAACCGCTCAGTACGGCGCTCGGCGCCCAGGATACGACCGGCCGACTTGGGCGCGCCGAGCGCCGTCGCGAGCCGCTTGAGAGAGGGGGGACACGCCAGCTGCCCGCCGGGACCTCCCGATCCAGAGGTGAAATCGGGGGGCAACCTGATCTCCTTGTATCCCCCCCCAGCGCTTAGAACAGTGCCTTGCACATAGCGAGCGCTTGACAAATGCCGTCGTCGTCGTCGTCCTCATCATTACCGCGACCCAGGCCCTTCACCTCCTTCGACTTCACCACGTGCTCTCCCCGCCGCGCCAGTCGATGCCGCCGATACTCGTCGAGCGCTTACTACGTGCCAAGCACCGTACCGAATGCCGGGGTAGACACACGGTAGTCAGGGCGGACGCGGTCCCCGCCCCCCCCCCCGTGGGGCTCACGCGCCTAAGCCCCATTTTCCAGATGGAGGAAGCGAAGCGACCTGTCCGGTCGGGCGGCGGAGCCGGGATTAGGACCCGTGACTCTGCGGCCCCCGGGCTCGGTCCACTAGGCTCGAGATAGCCGAGCCGGGGTGAGGGCGCCCCCCCCCCCCCCCCGGGGAGGTTCGGGGGGCCGGGGGGAGCCCGGGGTCCCCGTCGTAATCAGCCCGTCCGTCCGTCGACGGCGTGTGTCGGGCGCATCCTGGGTGCAGAGCACTGGACCAAACGCTCGGGAGAGGACAGTACAACAATAAACACGTCTGCCCGCCGGGGAGCGGACCGGAAGCTGAGGGGACCGGGTGACCTTGGGCGAGTCATTTAATGGCTCTGGGCCTCAGTTTCCTCCCCCCCCAAATAGGGATTCAGGAGCTGTTCTCCCTCCCATTTGGACCGTGAGCCCCATGAGGGACCGGGGACGGGGTATCTGTACCCGGCGATTAATAATGATGATGATGATGATGTTGGTATCTGTTAAGCGTTTACTATGTGCAGAGCACCGTTCTAAGCGCTGGGATAGATACAGGGTCATCAGGTGAGGCTCCCAGTCTTCATCCCCATTTTACAGAGGAGGGAACTGAGGCCCAGAGAAGTGACTCGCCCACGGTCACCCAGCTGACAGGTGGCGGGGCCGGGATTCGAATCCGTGACCTCGGACTCCCAAGCCCGGGCCCTGGCCACCGAGCCACGCGGCCTCCCCGTAGTTAGCACGGAGTAGGCGCCGAACGAAAATCCCGGCGATTACAACCGGGAAAGGGGACGGGGGTGTCGGGGAAGCAGAGGGAGAGGGCACGAGATGGCGGCGGTCTCCCCCCCCCAGGCCCGTCCCCCTCGCCTGGAAGCTGGGGTTCACGTCGCGCTCTTCCCAAGCGCTTAGCACGGCGCTCCGCGCACAGCGAGCGCTCGACAGATCCGACTGACAGACCGGCCGGCCCCGCGGTCCACTGACGGCGGGACGCTTGCTCGCTCCCTCGCTAACCGCCCTTTTTTTACGCTATTCATTAAGTGCTCGCTACGTGTCGGGGACCGTACTAAGCGCCGGGGCAGGTGCGGGCGACGGGCGGAGCCCCCGGCCCAGTTGGGGCTCACGGTCTTCGTCCCCACCTTAGAGATGAGGTAACCGAGGCCCGGAGAAGTGAAACGACTTGTCCAAGGGCACGCGGCGGCCCGGCGTGCGGGCCCTCGTCGGTCCACCTTCCGATTTCCCAACGGGACTCCCTGTCCTCCCCGCGTAGTTGCGGTATTTGTCGTCGTGGTCTTTGTCGGGCGCCGCACCGAGCGCCGGGGTAGAGACGGATTCGTCCGGTCGGACCCAATCCCCGTCCCGGCCGGGGCTCGCCGCCCCCAGCGTCGGCCACGACGTCCCCGTTTTGCAGATGAGGGAACCGTCTGGCCCGGGGTCGCCCGGCGAAACGGCGGAGCCGGGATCGCGAGCGGCGCGGCTCAGGGGCGAGAGCCCGGGCTGGGGAGTCCGAGGTCGTGGGTTCGGATCCGGGCGAGTCGCTTCACCTCTCCGGGCCTCGGGGACCTCGACCGTCCAACGGGGATGAAGACCGGGAGCCCCACGGGGGACCACCTCGTCACCCCGTATCCTCCCCAGCGCGTAGAACGGTGCCTTGCACACAGTAAGCGCTTAACAGATGCCGTCGTCGTCGTCGTCATCATTATTACAACCCAGGCCCTTCGACTCCCGGGTCCGGGCTCTTTCCGCCCCTCCCCGCCCTCCTCGATGCTCCCCCAAACGGAGCCCCCAAGTCCTGTGTCCCGGGGGTCCGGCGGGGACTCGGGGCGGGGGGAGCCGCCGGAGACGGGGGACCCCGAGACCTCCTCCGGGCCCTCGCCTTCCCCCGGTCGCCGACGGGTCACCCCGCGTCCGCTACGGTCAGCTTTTAATGCAGGGGACCCTCCTGCGAGAACCTCCCGCCGAGACCACCCTTCAGCGAGGCGTAATCGGGGGGGTGGAGCCCGGGTCTGGGAGTCGGGGGGACCGGGGTCCTCATCCCGGCTCCGCCGCTCGCCTGCCGTGTGACCTCGGGTCAGTCACTTCGCCTCTCTGGGCCTCAGTTCCCTCATCTGTTCCGCGGGGACGGAGACCGGGTCCAACCCGATTGACTCGTATCCACCCCAACGCTTAATACGGTGCCTGGCACAGTAAGCGCTTAACAAATTATCATTATTATTATTGACAGCTCCCCTCACCCCCCCCAGATCCCAGGATCTCCCCCCCGCCCCCCCGGGCCGACGGGGTCGTTTTCTATTCTGCAAATGCGCCCGACGTTTTACGAAGCGCCGGAGGTCGATGCGAGGGAGCGGGGTCGGACAGAGGGCCCGTCCCGCCCGGGGCCCGCAGTCCCCCGGAGGGCGGAGCCGCCCCCGGCCCCGGGCGGGAAGTGACCCGATGGACGACGCCGATAACGGTGGTCTTCGTTAAGCGCTTACTCTGCGCAAAGCGCCCTTCGAAGCGCTGGGGGGGGGGGGGGGGATACAAGGTCATCAGGTTGTCCCACATGGGGTCGACAGCTTGCATCCCCATTTTACAGATGAGGTCGCCGAGGCCCAGAGAGGTCGACTTGCCCGAAGTCACCCAGCCGGCGAGCGGCGGAGCGGGGATTCGAACCCGTGACCTCCGACTCCCAAGCCCGGGCTCTTTCCCCTGAGCCACGCTGCTTCGCTGTGGATGGCAGCCGTCCGGGGGCCGGCCGCAGAGCGGCGCGGGTCGAGGCCCCACCCTCAGCTCCGCAGCGCTTCCGCCCGCCCCCGTCAGCGAGGGTCCGTCTCCCGCTCCGGACCCACGGCTCGTCGCGGGCGGGAACCCGTCTACCCGTCCATAGATTTTGCTGTTTTAATGGGATTTACGCGCTGACCCTGCGCCGGACGCCGCGTTCCCAGTGCTGGGGTGGATCCCGGTTCCTCAGGCCCGTGGGGCTCCCGGTCTTAAAACAGAATAGTAGTAATGTTGGTATCTGTTAAGCGCTTACTGTGTTCCAAGCGCTGGGCTATACAGGGTCATCAGGTTGTCCCACGTGAGGCTCGCAGTCCCAATCCCCATTTTGCAGATGAGGTAACTCAGGGACAGAGAAGTGAAGCGACTAGCCCAGCGTCACGCGGCCGACAAGCGGCCGAGCCGGGAATCGAACCCGTGACCTCCGGCTCCCAAGCCCACGCCCTTTCCGCCGAGCCGCGCTGCGGCTCGTCCTCTCCCCGGTGCTCAGGCCGGGGCCCCGCGCACGGTCGGCGCGCGGTAGATGCCGTGGCCGGCCGCTGCCGCTTGGGTCCCGCGTTGGGAAAGGAGCCAAGGGGCGGAGGGGGCGGGCGCGCGCCGTCCTCCCCGCCGTGGGATGGGAGAAGCAGCGTGGCCTCGGGGGGGTGTTGGCCCAAGCCCCCCGCGCGGTGCCCGGCGCACGGTGAGCCCTCAATTGATTCGACTGAATGAACGAGAGAGCAAGGGCCTAGGAGCAGAAGGACCGGGTTCCCCGGGTCCCCCGCCTGTCTGCCGCGCGGCCTTGGGCAAGTCGCTTCTCTTCTTCGAGCCTCGGTTTCCTCCTCTGGAAGACGGGGGGGCGGGGAGCCACCACGTGGGACGGGGACCGGGTCCGACCCGATTGGCTCGGCGTCTAGAACGGCGTCTGGTATCTAGTAAGCACTCAGCGGATACCGTTTCGGGGGGAGAGATCAAGTATTCTCGATAGGCCAACCTCCTTTCAGAGATAGGGGAAAGACCCAGGGGGTGGGGATAGTGACCGTGGCGTTTGTCGAGTGCTCACTCTGCGCCGAGCGCTGTTCTGAGCGTTGGGGGAGACCCAAGGTAGCGAGGTCCGTCACAGTCGCTTTCTCCCGGGGGGCTCACGGCCTGAGGGGAAGAGCACCGAGACCCCGTTTTACAGATGAGGAAACCGACGTCCAGAGACGCCAGGTGACCTGGCCGAGGCCGCCCGGCGGTCGGCTTTAGAACCCAGGTTGCTCGACTCCCGGGCCCTGGCTCTTTCCGCCGGGCCGCGCGGCTTCGGGTGACGGGTTCGAGTGCAGCCCCCGCTTGGGGTGACGGGTTCGACTTCCGCTGCCGCCGTCCCGGTCTCCCCCCCGCTCCTTCCTTCCGCTCCGTTGTCCCCGTCCTAGCTCCCGCACGAGGTGCGGGCGCCCGGCGATGCTCGTTTCCCACGGCTGGGGCAGTGATGACAGTAATCATTATGGTGTCTGTTAAGCGCTTACTACGTGTCGGGCGCTGTTTCAGCACTGGGGGAGATACGAGGTAGACGGTCGTCGCGGGTGGGGCGGACAGCCTTGATTCCCGTTTTGCAGAGGAGGCAGCTGAGGCCCAGAGAGGGTAAGAGGCTCGCCCCGGGTCCCACAGCAGACAGGCGGCGGAGCCGGGATCAGAACCCGCGTCCTCCGACTCCCGAGCCCGGGCCCTCAGTCTGGGCAGCGTCCGGGAAGAGGTTCAGGCATCAGTCGGTCGATCGGTCCGGCCGGCGTTTATCGAGCGCCCCCGGCGTGCCGAGCTCTGTACCGGACGCTTAGGCGAGGACAGCACGGTGGGAACGGTAGACGTGCCCGATCCCCGCCCTCGAGACGCTTACGCTCGAGTGGGGAAGACGATAAAAGAGGCGGCAGGAGGACGGGAGGCGGGCGTACGGGCCGTGAAGACGGGAGGGCGGAGAGAGCCGGGGAGCGACGGGTTAGTCGGGGAAGGCTTCCCGGGGGGGAGATGGGAGCTCGTCGCGGGCAGGCCGTCGTCCTCTCCCAAGCGCTTCAGTCAAGGGCGCCGCAAGCGGCGAGCGCTCGACAAATCCCCTCGGTCGAACGAGGCTTCGAAGACGGGGCGAGCGGCGGACTGTCGGGTACAAAGGGGGGGCAGGGCGTGAGCGAGGGCCCGACGGTGAGAGAGGCCCCGTGGAGTCCAGCGGGTAGGTTGGCGTTTGAGGAGCGAAGCCCGCCCGCCGGGGCTGGAGGACGGGTCAGGTGATCGACGGCCTTAAAGTGGATCGACCTGAGCCCGTCGTGGGGCGGGGGTGGTCTCTGTCCGTCGCCGAACTGTCCATTCCAGGCGCTTAGTCCACTGCTCTGCACCTAGCGAGCGCCCGTTAAAAGCGATTGAAGGAATGAATGAATCGGAGGGACTTTCTCTTTGATCCGGAGGTGGATGCGGAGGGCTCGGAGAGGTCGCGGGGGAGAGGAACCGAACCTCTTCTTCATCGGGGAGCGGTGGGGGGGGGAGGCCGGAGTCGGGGAGGTCAAGGGGGAGGCCGACGAGACGCGATCGAGGCCAGGGTCCGCCCGGTCGCAGTCTGGGTGGAGCGGGGGGGGGATCCTAGAGACGTCGGGAAGGTAGAACCGGCGGCGTCCGACGACGGGTGGGACGTTCGGGTTCGAACGAGAGAGGTGATGTTCACGATGGCGTCCGTTAAGCGCTCACCGGGTGCCGGGCACCGTACGAATCGCCGGGGGTGGATCCGAGCGAATCGGGTTGGACGCGGTCCCTGTCCCACGGGAGACGCGCGCCGTCCGCCCCCATTTTGCCGTCGCGGTAACCGAGGCCCAGAGAGGCGAGGTGACTCGCCCGAGGCCACGCAGCGGACGGGTGGAGGAGCCGGGATTAGAACCCACCACCGCCTGAGCCCCGGGCCCCAGCCGCCGCGCCGCACCGCTTCCGGAGGTGAGCCGTTTCCGTCAGCCCAGCGGGCACCGAGTCCCCGTTTTCCAGACGAGGAAACCGAGGCCCGGGGCGTCTCCCGACGCCGCGGGCCTGCGCCCTCCCCGGTTGGCCTCGCTGCCGTTCACGCCCGCCGATGAGAGAGGGCAGGCGGGGCCCCCAGAATCGTGCGAGACCCAGTCCGTTACTGGTGGGCTTCCATCCAGAGCCCTACGGTGTCCCTGTTGATGTCTCTCTACCGTGGGCAGGGATCACACCCGTCGCCTCCGCTGTGCTGCCGTCCCCCAAGCACGGCGAATTCGTTCGGTCGGTCGTATTTCTCGAGCGCTTACGTGTGCAGAGCACTGGACTAAGCGCTCGGAAAGCACAGTCGGGCAACAGGAGAGCCCACGACGGGCTCCCGGTCTAGAAGGGGGGAGACGGACGACGGAAGAAACGAACGGGCATCAATAGCGTCACCGTAACTAGAACCGGAGATAGGCGCACGTTATTAATAAATAGAAGCGGAACTAGGTGCATTTATATATGAGTGGGGCGGGGGGGGGGGGGGGGGGAGCAGAGGGAGGGGTGCGGGGCGATCCGCGAAGGTCGACGGGCAACCCCTGGAGGTTTCCGAGGAGGGGAGTGACGTGCCCAGAGGCTCTCTGGCGAAAGAGGATCCGGGCGGCGGAGTGAAGCGTAGACCGAAGCGGGGAGAGACGGGAGGATGGGAGATGAGAGAGGAGGCCGATGCAGTCACCCCGTCGGGATACGATCAGTAGCGGTTTGGATGGAGAGGAAAGGGAGGGTCTTGGCGGCGTGGGGGCCAGCGCTCCGCAGCCGGCGAGAGCGCAGTAAATAATAAAGGTATCTGTTCGGCGCCTGCCGTGTGTCGAGCGCCGTTCTAAGCACCGGGGTAGATAGAAGTAGAACGGGTCGGACCCGGCCCTCGTCCCACCTGGGCCTCGCGCTCTCAATCCCCGTTTTACGGATGAGCGAACCGGGGCCGAGAGGAGCGAAGCGACTCGCCCGCGGCCACCCAGCGGACGGAAGGAGGACCCGAGATGAGAAGCCAGGTCCTTCTGACTCCCGGGGGGGCGGGGTTCCGTCCGTTAGGCCGCGGTGCTTCCCGTCGATCGATCCGCGTCGACTGCGGAGAGTCGGCGGGCGGGCGGGCGACGACCCTGATCTTACGGGAGGCGAGGCGGGCGGCCCGGGAGACCCTCCCTGCCTCCCCCGCTTTGGTGCGCCGGGCCCCCCCTGAAGGAGGTTCGCTTTCCCCCTGGAGAAAGTTCCCCTCGTTTCCCACCCCGGTCGATCCGTCGCTCGTCCCCGTCGAGCACTTATCGGGTGCAGGACGCCGCGCTGAGCACTTGGGCGAGTCCAGTATGACAGAGTCGCCAGACGTGTCCCCTGCCCGCGACGAGCTTCTGGTCTAGAGGGGGGAGGCCGACGTCTAATAGGAATAAATGAATTTCGGGGAAGGCCAGGAGTGCTGTGGGGCCGAGGGTGGGATCCAGGGCAAGGGAGAGAGGAAAGCGGGGGGCTCCGTCGGGGGAGACCTCTTGGAGGCCGACGGGATTTAATAATGATAATAATAACGTTGGCATCCGTTAAGCGCTTCCCGGGCGCAGAGCGCCGTTCCAAGCGCTGAGGGAGATACGAGTTAATCAGGTCGTCCCACGTGAGGCTCCCGGTCTTCGTCCCCCTTTTACGGATGAGGGAACCGAGGCCCCGAGAAGCGAGGTGACTCGCCCTCGGTCACCTGGGTGACTCGCCCAGGTGGCGGAGCCGGGATTCGAACCCATGACCCCGGACTCCCAAGCCCGGGCTCTTTCCACCGTGGGTCGACGGTGTGGGTCGAGTGAGAGAGAGGAGAGGGACGACCCCCCCCCCCGGACCTGGGCCTTTCGCCGTCCCGGGCCCTGGGGACGCAGACGAGGAGATCGAGGCCCCGAAAAGGGAAGCGGCTCGCCCGGGGCGGGAACCCGGATCCTCCGACTCCCGGGCCTCCGCTCTTCCCGCCGGGTCCCGCCGCTTCCCGTTCGGTCCCGCGATCCCGCCGGGGAGCGCCTCCGGAATCCTCCCCTTCCTCGCCGTCCAAACCCGCCACCGCCCCGGGCCCCACCTCGCCTCCGGGAAGCTTTCCCGGGTTCGTGTCACCTCTCCCCCATCCTTCGTTGACTCCCGGCACTCGGTACGGTGCCTTAAAAATGCAAAGGACGCGGGAAGGGGGGTCGACGTGACGCGAGAGGGGGAGTCGGGGCACGGCGAGTACGTCGGTACCAGGAGAGCAGCGTGTACGTGGGCTTGGGCTGTAGTAGATCGGCGAGGTAGGAGGACGCGGCCCATTGCTTTAAAGCCGGCGGGGAGGAGTTTTCTGTTTGATGATGAACGATGAAGGCGTCTTTTAAGTGCTCAGTGTTAATTAACTGGTTACCGTGCGCGTCGAGCGCTTACTCTGTGCCCGGCACTGTTCTGAGCGCCGGGGTAGATAGGAGGTCATCGGGTTGCCCACGTGAGGCTGGCGGTTTAATCCCCGTTTCCCAGAGGAGGCCGCCGCGGCCCAGAGGGGCGCGGCGGCTCGCCCCAGGTCACACGGCGGACTAGCGGCGGAGCCGGGATGGGAACCCACGGCCTCTGGCTCCCGAGCCCGGGCTCTTTCCCACCGGGCCACGCTGCTCCTCGCTACTACTGTACTGAGCGTTGGGGTGGGTGCCAGCGGGTCGGGTTGGAGATCGGCCCCCGATCTCAGACCCCGTTTTAAAAACGAGGTGCCCGAAGCCCGGAAGAGCGAGGTGACTTGCCCGACGGCACCGGGCAGACAAGCGGCAGAGCGGGGATTGGGAACCCGCGACCTTCTGGCGCCCGGGCCCTGGCCGCTCCGCCGGCCTGCTTCTCCGATGCGGGCGGAGGTGGGGGCGTAGAGACACCCTAGGGGGTTGCCGAAGCGTACTCTCCGACCGCTTAGTACGGCGCTCCGCACGCGGTGGGCGCTCAGTACGTAACTGCGAGCGAAGCGGATGTCGCCTCCCGGAAAGAGCCCGGGCCTGGGAGTCGGGAGACCTGGGTTCCAACCCTGGCCCCGCCACCCGCCTGCGGGGTGTCCCTGGGCGAGTCACTGAGCCTCTCTGGGCCTCAGTTTCCTCATCTGCACCACGGGGCTCCGTTGACGGGGATCCCCAGGTGGGGCAGGGACCGCGTCCGGTCTCCGAGACTTGAATCTCCCCCGGCGCTCAGCACGGTGCCCGGCGCACGGCGGGCACTTAGTGAATGCCGCCGTTCTTCCCGCCCCTCCTGCTGCGTGCGTGAGAAGGGAAGAGGCGGGTCGTCCGCCTCCAGAGAGCTCACGGTTTAGCGGGGGGGGGGGGGGGGGGCCGGGCTCGGGAGTCGGAGGTCATGGGTTCGAATCCCCGCCCCGCCGCTCGTCGGCCGGGTGACTGTGGGCAGGTCACTTCTCCGGGCCTCAGCGACCTCATCTGTAAAAGGGGGGTGAAGACCGGGAGCCTCACGTGAGATGACCCGATGACCCTGCATCTCCCCCAGCGCTTAGAGCGGTGCGCTTAACAGATACCCACGTCGTCATGACTGTCATTCGCAGCCGGAGAACTGACGGTATCTATTAGGCGCTCACCGTGTGCAGAGCAGCGTCCCGAACGCTGGGGCGGGACCTTCCTCGTCTCCGGGGTGGGGTTCGTCCGCCGGGGCCTCCTGTCCCGGGACCGGCCGCTCCGACTCCGGTAGCCAAAGGAATCCGGCCTTGGAGGGGAGAGGGAAGGCAGCGCGGAGACAGACGGGAAAACCTAGATCCTCGCTCCGTTTCTCTCGTCCTTCCCCCCCCTTCCTCTTTTTCCTGTCCTCTCCTCACTTTCTCTCTCTCGCGCGTCCTCCCTCCCTCTCTCCCTTTCCTCTGCGTCGATTTCTCTCCCCGCCCTCCCAACCGGAGGCCCCTCGGTGCATCTCATTCGTTCGTTGGGTCGTATCTGTGGAGCGCTTACCGTGCGCGGAGCGCCGGGCGTCTCCCCGGGGAGCCTGCGGAGCCTCCCCCGAGACTGACCGGCGAAAAGTAGGCGGCCGCTGCGGAAACGCGGTGGCCGGTGAGCCGGGTGAGCGGTGCGTGCGAGAAAGATAAAGGGCTCCGGTCTCTCTCCGATATCAAGCGCGGCACCTACGCGCCCGTCCGCGCCGACCGTCGTGCCCAACACCGGGATCGATGATCGGGTTGGACACGGTCCCCTCTCCCAGCCGGGAGAGTCGTGTCCGCGGTCGTCTCCCCGCTCGACGTCCAGCCGCCGGGCTCCGCCTGATTTGGGGAAGGGTTGGGTGGGCTCCGCCCCCGAGCCCCCCCCGCCCCGGCCGGGGGCGGGGCCCCGGGCCCGGCGGTCGCCGGCGGAGCTTTTACCGAGCGGCTGGGGGGATCCAAGGGAATCAGTCGGTGGGATCCCCGCCGTCGGGGAACTCGCCGTCCCAGAGGGCGACCGGTCGATCGGTGGGATTAACTGACGGGGAGAGGGCGGGGCAGAAGTAACTGACAGATGGCGGGGCGGCCCTGAGCTTGCCCGGGTTACCTCGAAGGGGGTGGGAGTGTAAGAGCGGGTCCGTGGGGCACGGCCCCTCCTCTCTCCGTCCCCGGGGCAGGGGGCGGGGAGGGCCGAGGGCGGGGTCAGGGTCCCAGAGCGGGCCCCGTCCACTGACTCGCCGTGGCTTTCGTCCCGGGGCCCGCCGGCAGCCGCCTTCCCCCACCGGCTGAACCTCTTCTACCTGGCCAACGACGTCATCCAGAACTGCAAGAGGAAAAACGCCATCGTCTTCCGGGAGGCGTTCGCCGAGGTGCTCCCCGAAGCGGCCGCCCTGGTCAAGTAAGTGGCCGGAACCCGGCACGCCGGGCTCGCTCGGGCCGGGGGAGGCTTCGGTTTCATCTAGGGTGGGCTTCGGTTGCACGCCGTCCGTCGCCTCCGCCTCGTGCTGTGTCTTAACGCATCCGCGGGTCCCCGGCCCCTTGGTGTCATCGGGAGCCCTCGGCCCCCGCGGACGATCTTCGCGTCGTCCTCTCTGAAGCCCCCCCCCGCGCCCCAACGCTCCCCCGCGCCTCGTCCCTCTGCCGCTCCCCGTTGGTCCGGCCGGGGCCTCCGCGGCAGTTGACCTGCGACGTCCCCGGAGGGGAAGGGGCAGAGCCGGGGGGAGCACCTCCCCGGGGCGCTTCCAGGCAAGCGGGCCCTCTCCGAGCGGCCGAAAGCGAGGGCCCCCCCGCCCCTCCGCCCTTCCCGGCCTCGTCGGAGTCGTCGAGACTCAGTAGTCGACCGTCCCGGAGAACTCGGGGGGCCGGAGCGGGCCGGCTCCGGCCCGGCGGGGCCCGGGGGGGGGGGGGTTAGTTCCCGACGCCTTTTCCGCCTCGGGAGGGTTCCCCCGGAGCCAGGGAGCGGTCGCGTGCGGCCTCCGGGCGCTCGGCCCCGGGCCCGACTCTCCTCTCCTCTCCTCTCCTCTGCCGCCGACCAGGGACCCGTCTGTCTCCAAGTCCGTAGAGCGGATCTTCAAGATCTGGGAGGAGAGGAACGTCTACCCGGAAGACACGATCGTGGCGCTGAAGGACGCTCTCAGTAAGGGCGGCGGGGGGGAGCGGGGCGCCCACCGGCCGGGGGTCGTCCCGGCCTCGCCGGCCGGGGCGAGAGGCCGGGGAGGGCAAGGGGTCCAGCAGCCAGCCGTCCGTCAACGGTATCTATTGAGCGTTTCCCGGGTGCAGAGCACTGGACTAAACTCTCGGGAGAGGACGTTGCCGTCGAGTTGGTAGACCGGATCCCTGGCCTCCGGGAGCCTTCGGTCTTTTGACCGTTCGTTCATTCGGTCGTATTTACCGAGGGCTCGCTGTGGGCAGAGCATCGTTCCAAGTGTTATACTAAGCGCTTACCCTGTTACACTAAGCGCCCGGGAGAGCACGGCCTACCAACGGATTCCCGCCCGCAGCGAGCTCACGGTCTGGAGTCTTAGTTTATCCGTCGCGTAGTTTCGAATGGTATTCGTTAAGCGCCTGCTGCGGTACCGGCCCCCGGATCGAGCGCCGGAGTAGATGAAAGTCAGTCAAGCTGGCCGCGGGCCCTGTCCCACGTGGGACCCGCGGCCTTCATCCCCGTTTTCCAGACGAGGGAACCGAGGCCCCGAGAAGTGAGGTGACTTGCCCCAGGGTCACCAAGCAGAAAGGCGGCGGGGCCGGGATCGGACCCCAGGCCGCGGCGCTTCTCCCGGCCCCTTGCCCGCGGCCGTTCGCGGGGCGGCGGCCGGTCCCCCGGGGTCGGAGGCGGACCCCTGCCGCCGCCGGTCCCCGGCGGGACCCGGGATCCGGGTGGTGGGCGGGTGGGGGCCTCGGGGGACTTCTGGCCCTTAGCGGTTCGGGAGCCGGGCCCTTGGTCGCCCCACCGGTTCGAGGGTGGGCCGGGGCCGGGGGAGGTGGTCCCCGGGGGCGGGGGGTCCGCTCGGCCGCCCCCGTGGCGGCCGCCCCTCCCGGCAGGGGGCCCGAACCGCTCTGTCTTCCAGGTTCCACTTTCAAAACCCAGAAGCAGCTGAAGGACAGCCTGAACAAGCCACCGAACAAACCGTGGAAGAAAACGCCAGGTAAGGGGCCCGGGGGGGCGGCCGGGGGCTTTTACCCCAAGCTCGCTCCCCTTCTGCCTCTCCCGGGACCCCGCCCCCGCGCGGGGAGCCGCCGGTCGACCGAAGGGCGGAGCGGGACGGGCCTGGGTGCGGGGCAGCGTCCCGGACCCTCGGGGGGAGCGGGGGCAGGAACAGGGGCGAGCAGAGTGGAGACTGAGGCAGCGCCGGTGTTCGGCCCCGGGGGCCGATCGAGCCTGGGCGCCAGAGGCTCCCCCCCCCAAACCCCAAGGGCCCGAGGTCCGCCGACCCCCCCCCCGACCACCGGGGAATCCGGCCGGACCCGCGGCGGCACGGCCCGGCCGGCCTCCCCGGGGCGGGAGACCCTCCGGGATTCCCGGGCGAGGGTCCGGGTCTCCGGGATCTCAGAGGGTCTGGTGTCCGGGCCCCACAGCCTCCGCGAACCCGAAGGCCGCCCTGAAGTCGAAGATCGTCGCCGAATTCAGAGTAAGTCGCCCCAGCGGGGGTCGGCGGGCCGAGCGGGGGTGACCGCCGAGGGGGTCGAAGGCCGGGCCGCCCCCCCTCCCCGGCCACCTGGAGGCGTGGAGGGCGCTGAGCGGCGGCGGGGGCGGCGGCCTCCTGTCCAGTCGCAGGCCCTGATAGACGAGCTGCTGCTGTCCAAGCGCTCCGAGGACCAGATGGAGCTCAAGGAGAAGCAGCTGGCCACCATGAGAGTGGACGTGTGCAGCACCGAGACCCTCAAGTGTCTGAAAGGTAAAGAGAAGCCGGGGCGGGGGACGGAGGGGGTCGTCGGGGCGGCCGCCGGGGCCGGAGCCCCACGGGGCCGGGCCCTCCGACCCCTCCGGGCCTCGGCCTCCCCTTGGGCGCGGCCCTGAGCGTGCGGCTCGAGGCCCCGGGCCCGGGAGGGTCGCGGGGAGGCGGGGGGTCGGCCCTGACCGGCGGAGCCCTCCCGGTTTCAGATAAGACGGGCGGCAAGAAGTTCTCTAAGGAGTTCGAGGAGGCCAGTTCGAAGCTGGAGGAGTTCGTCAACGGGCTGGACAAGCAGGTGAAGAACGGGCCCTCGCTGACGGAGGCGCTGGAGAACGCCGGCGTCTTCTACGAGGCTCAGTACAAGGAGGTCAAGGTGGTGGCCAACGTGAGTGTCCCCGCCCGCCGCGGCGCGGGGGGGGCGGCGGCGCCGGCCGGGCGAGGGCCCCGGGGTGGCACGCGCCCGCCTTCCGAACCGCGTCCCTCGCCCCGTTAGGCCTATAAGACGTTCGCCAACCGCGTGAACAACCTGAAGAAGAAGCTGGACCAGCTGAAGTCGACCCTCCCGGACCCCGAGGAGTCGCCGGTGCCTCGCCCAGCGTGACGCGCCCTCGGCCCACGGGCTCCGAGTCCCCGTTCCAGGGCATGGGGGGAGAGGCTTCGCCCTCGCCGGCCGCCGAGAGCGAGAGGGTCGGGCTCGCGGCCCCCGCCACGGACAACCCGCGACGTGGAGGACATGGAGCTGTCCGACGTGGAGGACGACACGGCCAAGATCATCGGTACGGCCCCCGCGGGGGACGCACGGGGGCCCTCCCACCGCCGCCGGTCGGCCCCCCCTCGCTCCGCCCCCGTCTGGGCCCTCCGACGGCCCCCGGCGGCTTCACCTCCTCCGCCTCCCTTTCCGTCCGGACAGTGGAGGACCGGAAGGAGAAGCCGGCGGCGGAGAAAGCCGGCGGGCCCGCGCCCGCCCCCGCGCCCGCCAAGCCGGCCGACTGCCCCCGAAGCCGGCGCCCGGCCCCCCGGCCCCCACCCCGGCGGCCTCGTCGCCGACCCCGCCGCCCCCGAAGCCGGCCGCCCCGGCGCCTCTGCCGCCGTCCCCCGCCCTGGCCCTGCCCAACCTGGCCAACGTGGACCTGGCCAAGATCAGCTCCATCCTCAGCAGCCTCACGTCCGTCATGAAGAACACGGGTAAGGGCCCCCGCGGGGGACGGGGAGCGGCGCTCTCGGGCCGGGAGGGGGCGGGGGCGGGGGCGGGGGGGGGACCCCCCGAGGGCCGGGCGCAGGCCGGGTCCGCTCCCGGACCCTCCCTCCCACCCGAAACGGCGCCCGCCCCCCCCCCCGGCCCCGCCGCGAGCCCGAACGCGGGCGTCCGTCCGATCGGGTCCGTCGAGCGCATCGCTCCGTGAGCGGCGCTGGCCGAGCGCCGTGGGCGAGGACGGCGCGTCGATAAAACCGACACGCTCCCGCCCGTCCCTTCCCTCAGGCTGAGCCCCTCCGCCCCGCCCCCACGGCTCCTCGCCGGCCACCCCCGCTCGTCCTCCTCACTCCGGTCGCGGCCGCCGGCCGGGGAGCGGGGCGTCGCTCGGGGCCGGGATCGGGCGGCGGGAGACCGTCCCGACGCCGGTCCGCGGCGGAGTGCTCCCCGGGGGCGGGGCGGTCGGGGGAAGCGCAGCAGGGCGCTCGGGCAGCCGGGGCCCGGCAGCCCCGCGTCTGCCCGCGGCTCGTGGGCCGGCGCCGGATCGAGCCACCCGTCTTTCCCGTCGTCGCCAGGGTCAGTCCCGCGTCGAGGACCGTCCCCGGCCACCCCCACGAGCCCCTCGGCCCTGCCCGGCGGCCGAAGGCGGCCGGCCCCGGCCCCCGCGGCCCCCCCGAACCCGCTGGCCAACATCCTCTCCAAGGTGGACATCACCCCGGAGAGCATCCTGTCCGCCCTGTCCAAGACCCAGGCGCAGGCCGCCCCGGGGCTGCAAGGTAACCCGGGGCCCGCGGCGGGGGGGGGGCGGGCCGGGACGGGGCGGGCCGGGCCGGGCCGGCCGGGGGCGGCGGTCCCCGCGGCGGAGGACCGCGGGCCCGACCTCTCCGCCGTCCCCCCCAGGTCTGTCGTCCCTGCTGCAGAGCGTGACGGGGGCCCCGGCCGCCGGCGAGGCGGGGGCCCAGGGCGGCTCGGCGGGCTCCCCGGCGTCCGGCCCAAGGGGCGGCCCGCGGCCCCCTGCGCGCCGGCCTTCGGCGCCAAGGGCTTCGGCTACTCGCCCGACCCCTCGGCCCCCGAGGCGGCGGGGCCGGCCGCCCCGGCCGGGGGCAAGGCCGCGGCGGCGGCCCCCCCCTTCAAGCCGCCCGCCGACTCCCCGGGCTTCGCCGCGCCGCCGGCCGGGGCCCCCCGGGCCGCCCGCCCGAGGCCCCCAAGGGCGAGGCGGAGGCGGAGCCCGCCTCGCCCAGCCTGGAGATGAAGATCCACAACTTCCTGAAGGGCAACCCGGGCTTCAAGCGGGCTGAACCTCAACATCCCCAGCCTGGGGGGCCTGGGTCGGGCCGGGGCCGGGCCCGGCCCCCGGGGCCCCGGCCGACGGCCACCCCGCCGACTCCCGCGCGGGCCGGCCCGGACAACGTGGACGGCACCCCCGTGCGGGACGAGCGGGGCGGGACGCCCACCCAGGACGAGATGATGGACAAGCCCGCGGCGGGGGCGGCGGGGCGGGCGGCGTGGACCCCGCGGCCCTGCTGTCGAAGATCATCAGCCCGGGGCTCGTCGAGCCCAGCAGCACCCGCTCCCCGGGCCGGGACCCCCGGCTACGGCCCCCGGAGCCCCCGGCCTCCGGCCCGGGCTCCCCGCGGGACGACTTCTACCCGACGCCCCGTTCCGCGAGGACGAGGACTACCGGACTTCGAGTACCCGCGGCCCCCGCCGGCCGCCGGGCCGGAGAAGGCGGCGGCCCCGGCCCGCCCCGGACGGGGGCGCGCCGGCCGACGGCCCCCCCGGCTACCCGGCCCATCCCCGCCCAGCTACGGCCGCCCCGGGCCGGGGGTTCGGGCCGAAGACGCCCTTCCCGCCGGCCGTGCTGGCCCTGCTGGAGCCGGCCGAGGGCCGCGAGCGGCCGCCGCCTCGCCCGGCCTCTACGCCGCCTACGGCCCCGACCGGTCCCCGCCGCCCGGCGAGGCGGACCCCTTCTTCGGCGGCGGCCCCGGCCCCCGAAGGGCTACCCGGACTCCCCGCGCGCGGGCCGGCCCGCCCCCTTCCCGGCGCAGGGCGCCCCGGGGCGGCCGCGGCCGCTCGGCCGCCGCGGCCCGCCGAGAGGGTCCTGGGCGTCCGCCCTGTCGGCCACGTCGACGATGGAGTTCAAGAACATGCTGAAGAACGCCTCGCGCAAGCCCTCGGACGACGGCAAGCACTTCGGGGCGGCCGGCCGGGACGGGGGCGGGGGGCCCGGCCCCGCCGAAGCCCCGGGGGGCCCGGCGCCGGCCGAGGAGCGCTACCGCATCGAAGACGCGGGTTCTCCTCGGCGGCCCCGGCGGCCCCTGCGGACCGCCCGACGGGGCCCGGGAGAAGGGGGCGCCCATCGAGACCCTGGGCTACCGCAACGCGGCCAGCCGCCGGATGTCGGGGGGCGAGCCCATCCAGACGGTGGAGTCCATCCGCGTGCTGGGCAAGGGGGCCCGCGGCCCGGGCGGCGACGGGCCCGCGGGAGCGGCTGGTTCGAGCTGAGCGGGCCGGCGGCGCCTTCGACGACGGGCCCCCGGCTGCCGCCGCCGGAGCCCCCGGCCCTGGGCGGCGGGGGCGGGTTCAAGGCGCCGCCCTACAAGGAGCGGGGGCCGCCCCCCTTCGCCGACGGCGTTCAACAGCTTCCGCGCCAACAGCTTCGCCGCCGCCTTCGACCGCCACCTGCCGCCGCCCCCCTGGCGGAGCCCCCCAAGGAGCACGGGGGGCTCTTCGCCCGCGACCGCCCGGCCCCCGCCGAGGCCCCGGCCACGGGGCCCCGCCGCCGCCCCGCCCGGGCCGAGCGCGGGCCCGCCGGCGGGGTGCCCTTCCCCGGCCCGCCCCCGCCCCGCCGGGCGCCGAGCGCGGGCCCGCCGGCGGGGTGCCCTTCCCCGGCCCGCCCCCGCCGCCCCCGGGGACCGCGGCGGGGTCGGGGTCCCCTTCCCCGCCCCGCCCCTGGGCGACCTGGCGGGGGCCGGGGCCGCGGGCCTCGCGCTCTTCTCCAAGGAGCACGCCGCCCTCCTGCCCGGGGCCCCGAAGGAGCGCTTCGGGGTGCTGCCCGCCCCGCCCCGGGACCTCGGGGCCCCCGGCCCGCGCGACCTCAACGGGCCCGCCCTCGGCCGCGCCCGCGACGGCCTGGGCCTCCCCGCCCACCCGCGGGACCCGCTGGCCCGGCGCGCGGGGCGGGGGGCGGGGGCCGGGGCCGCGGCGGGAGCCCCGCCCCGCACAGGGACGCCCGTCGGCGGGGGCGGGGCGGCGGGCCGGTCCTGAGGAGCCGCGCCCGGACTTCAGGCCCAGGGGACCCTTTCCTCAGCCGGGACCCCTTCCACAGCCTCAAGCGGCCCCGGCCGCCCTTCGCCCGCGCCCCGCCCCCTTTCTTCGCGCCCAAGCGCCCCTTCTTCCCGCCCAGGTACTGAGCGGCCCGCCGGGGGCTCCCCCTCCCTCCCTCCCTCCCCGCCCCCGGCCCCCGGCCCCGACGGCGCGAGACCGGCCGCCGAGCCTCCAGCGGAGCTTCCGGCCCCCCCCGCCTCGCCCCCTCTCGCCGGCCCCCCTCCGCCCTCTCCCTTTTCCGTCGTTCCGCGACGGGCCTCGGAGTCCCCCCCTCCCTCCCCCCGCCTCCCCGGCCCCGTCCGTCCCCCGGTTGACCGTCCCTCCCCCACCCCCCGAGCCCCCACCTCGGCAGGCCTCCCCTCCCCCCGCCCCGGCCCCAAGAACCGTCGAGCCTGCCGGAGAAACGGCCCCCGGGGCCGCCGGAGGGTCGCGGCGGGAGGGGCCGCCGCCCGCCCCGCCCGCCCCCCCCCCCCCCCGTTTTAACCCGGTTTCCAGCGAGTGTTGCCGTTGAAATAAAACTTCCGACAGTGCGGTTGCTGACCCGCAGCGATGTTGGGGTGTTCTTTCGGGGGGTTGACGGAGCCCCCGGGCTCCCCCCCCCCCCGGACCCCCCCCCTCCCGGCCTCCTCCCCCCCCTCCCGCCTCCGCGCGGGGAGGAGGTGGGCGGGTTTGGGCCGGGGGACGCCCGGCCCCTCTCCCGGGCGACGGGCCCCGGGGCGGCCCGGGGAACGGGCGTCTCCGGCCCGGGCCGGTCGGGGGGCGGGCCGTCCCGCCCCCGCGGACGGCGGGGGGGCTTTGCGGAGGAGGGCGCCCCGGCGCCCGCTCGTGCCGTGGGCACGGTATCCGGCCCCGACGCCACGCCCGCCTCCCCCCCCCCGAGCCGGGTTGTCTGACCCCCGTGGGGGCCGGCGGTGAGGGGAGCGGCCCCCCCGCTTGCCCCGCTGCACGGGCGGAGACCCGGACGAGCCACGGTGGAGAGCGGCGGGGTCGCCGCCGGGGCCCCCCGGCCCCTCGCGCCCCGCTCCCGGCCGCCGGGCGGTCCCTCCCCTCCCCCACGCCGGGCTGCCGGGGCCCGCCGGGGGGGGCTCCGCCTCCGCCGCTCCGGCGTCGTCCCCCCGCGTCCCCTCCCGGCGGGTGGGGGGGGTGGCCCCTCGTCCGGGCCGGGCCCGCCGCGACGGGAGAGGATTCCGGGTTCGGACGGGGAGGTCCGGCCCCCCGGCGGGGCGCCGCGGACCCGTCTTCCCGGTGAACGCGAGGGGTGCCGGGGGTCCGGCGGAGCGGCGGGGTTCACGCGGCCACCGGCTTCCCTCCGCCCCCTCTTCTACTCCTCTCGCTTAAGCAGGCCGACGGTCGCGTCGCACCGTCGGAAGACTCCCTTCGGGGGCCGGGGGCTTCCCGGATCCGGGGCCGGGAAAGAGGAAGGGGCGCGAGGGGCTCCGGTCGGGAAGATCGGGTGGGCTAAAGGGGTGTTACCTTTTAACCCCCGTGGGCCCCGCGGCGGGAGAGGGGTCGGCCGAGCGGCGACACGGCCCCCGGGCGGCCGGCCGAGATCCCTCTCCGGTGGTGGGACCGTTGACCGTCGGGGTTTTCCCTTTCTACGTCTGTGATTTAAAGCGCTCCCCCCGGGCCCCGATTTTTGTGTTAAAAGAGGCCCGGGGGCGGGGGGAGACGCCGAAGAATAAACGCTATTTTCTAAGGAGCACGTGGCGTCTTGGCGGAGGGCGGGGCTGGGGACCCCGGCTCGGCGGCCGGGTCGGGGGGTCGGTGGCCCCGCCGGCGTCCAGACGGCGGTCCGTGTCCGTTGATGGTGTTGGTTTTAAGCGCTTACTCCGTGCGGAGCGCGTTCAAGCGCCGGGGGAGATGACGGGGTCATCAGGTTGTCCCACGTGAGGCTCCGATCTTCATCCCCCATTTTAACGGATGAGGGGACTGCGGCACAGAGAAGTGAAGCGACTCGTCGCGGTCGCCCGGCCTGACGAGTGCCCGGCGGGATTTCGACCCGTGACCTCGGACCCCCGAGCCGGGCTCTTTTCCACCGAGCCACGTGTTAAAGCGCTTGCCTACGTGCCAGCCGCTGTACTGAGCGCCGGGGTGGCTACAAGATCCCGTCCCCGCGTGGGGGCTCCAGTCTTCATCCCCATTCCTTCAGACGAGGGAACCGAGGCCCCGACGAGTGAAGTGACCTGCCCACGGCCCCGGGCGGGGATGAGAACCCAGGTCCTCCCGGCTCTCTCCGGCAGGAGGCCGCTTCCTCTCTCTGTTGCCTCAGTTTCTTCGTCTGTCAAGTGGGGGTGAGGACCGACAACCCCCCCCCCCCCCCCCCCCCCCCCCGCCCCCAACAGTGGGACGCGGACCGGGTCCGTCCACCGCTGCGCGTAGGGGGGCACGTAGTAAGTGCTTGAACGTCTCCTCGGGACTGTAAGCTTGTTGTTGGCCGCAGGGGGTGGGTCTCTTGTTACGTTGTCCTCTCTCAAAGCGTTCACTACAGTGCTCAGCGCAGAGTAAGCGCTCAATAAATAACAAAAAAAGCACGAGTGGAGCAGGGGGTAGTCGTTTCGTGGTTCCGCCACAAGGGGGCGCCAGGCCGCAGGGTCCGGCGCGGTCATTCATTCATTCATTCACTCATTCAGTCATTTATTGAGCGCTTAATGTGCGCTGAGCGCTTGGAAAGTACAGTTCGGCGACCAGACACAGTCCCTACCTAACAACGGCTCACAGTCAAGAAGGGGGAGACAGGCAACAAAACAAGTAGACAGGCGTCAATAGCATCAAAAATATAGGAAATTATAGACATATAAACGTCATGAGTAAAATAGCGTCATAAATGCGTACAAGTGTACACAAGCGCTCTGTGGCGGGGAAGGACGTAGAGCAGAGGGAGGGGGTCGGGGCGATGGGGAAGGGAAGAGGAGCGGAGGGAAAGCGGGGCTCGGTCCGGGAAGGCCTCCCGGAGGAGGTGACCTCTCAGTAGGGCCTTGAAGGGGGGAAGAGGGCGGAGTTTGGCAGATGTGAGGGGAAGGCGTTCCGGGCGGAGGGGGACGGGACGGGGGTCGGCGGCGGGACAGGCGAGAGCGAGGCCCGGTGAGGTGCGTGACGGCAGAGGAGCGGAGCGTGCGGGCCCGGGTGGAGAAGGAGGTGAGGTGGGACGGGGCGAGGGCTGACGGCTTTGAAGCCGAGAGCGAGGAGTTTTTGCTTCACGTGAAGGTTCGACGGGCAACCCCTGGAGGTTTCGAGGAGGGGAGTGACGTGCCCAGAGCCTCTCTGGCGAAAGAGGATCCGGCGGCGGAGCGAGTGTAGACCGAGGCGGGGAGAGACGGAGGTCGGGGAGGTCAGAAAGAAGGCCGCAGTGATCAGTCGGGACGGGACGAGAGACTGTACAGCAAGGTAGCGGTTCGTCCGGAAGACCTCCTCCCGTTCCTGTTTTTTATGCTATTTAAGTGCTTGCGTGTGCCACGCACTGGACTGAGCGCTGGGTGAAGGCAGGTGGGTCAGGTTTGTCCTGCGGGGGGGGCCGACTGGCTTCACAGGGGAGGGAAACTGAGGCCCAGAGAGGTGAGTGACGGAGGCCGCACGTTCGGACACACGCTTTCCCTCCGCTTTCCCCGCGAGGGGGTCGTGGAGGTCGGTGGGTGGGGGGGGGGTGGGGGGGCAAGAGGACCCCGCAGCTAAAGCCCAGAAGGGGGGCTTCCTCTCTTGCTGAGCGGCGTGTGAAGGGGAGAGGGGATGAGGAGGGAAGGAATGGAAACCAGGAGTCCCAAGCACCCCTGCTTTCCCCCGCCCTTCTCCCCCACCCACCCCGCACCTCAGAAAAGTCGGTTTCCCCCGCCTCCCTCCCGCAAAGGATGGGGGGCCTCTGTGGGGGCTCCGGGTCTTTAACCAAGACAAGCGTGGGAGTGGGCGGGAAGCCCGGCCTCAGCCAAGACAAGTCGGTGGAGGTTTGGGTTTCCCGGGGGTTGGGGGGGGGGGGGGCGGAAGGAAACGCAACTCTCCTGCCAGGGTCGAGGGTCGCCGCTACGGAGGCCCGAGATCCGTTCATCGACCCATTAGTGAGTGATATCTGTCGAGCACTTATCGTGCAGAGGGAACACCGGACCCGATAGTCAGGAGAGGCCGGTGCAAGGAGTCGACGGTCTAGACGCTCTGGGGTTGAGGGGGGAGTGATTCTCAAATGCTTAAAGGGGACAGATCCGAGAAGCGTGTAGGCGACACGCGAGGGACGGGGTTGGGGAGAGGAGGGCTCGGTCAGGGAAGGCCTCTTGGAGGAGGGGGGCCTTCAAGGAGGCTTTGAAGGTGAAGGAGGGGAATTGTCCGCTCGGATTCGAGGAGGCAGGGGCGGGACGCGGACGAGAGGCCGCGGCGAGACGGTCGAGCCGGGGGGCCGGCGGGAAGGTGGCCACCAGAGGACTGCAAAGTGCGAGGGCTGGCTCCGGTGGGAGAGCGGCGAAGGCGGGGGGGGGGGGGGGGGGAGCCGACAGCGTCGATCGATCCGGTGTCCGAAATCACGGGGCCCGGGAGAGGTCGCGTCGGGAGGAGCGGGCCCGGACGATCGGGGCCGGAGACGGTGACGGAGAGGGACAAGGTCTGGGGGAGTAGGACCGGGGAGACGGGCCGGAGAGGGTGGGAGGAGCGGGGTTGGGAGGACGGGGGCCCGGGGAGGGGGACGGGACCAGGAGGAGCAGGCTAGGAGGACGGCCTGGAGAGGGGGTCCGGCAGATCGGGGAAGGGAGGACGGATGGGGGGAGCAGAGCGGGAGCACAAGGCCAGCAAAGAGCGGACCGGAGGACGGGGCCGGAAAGATCAGGGCGGGGAGGACGGGTCTGGGAAGGGAAGGCTGGGTGGACGGGGCCGGATGGACGGGGCCGGGAGGGAGCAGCGTTGGGAGGACGGATGTGGGGGGTCGGGAGACGGGCCCCAGGAAGAGTGGGGTTGGGAAAGACGGAGCGGGAGGATCGGGGCAGGGAGGACGGATCCGGGAGGGAGGATCGGGAGGACGGGGCTGGAGGGACGGGTCCAGGAGGAGCGGGGTTGGGAGGGTGGGGCCCGGGAGGACGGGGCCCAGAGGAGCAGGACAGGGAAGACGGGGCCGGGAAGAGCAGGACGAGGAGTACGGGCGTGGGAGGACAGGGCCCGGAGGAGCAGGACAGGGAGGACGGGGCCGGGAAGAGCGGGATCGGGGGATTGGGAGGGAGGACGGAGGCGGGAGGATCGGGCCCGCGGGAGCCGAGAGGAGCAGGCGGCGGACGGGGTCGGGGGGAGGTCCTCTCAGAAAAGTTTCACAAGAGCTGCCGGAGACAAGCCGAGTCCCGGCCTCGCCCTTCCCGGGGAGGGGGGGACCCCGGGGAGCGGCCGGGGCCCCCGTGGGCGGGGCAGAGGAAGAGGAGGAGGAGGAGGAAGAGCCGGGCCCTCGGCGTCAGGCCCGGCTCCCGGGTGCGGCGACGCCGTCAGAAATAGCTCCGCTCGATCACGCGTGATCGCCGGAAGGCTCCGCTCGAGGCCCGCGGCTTTTCCGAAACCGGAACGCTCCCCGACCTGCCGTTCTTACCACCTTCCGTTCGCCCGTTCCATCGTCTTTATTGAGCGCCGACCGTGGGCATTCATTCGATCGTATTTATTGAGCGCTTACCGCGTGCGGGGCACCGTCCTCAGCGCTGGGGAGAGGACAGCACGACAAACGGGCTCCTTCCCGGCCTACGAGGAGCCGACAGTCTAGCGGGGGAGACGGACGTCGATAAATAATCGGAGTGTCGGTTAGGCGCTTACTGTGTGCCGAGCACCGTTCTAAGAGCTGAGTTCTGAGCGCTAAGCACTGTCCCGAGCTAATAGAAACAAACCCACGACAGAGACGGGCGGACGTGCTGGGACGGGGGGGGGGGGGGGGGGGATGAATAAAGGGAGCGGCTTTCGTCGGCCTCCTCCCTCCGGTCTCCCCAGAGGAGATCGTGCCCAAGAATCACGCCTTGAGCGGAGGGTTGTGGGCGATCGCGTCTGTTTATTTTTCTGTGGTCCTCTCCCAAGCGCTCGGGACGGCGCCCGGCACGCAGGAAGCGCTCAGTTGATACCGTCGAAGGAATGAATGAGACGCGGCGCCTCTCGTGATACCGATAACTGTGATATTTAAGTGCTCGCTCTGCGCCAGGCACCGTGCGGAGCACCGGGGTAGACACGCGGGAACGGGGGTGGGACCCGGGCCCGCATGGGGCTCTCAGTCTTCACCCCCATTTGACAGACGGGGGAAACCGAGGCCCGGAGAAGTGAAGCGACCCGCCCCAGGTCACCCGGCAGATGAGAAGCGGAGCCTTCCGACTCCCAGGCCCGGGCTCTACCCGCTAAACCGGGTTACTCCCCCGCCCCCCCGGGACCCTGCTCGGACCGAACCCCCGCCGGCTCCCCGGCCCGCCCGCGTGGGGATCGGGATGATCGGGATGGGGCGGGGCTCGTACCCGCCCGTGATTAACTCCAGGGGTTGCAGGGCCAAGCCGGGTCAGGTGCTGTCGTCCACAATCGCTGACCGATAACTCACCCTCCGGCCTGCCGGGGCTCGGGGAGGCCCCCCCCCCCCCCAGCCCGGCCTCTCGGGGCCGTCCGTCCGCGCCCACCCCCGCGGTCGCCCGGCCCTTCTCCCGCCCGGCCGACCCCTGGGCGCCGACCCGGTGGGGGGACCGGCTCCAGGGTTGTCGTCTGTGCCCGTCGCCGAGGGCGACCGTCACTTCCCCCAGCGGGTCGGGACCCGGAGACCGTCCTTCGGGCGTGGGGGAGCCCGGTTGGTGCCCGCGGCGAGAGAAGAGAAGTCAGGTGGCGGCCTGCTGACCGCCGGCTGAGGCCTCTCCCTGTCTGCCTCTCCCTCTCCTGACTTAAACTTCCTCCCCATTCCGCCCCGGGGAGGCTCCTCTCGACCGCCGGGCTCACTGTGGGCGGGGGGGGGGTGTCTGTTTATGGTCATATGGGCCTCTCATCTCATTCGTTCGTCCGATCGCACCTCTGGAGCGCTTGCTGGGTGCAGAACGCTGTGCTAAGCGCTTGGAAGGTACAGCGCGGCAAGGGATAGAGACCGTCCCTACCCAACGGCGGGCTCGCGGTCTCGAACGAGAACAGAACAAGTAGCCAGGCACCCGTACGGTCAGAAGAAATAGAATTATGGATGTAGGCGCATCATTTACTGTCTCTGTCTGTTGCCGATTTGTCCATTCCAAGCGCTTAGTACAGTGCTCCGCACATAGCAAGCGCTCAGTAAATACTAGCGAATGAATGAATATAAAACCGATAGAGTCGTGGACGATAGAAACGCACCTAGACGAGTGCCGTGGGGAGGGGATGGGGGAACGAGGGAGGGAGGAGGGGCAGAGGGAAAGGGAGGGCACGGCCCGGGAAGGCCTCCTGGAGGAGGTGACCTCTCGGTAGGGATTTGAAGAGGGGACGGGAGCTAGTTTGGCGGATGTGAGGAGGGAGGGCCCGGTACGGTGCCCCGCGCGCGCTAAGCACGCAAAAGATACACCGAATGAACGGGTGGACGGACGCGGGCGGGGATCGCGTCCGTTTATCGTTCTGTTTTCCTTCCCCGACCGTTCGGTCCAGCGCCCTGCACGCCGTCAGCGCACGATAAGTACAACACAACCGACGAAGAGAACGAACGTGGGCGAGGAACGTGTCCGTTCATTCTTCTGCTGACCTCCCCCGAGCGTTCAGCCCAGTGCCGCGCACCCAGCGGGCGCCGGAGAAGCACAAGGGAACAGTAAGAACGACGACGGCGGTGGTTAAGCGCTTACTGCGTGCCAAGCGCTGCTTGAATGGGTTGACCCCCCCTGACCCCAGGCTGGACCCAGGGAAGGCGGACAGAGGCAGCTCGGCAACGAAGGCTTGCGGGGAGTCGCCGGTAACCGACGAACCTTCCGCCCGCTCCGTCTCCAGAGCCCCGAGCCTCGGCCGGACCGGTTCGGCCACCTGCGCCCGCCGCGGCCTCCCTCCCGGCCAGCCTAACGGGTTAAATCCCCCAGCAGGGAGGGCGGAGGCTGGGAGACCCGGGCCCGGTGACTCAGCCCCGTCGCTCCCTCCCCTTCGTCGGTGGTATTCGCGAAGCGCTTGCTACCTCCCGGACATCGGGTCCAAGCCGATCGGGTCGGCGCGGTCCCCGTCTCACGTGGGGCCTCGCCGTCTCAAGCCCCGTTTCGCGGAGGAGGGCACTGAGGCGCGGAGGAGCGACGTGACTTGCCCGAGGTCACTCGGCGGCCAGGTGGCGGAGCCGGGGTTAGAACCCGGGTCCCCTTGTTGTTGTCTTTAAACGGGATCCGTCGTGCACTTACTATGGGCCGGGCACTGACCTAAGCGCCGGGGTCGACAGAAGCGATTTAAGCCGGACACAGTCGTCGTTCGGGAGTCATTAGGCACCTACTGTGTATCAAACGCTGTTCTAAACGCCGGGGTAGATACGCGCTAATTAAGTAGGACACAGCCCATTATTTTTTTTTTTTAAACGGTAGGCGTTAAGCGCTTACCGTGTATCGAACACCGTTCTAAGCACTGGAGTAGATACAAGCCAATTAAGTAGGACACGGTCCATTTTTTTGTAAATGGAATTCATTAAGCGCTTACTGTGTATCAAACACTGTTCTAAGCGCCGGGGTAGATACAAGCTAATTAAGTAGGACACGGTCCATTTTTCTTTTAAAAAAGGCATTCGTTAAGCGCTTACTGTGTATCAAACGCTGTTCTGAGCGCCGGGGTAGATACGAGCTAATTAAGTAGGACACGGTCCATTATTATTTTTTGGAATGGTATCCGTCAGGCGCTTACTACGTATCAAACACTGTTCTGAGCGCCGGGGTAGATACGGGCTGATTAAGTAGGACACGGTCCATTATTTTTTTTTAAATGGTATCCGTCAGGCGCTTCCTACGTATCAAACCCTGTTCGAAGCGCCGGGGTAGATGCGAGCTAATTAAGCTGGACACGGTCCATTATTTTTTCTTTTAGTGGCGTTCGTTAAGCGCTGCCTACGTATCAAACACTGTTCTAAGCGCTGGGGTAGATCCAAGCCCATTAGGTCAGATACGGTCCCGGGCCCGCACAGGCCTCGCGGTGTAAGTGGCCCACAAGGGGCTCGGTGTCTTAATTCCCATTTTAGTCGTTCATTCGCCCAGTCAGTCGTATTTATTGAGCGCTTACCGTGTGCCGACTCCGTACCCAGCGCTTGGGGGAGGTCCACATTCCCTGCCCACAGCGAGCTGACAGCCCAGCTGTGCAGAGGAGGGAACCGAGGTACGGGGGGGGGGGGGGCGGCGACGGGGGGGACTCGGGTTCGTCCGACTCCCGGGCCGGTGCTCTACCCACCGGGCCGCGTTGCCTCCCCGTCAGCCCCGGGGACTCCCCCGGTTCCGCCCCGAAACGCTCCCTCCGCTCTCGGGGGGATTAGGTGGAGTCGCCTTGTTATGGGCGGAGGACGTGACTGCTAATTCATAATAAAAATAACGCTGGTATTTGTTAAGCGCCTACTATGTGCCGAGCGCCGTTCGAAGCGCCGGGATAAGCACGAGGCTATCAGGCTCGTCCCCCGTGGGGCTCCCGCTCTTCGTCCCCATCTTCCAGATGAGGCCACTGAGGCCCAGAGAAGCGGAGTGAGCCAGAGTCACCCAGCGGACAGGTGGCGGAGGCGGGATTAGAACCCACCGCCTCTGACTCCCAAACCCGGGCTCTTGCCGCCGAGCCTCGCCGCTTCAGCCCTCCCTCGCTCTGAATACAGTGCTCGGCACAGAGTAAGAGCTCAGCGTGTTAGGGGCAGGGGACGCGAGGGCTAATTCTGTGGTATTGTCAGTGTGGCTCAGTGGAAAGAGCCCGGGCTTGGGAGTCAGAGGTCACGGGTTCGAATCCCGGCTCTGGCACTCGTCGGCTGTGTGACCGCGGGCAAGTCACTTCACTTCTCTGAGCCTCAGTTCCCTCATCTGGAGAATGGGGATGAAGACTGTGAGCCCTACGTGGGACGACCTGATTCCCCTGTGTCTACACCCAGCGCTCAGAACGGCGCTCTGCACAGAGTAAGCGCTTAACGGATACCAACATCATTATTATTATTATTGTTACCCTCCCAAGCCCTCAGTACAGCGCTGGGCACGTATTAAGTGCTCAGGAATCACGACGGATCGATCGATAAATACCATCGATTGATCGATTGAGCGTAAGAGGCCCGGGCGGGCGTCCCTGCCCGGCTCCTTAGAACCCAGGACCTGCCGACGCCCGGGCCCGTGCTCTCTCCACGACGCCATGCTGATCGAGCGTAATTATTGAGCGCTCGCTGTCTGCCGAGCACCGTGTCAAGTGCCCGGGGGGGTCCGGTACACCGTGTCGGTCAGTCCTATTTGTTGAGCGCTCACCGTGTACCGCACGCTCGGGAGGGGCCGGCAGAGCAGAGTCGGGAGACGAGCTTCCTGCCCACGGTGAGCTGACGGTCCAGAAGGGGAGGCGGACATCGAGATAAATAAACGGATTACGAAGACGGACGGGAGCGAGAAGCAGCGTTGCGTCACGGGAAGGCGCCCGGCCCTGGGAGTCGGAAGGGCCCGGGTTCTAATCCCGGCTCCGCCGCTCATCTGCCGCGTGACCTTGGGCGAGTCACGTCACTCCTCCGTGCGAGCGACCTCCTCTGGAAAATGGGGATTAGGACCGTGAGCCCCACGCGGGACGGGGACCGTGTCCGACCCGATTTGCTGGTATCCCCCCCCCGGCGTACAGTGTGTCTGGTACGTAGTAAGCCCTTAACCGATGCCGTAATTATCGTCGTTAGTTATTAAGAGATCGGACCCGGTCCCCGTCCCACATGAAGCAGCGTGCCTTAGCGCGTAGAGCACGGGGCCTGGGAATCAGAAGGACCCGGGTTCTCGTCCCGGCTCCGCCGCTTGCCTGCCGGGCCAGTCGCTTCGCTTCTCTGGGCCCCGGTTCCCTCATCCGGAAAAGGGGGACGAGGTCGGAGAGCCCCACGGGGGACGGGGACCGCGTCCGGCCTGCCGAGCTTGCATTCCCCCCCGCCGCTTAGTACGGTGCCTGGTACGCAGTAAGCGCTTAATAAATACCGTTAAAAATAAAAAGAGATTCCCTGATCTAAGCGGGAGGGAAAACAGGGACCGAATCCCCACCTGACAGTGGAGGGGAGAGAGGCTCGGAGAAGTGAACTGGGGTATTTCAGTGTCTACTGTGTGCCAGGCGCCGTAGTGAGCGTAGGGGTAGATGCGGGTTCATGAGGTTGGACCCATCCCCGTTTTACGGACGAGGGAACCGAGGCCCGGAGGAGCGACTCGCCCGAGGTCACCCGGCAGCCGAGCCGGGGTCGGAACCCGCGGCCCCCGGGCTCGCGGGCCGCGTTTCGCCACCTTCCGGCCTAGGCCTCGCGGCGGGCACCGGCCGGAGAGGGGATCGCCCGGGGCTCTCCCCGCTAGGCCGGGCCGCTTAGCGGGTTAAATCCTCCGGGGCGAAGCGGGGCCCCGTCACGCCCCGTCCCGGGCCCGTCACGACTCGGGGATCCCAGGCAGGCGAGGAGCGGGGGTGACTCAGGCAGGAGCGGCCCACTTCCCGCCCGCCGGCTCGGCCCCGAGCCCCCGGCGCCCCCTCGGCCCCGGACCCCGCCCCGCGCCCGCCGCCGGGGCGGAGGCGAAGAGGAAGACGGGAGGCCCCGGCCGCCACCGGCGGCCCGGCTGAACCAGCCGTGTTCGTTCGATCGTGTCGATTCGGCGCTACTGTGCGCAGGACACTGTGCTGAGCCCTTGGGAGAATCTAGGCCCACAATAAATAAGAAGAAGAAGGATGCCGTCGGTTAAGCGCCATGTGCCGCACCGTTCTAAGCGCTGGGGGGGGGGGGGGGGGGGGCAAACGAGGTCACCAGGCTTGTCCCCCGTGGGGCTCCCAGTCTTAATCCCCATTTGACAGATGAGGTCACTGAGGCCCAGAGAAATGAAGCGACTCGCCCCAAGTCACCCAGCCGACAGGTGGCGGAGCCGGGATTAGAACCCGTGACCTCCGACTCCCCAGCCCGGGCTCTTTCCACTGAGCCCCGCTGCTTCTCTAAAGAGACACATCCCCCCCCCCCCCCCCAACAAGCTCAAGGTCTATCGAGCGCCTACTGTATGCGGAACACTGTACTGAGCACTGGGGAGCGTCCGACCCAACGATGAAGATACACATTCCCTGCCCACGTTGAGTTTATGGTTTAGAGGGGGGAGGCGGACATGAAAATAAATCGCAGACGGAGAAATGGCCGAACGTAAGGCTGCGGACGTAGGCGGGAAGCGGTGGAAAGAGCTCGGGCCTGGAGTCAGAGGACCCGGGTTCTGATGCCGGTTCTGCCGCTTTCCAGCTGGGTGACCTTGGGCAAGTCACTTCTCTGTGCCTCACTGTCTCGTCATCTTGTTTTTGTCCGTCCGTCTCCCCCGCTTAGACCGTGAGCCCGTCACTGGGCGGGGATCGTCTCTATCTGTTGCCAAATTGTCCATTCCAAGCGCTCAGTACGGTGCCCTGCACATAGTAAGCGCTCGATAAATACTCTTGAATGAATGAACTTTCCTCATCTGTAAAAGGAAGACTCAATACCTGTTCTCCTTCCTCCTGGGCGCCGCTGATGGGGCAGGGACCTTGTCCAACCTGATTAGCCTGTGTTCCGGAGCGGTCAGTACAGGGCCTGGCGTATGATGTTGGTATTTGTTAAGCGCTCACTAGGTGCAGAGCACTGTTCTAAGAGCTGGGGGAGATCCAGGGTCATCGGGTTGTCCCACGTGGGGCTCACAGTCTTCATCCCCATTTGACAGATGAGGTCACTGAGGCCCAGAGAAGTGAAGTGACCTGCCCGTAGTCACCCAGCTGACAAGTGGCAGAGCATAGTATAGTTTAGAGAGTCTAGTAAGCGCTTTATAAATACCATAAGGAAAAGGGTTCACCGGCGTAAGCGGGAGGGAGAACAGACATGGTACTAAGCGCCGGGGTGGATACAAACAAATCGGGTTGGACGCAGTCCCCGTCCCACATGGGGTTCGCCGTCTCCATCCCCATTTCCCAGCTGAGAGCTGAGGCAAGGAGAACGAAAAGACCTGCCCAAGGTCACACAGCAGACAAGCGGAAGAGCCGGGATTGGAACCCAGGTCCTTCGGGCTACCGGTCCCAGGCTCTGATAACAATAATAGTAATAACTGTAATAATAATAATAATGTTGGTATCTGTTAAGCGCTTCCTATGTGCCGAGCACCGTTCTAAGCGCTGGGGTAGACATAGGGGAATCGGGTCGTCCCACGTGGGGCTCACGGTCTTCATCCCCATTTTACAGATGAGGGAACCGAGGCCCGGAGAAGTGAAGTGACTCGCCCACAGTCACCCAGCCGACGAGTGGCAGAGCCGGGATTCGAACTCATGAGCCCTGACTCCAAAGCCCGTGCTCTTTCCACTGAGCCACGCTGCTTCTCAGCGTGTGGTAAATATGAAGCATTTTCTAAGCGCTGGGCTAGATACAGGAGAAGCGGGTCCCACATTCATTGTCGGGCCTATTTATTGAGCGCTCACTGCGTGCAAAGCACCGTACTGAGCGCTCGGAAGAGGACGGCACAACAGCAGACACATTTCCTGCCCAAATCGAGCTCACAGGCCTTCACACTCCAGGAAGGAGAGAGAACAGGTATGGAATCCCCATTTTACAGACGAGGGAACTGAGGCCCAGAGAAGTGAAGTGACCTGCCCAAAGTCACCCGTCTGACAAGTGGCGGAGCCGGGATTAGAACCCGTGACCCCGGAAGCCAGGCTGCCTCTGCAGCGTGGCTCAGTGGAAAGAGCCCGGGTTTAGGCGTCAGAGGGCACGGGTTCTAATCCCCGCTCCGTCACTCGTCAGCTGTGTGACTTCGGGCGAGTCACTTGACTTCTTGGTGCCTCAGTTCCCTCATCTGGAAAATGGGGATTGAGACTGCGAGCCCCGAGTGGGTCAACCTGATTACGCTGTATCTCCCCCAGCGCTTAGAACGGTGCTCAGCACATAGTAAGCACTTCACAGATACCAACATCATTACTATGCCCGGGCTTGTGCTCTCTGCACTGGGCCACGCTGTTCCGCTGCGACAAACCCCTGAAGCTCTTGATGGCTTCCAACCTTGCGACCGGATCGTTATTATAAATCTGGGAACTTTTACAATAAACGGTTTTAGAACGGTCCTTGGTTTCGTATCCTCGGGCTTTACCCGTCGTCGATCGCATGGATTGAGCACTTATTGGGCGCCGAGCGCTGGGGAGAGGGCAGTATAACAGAGTCGGTAGTCACGATCCTTGCCCGCAGTGAGCTGCCAGTCCACGTGGAGTTCAAGAAAGAACACAGGCTTGGGAGTCAGAGGTCATGCGTTCGAATCCCGGCTCTGCCACTTCTAAGCTGTGTGACTGTGGGCGAGTCACTTCACTTCTCTGGGCCTCAGTTCCCTCATCTGTAAAACGGGGATGAACCGGGAGCCTCACGTGGGACGACCCGATGACCCTGGATCTCCCCCGGCGCTTAGAACGGTCCTCGGCACATAGTAAGCGGTTAACAGATGCCAACATTATTATTAAAATAATAATAATGATGGTATTTGGTATGCGCTTACTAGGTGCTAAACGCTGGGTAGGTACAACGGGAGGCCGCTTAACGTCTCCGGGCCTCAGTTCCCTCGTCTGTCAAATGGGGATGAAGACTGCGAGCCCCGCGTGGGACCACCTGATGACCTCGTAGCAGCCCCAGCGCTCAGGACGGGGCTTAGCACGTGGTAAGCGCTTAACAAATACTACTGTTATGACATTCCAAGCGCTTAGTCAGCGTGGCTCAGTGGCAAGAGTCCGGGCTTGGGAGTCAGAGGTCATGGGTTCCAATCCCGGCTCTGCCACTCGTCAGCTGGGTGACTGTGGGCGAGTCACTTCACTGGGCCTCAGTGACCTCATCTGTCAAATGGGGATGAAGACTGGGAGCCCCACCTGGGACAACCCGATTACCCTGTAAATCTAGCCCAGCGCTTAGAAAAGTGATCTGCACATAGGAAGCGCTTAACAAATGCCAACATCATTATTAGCAGTAGTAGTACAGTGCTCTGCACATAGTAAGCCCTTAACAAGTACCAACATTAATATTAGTAGTAATAGTCCAGCGTTCTGCACATAGTAAGCGCTCAATAAATACTATTGAATGAATAACATAGTGTTAATATTACTATAATGAAATAATAGTAGGAACTTAACTATTATTATGTGATCGAGGGCGGCGACCAATGGGCGTGCTCGGGGGGCGGGGCCTGGCCGGCCCGGGCTGGGGCCAATGTTGCGCCTGCGCACTCGCCCGCTCGCCGGCGCCGGGGAGGACTTCAGGCGGCTGCGCCTGCGCGGGCGGTCGCTCTCCAGCGCGCGGGGGGGGGGGGGCAATGAGGCCGCTGCGCCTGCGCGCTCGCTCGCCCGCACCGGGGTGGGGGGGAGAAAATGAGACTGATGCGCCTGCGCGCTCGCTCGCTGGCCGGCGCCGGCTTGAGGGCAGCTGCGCCTGCGCACTCGCTCGCTCCCTCGCCGGAGCGGGGTGGGGGGGGGGTGGCAAGAGGCGGCTGCGCCTGCGCACTCGGTCGCCCGCTGGCCGGCGCCCGGGAGGGCAGGAGGCGACTGCGCCTGCGCCCTGTGTCGGCGGCTCCTTCGCTGGCGTCGAGGTCGGCATGAGGCCGCCGTCGCCGCTGATGCTGCTGCTGCAGGGCCGGGGCCTAAGCACGGTGGGTGTCGGGGCCCCGGACCCCTCCCCCTCCCCGCACACCCCTCCCCCCCGGGGCTCCCCCCCGCCCCGCCCCCAGGGCCCCGACCCCCCCCCCCCCCTCAGCTATTGCTTCGGCTCTTACTAGGTGCTAGGCGCTGTGCACGGGAACCCCTGGGCTCGTTTGGATAGATTTTCATCACCCTATTTATGTCCACCCCCTTCATTCTGTTTCTCCTGATTAAGTGGACTTGTTTTTGTCCGTCTGACTCCCCCGCGTTAGACTGGGAGCCCGTCAGTGGGCAGGGACCGTCTCGCGCTTAGTCCAGCGCTCAGCACATAGTCGGCAAGCAGTACTGTGGGATGAATGGGGCGGACGCAGCCCCCGCCCCACGAGGGGCTCACGGCCTTCATCCCCCTTCTGCGAGGCGAGGAGGCGAGGGAAGCGAAGGGACTGGCCCAAGGTCACGCAGCAGACGGGCGGCGGGATTAGAACTCAGGTCCTTTCGACTCCCGGGCCCGGGCTCTAACTATTCCGGGGCCGAACCGTGCTTTCCAAGCGCTTAGTCCAGTGTTCCAGTGTTAGAGAAGCAGCGTGGCTCAGTGGAAAGATCCCGGGGCTTTGGAGTCAGAGGTCATGGGTTCCAATCCCGGCTCGGCCACTTGTCAGCTGGGTGACTGTGGGCCAGTCACTTCACTTCTCGGTGCCTCAGTGACCTCATCCGGAAAATGGGGATTAAGACAGTGAGCCCCACGTGGGACCACCTGATTCCCCTGCGTCCACCCCAGCGCTTAGAACAGTGCTCGGCACATAGGAAGCGCTTAACAAATACCAACGTTATCATTCCGCACGCCGTAAATACGAACGGACGAATGGAGGAGCAGCGGGGCGCCCCCCCCCCCCCTCCATCCCATCCCCGTGACCTTTGAACCCGGGGGTCCCGGTGCCCCATCCCCTCGGCACCAAGGACACGAGTCCTGCCCTCCCCTCAAGCCACCTAACGGTAATCGTGATAGTAATTGCGGTATTTATTAAAGTGCTTATTATGTGCCAAGCCCCGTACTGAGCACCCGGGTCGCTATAATAGTAATGACGGTATTTGTTAAGCGCTTACTGTGTGTAAAGCACTGTTCTAAGCGCAGGGGAGGATACAAGGTGATCAGATTGTCCCACGTGGGGCTCCCGCTCTTAGTCCCCATTTTACAGAGGAGGGAACTGAGGCACGGTGAAGTGACTCGTCCCAAGTCACTCGTCTGACGAGCGGCAGAGCCGGCATTCGAACCCATGGCCTCTGACTCCCCAGCCCGGGCTCTTTCCACTGAGCCACGCTGCTTCTTCCTCATGCATTAGCTACCCTGCCGACTAGAAGTCCCCGGAGGGCAGGGACCTGCCTTATCAGTAGCATCTACTGAGCGCCCGATGCACGCTGGACACTGTGCTGGACTCCTGGGAGCATCCTAGAGAGGACTCTGCCCATAGTAATAATAACGTTGGTATCCGTTAAGCGCTCACTGTGTGCAGAGCACTGCTCTAAGCGCCGGGGGGGATCCAGGGTCATCGGGCCGTCCCACGCGAGGCTCACGGTTAATCCCCATTTGACAGATGAGGTCACTGAGGCCCAGAGAATTCATTCAATAGTATTTATCGAGCGCTTACTATGTGCAGAGCACCGTACTAAGCGCTTGGGATGAACAAGTCGGCAACAGACAGAGACGGTCCCTGCCGTTTGACCGGCTTACAGTCTAATCGAAGTGAAGTGACTCGCCCACAGTCACACGGCTGACAAGCGGCGGAGCCGGGAGTCGAACTCATGACCCCTGACTCCGAAGCCCGGGCTCTTTCCACGGAGCCACGCCGCTTCCCATAGTAAGTGCTCAATAAGTAGCACCGACTGATCGAAGAGAGTTAGAAGACCCGATCCTTGCCGTCGAGTTGCCTACGGTCTGGCAGTCCTGCTTTCGTATCTCCATGATTTACAGTACTGTCGGTCTCCCCCAATTCTAGACTGTAAGCTCACTGTGGGCAGGGTACCTGTCTCCTAACTGTCTCGCACTCCCAAGGATTGAGCGCAGTGCTTCGCACCCGGTAAGCGCTCAGCGAACGCCACGGATCGATTGAGTTTGCACCCAGCGGCCTTCGATGATAAATCCCCACGACGATCCCGCTCCCCCCCACCCAGGGTCCCAACCCCCGGCCCCGGCCGCCCCGTGGACCCGTCGTCTCTTTTCTCTCCCAGGCCCCGGGCCCGGCCCCTGGCCCCGCACCTGGCCCCGAACGCCTGGGTCTCTTCGAGGAGCTGTGGGCGGCCCAGGCCGAGCGGGTGGCGGCCCGCCAGAGCCGGCCGGTCCGCGTGGCGCTGCCCGGGGGCCGGGTGCTGGACGCGCAGTCCTGGCGCACCACCCCCTACCAGCTGGCCCTGCGGATCAGGTATCGCCGCCCCCAACCCGGGCCGGACCCCGTCCCCCGTCCTCCGCCCCACGGTTTGGGAGCTTCTCCTGCCCCAGTTCGACTGCTCTTCTCCCCACGGGCTGCTGGGGGTGGCCCGCCGGGGCGGGGGCGGTCCGGGGGGCAGCGCGAGGTGCGGGGGGGGCGGCGGTCCGGAGAGGGGCCGTAACCTCGGTCTCCCCGGTCCCCGCCGGGGCAGCCCGGAGCTGGCGGGCAGAGCGGCGGCCGCGCGGGTGAACGGGGTCCCCCATGACCTGGACCGGCCCCTGGAGGGTGACGCCGACCTCGATTTCCTGACCTTCGACTCCCCCGAGGGGCGGGCGGTGAGTCCGGGTCCTTGCGTCCGCCTCCCTCCCTCCCGGGGCCTCCGTGGGGGGTCGACTACGCCGGGGGTGGGGGCGGGGGGCAGCCGACCGGGCGGGACGGCGGTCCTGACTTCACCGTCCCGGAACTCAGGTGTTGCGGCGCTCCAGCGCCCTGGTCCTGGGGGCGGCCTTGGAGCGGGTCCTGGGTGCCGTCCTCGCCCCCGGTCGCGACCCCGATCCCGCCCCCGCTGTCCAGGGGGGCTTCTGCCGGGACGTGTGGCTGGGCCAGCGGTGAGTGGGGGCGGGGCTCGGGGTGGGCGTCGCCCTCCCCGGCCGGGGGGGTGGGCGGCTCCGCGGGGAAGCGGGGGGTGGGCCCAGACCCCTCCGGCCCCCCTTCCCCCGACGTCGCGTGCCCGCCGCAGGGGCTCCGTACGGAGCGCGGACCTGCCCGTCCTGGAGGAGGCCTGCCGGCGCCTGCTGGCCCAAGAGGTGCCCATCCGCAGGCTGGACGCCCCCCGGCACCACCTGCGCCAGCTCTTTAAGGTCCGGGGGCGGGGGGTCGAGGGGGAGCTGGGGGTGGGTGGGAAAAGGCGGGGCTGAGGGGAGCCGGGAGGCGGTGTCCGTAACCCGAAGGAGCAGGAGGTTCCGGGAGTGGGGGGCGCCTACGACTGGGAGGGTGGAAGGGTCGGGGGGCAACACCCGGGAGTTGGGGGGCGGGGGAACACGTTCCCGCTGGATTCCGACCCCCGCCCTCCTCCGTCCCCCCAGGATGACCCGTTCAAACTGCAGCTGCTGGAGGAGGGGGCGGCCCCGACGGCCACGGTATACGGGTGAGGGGGGCCCCGCCGCTGGGGGGCGGGGGCCGAGCGGGGCAGGGGTCGCCGGTAGAGCGGGCGGGGGGCCGGGGGGCTCTCGTCTGGATCCGCGGGTGGCCGGCGTGCGAGGGAGGGGCCCGGACCGTCGAAGCCTCTCCCCCTGACCCCCTCCCCCCCCCCCCCCCCCGTCTCGGCCCCGTCGCCCCCGCAGGTGCGGATCGCTGGTAGAGCTCTGCGGGGGTCCCCACCTGCGGCACACCGGGCTGGTGGCGGCGCTCAGGCTGCTGGAGGTACGGGCCGCCGGGGCCGGGGGCGGGCCGGGCCGGGGGGTGGGGGGCCCGCGGCCCGCACGGACCGGACGTCTGACCGCTCCCTGGCGTGTGACCTCCCCCCGCCCCCGGGCGACGCGCCACCCGCACCGCGCGTCCTCCTCCAACGCAGACGGGGTCCGTGGCGGCTCCGGGGCCGCGGGAGCTGCGGCGCGTGTCCGGCGTCTCCTTCCCCACGGCCGAGGGGCTGCGGGCCTGGGAGCGCCAGCGGGACGAAGCCAAGAGCAGAGACCACCGCCACATCGGCAAGGTGCGGGCCGGCGGCGGGAGGGGGGCACGGGGTGGTTGGATTCCCGGGGAGCCGGCGGCCCCTCCCAGCGACCCCCCCCGCTCCCTCCTCCGCCCCCCGCCCAGGAGCAGGAACTCTTCTTCTTCCACGAGCTGAGCCCGGGGGGCTGCTTCTTCCTGCCCCGCGGGACGCGGGTCTACAACGCCCTCGTGGCCTTCATCCGGGTACGGCCGTGGCGAGGGGCGGGGCGGGGCGGGGTTTGGGGGGCGCGGCGGGACCCCCGGCAGTCGCCCGTGGTCCCCGTGCCCCCCGCAGAGCGAGTACGCCCGGCGCGGCTTCGAGGAGGTGCAGACCCCGACGCTGTTCTGCACCCGGCTGTGGGAGCGGTCGGGACACTGGGATCGCTTCCGGGACAGCATGTTCGCGCTGGCCCCCCCCCGCGACCCCACCTCCCCCGACGCCACGGCCCCCCCAGACTCCCTCGCCCTCAAGCCCATGAACTGCCCCGCTCACTGGTGAGGACCTCGGGGGGTGACGGGGAGCTCCTGGGAGCGGGGGGTGTCCGGGTCCCTCGGTGGCGGTTGGGGGGGGGGGGGGCTCTCGGGAGCAGGAGTGCCCGGGCCCTGGCTTCCCGGAAGAGGTGGGATCGTCGGAGGGGTCAGGCGGTGGGGGATCAGGGGAGCCGCCCGAAGGGGGCGGGACTGTCGGAGCGGTTTGAAGTCGGGGAGTCGGGGAGGGTGTCCTGGAAGAGGCAGGGAGTCAGGGAAGGCTTCCTGCAGGAGGTGGGATCGTTGGAAGGGTTTGAAGTTCGGGGGTCAGGGAGGGCTTTTCTGGAGGAGGTGGGATCGTCGGAGCGGTTTGAAGTTAGGGAGTCGGGGAAGCCTTCCTGGAGGAGGGGGGATTTGTCGGAGGGTTGGAAGGTGGGGGAGCGTGGAAGGCTCCCGGGAGGAGGTGGGGTTGTCGGAGCAGTTTGAAACCGGGGAGTCGGGGAATTCTTCCCGGAGGCGCGGGGATCGTCGGAGGGATCTGAAGGCGGGGGGCCGGGGAAGGCTTCCCGGAGGAGGGGCGGGGTCAGGGAAGACTTCCACGAGGAGGTGGGGTCGTCGGGGCGGGGGCTAGAAGGCGGGGAGTCCGGGAGGTCTTCCCGGTGGAGGCGGGAGGGTAGGAAGAACCTGACCCTGACGGGAGCCCGGGTCTGTCTGATAAGGGGAGGGAGGGCGGGAGAACCAGGCCCGAGGAACCGGCGTGGGGGAGGGGGCCGCGACCTCCGGCCGTCCCCCCCGTCCGTCCCCCCGCAGCCTGCTGTTCGCGCACCGAGCGCGGTCCTGGACGGAGCTGCGCTGCGCCTGGCCGAGTTCGGGGTCCTGCACCGCCACGAGGCCTCGGGGACCCTCGGGGGGCTCACCAGGCTGCGCCGCTTCCAGCAGGACGACGCACACATCTTCTGCGCCCCGGAACAGGTGCCGGCCTCCCTCCCCCGCCACCCGCCACCCCGACTGAGCCCTTGGGGGGCCCTCCGCTCCCCCCCCCCCGCACCTCCCCCGCCGACCCCCCCGGAGACCACCCTCGCCACGACCCCCTCGACCTCTCCACCCTCCCTCCGACCCCAACCCGAGAAGCCGCGCGCGCGCAGCGGCCGGACCCGGACCCGGGGCTCGGAGGACGTGGGTCCCGACCCGGTCCCGCCGCTCGACCGGGGCCGGTCGCTTCGGTTCTCCGCGTCTCGGTTCCCTCACCCGTCAGATGGGGACGAGGGCCGGGGGGCCCCGCGTCCGACCCGACGATCGCAGATTCAGACCGACGCCCGGCACGGAGCGGGCGCTTCCCGGACGCCGAACCCCCCGCGTTCCCTTCCCGCAGCTGGAGGCGGAGGTCCGCGGCTGCCTCGACTTCATCCGCTCCGTCTACACCGTCCTGGGCTTCTCCTTCCGCCTGGCGCTGTCCACGCGACCCCCGGGCTTCCTGGGGGACCCGGACCTCTGGGACCGGGCGGAGCAGGTCGGCGGCGGGGGACGGGGTCCCGGGGTGGGGGAGGGAGGGGACGATGCCCGGAGCCGACCCCCCACCCCCCCCCCCCCCCCCAGGTCCTTGAGAAGACCTGGAGGATTTCGGGGAGCCCTGGGAGTTGAACCCCGGGACGGCGCCTTCTACGGACCCAAGGTGAGCCGGCCGGGGAAGGGCACGGGGCGGCCGGAGGGTCAGGGGGCGGCGGGGGGGGGGAAGGAGCTCCCGGCGCCCGCCTCCCCTCCCCCGCCGGTGCGCCCCCAGATCGACGTCCACGTCCGCGACGCCCTCGGCCGCCCCCACCAGTGCGGCACCGTCCAGCTGGACTTCCAGATGCCCCTACGCTTCGACCTCCGGTACACGGGGTACGCGGCCACCCCCGGGTGACTCCCCGGGGCCACCCCTTTCCGGGCCCCGCCCGGGTCGGGGGGAGGGGGACGGGCGGGCCTCTCCCTCCTCCCCCGCCTCACCCTGCCTCCCCGGCCCCCGGGGCGGGGTCTCCCCTCCAGGCGGGCCGGGACCCCCGAGAGGCCGGTGCTGGTCCACCGGGCCGTGCTGGGCTCCGTGGAGCGGACCATGGCCGTGCTGGCCGAGAGCTGCGGGGGAAAATGGTGAGCCCCCGACCCCTGACCCCCTCCGTCTTCTCAGCCCCCAGCCCTCCTGCGTCGCCCCCCCCCCCACCCCCACCCCATCGGTCGGCCGATGGGGGGGCTTTATCGACCGCCACGTGCCGAGCGCCGCACTGAGCGCTTGGGAGAGGACGCTACGGCAGATCTGGTAGACGTGTCCCCTGCCCGCGGTGAGCCACGGCCCAGAGAGGGAGATGACCGTTAATTATCAATTAAAAAACGTAATTCCGAGATAGGTGATCGTTATGACAGTGGTATTCACTAAGCGCTTATTACGGGTCGGGCACCGTTTTAAACCACCGGGGTAGGTAGCTTGTCCCCCGTCCCACGTGGGGCTCAACGTCCCCATCCCCATCTGACAGACGAGGGAACTGAGCCACGGAGAAGCCAAGTGACCCGCCCGGGGTCACACAGCAGACGGGCGGCGGAGCCGGGACCAGAGCTCGGTCACCGGGCGATGCCGCTAAGCGCTACGCGGGGGGGGTCACCCCCCCCACAGACACACCCCGCTCTGTGGGGGGGGTCACCCCCTTCGAACCGCCTGTCGTCCCCGTCCCCCCAGGCCGCTGTGGCTGTCCCCGCTGCAGGCCGTCGTGATCCCCGTGGGACCCAAGCAGGAGGCCTACGCCCGCGAGGTGAGGAAGGGCCGGGAGCGTCCACGGCTCGGGCCACGCCGACCGGCCCGGCCCCCCCCCGGGGGCGTCCACGGCTCCGGCCGCGCTGACCGGCCCCTCCCCTCCGCAGGTCCGACGGGCCCTGCGGCCGGCCGGCTGGCCGCCGACTCGGACCCGGACCCGAC